>NC_141048.1:3260000-3860000 GCF_041138505.1 Cibotium barometz | reverse complement strand
AAAAAGCTTAAGCCAAATGTGTGTGTATATTTGAGGGGGATGTATTAGAGAGGGGGTATATTACAGAGGGGTGTGTGTGTATTAGAGAGAGAGAGAGAGAGAGGGGTTAATCGAGAGAGAGGAGTGTGTGTATTAGAGAGAGGGGGAGCTTGTTAAAGAGAGAGGGGTGCATTAGAGAGGAGGGGGTTTATTATAGAGAGAGAGAGAGAGAGACAAAGGAGGGGTGTATTAGAGAGAGGGGGTATATTACAGAGAGGAGTGTGTGTATTAGAGAGAGGGGTGTGTGTGTATTAGAGAGAGAGGGAGGTGTGTGTATTAGAGAGAGGGGGAGCTTGTTAAAGAGAGAGGGGTGCATTAGAGAGGAGGGGGTTTATTATAGAGAGAGAGAGAGAGAGACAAAGGAGGGGTGTATTAGAGACAGCAAGGGATGTGCATGCGTGTGTGTATGTGTGTGTATTAGAGAGAGATGGTGTATTAGAGAGAGAGGGGGTGTGTCTGTGCGTGTACCTGCTTTTGTAGTGCCCGTCTTTGCTAGCATCTTCTCTACTCTTATGCACATGTGCTATACATGCCTTTGCACACACGTGTGTGTGTGTCTGTGTCTGTGTACCTGCATACACAATGGTGTCGGTGCTGGACATGACCTACAACCCCTTTGTCATCATGACCTCACGCATCTCTGTGTTCTAAGGAATCCCTTTCTTGCAACCTGCTCTCTCCATTTACTCTATTTTTCATCTCTCTTTATCACCTTCTCTTTGCTTTTTTCTTCTCTATGCAACCCTCTGTGTGTGTGTGTGTGTGTGTGTGTGTGTGTGTGTGTGTGTGTGTGTGTGTGTGTGTACAATGATCAATAGAAATACTCAAGAATGATGAGCATAGGAACAAGGTTCTTTGTATTGCACTTGGCAAGTCTCTCCAGGAGTTCTCCTAAGGAACATTTTATTCATGATATGTTGCTTGATGACTTTGTGGACAATAAAAAGGATTGGCTATTGCTGGATCCTAATTTTTTATTTGATATCCCTCTCCCTTTGGTGGTCTCACCCACTAAAGAAGTTCTCAAAAAATGCTATAGTGGTTTTGTTCCTAGGCAAAATGCCTCTTGTGAATGAGGTAACACAATGGATAAAATTAAAATTGTAGCAAAATGTAGTTGACGGTGTGTACTAGGCTACCAGAGGATTTAATGAGGTTCTTTTTAAAGAACCTAAAGATAGAGTAGCTTTGCTAGAGAAATCGCCCCTCATGTTTGCACTCAGCTGGTTCATGTATTACCAGGGAATAAAGATTATCAAAGTGTCATAAAGCATAAATGCCTGGTGTGGGTCACAGTGAAGCGTTTCTTCCCAGAGAATTTATGTGAACATAAATACCTATGTTGGCTACTTCATTGGGTAAGGTAATTTGTCCTCCTCAACCTACTAAAGATGGAAATCGTTTTATGATTCTCTGGATACAACTAGGCATGTTGTTCCCTTGGTCTTTATTGGAATAAAATGTATTGATAGTAGCTAGCTTGGAATTGGCCTTCAAAACTGTGCACTTACCCATCTAAGTAGAATTGTACAATTTACCATTTCAATTATAGGGCTTGGAAGTACTAGATGAAATTATACAATAGTCAACTAGAAAGAATATTTCAATAGTAAGAAATCGAGTGGATAATTGTATTTGTTCATGTATTGTTATGTGTGTGTGTGTGTGTGTGTGTGTGCACAATATATTATTTCAATCGCCACATACCACTAGATTTATATAGATAAGGTGCCACGTAGCCCTTTGTGATTGGTCAAGTTAATTTTCCACATGTCAAAAAATGATTTAATCAACTTTACACTACAACAAAACCTCCCCTTAGTGACGGGCCCAAAATGATGCGTTTTTCCAATAATGTCGTTTAACGATGACCGAACGTCACATAAGCAACACATTTTAAAGTTGAGAATGCCACGTTGCAAAGACTATAGCACCTTCGGTCGCATAAGTGACGCTTTATTGTGCATCATATGAACAACACGTAAAGTGACACTTTGCAAACTATAGGATAATGGAGGCATCGCTTAAACAATGCCCTATAAAGTTTTTAAAAAATCCAAAATAGATGGCTCTTGCGAATTTGCAGGAGCCATCTACTACTTGAAGCTTCCATTGACGCCCTCCATTGATGCATGATTTGCCACCCGTAAAGCCTTTTCCTGACTTTCGGCCGCCCCTTGGAGCCTCAGGGAAGCACTTCAATCAACAAAAGGGAAGGGGACTAAGTCGACAGATGTCGTACACTCGAGTGTTCTCAGGGAGCGACACCATACCTTCAAATGAGACATGGGTGGGTGGGATCTTCCTTCCTGGACACATAGGAGTTATCCCTCTACTAACCGTAATCCTAAGTTGGTGAGCAGTGTGATGGGCGACCATCTCACATGATCCAGAGAGCACTTGATCATGCCACTCGAGTCAACGGTGGCCGCGTTGTTGTAGGGGTAAAAATCAAGCTCGCTTGATTTCTAGAAAGGTGAAGTAACTTCCAATGTGGTGTTCGATAGTAACTTCCAACGTGGTGTAGAAAGGCCTTTCTACAAATCAAGCTCGCTTGATTTGTAGAAAGGCCCAGTGAAGTAACTTCCAATGTGGTGTTCGATAGTAACTTCCAACGTGGTGTTTGATAGTCTGACTGTAGTTATACCAATTGTGGTGACATTCATCAGTAGCTTGGTTCATCTCTATCTAACATTCACCTCTCTCTCTCTCTCTCTCTCTCTCTCTCTCTCACTCCCCCCATACTAGTAAGTTGACCACGCATTAATTTCTTTCATGATCTCATGCCTCACCTTACCACCCCACCTTCACCCAGATTCTTTTCCATCATGATCTTGACCACATCTATAAGGACCACCTCTCTGCCACATTTTAGCTTCGGCTTATCCCTCCCTATCTCCATCATCCATGACTCTGCCCACACCAGGTTCCTCTACACCACATGCTCCATAAAAAGTTTGCCAATGGGATTCCAACCCCAGAATGGCTGGTATGATGAATAGTGCAAAACCACCAGGCTTTGCCTCTTACGTTAGAGGGAACATGGGCTGATTTCAGCTCATAGATGCAATGCATCTTCCGTACATTCACTAGCCAAAAGAAACGGGAATTTCTTGCCAAATGAGAAGAAGAGTTATACCAGCTCTTTTTTAGTGAGGACAACTTAGAAGCTTGGCGCATTCTTGAAGAAAAAGAGCACCTACACCTATCATCACAGATCCTAGCCTTTTGGGGAAGCCTATGCACGACAACTGTATGATGTGCCAGACCAACCTATACCACAAATGTCACACATCCCTTAGCCTACATCATCTTCTCTTTGATTCCCCAAATGCCACTAGGGCTCTTAAAAAGATGCATAATGGGAGAGCAAAAGATCACGAGGATTGACGCGGAACATTTTTTGCACATGGGCACCATGTATGATGTGCCAGACCAACCTATACCACAAATGTAACACATCCCTCAGCCTACATCATCTTCTCTTTGATTCCCCCAATGCCACTAGGGCTCTTAAAAAGATGCATGATGGGAGAGCAAAAGATCACGAGGATTGATGCACGGAACATTTTTTGCACATGGGCACCATGTATTGGCTCCCATTCTTGCTAGTCTTTTTAAGAGAGAACTTTGTGAAGGCTTTCCACCCTCCTAGACTACTAACACCATTGTCCCCATCCACAAAGCAAGAGACCCCACAAGATCCATGTAACTACAGGACTAACATAATTGGTCACACAATGGCCAAGATCTATGGGGTAGTACTAGAGGACATGATGAGCTCTATGGCAGAGAAGATGGGAAACAGAGCATCAGTCCAGGTAGGCTTCAGGAGAAACTTCTCCATGCTAAAGCATATATTTACTTTACGGGCTAGCATAGAGGAGGCGAGGTCCTCAAAGAGACATGTGTATTGTGCGTGTGAGAGAGGTTGGAACGACATCTGGACCCTCCAGGTGGATGGCTCTGAGTAGTTCTTCCCATCATGCAACATGGTATAACACCTTCATGAGAGGGGACGTGCCGCGAGCTTTCCATGTGGGTTTGCACATATGGAGTGTAGCTTCTTATGCAGGTACTTTGCCCAATGTTGATGGGTGTGCCTTGGTGGACCCTGGCAAGCATAGAGAGGCTAGATTTGCTGAAACGATTTGTCCATTGAGTGGTTAGAAGAAAGGATAGGGCCCTAGCTAGCATGACAAGCACTTCCTTTTTTGTGATGTTGGACTGCTCCACCCCATCCTTGGTATTGGTGCCTTGGTAAGTTCCACGAGCCAGACGGGTGGTGTTGGTCAATTGAACCTACAATTAGTCCATCTATGGGAGGTGCAGGGCTTCACGGACCATGTCAAGACTTAGGTGGATGGTATGGGCTTGTCCTGTAGCATCCACAACACGTGTCCAGTGGTAGCATTGGCATCGTAGGTCTTGGTAAAATATAGGCAGTTGAATAGATCAGCGCCCCATGGTTCCAGGGTGGGCAAACCTCCAAGCCCAATCTGCTCCAGGCAGGTTACTATAGCCAGATCCGTGCGACAGCTTTGTAACATGGCCATGTATAATATAGGAGCTTATGCTCCGCCTTATGATTATTTTTCATAAGGTCGTGGACATTGTGTCCACTCACCTGTTTCATCAAGGGCTCCTTGAGGTGGGACATTGGAGAGATGGAAAAACTCTCTCACTTGTAGCAAGAGTAGTATGATCCACACTTAGCTCAATCCAATGGGATTTGCATCCCTTTCGGAGCTAGGGATTCAACCCGTACCGGTGCACAAAAGCTTATCCATTTGATGGAGAGAATGCTAAGAAAACTACTACTAATGACATAGACTCAACACACACTCAAGCTCAATCTTGCTATTGCTCACTCAACTCCACATTCCACTCATCCATACATCCAAACAAGAAGAAAGCTTAGCTATTGCTTACACAAGATCAAAGCATTCTTCATTCTCAAATACTCATTTCCCTAGCATGCACACAATCCTTGAAGCTATCAATAAGAAACAAGCACACTAGAGAATTGACATGAGAAGAGAGACAAATATCAACTCATTGCATTGAATTAACAAAAGAATAGAACTTACAACAATGTAGATGGGGAGAGAGAAGAGCTTGCACCTCTATGGAAGAAGAGGGAGAGCTAGTCTCAAGAGAGCTCAAACATGAGTTTTCCCAATGTGTCCATAAGCTCTCAAATGAGCCACTTTTTATACAAAAACTCTAAAACTCCCAAAAGTTCCCATGTGGGATTATTGTCAAACCCACTCCCACACTCATCCACAACTTGGAACTCTTTTCAAGAGCCCTAAGTGTCTTTTTTGTTGCATCCTTGTATTGATCTTCATTCGTCACATGCAACACTCCCCCCTTCCTATTTTGCGCACGTCCTCGAGCGCGGTAGTAGCAAGAGCTGCAACAAAAAAGAACAATGGATACAAGTAAAGTCTTTTATTGAAGAAAAGAAAAAAAACCAGCAATGATAATTTCACACGTGAGCATACAAGTGCAAGGCTGATTAAAGTTTTAATGAGTCCTAAAATAGGTGAGTAAAGACTAGTCAAAGTGAGACTTAAGTGGTAGATAGTGCTATGCAAAGACAAGTGTGCTTTGTACACCGCCGGTTATGACTGCAGTCTCAATGTCCTACAAGTATGTAAGTTATTCCTAAGTGGCAAACCTACTCCTAAATATGAGCAAAGGTGATTGGAACTCTTTTTTTTTTTTTTTTGGATGTGTGTGTAGAAGGTGATAAAGATTAAGGTTCCATCCCAAAAAGACCCAAGCAATGGCCAAGAGACCTCCGCCAAGAGAATCTAAAGACCGCTAAGTATCTCAAGGGCGACAGATCCTTTTTCTTTCTTTTATGACATAAGTAGTACCCCGTGAAGATGAGGGCATCGGTCTCGAGGGCCCATAGTGTACCCCAGAGTCCTACCAACATCCATCAAGGCGATAGATTCCTCAAAGGTCTTTTTCTAAAGCTTTTAGACATCAGTGTTCACCCCATAGAAACCAAGGCATCGGCCCCAAGGTGCTAAGACAACCCCAGGTCCTACCAAGCATTTCTTATGGCTGTAGACACGTCATGTCTCAATTTACCTTGTACATATTATTATTCTTTTTTGGGTATAATTTTTTTATAAATTATTATTACTCCTAGCACCTAGCTCATACCTAAGAGGTAGCTACCACTAGGGATAACTAATATACCTTGAAAGCATAAGAACATGGCATATTCCATTGGTATATATCCTACACTGTCTTTAGATAGAAATATCTTTTACTAAGTCTTCTAAGAGTCTAGAATTCACTCACCATATTTTAAGAACTAATCAAAAACTTAAAGCAGCCAACATTGTGTGAACATGCAAACCATATATTCGAAAGATAAGAGCACATAAAGAAATAAAGATTAAGATTTGAATACACCTGTTGTAGTGCCCTGTTGATGTTGTTCGTTTGCATTGATGCATTGCTGATTTTGTGCAGATTGCTCCTCCTTGATCTTTGTAGGCGTAGCATGTCTCCCCCCTTCCTAATTTGTGTGCACGATAGGTGGACTATTGGGGCGTGTTTGATGCTCTTTTTTTAGCGGAGATCTCTGCAAAATTTTTATTAACAAACAAGAAAAGAAAAGAAAAGAATAAAATTTGCCATTGGTGCCAATAGCCGAGGGGAAAAACCCAATGGGAGAAAAGTGCCCTGGCTTATCGATCTTATTGTGGAGTCACTGAGTTTACCTTTACCCTGATAGTGGCGATCATATCAAAAAGAACATAATCCTTTAAAGGCATAAGGAACCACACTATGCAAACATTGATCTACCAAAGAGCTTCATTTGTAGTGTTAATGCCTTATCTTTGGTTTTAGGTATGTCCTTCTTGGGTGGGAATTTTATCAATTGTCTTGGAATTTGAGCAAGATAAGAGGATTTAGGCATTGAAATGCGAGAATCTATGCTCAAATGAGACTCATTTGGACTTGTCGTAGGTACACAATTTGATGGTGGTATTGGGTAATAAGGAGAAATTGGGACAACTTGTGTTTCATTACTTGTTTTGGGAAGATCAACACAAGTAGGTTTGTAGGTGCTATCACAGCCACCTTTCCTATCTTGAAGAGTTTGTGTTGATTTCTTTTGCACCCACTGATATGGAAAATCAAGGGTGGCTTTTGGAATCTTTCTGAAACACTCTTTTACCCCTAGCAAACCATGGCATTTTGGAAGCCAAATTGCTGTTGCACCCTCATAATAGCCTTGTGCTTGAAGAACATATTTTGGGACCCATCGAGTAACAATCCGAGGTTTAGGCTTGGAAATGATATGCTTCTTAAGAGGCTTAGCAACTGGACTAGATGGTACAAGTTTGTATGCATCTTTGGGTAGCCAAATTGATAATTCCTTCTTGCCTGGTCTTATTTGAGCAGCAACTAGAGTATTTGGAACATGCCAGCCATGACCCTCACTTGAGTACTCATCAATTATCCACATCATTTGTGTTGGAGTTTCAATAGCAGATTTTGAAAGTGGGTTGTCCTGTAAGACCTTTGTCACTGGAATTTGTCGTACAAACTCCCATTTGTTCTCAGCCCCCTGATCCATTTTGCTCTTGCCTTTCCTATCCCTTTCCAAATTTAGATCTACAAGAAGTAAATCATCTATGGATGGCTTTGAGGACTGGGCATTGGATGGTCCAGGCATGTCCGGCTCAATGAGCCAGTCATCTCTAGACTCCCTTGCTCTGGAAAGTTCTGATAAGTCTAAGAACTCGGTTTTAGAGAGCTCCCCTAATTTGTCTACCTTTTCTGGATGGTAGGTGACGTTGTAGCGAACACCATCTCCACCCATGTACATGTTACCCTGGTCATTGACTAGAGGTGCTCTATCAAGTTCTAAGAAAATGTCTGCGATCTTAACAAGATACCATTGTTGTGGGTCCCTAAATATCTCAGCTCCTTGAGCATTTGTGTAGACATATTGGAGTCTCACATTGAGTGTTAACCCCATGGTGTCGGCTTCAAATGGATTAAAGGATCTTGTGGGTGTTCTATTTGGGGCTACGGGATGACTATTTGTCGGCCCAAGATTGTCCATGGACAATGAACTAGTTGTTCTGGAGGAAAGGGTATCGGATTGGGATTCAGAAAGGGTTTCAGCAATATCTGCCAAATTTTCTACCGATTGGGTCCCACTTTCCTGCGTAGGTACTCTAGAAGGTGCCCTAGGCCCTATGGCAGAATCTATAAGACGTCCCGACCGCAAGTGCATAAGGTCAAATTTTTTTGGTTTTTTATGTGTTTTTGTTTTGTTTTGTTGTTGTTTTTTAATATATATATATATATATGTACATATATATATATATATATATATATATATATATATATTTAACCTACCTAATCACTAAATGCAACTAAAATGAGTATGTGTGGCGTAATTATCTATCCTTTTTCTTTTTCTTTTTTTTAATTATATATATTTTTTAAATGATTTTTTTTAATGATTTTATGATTTTATGATTTTTACTTTTTTTTTAAAAAAACACAAAAATTATGAATCACACTAAAAAAATACTAATTATGCACAAAGTTACAAAAAATTAAAAAATACAGGTTACACTAATTATGCAAAAACTTAAAAAAAAATGAAGAATTACAAAATATGCAAAAAAATAGACTCCTAAAAACACTTAAAAATTTATTTATTTATATATATATTTTTTTTAACTTTTCTTTTGTTTTCTTTTTTTTTTTTCCCCCCTTTTGTTGGTTTTTTTTTAAAATTGTTTGTTGGTTTGTTTGTTTGTTTTTTTAAAAAAACTAATAAATTTCGTGCCAAATATAAAAATATGAATTTACTAATTATGCAATAATTACCAAAATTCTAAAATAAAAAATAAAAAATGCAAACTACTTTAATTATGCAAAAATTTAAACAAGGAACAATGGATTCAAAAAATAAAAATTGTTTTTTTTGCTTTTTTCTTTTTTTAATTTAATTGTTTTTTCTCTTTTTTTTTTCTTTTTCTTTTTTTTTAAATTTCTTTTTTCTAAATTTAATTGTTTTTTCTTTTTTTTTAAATCTCTTTTTTTTATATAAAAATATTTTTTTTGTTTTTTTATTTAAAAATATAAAAAACATGAAAAATTAAAAAATTAAAAAATGGAAAATTCCACCTACCTTATCCGCCGACTCCCGGATTCGTTGCCGCACCCACTTCCGGATTCTTCAATGCCTCCACGTGCTTCTGGTCGCATGCTATACAGCTGTTTACAGCCTGTGCCTTCACACCTTTGCTTGCCCGCTTCCACTTCCTTCGCGAGTTGCCTTCTACTTCGCTGCCTCCGCCGCTTGACGCCTTCCACCGCCTCCAGCAGGCTTCGTATAAGCCTCTTCTGCTGCGCCTCCTCAGCTCCACTTCCTTCGCGAGCTGCCTTCTACTTCGCTGCCAGCTGCCTTGCTCAACTTCAACTGGCACATCAGCTGACTGCAGCCGGCTTCCCACTGCGCTCGATGCAGATGCCTTCCACTCCAACTGCCGCGCCTTACACTGCACTGCCGCGTTAGTTGCAAACGACGCCCCCCAACTGCAGTGCTCGATGCAGGTTCTTTCACGTCGACGTATAAAAGAATATATATATATATATATATATATATATATATATATATTCTTTTATTTTAAAACCGCCTCTCCTCTCCTTTCAGCCGGCTGCGCCTCAGTCCGCCTATGCTTCAGTCCGCCTACACCAACGTAAAAAAACGATTATATATATATATGTATAATTGTTTTTTTTTTAAAAAAAACCGTCTGCTGCACGCTTTTTTTCAGCCGCCTTTCCACGATGCAGCGTTTGATGCAGCCCTCACATCGCTGCAAATATATATATATATATATATATATATATATAGATTTATAATTTTTTTCTTAAAGCCCACCTTCTTTTTTCAGCTGGCCGCCTCCCTGCACATATATATATACATATATATATATAGATATATATATATATATGTATATCTATTTGTCTTTGCTTCTAATGATGGAGATGTCTCCCAACAAAACAACAAAACCATAAAGGAAAAGCCGCCGTCAACACTTCCAACCTACCTCTCTTCCTTTCACCCTTCTCTTTCCCTCTCTCCTCTCGTCCTTAAGCGGACTTCATGCTTGGGAGTCTATGGGGCTTGCATAAGCTATGGAAGAGCTTAGCAACGCACCTCTTTTCTTTTTATTTATTTATACTAATTACATGTTAACGAAGAGCATGAAAGCTTTAAATGGCAAAAAAAAGAATGAATGTAAGCATACTGACGGTACTTGAAAAGCAATAAAACATAAAAAACAATGTGAGAGAAACCTCATCCTTCAATGGTTTTTTTTTTCTTATCCTAACCATATCCACTCACACCGAGATCACACACCCGAACTTAACCTAATCACTCAATGGTTTTGCAACCAAAAGAGGAAATAGTGGTGGTTGCCACACACTCTCAACCGGATTTGAGTCTTCTCCCCGGCAGTGGCGCCAATGGAGAGACGGAAAAACTCTCTCACTTGTAGCAAGAGTAGTATGATCCACACTTAGCTCAATCCAATGGGATTGGCATCCCTTTCGGAGCTAGGGATTCAACCCATACCGGTGCACAAAAGCTTATCCATTTGATGGAGAGAATGCTAAGAAAACTACTACTAATGACATAGACTCAACACACACTCAAGCTCAATCTTGCTATTGCTCACTCAACTCCACATTCCACTCATCCATACTACTAATGACATAGACTCAACACACACTCAAGCTCAATCTTGCTATTGCTCACTCAACTCCACATTCCACTCATCCATACATCCAAACAAGAAGAAAGCTTAGCTATTGCTTACACAAGATCAAAGCATTCTTCATTCTCAAATACTCATTTCCCTAGCATGCACACAATCCTTGAAGCTATCAATAAGAAACAAGCACACTAGAGAATTGACATGAGAAGAGAGACAAATATCAACTCATTGCATTGAATTAACAAAAGAATAGAACTTACAACAATGTAGATGGGGAGAGAGAAGAGCTTGCACCTCTATGGAAGAAGAGGGAGAGCTAGTCTCAAGAGAGCTCAAACATGAGTTTTCCCAATGTGTCCATAAGCTCTCAAATGAGCCACTTTTTATACAAAAACTCTAAAACTCCCAAAAGTTCCCATGTGGGATTATTGTCAAACCCACTCCCACACTCATCCACAACTTGGAACTCTTTTCAAGAGCCCTAAGTGTCTTTTTTGTTGCATCCTTGTATTGATCTTCATTCGTCATGCAACAGACATCTGTGTGGGGTGCCTGGCATGTTCTTCAAAGAGGCCCCCAACTAGATGCTTCTTCTTCTGTGGGGTGTGGGTGAGGACTTTGAGGTAGCAGTCTGAGTTCTTGGCCGTTGTATGGAGGATAGGAGGCAAGAAGGTGCAAGCTCAAGAAAAAACTTGGTAAGGGCTTGGCTAGAGAGAGAGCAAAGAGTGAGGAAAATGAAGTGGTGGGCCCCTTTTTATAATTTTGCAAGAAGGACACGGGCGTGCCAAAGATTGTACAGCTGTGGCTTGAAGTTGGTATAACCATGGCTTCTCTTGGGAATGGTCTTGGCATAGTGGATGGAACGGGCATACGCTCCTTATGGTGAGAATGGTATGGGCATGGCTTCTTTAGGGTACGGCCATGGCTTATGACATATAGAATGGTACGGCCGTGGCTTCACAAGGGTACAACCGTGGTGGGCTAATGGTTGGTACGGTCATGGCTTCTCCATTTTTTTGGGGGGCACCTTGCAAATAGGTTTTGTACCCCTGGGCTATGTAGCCCCCAGCACCACATTGCGGGTTTTGTACTGAGTTCATGCCCAGCTTTCCAAAGTGAGAAGATGGCTCCAATTTGGTGGTGGTGCTGAGGATGGGGAGGCCAAGGGTTGAGTGGGAGTACATTGAGGGAGTCGGATAATGAGGGGTGGGGGAGTAGTCAAAGTCAGAGATATATCACATTTAGGGAGTAGCTGAGGATAGCGAGGCCAAGGGTTGAGTGGGAGTACATTGAGGGAGTCGGCGGATAATGAGGGGTGGGGGAGTAGTCAAAGTCAAAGATATATCACATTTAGGGATCATGGGATTCGTCGGCTGCTGGAGGGGGAAGGGTGCATCTTGAAGTTTTTGTTTCCCTTTTTCTTCTATAATAGTTGTGGTGGAGGCCACTTTGGGCTTCCATTGGAATGTTGGTAACTATGCGAAGTGACAAGAGTAGGAAGGGGGTACCTTGGTGATTTCAAGACCCAAAATTGGCAATTGTCTTGATAGTTGTCTTGAGCTTGAAGTATAGAGGCTTAGGGATCCACCAGTGATTTGTCATTGGGCAAGGCTTAGGGTGTGGGTGAGGATGGTTTGGCCTTGGGGAGCGTTTGGGCCGACAATTGTCTTGTACCCTGTGGGCTTGGGGTTTCCGAATGGGTTGCCTTCGAGAGGGATGAGGTGTTGGTGTTGCTGGTATCTGAGTGTGGTAAGTGGATTGGCAAGGGATCCACAAAGTATTGGTACCTTCATAATACCCTTGGGCCATGAGAATCCTCTTAGGTATCCACTAGCGAGAGTGTGTGCCTTGTGTGCATCAGTTAGATGTGTTAGTAGGGTAAGTTTTGAGGGGGTTCAACAGTGGTGGTGGCATTGGGGGTGGTGGGTTGGGTTGCTGCAGAGTTGGGTAGTGATGAGGATACACGAGACAATTGGGTGTTCGGAGTGGGAAGAGCACTCTTTTTAAGCCGTACGGATCGGAGGCGGAATAATAGTGATGAGGGGAGGAGTGGGGTTATGATCTTGGCATGAATGATCGGAGGGCATGGGCTCTTCATCCATCATCAAGACTGTAACTTGGCTCGAGGCCAATTGTAGGGTGGCAGTCCTTGCATCCCAGTCGATGTTGTAGCAGTTGTGTCCAATCCATCCTCGTCCGAGAAGAATTTTCTCACGCATAGTTCCTGTATACATCACATAAAACTTCCCTTTCAAGGGATTATTTCCAATGTGGAATAGGGTTGTGATTGTGTCTAAACATTGAACTGCTTTGCAAGGCTACTGTTGTGACCATGGCTGGAGTATTTTTTAATGGGGGCCTCTTGAGGGAAAGCCATGAGTCATAAGACATTAAGTTGTGATTAACCCCAATATCACCAAGAGCCAATTTTTGGGTGAAGCTTGTCGAGATGGTCATTTCTAACCACAACCGAGTAGGTTTCACCTCCTAGCCTTCTTCTTCAAGGTTTACTACCATGTTGACCACAATGTTTTTCCCCCAAAGTTTGGCTTGCCACTCTTTGGCCTCTCGTTGGGCTGCTTGTTTCATCTCTTCGTGTTCAGTTTTTTGTTGTTTTTTGTCATGAATGGCCCTGAGGGTGGTTTCACTTAGTGGTCCATAGTAGCATTTCAATTTGCTACCATTAAAATATCCTGCCATCTCGACGTCGTTGAGTGTCTCTATGCGCACTGTGCCTTGTGGGGTTATCTCAGTGACTAGGAAAGGTCCTAAGTCTCTGAGTTTGAGTTTCTTTTTATGGGTTTTTGTGCTAGAGGAGGACCATGTCACCCTCATTCATTTGTTTATCCTTAAATTATTCATCAAACCACTATTTGTGCCTCAATTTTTTGACAATCATACTATAAACAACAAGGAGGTGTGTTTATGGGTAGCCCTTGCTTTGACCCATTCGTGCAATAGTCCGTGTACTGGCTGCGATGATGTATCAAGCTTGAGTGTATCAAGCCACATGACTAATGGGTGTCCTATGAAATCAATGCCCCATTTTTTGAATGATTATTGCAAGGACACGATGGGGTTCAGGGGCACATTGTCCTTAAAGTGTGGAATTGCCACTTGTCGGCATTTGTCATGCTGCTTGACATATTTAGCTATGTCAGCCATCAAGGTGGGCCACCATCAGGGATTTCATTAACGTCTTCACAATTTCATGATTACGTTAACAAAACCTATTGTTAACATATTAAAACTTGTGATCACATTGTATATTCACATGACCTGAGCAATGACCTGCCAGAACCCACTAGTCCCGTAACACCTCCGGGCTTTTTGTTTTCCCGGCGGGCCCACTGAGATAAGCAGATATCCCGACGGGCCCGTCGGGAAAATAAAAGAACACCGACGAGGTTCTGTTCTGTTTATAAACACTGCCTGACACCCATTGTGAAACTTTTGGGGAGATAGTCCTTGTTTTGGGGGCGTGATATCTCTCCTCAAAGTACTTGTAGAGCTCTCGAGTTGCTAGAAGTGTCCTCTTGGGAAGAACGTCCTTATCTTAGGGGCTGTTGTCTTTCCTTGTAGGCACTCCTAAGGCTATTGAGCCACTCGTCCTTAGTTCTTTGAATTGGGGGCAGGGTGTGGTTCGTAGCTAATACTTGCAGAGATTTAGGGACAAATTTGGAGTCATTTAGCTTTGCATTTGAGCTACGTAGGTAATCTACCTCATTCTGCTTTATGAATGGTTTGATGGAGCCAAGAGTCCTTCTTAGGGGCTTGTATTGGTTCTTGATACTTGATATAGTTTAGAGTAGACAAGGGTCTATTGTCCTATACTAGAGTATTGGGCAAGCATAGATCTTTGATTTTCTTTGTGAATGTTAGAGAAGGTCTATTGTCCTATACTAGAGTATTGGGCAAGCATAGATCTTTGATTGTGTAAAGTATCCTTAATTGGGTACAAAAGGCATCCTTCATTGGGGGTGCAATGTGCATGATAGTTTTGAAGTAGTTTTGTAGTCAGACCTTGCAAGATAGTTTCGAAGTAGTTTTGTGTTATGTGATGATCTTTTGTATTTGTCAAGATAGTTTCGAAGCAGTTTGTCTGCTAATGTATGTTTTGTAATACATGAGTGACTTTGTTGTTTTTTCATTTGTGTATTCATTGTTATATGCTTGGTTGAATAGGTTATTTGTTGAGATGGAGGACAATGTTGGATCCAGTGATACCTCCAATAGAGTCCAAATTCCAAATAGTAGGAAAAAAAAGGCACCTGGGATAGAGTGGTAATATGCAATTAACATTGGTGATCGATTCATAGATTGGGAGTGTAAGCTATGCCATGCAGTAAAATCAGGTGGGGTGCCTCGACTAAGAGAACACTTTTTAGGCGGACCGAAGAAAAAGTCATGTACCCACCCCTCTGCACCTGTAGTGGCCAAACACATAAGAGAAGAAATTCAAAAGAAAGATTCAAGAAAACATGACACTCCTACCGTTAATGTATTAAGGCAGCAAGAACACTGTTGCTCTAATCATCAAACTCTTGCTACATCGCCTGCTTGTACTCCGAACATCAATGTGCAACCAGAAAGTAATCTACCCAGTGCATCTTCCTGCAAAGCGGAACTTTGATGTAGGAAATATACCCATGCGTCAAACTTAATTGCAAGAAAGCCTACGTCAAGGTCGGCTCGATGATGCACAACTCGCCCTTGCTGAAGCGATTTACTTTTCTGGGAGTGCTATGATGATGGTGGACAGTGAGCATTGGAAGAGAGCATGGAAGAAAATTGGTGAGTTTGGACCAGGGTTTTCACCGCCTACGTACCATGCTATGCGAAATGATCTATTAGAGAAATGTTATGCGCAAGTAAAAGAACATGTACAAAGAATAATTCTTAGCAATATAGAGCTTTCTAGATGTAGTATAGTAAGTGATGGATGGTCTAATGTACAAAGAAAACCATTAATTAATATAATGGTTATTTCACCTAGAGGTGAGACTTTTATCCATGCCGTGGATTCTGCTGGTTCAATCAAAACTGGGGCTTACATTGCTCAAGTCATTGGCTCTGTGATAGAGGAAGTGGGTGCCAAAAATGTAGTCCAAATCGTCATGGACAATGCAAAGAATTGCAAGAATGCATCCAAAATCCTACAGCGACAATATCCACATGTTTTTCCGGTAGGCTGTAATACTCATAGTTTGAATCTTGTATTAAAAATTGGTATAAAAGTGATGATACCAAATGGTTTGCCTCAATCGTCAACACTGCTCGCTAGCTTGTGAGATTCATGCTCAAGAGACAGAGAGTGTTAGATATTTTTCGACCTCGCATGTCAGTTATGTTAAAGCTTCCAGCGGAGACTAGGTTTTGCACTCACTTTTACACTTTTGAGACTCTTCTTCGAAATAAAGATGCAGTTTGCGAAACATTTACATGCATGGCATTTCATGACTGGGAGAGTAGTCAACTTGAAAAAGTGAAAGAGAAAATCAAAGTCTTGAAGGCAGCGCTTACGAGAAGAAGTTGGTGGAACAGTGTGATGGATGCATACCATGTAATGATGCATGTTATGTATGCTATACGAAGTCTTGATCAAAGAGCGCCTAATCTCGGGAAAGCATGGATGCAATGGTGGACTGTCCAGCGGAGTTTGGAGTGTCCTCAAAAATTAGAGCATTCAGTGGTGGAAACGCAATGGCGTGTACCATTCTCCATGAGACAAAGAAAAGTCCTATTGAAGTACTTTCATGCTAGATGGATTGGAGCGCATTCACCACTACACAGTGCTGCTAACATGTTAGATCCTGAATATTGGAATGTGGATTTGATGTCCAACGTTGAGGTGGTGCAAGATTTTTATAAAGTGGTAAACACTTTCTATAATAATGTTGATGATCGTGTAAAGTGCATAAAGGAGATGACCTCATTTCGATTGAAAGAGGGTTTATTTTCCAACTCCCTTGTTCAACAAATGGCTAAAGAGCAACCTGCATGGAAGTGGTGGATGATGAATGGTGGTGAGCATTATGCTTTATCGTGCAACCTTGCGATGAAGGTTCTAAGTCAGTGCTCTTCAAACTCAGGCTCAAAAAGAAACTAGAGCATGTACAAATATATTCACAGTACTATTCGCAATCGACTTCTTGCAGATCGAGCAGATAAACTTGTTTACGTGTATTGCAACAATGAAAAGATCTTGCGGTACATTGAAAGCGAAGAGTATGAAGAAGATATGCCCAGATGGATGTATGATTGTGATGATGTAGTAGACGAGAACTTTGATGTTGGACGCATGTCATGCACTACCCTTGAGATAGAAGACAATTTAGACATTGACTTAGATGAGCTTAATTTAGCAGACGAGAGGGTAAACGGTGAAAGAATTTTGAAGCAAGATACTGACATAGAGGAAGAAGTCATTTCATTAATTTCATAAAAAGTACTTGTATAAATGATCGTATTTGGAGAAATTATCAATACAAAAGTAGGATTTATGTCTTTCTTAGCTTTCATCTTGAAATAAATTGCGAATTGCACTAGGAGTTGCATCTAAATGTCCCGGTGGTTTATATTCGCTAGCCATGCCAAACACTGTATAAATACCTTGATTTATTGGGACACTGCACAATGCACATGTGGAAATATTTTGCATTTGCCTCACTAAACATATTAAGTGGTAGTAGTGTCCACAGGGTAGTATATACTGGCTGCTCCACCCATCGAATACTTTGTAACATACAGGACATTGGGGAGTGGAGGAACTAGTAGCCTCAGCAGAAACTCCCACAAGATCAGGATGTATCAAAAAATGAGAGATGTGGTTCCCTTGGCGCACATGAGCAATACGTGAAGAGATGGTCTGTACATCTTGGCTGATCTTTGTGAGCTGCTCTTGAATCCCTCTATTGGCCGGGGGGAGGAGTTGATGCTTGAGATAATCGTTGAGCTTCTTTCTCCTTCTCTGCTCTAGCTGTGCCCTTAAGCTTTCTTTGACCTTGTTTATCCAGCGCCCTCCACCATGAGAGCAAGTTCCTCCCTTGTGAATGTCACTGTCTCTTCACGTATGTCATGGGTGTTGATAGTGGCCTCTCTAGAGGCGAAGTCCACTGGAGTTTCTAGGATAAATTGTGCATATCGCATCTTAGCAAAATAGAGTGGAGCATCGGCGTTATGGAGAGGATGACCGTACACCTCCAAGAAAATGCGCTCGGCATTAATTTTGATATCATTATGAGTGCAACGCGAAACCTTCCATCTTCCCTTCTTAATCTCGCCATCTGGACATGGCCATATTTCCTTTATCATCTCTATGGTTATGCGTTTGTTTATGTCTTTCCATTGGGCATAAGTAGGATTTGTCCATTCCGACAACCTGCATGCTGTTCTCGTAGCTTCGCGGGCTGTTAGGCCATGTGCAAGGGCCTTCATTCGCTCATATGCCTTCTTGGCTAACTCTTGATGCTCGTTTGCTTGTGCTTCTGCCATATCTGCATGAACATAAATGACTTTAGGATTTTAATGAACTGTAAAGATCAACGTAAGATAAATTTGTTGAAATTTGAGCTAAATGATGAGCTATGGTGGATCAAACACTAGAATCAACATAATTAACAAAGTGATTAGCAAGTGATTAAGATGTAATTAGTGAATAATTAGCACATAGATTAATGTAGGCATGGATACTCAAAAACCAGCAAATTCTCATTAGGGCTATGCCTCAATTTATAGAGTTTACATCAAGCATCAAATCCCCTTGATTTCTCCATGATTTACTCCCTGAATATCTCCACCTTTTGCCTGATTCTCTCCACCTCTTCTCTTTTCCCTGATTATCTCCCAGAATAACTCCACACTCCTAAATTCCCTCATGCTACCCATTATTCTCTCCCAGTAGATTCTTCTAACCTTTTCACAGGTTCTTTCACAATTACATCTCCTCTTTTACAGCCTCTATCCAAGAGCTTGTTCCCACACACACCCTTTTCACTTGTATATTTCAACACCTCCCCTCAAGTGAATAATCCTAACACACCTGGACCCTGTATCAAGTTTCCCTCTTACTTGATAGCCCGCGACCAGTGCCTCAAGTCCCTAAACTCCATAGTCCTTGACACTCTCTCTCTCTCTATGTGTCCAAGGCTACTATAAGTGCCCGCGACCTTGACTAAAGTGCTCACACATACATCTACCACTTGGCCTACATCATCGGTGGCTCAGAGGTGGTTTTACTTTATTGGGGCAGGTTACATTGGGTTGTGGGCTCTCTCTCTCTCTCTCAGAAAAGATGATCCGACTCCACTTCTCTTGGAGCCTCCATGAAGTTTGCCGATGTCGTTCCTTCTTCACTGGGTTTGCTGTAGGCAGTCTCTCGCCATGTGTCCTGGCTTTCCACATTTGTGGCAAGTGAAGGTCCTCTCTTGGAGCCTCCATGAAGTTTGCCGATGTCGTTCCTTCTTCACTGGGTTTGCTGTAGCAGTCTCTCGCCATGTGTCCTGGCTTTCCACATTTGTGGCAAGTGAAGGTCCTCCCTCCTACTCTGCCTCTTCCTCGTCCTCGTCCTCGAGAGAATCCTCCTCGGGTGAAGAATGCTTTTTCCTCTCCTGCTGTTGAGTCGAGCTCTTTCTTCTCTTTGCCTCTGCTCTCTTGCTCTAGTAGAGCTGCTTCTATCTCATGTATCTTTAGTTCAGGTACATTCTTTAGTGTTGCTACAATGTTTTCATAATCTCCTTTGTCCACACTCTTCAAAAGTACAGCTAATGCTTCATCATCTTCTACCTTTTTGCCAATAGCTGCCAGCTGTTGCTTAATGCTTTTATATTTGTTCAAGTGTGTGATTAAAGGTCACTTTCCTTCATGTCCAATTTGTAAAATTGCATTAATAGATTTATCTTGGAATTTTTTGCTTGTGTACCAAATAATTTATTGAGTTCATCCCATGCATCTTTTGCCCACTGTATCCCTGTGATATGATGAATGATCTCATCATTTAAACTGAGTGCAATAAGCCCCAATGCTTTTTCATTCCTACTCTTCCACTCATTTTCCCCTCTCTCTGGGCATTCATCTCTCCCTTCAACTAATCCCCACAGATTTTTCCTCATCAGCAAATACATGGTTTTTGTTTGCCATGTATAAAACTGTTCTCCATTAAATTTGGCTATTTCCTGTGCTGAATTCATGGTGATGTGAAGGGGGTCTTACCTCTTGATCCAAATTCAAGATTCAAGGGCAGTGTCTACCCTTTTACAACTCAATCTGGTGTTTAATAGATGATTACAACAATTTTATCAGCATAAAATCACCAGAAATTACATTAAATTGAGAGTAACCAATTTGTACGGGATGGTTGGAGTATCAAACCAACTCCGATTTGCAATCTGAAGCTTTAGGGATCTGTATCAGATACCTAATGGTTAATTTGAACTCTCAATTGCACCAAAGTACAGTGATTAGCACTGATTAATCACTGATTAGCAAATTAATGCTCTGGTTTGTGTGCAGAAAATAGAGTATGCGGGGAGTCCAGATCTGGTGCCTTCCACTTCAAATGAGCTCAAATGCTTTGAAAGGCATCAATAGCAATGACTCTAGTAGAGGATTAAGCCAAGAAACACAAGATTTGACCAAATAATGAAAGCTTAATCTCTGTTTTACCAAAGTCACCTGTAGATTTGATGAAGAGCTTGGATCTCACTGTAGACTTGATGAAATTGATTTCTGTCTTCACCAGCTTGTAGAGCATGCTTGATTACCCTTTGTGCTAAGAGGAATTGAAGACATTTGAACTGAGCAAAGAGAAATCTTCAAACTGCTTCAAAAAAACGGCGCCTGCTAATTAGCAAAAATTCGCTGCTTCCGCCGGCGGTTTGCTGCGTGGAGTAGATGGGCTGGTAGCCAAGGGTGTTGGCTAGCTTAAGCTAGAAGCTTGTGACCTAATTTGAAGTGTGCTAAGTGCTAGAGACCCTCCACTGGCTGGGGGTGAAGGGGAAGAGTGAAAGCTTACTAAAAAATTGATTTTTTGCTAATTATTTTACTAATCCTAATTAATTCACTAATGGGCTCATAAATCTGGTTGATTCTAGGCATGGCTGTGATACCATGTTGAAATTTGAGCTAAATGATGAGCTATGGTGGATCAAACACTAGAATCAACATAATTAACAAAGTGATTAGCAAGTGATTAAGACGTAATTAGTGAATAATTAGCACATAGATTAATGTAGGCATGGATACTCAAAAACCAGAAAATTCTCATTAGGGCTATGCCTCAATTTATAGAGTTTACATCAAGCATCAAATCCCCTTGATTTCTCCATGATTTACTTCCTGAATATCTCCACCTTTTGCCTGATTCTCTCCACCTCTTCTCTTTTCCCTGATTATCTCCCAGAATAACTCCACACTCCTAAATTCCCTCATGCTACCCATTATTCTCTCCCAGTAGATTCTTCTAACCTTTTCACAGGTTCTTTCACAATTACATCTCCTCTTTTACAGCCTCTATCTAAGAGCTTGTTCCCACACACACCCTTTTCACTTGTATATTTCAACAAAATTGACCATTACCCTCAAAAACTTAAAGTTTAACACCACGAGAGGAGATATGTATTACAAAGACTCAATGAGAAATATCCACTTGACTCAAAAAATACTTCAAACAATGTGCGCACATCAAATTTTGAAGAGAAAACATAAACTTAAACACCACAAGAGGAGAGAGATATTGCAAAGACTGAATGAGATAATATTTCAAACAATGGACACATATCAAATTTTGAAGAGAGACAAACAAAGTGCTATTCTTGAAACTTAATCTCCTGATATTGTATCATTACAAAATTGGGGTGAATGACATCGATAGCTCTACAAGAGGACATTGTGCCCTCGTTGGGTCAGCATTTAGTGATCTAAAAAATTTCCCTACTTGCAAAACAGATTTTCGCTCGTCGCGATTAGGCAGACACATCCAATTTTTGACTCTATAAATAATAGTATCCATGGTAACTTTGTCATAGGAACTATTGTCCATCCACAACTCTTGTACTTTCTGCCCAAAAGTCATATAAAGTTTGTAATAAATACCCTAAAGCAAAAACATCAGATGCAGGAGTGTATGCATCTGCCAAAAACGGATCATAAAGTTCCGGGGCTATCCACGGCCGTTTATTTCGCTCTCTGTCTGCGTAGGAGACCGCCTGTGCCACCTTCTCAGGGTTCTTGTCTGCTTCAAATACAAAATTGAGAGACACCCGTTTTTTGGGCGCTCTCAGCAGTAACCCCCAATCGATAATACCTACGCGTGGCTTTAACTCTTTTGTAAAATCCAACACTATATTGAATGGATGTAGGTCGGTATGTACAATTCCTGCCAAATGTGCTGCTAATTCCACCAGGGCATGCATAATATGTGTCATGGTTATTACTATTTGTTTTATTTTAGAAAGTTCTAGATGACTTAAAGGAATATTATCGGGTGGGGGTTGTCTCCGTCCTCGATCCAAACGGAAAATTGCTCTGGTGAACTCACTGAATCTGAAGGGGACCTTCAGAAGAGTATCACCAAGCGAGCCGCCATTATAGTATGGAAAAATAGTGATCCAAGGAGATTCTTTTGTGAAGGCAATACACCTAACAATTGATGGGTGTAGAACCTGCATGCTCTGCTCTGCCTGGAAGCTCTCGAACTTGGCGCTACCTTCTCCTTTGTAGTGCTTTCCGCAAAAAGTAATGTGCGCTGGCAAAAATGATATACCTCTAACTGTATACTCTTTTACTATGCCAAAAACACCAGAGCCTATTGTCCGCCCTTCGAGCAGAGCCTCGTGCGGGACGCCAATGAGGTGTGTGCACATAGCATTGTAGATTGTACGATTAATGGCACCTGTCCCACTCGCATCTGCCTGGCTGGACATTGCAGCGACGTCCTGGGCAATGCGTACTCTTTTGGGGAGTGACTCTGCATCCAGCGCCTTCATGCGTTTGCTCTTGGCTCTTTGCTCGCTCCATACAGCGTCCCATAACTGTATACGATGCATATTAGCTTCAGGCGGGGCAGCATCTCTAAGATCATTGCATGCTACACGCATGCTCCCTAAAATAGTTCGTGTTATATGTTGATGGTTGAAATCTGCTATCTTTTGTCTATCAAGCAACTCAGCGTTGCCTCCGCTTCGAAGTCGACGCTGTGCATTTTCCCATATCTACTCTAGTAGATCTCGCATGAGTATCTCAGACTCATTGATCTTTTTGACGACGTTATCTGCACATTGTGACACTGTGATGACTGCTTCAATGCGAATTGCTCGTAGAACGATTTTACGCTCTTCAGGGGAAAGCATGTTGGTCGTCTTCGTAAATCTAGCAAATATCACTAAACACAACAAAAACAAAATATTAAATAACATTACTGAAATCAACATTAAGCAAACGTGAGAGAACAGCAACAAGTGTATCATTACTTATCAATGTTCAAACAAAAACGGAATATCAAATAATTTTACTAAAATCAACATCATCCAATACATCATCAAACGTGAGAGAACAACAACAAGTGTATCATTACTTATCAATGATCAAATAAAAACGGTATATCAAACAATATTACTGAACTCAACATCATGCAATACATTATCGAACGTGAGACAACCGCAACAAGTGCATCATTACTTATCAAGTGTATACATGTTGCACTCCTCATCTACACACCTATCGTGAGACAGAGAGAGAGAGAGAGAGAGAGAGAGAGAGAGAGAGAGAGAGAGAGAGAGAGAGTTGTGAAGTGTATTATGAGAGAGAGAGAGAGGGGGGAGGAAGAGAGAGAGGTGTGACAGATAGAGAGAGAGGGGACATTAGATGACATTTTTAATAGTTTTGTGAGTTCCTAAAGAGAGGAAAATAATGTTTTGTATTCCTAAAGCACTCCTCATCTACACACCTATCGTGATAGAGAGAGAGAGTTGTGAAGTGTATCATGAGAGAGAGAGAGAGAGAGAGAGTTGTGAAGTGTATCATGAGAGAGAGAGAGAGAGAGAGAGAGAGAGAGAGAGAATTGTGAAGTGTATCATGAGAGAGAGAGAGAGAGAGGGGAGGAAGAGAGAGAGTTGTGACAGATAGAGAGAAGAAACATTAGATGATATTTTCAATATTTTTGTGAGTTCCTAAAGAGGAAAATAATGTACTGTTTTATTTTTTAAGTAAATAGAGGGAGAAAAAAAATTATTAGGAATTATGTATATTTTAAGAGAAAAAAAAAGAAATCCTCATCTACACATCTATCATGTTGTGAAGTGTCATGAGAGAGAGAGAGAGAGAGAGAGAAAAAGTTGTGAAGT
Source organism: Cibotium barometz (assembly GCF_041138505.1). Lineage (NCBI taxonomy): Eukaryota > Viridiplantae > Streptophyta > Polypodiopsida > Cyatheales > Cibotiaceae > Cibotium > Cibotium barometz. The sequence goes on along the minus strand of NC_141048.1, from coordinate 3,835,840 downwards.
GTATCATGAGAGAGAGGGGGGGGCAGGAAGAGAGAGAGAGAGATTCATTTTTTCGAGTTACGATATTATGAAATAAAACGTAAAGACAATATGATGTAAACTTTGATCCATGAAATACTCATGTCGCGTTAACAACCAAGTATCGCATGGATCACACATAATAAAAACAATACAAGTCAAATCAAGCAAATTTACGACATTTTTTCGACTGCGTTAACGATCACATGCCGTAATATGCAAGCAAATTTACGACATTTTTCCGACCGTGTTAACGATCAAATGCCGCAATATGCAAAAAACAATATATGCACTAGCGGACGACACCAACTTACTGCGTTAACGACAAAATGCCGCCCGATTCTATGGGAATACGAATAGGATACGGACATACACTGGCCGCGTTACCGACCATATGCCTGCATTTGACAAAGGGAAGGGAAGGGAAGGTGACATCGCCATAACACTGCCCGCCGGGCTGGATGACGACCCCGGCGGGACCTGCCGGGTTTTTATTTTCCTCGGTGGGACTGCCGAGTATTGCAAAATCGCGACGGGATTTTATCCAGTTATCAGGGAGCTTCCCACCGGCTTTTTTGGGAACATGTTAACACATGTTATTAACAAAAAAAAAATTGTGATCACGTGAATATAAAATCATTGGCCACCATAGCCCGGTTTTTAGGACTTTACACACAGTGATATCTACTACAAAGTGCCCCCTAGCATAGGTGGAGTGAGCTTGTTCTAAAAGGAAGATGTATTCGTCTTCTCAGACACAATGTCTTATAATTTTGTCCTTCCCCTGCCTGTAGAGTTGGCCTGCAATCAATTGGTAGTTAGTCACCTATTTAATGAGGTGCCATGCTCGGTCTTTGTTAAGGAGTGGGTTAACTGGTAGGCTATTAGCAAGGAAGTGTGCAACCTCCTCTCCCCAGTCTACAATTAAGCACAATTGGAAGAAGGTAGCATCTGGTAAATCATCATCGACTCCCACCAGCAGTGGCTCGTTGTTGGGGATGCGTGACATATGGTCCGCCAAGACATGCTGTGAGCCCTTCCGCACTATGATAGTGAAGTCGAACTCAAGCAAGATTTAGTAACCATTGGGTGATCCTTCCAGCTGTGCAGGGTTTGTTTACCAGATAGAGAAGAGCGTGATGGTCTACAAAGAAGATAAATTTGGTTGCCAAAAGATAATGGGCAAACTTCTTGACCGTGTAAACCATAGCTAACCCTTCCCTCTCAGTGGTGGTATAATTTCGTTCTGCTGTGCCTGGTTGAGTTAGCGGGCTGGCAAAGCTGATAGGGAAATCCAACTTATGTTTGTCGGGTTAAGCCAGCACACACCAAACTACAAAGGCGGAGGCAACAATGTGGACATGAAATATGATGTCCTAGTTGGGGAACTTCAAAATAGGAGCACTTGACAAGGCTTTCTTTAGGGTGTTATGTTGGCATTCCTCTATCCACTTAAAGAGGATTAGGAGTTCGTAAAAGGGGTGCTATATCAGCATGCATGAAAATGGAACACCGATAATACCCAACATGTCCCATGAAGCATTGGACTCCCTTAAAGTTGGCCGGTGGTGGCAGCTCAAGGATGAGCCACACCTTGCTGTCTCATCAGTGGGGAGATTCCTTGTTTGGAGACAATATGTCCAAGGATGACTCCATGCCAAACCCAAAACTGGCATTTGAGAGGGTTCAAGGAAACCCGGTAGAGCCTACATCTTTCTAGCACCTTCCGTAAACATTTGAGCTGTGCTTTCCACGTGGAATTGACACAGAGGTCATCCATAAAGACTTCAAGGAATTTCTAGAGATACTCCTTGTAGGCTATGCATATCAGACGCTGGAAGGTGCTAGGGTCATTGGTTAGCCCAAAGGCATGACACGGTATGCATAAGTTCCCCATTCAGTAGAAAAGGCTATTTTGTGTTGATCTTTTGGATCAATCAACACCTGATTGTATCCAGAGAATCCATCCAAGAAGCTGTAGGCTTCCTTTCTTGCGACTCTTTCAAGCTTGTGAAGGGTAAGGGTTAGTGATCCCGTATGGTGGTGGCATTGACCTTTTTGAGGTTCACGCACACTCGCACCTTTTAGTTCTTTGTTGGGCACTATCACTATGGGTGCAACCCATTTTGTGTGCTCAATCTCATAGATGAATCCAATGTCTATGAGTCAATAAACTTCTTCCTAGGCCATCTTGGAGTACTTTGGATTCATGGGGTAAGCTCATTGCTTGACCGCCGGTCTCACTCTATCAAACATAGGAATGGTGTGTTTGACCACTTCAGGAGAGGTACACCTTTCATATCTATGTACATCCACGCAAAGTAATCCTAGAATTTAGTGAGGAGAGCGATGAGTTCGATTTCTTCCTTGGACGAGAGGTCAGCTCCTCAATCTAAATTGGCCTTGGGTCTTCACTTTTTGAGCCCACTAGGTCAACCTTCTTCACCTTGGCTGGACCATCATATGCGCGGTCCCTGGCTCTCTATTGTGAGACCTTTGGGTCAAGTCATATTGTACAAATCGATCAGCCATGTTAAAGGATTTGAAGTGTTTGGGCACTTCTTTAGTCTCTTCTACTTTAGCGCTTTTCTCTTTCTCTACAATTTTTGGCCTCTTTCTCTGCAAGTGCTAACTTCTTGTTGTGTGCTTTGCATGTAGAGTGGCAAAGCTTTTGGAGTTTAGGTTGGGGGTCAATAGGCTCCATTGGTTTAGGGGTGGTTGTGTGGACCAAGAGGGAGTTATTGGTGAACTCCTTTTGCCAGACTTGGTTGAAGTATTCATGTGCTTCAAATGTCAATACATATTTAAGCCAGTGGGTATCAGAGTTAGTAGGAAAGACATAGTGCTCTTATCTGGGGGAATCCATCGGGTGGTTTGCACAAATTGAAAAGATGCAGGGGAGAAGAGAGCTTGAGCTCTTGCAAGCACACACACACTCACAAAACCCTAAAAGAGAACACACAAGGTGAGAGGCTGAAAATCTTCTTCTTCTTCACACAACACTCAACACACCATATACAAAGATAAGAGTACACACAATATGAAAAGATACTCAACCAAATACATACTAGGGTTCTCTATAGTGTGAACCCAACTAAATGAGTTGGCACTATAACTATGCCAGTCTCTAGAATGGCTGTCACATAGCCTGTCATCCCACTGGCCGCATATCACCCATGATCTCACCAACCATGCCAGTGGTGTAAGTGTGGGGCCTGTCATCAGTGTCCACCGCCTCACTAGATGAGCTCGATATCTCAACGCAAATTCTATGAGAGCGTGTTCCCTGTTATGGTTCCGCATTATATCGGCCTTTTCAGGCTCATGAGTGGTGACTTTGGGCAAGTATGTGGAGAGACATTATCTCGTGCCCATTGGCTATCTCGCGAATCGGGTTCTTGTTCGCCTTGGAAGTATGTCCAAGGTCGCAAGTATATGCATCCAATTCTCAGAGTCTTCTGGCTCCGGGAGGGGTGCACATTCCTCACTATGGGTGGTTGCAAGATGAGGGTACTCACTTTCGTTCACTCTCTCTAAAATTGGGACATCCATGCATCTCGGGCGGAGTACCTCGATCGTGATAGTGCCGCGAATTAAAAGACGACACGTGCCTCCCGAGCCTAAATCGACATATCTAGATCGAGATGCCAACTAATGCCACGCTAGAGCAGGTCCGGGTTTCCAGGCGTCATCCATGTCACCAATACATGTCACCGCCACCACAATATCTCGATCGAGATATCTATGCCACTCGGATCCACATCAGGGACAAGCTGTATCCCCGTAGGCATATTTGACTAGCACATCTCCATCATCCACGTATCTCGAACGAGAAATTTACATCCAATCGCGACCATTCATTGTTCGAGGTAATCGGATACAATCTCCACCGTCCCCATATCTCGATCGAGATACTGAGTTCAAATCTCAGCCGTCCAAATATCTCGATCGAGATACAAAGATTCAATCTACACCGTCCAAATATCTCGATCGAGATACGTAGATGCAATATCCACCGTCCAATTATCTCGATCGAGATACGGAAACGCAATCTATACCGTCCATTCACGTACATTGGAAGATGCGATCTCGATCGTTTAAATATCTCGATCGAGGTATATAATGAATCTTGACCGTCGAGATACCTTGTCGTGGTAATGCCTTTAAATCGTGGCCGTCCATGTACCTCGAACGAGATAGTAATATCAAATCTCAGCCGTCGATCCTTCCCCAACCCTAAAATTAGGTGTGTGTCTTGGCCGTATGTTACACTAACCCTAATATCCAGAGCGTTAATCTTGCAAACCATGAATTGCATGATGTTACCGAACCTCGATCGAGGTTATAAAACCGGAAAACTTTTTTTTTTGCCTCATTTTCACAAGTCGTTTTCACTCTCCTTGGTCTCTTGATTTGGATTAGTATTAGTGAGCCCATTAGCTTTGTTTTTAGCTTCATTAGTGCTACTTAGCACTAAGCATTAGACCCTTCACATTGGACCCTTCACATTTGGCTTAGGTTTTAGCATGGAGGGCCACGAGGAGGGCCGCTCATCTATTGCGGACCTCATCGCGGAGATAGACCGCGAGTTAGCGGCTATCCGTAGGAGTGCTAGAGACACTCTGTCTACATTACATATCGTGGCAGACTTGGAGGCGATGCTTGCATCCCTTTGTAGCCTTCACGATATTGTTTATGTAGATGAGTGGATAGCCCACCATCGCGCTGCTCCTGTGTCACATGGCCTGACATATCGTCAGGTCTGTGATCTTGCTCCTATTAGGGATGGAGCTTACCTAGATCTTTTCCTCGATAGTCGTGGGATGAGGCCTGGGGCGGGCAAGCCCCTCACTATTTCGCGGTGTTCGCATCCTCGTATGGCGACACATATCTATAGTCGATATGTTGCCGCATCTGGGAGGATGCCGAACAACCATATACTTCGCAAAGCAGTTATATGCGGAGTTTGTCTTAGGGGAGGAGGTCGATTACACCAGCCATCATCCGGGTGGTGGTGCTGGCCGAGGCCGTCTCCAGGACTAGGGTAGGCGGCCTCCACCAGCCCTTCGTGTAGCACCTACCACAGATCCTTCATTTGTGCCATTGTCGACAGCAGAGGCTCTTGGCACGCAGGTCGGCATTGACGTACGGAGTACCACGGAGAGCATCCAGCACGTGGTGCGCCTATTCTCACGATCTATACCGACGACAGATGTGGAGGTATTTACATATATATTACGTCTTAAGTTTTTTTGGTCATTTATCTTCATGTTTATATGTACTTTTCTATATTTTTACATGAGCAACATGGTTGATTGTGTCACGCAGGTTCCCACACCTACCACTCAGAGGCTCACTCAGGAGTTGGTAGAGGTGAGAGCGGAGATTGACCGCCTCCGAGCTGCATTACAGATGGCAGAGGCAGCTACTGCAGAGGCACAGCATCTGAGAGAGTCCGACATCCAGCAGGTAGGTTTCTCTTGCACGTAAAAGAGTTATAATTAAGGTCCTAAGTTATAAATTTCTTTAAGTAATACCTAATGAGAGACTAATCAATTATTTTAATGCTTTACTTTTTTGCATAGGCTCGGACCGAGGTAGAGAGCTCGAGAGCTGAGGCACAGCATCATCAGATTATGGAGCAGATTGCCCCAGCACAGGGCAGAGCAGCTGATGCTGCATGTTCGAGAGTATCGTAGATCATCGGACGTGACAGTGCCTTACCTACCGTTATATCCACGGCCTGTCATCACAGAGGTTTTTCGACGACCTCTCCCGCAGGGGATGCACCACCCTTCCTACGTGATGTGTGCTGCTGTTTATGTATCGAGGACATTGATAGTACAGGAGGATATGCCCTGGGATGTGGACATATTTTCCACTTGTCTTGCATCACCCAGGAGCTCGTCCGGTTCTCAGCATGCCCATCCTGCCGTGCACGCGTCGACCTAGCGACGTACAGGGTATTGGGCATCGATGATCTTCACCCAGGCCTTGTTCGAGTAGATGCCAGGACTGGCAGGCCTGTCGACTTTACATCAGCTATGGACTTGGGACTCGATGCCTTCGACGATAGAGCCTAGGAGCCTGAGGTGCCTCCTGAGATAGAGTGGAGCTCACATGAGTTCGACGCTTACCAGAGAGTCCTACATGAGAGCCAGGTCACAGCATATGAGCGCGTGGGTGGTGCTGGCCCTAGTGGTACATCGGGTGATGGTGCTAGCAGCAGTGCTGCTTCTCATGAGCAGCGTGTCCTTACAGCAGAGGAGCTTACACGAGCAGAGTGGCAGACACGCACCATTGCAGATTATAGATTTTGGGTTTACAGACAGAGGCGTCTTGCATTAGCACGACGTAGAGAGAGAGAGAGGGCCATAGCAGCTTTTGGGACTCGTGAGCTCCCGAGTACACCGGCACCAGCTCACGATCCTGCCTTTGAGGCAGACCTCCCCATTGACATTCGACGACCCCCGCAGCCGGCACAGCCTCCTCAACGTGCACAGCAGCCTTGACGCGCACATCGACCGGCAGTTAGAGATGACGATTTTGATTGGGTTGCTGTTGATAGTGACTAAACTCAGACTAGCTGGGTTAGCTCACTTACATTGTACTTAGATTTTTGGGCAGTGACTAACCTCAGACTAGCTGGGGTAGTTTATTTTCATTCTGATGTACTTATTTGATGTTTATATCATTATGAGTTTTCTCATTATTGAGTATCATTACATTTTAGTTGATGTTCTTGATTTTATTATATTTTTTAACACTTTGGCTATCATATTGTTTGTTGAAAATCTCCATGCCATCGTACCCAAACATGCTCTGATGGGGACCAAACTTTGCAAGCATGGGGAGGGATCCCACCCCCACATGCTTGCAAAGTTTGGTCACAATCAGAACATGTTTGGATTGGTAATTGGCGCCCAGTGCGGGTTTTTGAAGTCTCTTGGTGCTTAAGAGGCCATGGAAAATCCGAGCCTTCCCCATACCATCGTACCCAAACATGCTCCGATGGGGACCAAACTTTGCAAGCATGTGGGGGTGGGTCCCCCCCACATGCTTGCAAAGTTTGGTCACAATCAGAGCATGTTTGGATTGGCAATTCGCGCCCTGTGCGGGTTTTTCAAGTCTCTTGGTGCTTAAGAGGCCATGGAAAATCCGGGCCTTCCCCATACCATCATACCCAAACATGCTCCGATGGGGACCAAACATGCTCCGATGGGGACCAAACTTTGCAAGCATGTGGGGGTGGGTCCCCCCCCACATGCTTGCAAAGTTTGGTCACAATCAGAGCATGTTTGGATTGGCAATTGGCGCCCAGTGCGGGTTTTTCAAGTCTCTTGGTGCTTAAGAGGCCATGGAAAATCCGGGCCTTCCCCATACCATCGTACCCAAACATGCTCCGATGGGGGGACCAAACTTTGCAAGCATGTGGGGGTGGGTCCCCCCCACATGCGTCTCTTGGTGCTTAAGAGGCCATGGAAAATCCGGGCCTTCCCCATACCATGGTACCCAAACGTGCTCGGATAGGGACCAAACTTTGCAAGCATGTGGGGGTGGGTCCCCCCCACATGCTTGCAAAGTTTGGTCACAATCAGAGCATGTTTGGATTGGTAATTGGCGCCCAGTGAGGGTTTTTCAAGTCTCTTGGTGCTTAAGAGGCAATGGAAAATCCGGGCCTTCCCCATACCATCGTACCCAAACATGCTCCGATGGGGACCAAACTTTGCAAGCATGTGGGGTGGGTCCCCCCCACATGCTTCAAAGTTTAGTCACAATCAGAGCATGTTTGGATTGGTAATTGGCGCCCAGTGAGGGTTTTTCAAGTCTCTTGGTGCTTAAGAGGCCATGGAAAATCCGGGCCTTCCCCATACTATCGTACCCAAACATGCTCCGATGGGGACCAAACTTTGCAAGCATGTGGGGGTGGGTCCCCCCCACATGCTTGCAAAGTTTGGTCACAATCAGAGCATGTTTGGATTGGCAATTAGCGCCCTGTGTGCTGGTTTTTCAAGTCTCCTGGTGCTTAAGAGGCCATGGAAAATCCGGGCCTTCCCCATACCATCGTACCCAAACATGCTCCGATGGGGACCAAACTTTGCAAGCATGTGGGGGTGACCCACCCCCACATGCTTGCAAAGTTTGGTCCCCATCGGAGCATGTTTGGGTACGATGGTATGGGGAAGGCCCGGATTTTCCATGGCCTCTTAAGCACCAAGAGACTTGAAAAACCCGCACTGGGCGCCAATGACCAATTCAAACATGCTCTGATTGTGACCAAACTTTGCAAGCATGTGGGGGGGACCCACCCCCACATGCTTGCAAAGTTTGGTCCCCATCGGAGCATGTTTGGGTACGATGGTATGGGGAAGGCCCGGATTTTCCATGGCCTCTTAAGCACCAAGAGACTTGAAAAACCCGCACTGGGCGCCAATTGCCAATCCAAATATGCTCTGATTGTGACCAAACTTTGCAAGCATGTGGGGGGGGGACCCACCCCCACATGCTTGCAAAGTTTGGTCCCCATCGGAGCATGTTTGGGTACGATGGTATGGGGAAGGCCCGGATTTTCCATGGCCTCTTAAGCACCAAGAGACTTGAAAAACCCGCACTGGGCGCCAATTACCAATCCAAACATGCTCTGATTGTGACCAAACTTTGCAAGCATATGGGGGTGGGTCCTCTCCCCATGCTTGCAAAGTTTGGTCCCCAACCATCAGAGCATGTTTTGGGTACGATGGCATGGAGATTTTCAACAAACAATATGATAACCAAAGTGTTAAAAAATATAATAAAATCAAGAACATCAACTAAAATGTAATGATACTCAATAATGAGAAAACTCATAATGATATAAACATCAAATAAGTACATCAGAATGAAAATGAGCTACCCCAGCTAGTCTGAGGTTAGTCACTGCCCAAAAATCTAAGTACAATGTAAGTGAGCTATCCCAGCTAGTCTGAGTTTAGTCACTATCAAGATAGAGATCTAGTCAGCAGCACCCTCTCTAGCTCTCAACTGCTCTAGAATGCTCTCATGGTCATCCACTCAAAGCCGAAAACGAGGGTGAGAACTGTGTTTTCGGCTCTGTACTCGAACAAGAGTGAGCCTGGTAGCAACCACTAGATGAGTGAACTGAAATGCCTCTAACTCCCACTTCCACTGCTGGAACTCAAGACTCCCCCGATGAAGTCGAATCTGCTGGTAGAACCGGCCTGCCACAATCATGCTATGGGCGTCATAAGAAAACCCATGATCATCCACTGTATCCTGGTCAAGCATGCACTTTGGCCTAGTGCAACTCATCAGATAGTAGTCTACTCCCTCGCTATTTCCCTCACTGGCAATAACAGCAAATACATCACCCTCCTGTAGCAAATCTATCAGGTCATCATAACTGACCATGAACGCAGGACCTGTGTGCTCATCAGACACCGCTGGATGTGAAGGATGCTCGGGGGAGAGGAATGTCTGTATCCATGCATCTGCCCATCCTCTCGAGGCACAATGTGACCAATCGCCATCCATACATGCTCCACAGAAGCATGCAAACCGTCGTGTGTAAATCGTGGGGGCCGCCATGCACGTGCTCCTGATGGAATGTAAGCCCAAGGTGCCAGGTACTGTGTCACAAACATGGGAGGCTCTACGGTCAATCATGCCATCATCCACATGCCAAAAAAGTCTCCTGACAATCCGAGCATCATGTTTGGGGTACGATGATGCTGCACTCCCACACAAATGTTGGGAGCACCACTCGACTACGTGGCCCGCATCTCTGAACCGCTGAGCATCCTGTCGCAGCTGATGACGCCTCAAGGCACGTTTCACACACGCGCCTGCACCATCATGCTCACCCTTCCCGTGACCAGTCTCAAAGAATGACCAAATCACTGGGATACTAGACTGCACATGCCACCTATAAATCCATAAAAGATAGTCTTAGTTATTGTTTTCTTTAAGATGTTCTAGTAAATTTAGTTTAATTGTAAATGTAAGAAAGCCATAAGTACAACCTGTAGAGCCAATAGAATTGACGTGATGACTTGAACTGTGCGCCACAACCATCCGACCAAACCCATCGCTGGACATGTCTGATCCCACAATCTCCTAAAAAATCGTCATGGAGACGAAAACAGTGTTGCACAAAATGTGCATCATGTGAACGATCATCACTGATATAGAAATGATACTCTCGAATAATGACACGGGTCTCGGGGGTACTCGCTATCCCATCTACATGAGCCTCTGCATGTCGATAGCTAATGTGGACCAAAATAGCAACCTGGTGAGGTAAGCAATACATACGTTTAGGACACAAAAAATCAATTAAGTAATGTAGCTCAAACATAAAACAAATATTACAAAATATAACCATTACCTGCTCTAAGAAGTAATACTCAGATTGTATCTCCTGAAAAGGTGTGAAAGTGTAGTTCTCTACAAAATCAATCACAGAGACGACCACACCAATAGGAAACTCTGCTAGGCATGCTCAGAACTGACGATCTTGCCACTTGGCACAATGACTGTGCCGTATGTAGGGGTAGATCTGCTCCCTAAATGTGGCTGTGAAGTGACAACGTGGTGTATGTTTGTCCACGAGCTGCAACTTCCTGGACTGTCCACCACTCTGGAGCTGGTGTGTCACATACTCATAACGTTGCCATGCCACTATCTCTTGGTCACTTGCATCAAGATCTACCATCTGTAGATGTGCAAGTGAACCACATGATGTGCAATTGCTCTCCACACAAGGCATCCTATGGAACTGGGCATCCTCCGTGCGTGCACACAAAAGAGAGTGGATGAAATCACGTGGACTACGAGGCAACTCTCTATGCCCACTAAGAGAACGGAACACATCATAAAAAAGTTTGAACTCAACATGGTAGCGACAACAACATGTGTCACGCTGACGTGAGTACCTCACAAACCAAGGCTTACACCCCTCAAATGACCTTTGCCCAATTTTAAGCTCTGGATACGAAGCCACAAACTGAGAATACAACTCAGTTTGGGACATTTCAAGAAAGCAAGCACCGTGCTCAATGAACACTCCTCTTGTCACTCTCTTACGCAAAGCTTTCTTGAAAACTGGCGATGCACGACAATTCTCCTCCTAAAAACTTTCTATCAAGGTTCTAGTGGTTTCATCTAGTAGGCGATCATGCCTAGCTACACGACCACTACTCGCCCACATAGCACCAACCTCATTGGCATCTAAACTTTGTCGCCTAATAGACCCAACTCTAAGTGCGTGTGGTGCTATGGAAAGGATGCGAGATGTGGCACTAACCTTACCCTTCATTTGGGAGCTACTTATGGCTGCCACAATAGCCCGTCGAGCAGCCAAAGCGTCCGCAGAGTTCCTCTTCTTGTTAACTATATAGGAATGACGAACACTTTGTAGCACCGCCATGCCAGCTCTCCTCTCTCTTCGACCTCCAATGTCGGAAAGCGCCCTACAGTTGGCCATGTTGGGCAGATCAATCAAAGCATCAAGCACACATGCCTGTGATGAAGACGTGAGGTCTTTGAAATAGGATTGGAAGATTGCATGGGCACGACGATGTGCCCCTGACTTTGATAGTTCTTTCCTATCCACTGACTTTGATAGTTCTTTCCTATCCACACGAAGGGCGCCCAAAGGAGGGGGGGTGGGTTCTTGTAGAAGAGAGGACTCAAGAAGGGCGGGTTCATGTGGATTATCTAAACTAAGGGGTAGTGGGGGGGAAGAGGGCGAAGGGAGAGGAAGTGGAAGAGGAGGAGCAAGGCTTGGATCATCGCCAACGGAAGGTGTTGCTCGTTGACGTGCTCTCCACTCTCTCTTTCTCTCACGAGCTACCCTTCTCCTCTTGAACTCTCTTTCTCTCACGAGCTACCCTTCTCCTCTCCTCCTCTTGAACTTGGTGGATGGGGGGGAGTCTAGTCCTATCACGTTTCCGACTCCTACAACTTTGAGAACCCATTCTCAAGGAAGCTAAGAGAGAAAATATTATAAAGGCTCAATGATGGGATAGTACTACAGATAAGTGTGGGATAGTACTAGAGATGTGTGATTATATAGGAAAAATAGGTTATCCACTTCAAATCTCACTGGATTTCCTATCTAAGATTGATTGGATAACTAAGATAAACATAAAGATAATTAAAGATAAACTATTATCCACTTAAAAATTAATATTATTTATAATATTTATTAACAAGTCTAAATATTTATCATTACTAGATATATAAATATATCTTTAAAGAAATCTTTTATTTTATAATTATATAACTGCTTTTTTTAAATAACGTATTTTTTTCAAATTTTATTCAAAGGTTTATTCTACATAAAAAATTTTCAAGAAATATAAAAATAAAAAATTTATTTTTTAAAAAATTAATAATATGATCTTTAATAATATTTTTATTGATCTAATCCCAAAATATAATCCTTTAAAATTAGTGATTACCAAGCCTAGATTTCCAAACCTAACTAGGATTGGTTTTAGACTTGAAAAGGGGAGAGTGGACACAATATGGGAATTTTCACTTGGGAGGATTGAAAATGGACCTTCCCATACTCAAATCAAGCCAAATTTTTTTTAATAAATTCATGGCAACAAGAGTATTGATCCCTTGAGTTTTTAGATTGAAAGATTCAATATTTAATTTTCTAGAATTAAATTACTATTGATTTAATGGGCCTTTGACAGTCATAAATAAATTTTCCAAAGTAAATCTACAAAAATCAAACCGTTAGATTTGTAATTTTATCTTATACCCACATTATACTAATCTTTCCCAATCTAATCATCACTAGATCCATACAATTTGAGCATTTTAAATGGTAGATGTGGTGGGAGGATAAAATAGTATGTTTTTTAACAATTCTAATATCTTTTAAATAATATATAAAATAGTAGAACACATCAAAAATTACTCGATAAATCAAGTTAAGCTCTATGTTATTTTTATTTGTGATATGCAAAGTGGGAACATCGTATGAGTAATAATGTAAAAGTTATAGGCAATTTACTCACATTCACTATACATGTCTAAACCTAGGAGGACAGGGCCTGTATACAAACTTGGTTCCCAAAGAAAAGGGGATTTGCAATTATTGGATATTCGATCAGATTATAGTTTTAGGTGCCCAACTTTGCATATGATGTTTCATTAGAAGACCTTGAAGTGAAACTCCTTGGCTAACTATGAGAGATTGGCTATTCTTCTTGAAAAAATGCCTATTTTTCAGCTAAAGCCAAGGGCGCCCATGACATGAAACTAGATAACCTCATCTTGCAACCACCCCTATCCTTTTCCTCATCGATTTTTGTGGCAAGTTTGGCATAGGTGGACTGTAGTGGACCAAGTGGTTGTTACAGAGTCCTTTGCCAAGGGTTGACCACTCGTGGGATGGACCTTCCAAGTGCATAGGTTGATCTTGACTGCATCTAGCTCATTAGAGATATCTAGCTCTGCGGATTCCTGCATCCCTACCTCGAAGTGTCCATCCAATCTTTTAGATCGTTCCATAAGCTTGGACTACCTTGAAGCAAGGTGCCAATGGGAATTTGGATTTAATAAGAGAGGAAGGAAGAGAGACCTGCAATGTCTCTGAGAGCAGATGCGGTTCCTTGAGGAAGGTCACCCTGGCTTGTCCTCAAGCTCTTGTTCACATAGGGTGTTGGTATTTGGACTTCTATGTCTGTCGATTTGAGTCGTTCATCACCCAGGTTTTTGAGATATTTAGCTACTCGGTTCCCTTGGTGGGGGTTAGCTGGCCCCCGTGCGGTGGGTGCTACTGCTTGTGTTGGATTATTAGGGGGTGCTTGTTCTTGGAACTGTCTGTTATATACACCTGAGCCTCCTCTCGACAGGTCACACATTGGAAATCAAGGGGCATGGCTCGAGGTAAGTTGTTGAGGCTCATCCTCTAATTGAGCTTGGCAGTCTCTCGGACTAACTCTTGGGCTACCATTAGCCTCTCCTTTTCCTCAGTGGAGTTAGGGTATTCGGCTAGCTTTCTGGGAAGTTGGTTAGGTGGAAAGTTGGTTAGGGTCAATTGGCTCTCTGGCATGGGTGGCTAAAGGTAGCAGTTGTTCCTCTTTAGATGAAGAGGTTAACACATGAGGGGTTGTGCCATCTTCCGAACCGCTTTTAATGACTATCTGGCTATCCCCTTTTCCAATTTTCATGGTCTGCTTTTGCAAGCGTCGAGTCGCACGCATTTGTTCAGGGATATTCTTTTGAGATAAAACTTTTACATGTACCTCCGTTGCTGTGTGAGCTATGGCCCTTTGTCTGTTCTGTAATTTGGTCACTGCATGGAGAGGGACTATGTGGACGAAGCCATCTCTTACACTCAACAAGTTAATACTACTGCTAGGACTAGCTTCATGAGCTTTTTCTGCTATGCCTGCTCTTAGCGGACAATCCTTATACATGTGTTCAATTCCACACCCGATGCATAAAGGGGTTAGTGTGGAAGCACCTATGGAAGTACTTGTTGCCATCCCTTTTTTGATTGGACACTCAACTACACCCAGTGAGCTCCTGCGCAATGGTAACATTGCATGGGTGGTCGTTTAGCCAGAGTGTTCATGTCCCGTCCGTGGAGTTGGGGTGGCTAAGTGTACAGGGTATATATGGTTGCCCTCCATCACATAATGGCTTAAAATCTGGGAGGGTGGATTGTTTGGTTCAAGAGGCTCGTAAGTTGGTCCTTCGGTGGTTTCCCCCTCATCTCTTTCTTCAAAAAATTTTGTCAAGGTTGGCTGACAAAAAGGGGTAACCCACGGTAATGGGGGGATTGAGGTTGAAGTATAGGGGGTGGTAAGGTCATCTCTAGTACCCTAAGGATTCCTCTTTGGGCCACTTCTTGGCATGGTTGAGGTGCATTATGAAGTGCAGGTGCTGGCAAGGCCAACGGTTGCTTGGAGCTTTCTAGTAGGGCTTAAGGCAAGGCAGCTCAGGCTTGATCAAGACCAAGAGGTCGGCGCAACCTCTATTGAGAAAAATGAAAAGTTTTAGTTTGCTTATAAAGAACCATTACCTTCTCTATCCGAGTCCTTTGCTGATAGCAATTTGTAATTTCATGACTGCCTCATCTTTGGCAGTATGTGCAGTATAGGGTGGGATGGGGTCGCAAATGTGGACACTCTATGGTGCTAGCATGGTTAGCTCGACAAATTGGGCACCACACTAGCTCCCTCTTGGAGTAGAGATGGTTTTGAGCAACTCAATCATGGTTCTCTAGTGTTGGGTAATTTGCTACATTATTAATGGAGCGGCCAACTATTCAACTTGTTTTCCTGAGGTGGACTCCTTGCTTTTTTCCTTAGATCTGGTGCCGTTTGTTTTGAAGGAGGCCTCAGATGTACCCTCATGAAGTTCTCGAGAACGTGTTCCCTTGAAGTTATCCTCGAAGTCCATAGCACTCCTATAGCATTGCTCAAAGGAGGTATGGTCTAGGGCATACAAAGAATTATGTAAGGGTACGTCATCTAGGCCTTTCAAAAATCTCCCAATTAGCCTTTCGTTAGAGAACTTGTCTCTCGCACTACAACGGGAGTGGAGATATCTTACCCTGTTAATGTAGTCTCGGATGGTTTCGCCATCCTTTTGTTTAACGTTGTGTAATTTCTCAACACGACTCCATCAGGTTCCTTAATGAGAGTATCCAACTTTGAAGGCCTCTTTCAAGGCTTCGAAGGTGCCCTTATATTCTGTCTTCTTCAAGGACCTAAACCGTTGTCCAGCAAAGGCACTCACCTTGACTTGATCGTCCACATGGCTGAATGCTTCACAGATCTTATTAAACATCTCTAAGTGTGGTATGGGGTCCCTAGTTCCATCAAACTTGGTGATCATCTTAGAGATATTAGCAAGTTTGTTCCGCTCTAGTCTGGGCCCTTGTGTAGGCTAAGTTGGTATTGGGGGGCATGATGCCAGCAGCTACCCCCTCCCTATTTCCATGGCTATCCTTAACATTTCAGGGGTTAGCCCTGCCATGGCTAGAGTGGGTGGTGCTGGTTGGGGAATGATAGGTGAGGGAGCTGGGCCGGGTGAATAATAGAACATTGGGGTCCTAGTCTCATGGGAGGACCATGCTGTGCTTCATATGGCCCCATATGGTACCCTGGGTATGGCCCCTGAGGTAGGTATTGCTGGTACATTGGTGCCCCAGCAGGCGGACATGATGGGGCTGGGTAGGCCATCTCTCTGATAGGACATCTCGGGCACCTAGAGATCTTGAGGTGGGCATGGTCCTCGAGAGATCGGTGGATGAGTTTGGGTTTGTTTACTTTCACTTTGCCCTATCTCTATTCTAGGATCTAGAGATGGTGTGGGATCTCTTTCAGGTTGGTTTTCCATACCTCTATCCCCCTGGGATGTGGCTCGTTTGACTGTGCATTTCCCAAGATAAAGCTTTAGAGCCTTGAAGCAAGGCTCCTCTATGAATGGGTAGGGGATATTGGGTCTTGCTCTAGGATAGGTGGTATGTCCATGCACTAGGCCTCTGGTCCTCCTGTCTCTAAGTGAGGAGTAACTTGTCCTGTGCTAGGATGCTTCTCACTCACACTGGTGCTGTCAAAGACTAACACCGTTTGGCTCCAAGATGTGTTGACCGATGGGTCTGATCTTATGAGCCAGAGAGCGTCAAGAGCAAAGAAGACACGGGCTTACCCTTTTGAGGAAGACACGAGCATGGCTACAGGAAGGGTACGACGTGCACTCGTGGGGAAATGAAAGAATGGGTATAGGCTTGTGGGAAATAAAGGGTATGAACGTGTGCTTTTGGGAAATGAAAGAATGGGTGTGTGCTTGTGGGAAATGAAGAAACGGGCGTATGTGTTACCATATTATAGTAGTGATGTGTGTGAACACACTTAGGACCGCCGGGGCACTTTTTCCCTCACTAGGAGGTTTTTTCCCCCGTGCATTGTATATACGCCCATTATCTTCTAGGGCTTGTGATCTTTCATTTTTGGCACTCATAATACACTACTGTGTTGTGCTCAAGCCTCCTCATCTTCTTGAAGTTGTGTGTGCATTCCTGCAACCCTAATTCCAACAATTGGTATCAGAGCAGGCTTCCTCCTCCCGGGCAGCATCACCGGCACCTGCCGCTTCATCTCCTCCGATTGCGACGAGGTTTCACGAGCGTCTGCAGGTTAGTATATGCCGTGGGTAAGCCCGTAGGGCTTGTTCGTTTCAGAATTTTGATCTGAAGTCATTTCGCCCTCCGTTTTTGCATTCCAAGTACTGCGCAGGCAAAATCGTCCTACTGTGCAGATTTTCTGTCAAGATTAAAATCTGCAGGACAGGTGCCCATTCGTCTATTTTGGGCTGTGCTACATAGCACAGGTCGATTTTATACAGGTTTACCTCTTACAGGCAGCATTTACATCTAGTAGTACAGTCATTGGCCATGGCTGACAACAATGATGTATTCCGCATGTTGGCTGCTGAGGATAAGTTGGATGGCACCAACTATCCATTGTGGGCATATATGATGCGACATGTATTGGTAGCAAAGGGGTTATGGAACATTGTGCAGGGTATTGATGCACGTCCTATTGTGGCTGGGAATGCTGCAAACACATCAGAAACAGGTACTGTTGATGATGGTGCAGGCACAAGTGCTGTAGCAGCTGTTCGAGAACCACCACTTTCAGCAGAGCAGAATCGTTGGGATGGTAGAGATGCGCAGGCTCATGCCTTGATTGCGCTGTCTGTCAAACGTACCATTATCCCACATATTCGCTCCTGCAGGACTTCTAAGGATGCTTGGGATGTACTTGCCACATTGTATCAGGCAAGAAATGAGGCTCGTGTTGCTTACCTCCGAAAACAGTTGGAGAGTGAGCATATGAATGAAGGTGATTCTATGGATAGCTTTTTGACAAAGATCAAGGATTTCAAAGAGCAGCTCATTTCTGCAGATGAAATCCTGTCAGACAGTTCACTTGTGCAGACTGTTTTGAATGGTCTACCAGATTCTTATCAGGGTTTTGCTTCCACTCTTCGCTTGATGATGAAAGGCAATCCCAATGCCTTATCATTTGAGGAGTTAGTTTCTGTTTTGCTGCAAGAAGACCAGTCAAGGCAAAACAGGAATATTATGCGTGTCGCAGATCAAGCTTTCGTTGCTAGTCAGAGAAGCGGGAAAGGTAAAGCTGGCTTTTCTTCTAGTAAGCAGAAATCTGCAAATGCTGCGCAACCAAAGAAGGAAGACAAAGATGAGAAGAAGGGTGACAAACAGAAGACATTTTGCAAGTACTGTAAGGGAAATGATCATGTCATCAAAGCGTGTCCTAAGCTGGCTGCGAAAGAGGCTAAGAAGAAAGAGGCTGGTATGGCTGTTGTTGCAGATGCCTCTCCTTCTAACAATGAATCTGCTAATGTTGTTCAAGATACAGAATGGGCATTCAATGCGCAGTGCAGTTATGACCCATCTTTGCATGACACATGTATGTCTGCAGTAGATTCAGATGTATGGTACTTTGACAGTGGTGCCACTAAGCATATCACCTCGCAGCGCAGTTTATTCACTTTCCTTGAGTCTGCTCCCACAGGGAATACTGTCACTTGTGCCAATAACTCCTCTTATCCCGTTAAAGAAGTTGGACAGATTGTGCTGAATGTTGCAAATTGCAACACCTTTACACTTTTTGATGCATTGTATGTGCCAGGGATCAAAAAGAATCTGCTGTCAGTCTCCGCATTTGCCAAAACAGGTTTGGTTGTAAAATTTGTGGATGACAGATGTACTGTTCATGATCTCTCTTGTGGTGACATCATTGTAGCATCTGGTTCACTATGTCGAGGGCTGTATAAGCTCAATATGGATGGCAAATGTGTAGAGGATTCAGCATGTGCTATTATGGATACGCAGGCTATTTCAAATGCAAAACTGTGGCATGCACGTTTTGGTCATCTGAATTTTGCAAGTTTGCTGCGCCTGCAGAAATCTGAAATGGTGTCTTCTTTGCCTAAGCTTGAGGCACCTGTCAAGCATGTTTGTGAGGGCTGCATATTGGGTAAAATGCAGCGTGCTTCCTTTCCCAAAGATGGATCAGTGAGAGCTGAACGCAGATTGCAGCTTGTTCACAGTGATGTTTGTGGTCCCATGCAAACTCCATCATTTGGAAACTACCTTTACTTCGTGACTTTCATTGATGATTTTACCAGGCATGCATGGGTATATCCTTTGAAGGCAAAGTCCGAAGTGTTTTTGTGCTTCAAACAGTTTTTGGTTATGGCTGAAAATGTGTCAGAAAGTAAGATGGGCACCCTCCGTTCAGATCGAGGGGGGGAGTATATGTCTTCAGAATTTAATGCATTTCTGGCTGAGCGTGGGATAAAACACCAATGTACAGTGCCGTATACACCACAGCAAAATGGTGTGGCTGAGAGAAAAAACAGGTCTCTCATGGAAATGGCAAGATGTATGGTTAAGAGTCAAAGTCTACCACATGGTTTTTGGCTTGAGGCTGTCATGTGTGCCACTTATGTACTAAACAGGTGTCCCACCAAAGCATTACAGGTTGTCACTCCATATGAGGCTTGGCATAGCCGCAAGCCATCTGTTGGCCATTTACGTGTTTTTGGTTGCCTGGCATATGCATTAGTGCCTGTGCAACATCGCAGAAAATTGGATGACAAAGCTGTCAAATGTATTTTTGTTGGATATAGTGCTGAGAGCAAAGGCTATCGTTTGTATCATCCACAGACAAAGCGCATTTTGGTTAGCCGTGATGTTGTATTTGTGGAAGATGCAGTTCAGCCCTTGGTTTCATGTACTAAGGAG
The DNA here is from genome assembly GCF_041138505.1 of Cibotium barometz. NCBI lineage: Eukaryota > Viridiplantae > Streptophyta > Polypodiopsida > Cyatheales > Cibotiaceae > Cibotium > Cibotium barometz. The sequence continues at coordinate 3,816,015 of NC_141048.1, read as the reverse complement.
ACAGATATCAGCTCACGTGATGTCTATGATACATTGTTGCCTCTTTTCAGTGGTGCACAGTCAAGTGCAATACCTCATGAGGCAGTTTTTCAGCCTATGCAGGTTTTAAATGATGGCACAGATCAGCCTATATCTGATGCAGATGTGCATGATGCACTTGAGGATGAGAGACAAGAGATTGAGGGCTCTAGGAACATGCCTAGATGGCTGGTGCAGACTTTGCGTGACAGCAAGTTGGATGCCCCTTTGTCTAGTCGCACTCGTTCTGGCTCTCATGGTGCCTCTTATGCGTCAGATTGTTATGCATTGGCTGTTTCTAGTATGTGCGATGAAAGTGAGCCTGTTTCATTTGATGAGGCACAAAGTTCAGAAAATTGGATGGCTGCTATGCAAGCAGAATACGATGCTATTATGAAGAATGGTACATGGTCTTTATGTGACTTGCCCCCTGGCAAGAAGGCCATTGGCACTAAGTGGGTATACAAATTGAAGCGTAAGCCTGATGGCACAGTGGATCGCCATAAGGCTAGGCTTGTTGCAAAAGGTTATGCTCAAGAGAAGGGCATTGATTTTGATGAGACTTTTGCTCCCACATGTCGTATGACCACTGTTCGTAGCATCTGTGCATTAGCAGCTCATAATGGTTGGAATGTACATCAGCTGGACATAAAGACTGCGTTCTTAAATGGAGATTTGCATGAGGAGGTGTATGTATCGCAGCCTCGTGGTTTTGTTCAAAGAGGGCAGGAAAACAAAGTGTGCAGGTTAAAAAAGGCTTTATATGGTTTAAAGCAAGCTCCACGAGCTTGGTATGAAAAAATACATGCATATTTGACTGCACATGGGTTTCAGAATAGTCCAACAGAAAGCACTTTGTATGTTAAACGTGTGGATGGTGTACATCTAATCATTGCTCTCTATGTCGATGACATGCTGCTCACAGGACCAAATGAGAGTCATATTGCTGATTTTAAGGCTGATTTGAATGCCTCTTTTGAGATGTCAGATTTGGGGCATTTGCATCATTATTTGGGGATACAATTTAAGCAGTGTGATGGAGGTATTGCTTTGTGTCAGACAAAGTATATTGAAACATTGTTGCGGAGATTTGGCCTTGAAGACTGCAAGCCTATTGCTACTCCAATGGAGACAGGTTTGAAGTTGAGTCTTCATGATGCTGGAGATCACTTTGATGTCACACTCTATCAGACAGCTGTTGGTTGCCTCATTTATGTATGCATTACGAGGCCAGACATTCAGTTTGCAGTCTCACAGGTGAGCAGATTTATGCATAGCCCAGGCATTAAGCATTGGCAGGCAGTGAAGCGTATCTTTCGTTATTTGAGTGGTACTCGGCATCTTGGGTTGTTTTATCCCAAGGGGGGATCATTGCCGCCAGATTTACATGTTTTTTCAGATTCTGACTGGGCTGGTTGTTATGACACACGCGTGTCCACGAGTGGTTTTTGCTTCATGCTTGGAAGCTCATGCATATCATGGTTGAGCAAGAAGCAGCCTACTGTGGCCACTTCTAGTTGTGAAGCTGAGTACAGGGCAGCTTTCACAGCTACGGTTGAGTGTGTGTGGCTCAGACGCCTTATGGCTGATTTGGGTGTTGGGCAGCCATCTGCCACCACCATCTTCACTGACAGTCAGAGCGCATTGGCAGTTGCGCGGAACCCAGTGTTCCATGCTCGTACGAAGCACATTGAGGTGCACTACCATTATGTCAGGGAGAGACTCTCTGCAGGAGAGATCAGTTTGGCTTATGTGCCAACACAGGATAACCTTGCAGACCTTTTCACAAAGGCTCTGCCTCGTGAGAAGTTCGAAGCTTTTCGCAAAGCTTTGGGCTTACTCCCTTTTGTGGATTCGTCCACATAGCTAGACACTTCCCTATACATGAGTGCTAGCTCTTGTTCACCGCATCACTCCAGGGGGGATTTGTTACCATATTATAGTAGTGATGTGTGTGAACACACTTAGGACCGCCGGGGCACTTTTTCCCTCACTAGGAGGTTTTTTCCCCCGTGCATTGTATATACGCCCATTATCTTCTAGGGCTTGTGATCTTTCATTTTTGGCACTCATAATACACTACTGTGTTGTGCTCAAGCCTCCTCATCTTCTTGAAGTTGTGTGTGCATTCCTGCAACCCTAATTCCAACAGTATGCTTGTGGGAAATGAAGGAACGGGCATACGCTTTTGATGGTACTATTGTACGCTCTCTAGAAGGTGCGGGCGTATGCTCGCTAGTTCAGAGAGATCTTTAATTGTGCAGGTGCTGATAGCCACCCATCGAAATTCTCTGATAGTATAGCTGTTTCCACTTGGACCTTGTTTAATGCTCTTTATGCTTAGTTAATGTAGTTTATTCCATTTTAAATTCCCTCTGCTCAATTTAATACAGTCGATACTCCAAGATATGCTTGAGGGAAAGGAATGGGGATGGCAAAGAAGACATGGCCATGGCACTGAGAAGTGTACAGTCGTATGCTTCTCAAAAAACAGTCCAGAGTGCAAATTTTACCTCTTTTCTCCTCAGATTTCTGATGATTTGAGCTCTTCCCTTATGATTTTCTTTTGTAGGAGACTAGAGCTAGTTTCTAGCTACCCAATGATGCCTAGAATGCCTAAGAAAGCTTAATTACCTAAGATTAATTAGAGAATTAAGTTAATTATGCAAAACTTAACAAATATGAATAAAACCAAAAATTGCATGAATCTCAAGAGCAAGGTTTAAGCACCTACCTATGCTCCTCATGCTCCATTGATCTCCACTTCTCCATGGCAAGAGTAACCAAAATCAAACAACAAGTAAAAAAACACATCCAACATGCAACCACCAATGGATTTGCAATCCAAGCGGGCAATGTGATGGCTCTAGCAAGTGAAATGTATGGAGAACCCTAAGCTAAATGCTCATCCCTGGTAGCGGCACCAAAGATGTTAACCAAAACATACTACCTTGCACAAGAGAGAGAGATAAGAAGAGAATGATGCCATGCAAGGGTCGATTCAAAAACTTGCATTTAGCTAACCCTAATGAGGGTTAACTCCCTAATGTGAGGCCGCTAGGAGCTCGCTCCACCTCCACTTATGTCACTCAAATGGAGATCCATAAGCTAGGTAATGAGCAAGGAAGAAGGGAACAATGGAAAGCTCTACCTCCACTCAATGCCAATGTGCATGAAAGAGGGATCTTGAGAGGAAGACAAGATAAGGGAGAAGAGAAGAGAATCTTAGACTAACACCATCCACTCCATTGCATACACCACAATCAACCAAGCAAGCATTCAAACATAAGCATGTAGCCATAAACACAGGAGAGAGAGAGAGAGAGAGAGAGAGAGAGAGAGAGAGAGAGAGAAAGAGAGAGGGCAAGACTCAATTGTGACAAATGGGATTGTGTCTTTTCATATTCCTCCATAAAATCATTTATATACATGAGCTCACTTTTGACAATGGTTCGCCGCCCATTTACAATTGGGGGCCCCAAGTTGGCTTCCTAGCTCTATGTACATCTAGCTCATTCCTACGACCAGCATTACACAAGCCGTAAACTCGGTCATCCCATATATCTTTTCTCATTAGTGCGGTTACATATAATGATGAATTATAAGAAGCGTAAGCCCGTTTGAAAAATGATGTTAACTAGTGTCGTTAATAATCATGGGGGGATAAATTCTCTCTATTGTCCCTCCCACTATGATGTATTTTCATGATTCTTGGGAAGAAACCCCTGGAAATGGACCAATGATGACTTTCTTAATATCTTGCAGCAGCAGCAGGGAATCACACTTAGTGACAAAGAGACCTTGCAAGATAGCATTTGAACATGCCACCTTCTCCTTAGGACTTTTGTCTGTGTGGCACCTTCTCCTCCTCCTTTAGTTGAAGGGATTCCTTTAACCAGCACTGTCTCCTCAGCTTTCTCATTGTCTCCTTAGCTTTCTCCTCTTCTTGGTGTCATATGAGGAGCTTTCTTAGTTGTTGATTATTTAGGAGGAGTTTTCTTAGAGTGGTTGTCTCGGATAGGTTTGTTCAGATGACATCTCTCCACACTCTCTTGGATCGTCTCCTCCTTCATAGGAGCCTTGTTTTGAGGCTATTACTCTAGGCACTTCCACTCCTATAACAATGGAGCCCACTCCTCTCCCCACTTTGGGTCCTTCGGTCCTTTTGACAACCCACTCCTCTCCCCACTCATTGTAAGAATGCATAAGCATATAAAAGATTATGATTCCCCATATGTAGGAGTGTACATGTTCAACAACAAAAACAATTTACATTATGCATCATATCATGTTCCATATAGATAAAAAAAATTTAGTTTAGCTTTCAAAACATGAACTGTAACATTATGAAAAGAAAATGATATGAATTTAAGATGCAAACTTGGTGGTTAAGGAAACTTGGAAAAATATACATAATTTACATTCATTAAAACACTACATTAATGTTTACATGTTTTTTTCTTTCTCATGTTGTTATTTTATAGGGTGTTGTTTTCATAGTTTAGTATATAAAGTATCAGTAGTGGTGCCTTCTTATTTTTGGAGTGCGATAGATACATGATGGAATTATTGGCGGAATCATCGATAAGCTAAATAGGGGAGATGCCCATATGTGTGTGTGTCTATGCACATGCATATATGCATATCTATATACACACACATTTGGCATATGTGCATGTGTGCATGTGTGTGTGTGTGTGTGTGTGTGTGTGTGTGCACGTGCATGCATGCATGCATGTATGCATGTATGTATGTATATGTGCATGCATGTATACATACATACATACATACATACATACATGCATGCACGCATGCACACACACGCACACACATAGACATATATATATATATGTGTGTGTATATATACATATATATATATATATATATATACATATATATACATATATATATGTATATACATATATATGTATATATATACATATATATATGTATGTATATACATATGTACTATGCATATCTGTATACATACACATCTATGCACATGTATACACACACACACTCTCTCTCTCTCTCTCTCTAAGGCCAAAATATGGTCCATGTAAGACCATTACAGTGACATGTGAGAGTTCTTATAATATTAAGCTAAGAAAAATAAAAACCTAATGCATATTTATAGTTTTATCAACTTTATGAGCACTTTGAATGAAATTGTTTTAAACCTCTAAACTTTCTAATGAGAGCTTGTATCTCTCATAGTACTGCTAAATAAAATTCTAATCGTATTGTTCTCACCTAAATTTGCTTCTTTTTGCATCAATGACGGTTAGAGTTAGTCTCTAGCTAAAAGCAACAAATTAAAAAGCCAAACACGATATGTTTATTGTCTCCTTCTATTTATCTACATGTGTATAAATTAGAAAAACAGAATGCATGTTTTTTTTGGAGATCAGAACTCTATGATGAGAGCTGATCCCTCTCCTATTACTAGCACCCAATTAACTATTGATTGTGTTGCTATGGCCCACCTAACTTTTCTCCTTTTCGGGTTAATAGAGACAGTGTGATTTTTAAAGCTATTTACAACTTCATGTTTTTTGAATTTTGCCTAAAGATTGCAATTCTTTCCTCTTTGAATATGAAAGTTATGATGGCATGGTTAGGACATGGTTAACACTTCTCTATGTGATTGCACATATTGAATTTACAACCCATCACAAATTGTAAAGTGAGTGCGGGGTTTGGGAGGCAAGCAAATAAGGGGCGGTGCCTCTACCGGAGCACACTAGCACCTACAAATGAAGAATAAGGATACACAATTCCATGTATTATCTAGCATCTAAATTAAGTGACAATTAAAAATGTGCATGGACACATTAGGACGTTTATATAACTGGTGCCAATTTGAAAAGGCAAGTAACCATTTGGAATTTATAAACAATGGTAGTTTTATAATTTAACCTTTTCTTTAGTTTTTGTAAAGAAATATGTGTGTACAATCTAGATGGGAAAGGTAAATGCAAGAAATTCATCTATATGATCATGTGTCTATAGGTACATATGTGTCTACGGGTACATGTGCGAGACACTTAGTTCATAAGCACAATCTTGAATAAGGGGGAGAGAGAGAGAGAGAGAGGCTTAGTTCATAAGCGCATTCTTGAATAAGGGAGGGAGGGCGGATGTGTGTGAGAGTGAGAGTGAGAGTGAGAGTGAGAGTGAGAGAGAGAGAGAGAGAGAGAGAGAGAGAGAGAGAGAGTGTGTGTGTGTGTGTGTGTGTGTGAGAGAGTGAGAGTGAGAGTGTGAGAGGGGAGGGAGGAGAGTGTATTAATGAATAAGGGAATGGAGTGGGGACGTGCTATTATACAGGGAAGGAGCGCATAATCTAGCTAGCAACGGCCCGGTTCAATGCCTAGAGAGGAGCGTGCTATATCAAAAGTGAAAATATAGCCTTGTTGTTGATAATTCCCAAGGATGGAGATACCGCTATCAGAATCCATGGGTGCGAGTGCCAAGCAGTACGTGCCCGAGCTGTCCACGGGGTAAAGAAGGTTGTTGACAGGGGGTGCAAAGTCCAGTCCGTTGGAGAACTTGAAGGAGATGGCAGGGATGTCTACAGTTGAGCCCACTTTCAAGCTGTAGCAAGTGTCGAAAAGGCCTTGGCCAGCATCTGAAGGAGCCGCAGGGAGGGATGCAGTGCCCTCTCTGAAAGCATCTCTCACCATAGTGTACAATGAGCTGTCTAGTCTGGTGATGACAGTGCCAGAGTCCACAATCATGATTCCAGCTGGTGGAACAATAGGACCAGATGCGCCCACCGCCATAGCCTCGAGCGTCACAATGTATAAAGATGAAGAAGCCTTAGATATGAGCGGGGTAGAGCTCCCTGCTGCGGGCGTGCCAAATTCTATAAAGCCCAGAGAAGCTGAGAAAGCAGAAGGCATACAGTATGCAAAGCTTTGGCCAAATACGGCCTTGGTTTGCTCGGGGAAGCCTAAGGAGCTTTTGCTCAAGGCAAGGAGACCATCAAAGCCTTGAAAGAGGCCCTCGTTGTCATGCCCACATCCGAATGCGTAGCTTGGGGCAACAATCTGCCTTCCTACTGCAAGCGCATCCATGGCAAAGTCACCAGTCGTGAAGGAGCCATCCAGATACTGTATGCCATATTCGCATATGTCATCGGAGCTGCATGTGTCGCCTGACGATTCGCCAAGCTGGCTGCATAGAGATGATCCGCAAGGCACCGCCTTGTAGGAGGACGAAGCTGCAGGGTCGAAGATGGCGTCCTGCTGCATATAGCATGAGCCGCTGTAGTCGCTGCATGGACGGCACTGTGTCCAAGTTAGATCACTCCCAGTATCAACCACCAAAATCAACTCCCTTGAAGGAGTGCCCAAGCCCACCTTCATTATATAATTGCCGGTTCCAATGTGTTGGCCAGAGATCAGTGGAGTTTTCATGCTTGCATCACTCGTATATGGGGCACCAGCTCGACCTAGCTTGGACTTCATGAACACTATGCGGTTAGATTCCATCTTGATCACATCTTCTAAAACTGCTGCTGATTGTTTTGATGCTCTTGCAGCACTCCTTGCTGAGTGTTTTACTAATGGAGAGCAATGCCCATATCTATGCACAAGGCCCACCCTAACGGCAGATGCTGTGCTTGTGGGTTGGGCTTGGAAAGCAGCTTTACAATCATAAGCAGGTTGCAGCTCGGCTTCTTGGAGATCGACGAGCAATTTATGAGAGAAACCATGAGCTTCTACACCACTGCTAGACAAGCCAAAAGCTAAGAGATAGCCTATAAGCAGTGAAGCATAGGTAACCATGAAGGCTGTTGGTGGCCAGGCCATTCTAGTGATTACCTTTATTATCAGCCGCTGCTGGAGGCAGCTCTAATGGTATTGCAGGTAGAGAACAAAGAATACAGGAACGCGTCACGGGTATCTTCTTATAGAACGCGTACGTGTGTGTGTGCATGTGTGTGCGCGCGCGCACACACGGGAGGGTAGGCCATCACATGATGGGCTACAATTGATGGGCCTCTCATATCAACCTCACTGACCACTCATAATTGAGTCATGTCGTCATGTCGTAACAACTGCACGCGCGACCTTGAACTCTATTCCCATTTGCACGGGTAGAAAAACAACTTGATTTTTGCAAGCTACCACCCACCATGGATGCTTGGAGTCCCACGCCCACTATGATATTATGTTCAAAATTATGCGCTCCCAAGTGGCCCTTGCTTGCCCATAAGGCACCATTGTGCAACTTGGGTGCGAGAGAGAGAGAGAGAGAGAACTGCATGACTCAATGATATGATTAGATTGATAGAAGTAATTTTCACTTATTATGCTTTTGTAGGCTGCAATGCATGACTCAATGATATGATTAGATTGATATTACCAAGAACATAATGCTAATGCTTTTGTAGGCTTTGTAGCGTATCTTTTGACCCATACAAATATCACAATCTAACAAGTGTATTCCACATGACACACTTACCTTATCCACTTATAAGAGTACATTCACACACTATTAGAACAATCACTTTTTAGGGGTTGTTCACACACACACACACATATGGACACACAAGCAAGAGTTCACACACACACACACACACGAGGGAACGCACATGTGAGGCTCTTAATCCCAATAAACCCACCTTCGAAACGAAGGTAGAGATGCTCGAGAAGACCTTCAATAGATATGGTGATTTGGGCTCTAATTTTCCACACTTGATACAAAAGAGCACAGTGTGCAGCACCTAAAACCCTTCGAAAGTTGATTGTGCCTATATCTGTCTACCCAAAGATAAACCTCTCTCTCCCCTCCCTTTCTTATCGATGTCGGGGGCTCTAAGTAGGGGTATGATGAAGCCTTTTATAACATTAAGGCATTACAAAAAGTAGATAAAGACACACACGATTATTGTAATCAATTTCGAGCAGAGAACCCATGACTTCACACATAAAGTAATTAAAATGGTTATTTTTGGAAGTTTAAAAACTTTCAAGGTGTTTGTCCTCGATGAACAACAATCTCTTTCGGTGGCACTTCCATGCCACTGCTCCTTCATGGCAGATTAGGAACTTCAATTCAATGTAGGAGGAGGCTTTAATTGTGGCCTCTTTTCAATTTTGATCATAGGCTCAACAAAGCCATGTTTATGTTTACCTATTCAAGGCTTGCTAAAAAGAATCCTCTGTGTAACATAATTAGGACATTTACTACATCACAAATGGAGCTTCAAAAATATTTTAAGAAGTCACCAGAAAAAGATAATATTATAAAAGACAAAATACACGGAGTTTGTTTTAAAAAAAATGTTTTTCTCATTCCACATTTAGATACATGCGTAATACTCACTCAAAGAGAAGCTTGATGTGCATATGAAATTTAACCATCAAAAGTGTGTCGTTAAGCAAGATGTCATTTGCAAAGTGACTTTTCAGTTGTGATGTGTACCCTTACTCTAGTGGAAGGTAAATGTTATTTCAAGGAGAAGTAACTAGTCTACCTGGATGGCCTTCAACTTTCAAGTTTCAAATTTGGATGTTCAAACAGCAACCCGCTTCATGAGTATGTACTTTGGGTCTACAAAGGTCATGATGCAGGTACTTTTACAGGGGACAAGTTCACATGAAGAAGCAAATTAATCATACCCTCTCAAGCAGAGGTGTCCATTTTCAATAGTACTAGTGGGGCTGACCCATGCTCATATAATTGCTAGCTTGATATTTTTCAAATTTTACCCCTCCTTGGATCTCCAAAGTGTATCGAGAACCTCCAAATGCTTGCCACATGGCGCCAGCTTTTTAAAAATCTTCCTTTATATAATATAATATAGAGAAGGGATGAGGTAAGGAGTTAATTTTAAATGAAATCAAAAGGCTATGGCCCCAGTTGATAAGCCCAAAGAGTATGACTCTGATGATCTAATTGACGTAGAAGTGTGAGGCCAGAGCTGCTCAAATCATCTTTGGGTGAGTTAAGAATGTGTGTCCATAGCATCATATTATCAGTTTGAAGGCCAATTAATCGGTTTGGCGAACATTCTGAGTGGCTGCTGCCAACGACAGGTCCGTCGATGATTTCAGATCCACACGGCATTAGGTCCAACTGCTACCACATCTTTTCTGTTTACAAAGGAATCAAATGCATCCGTAACTAGCTGCTCCGACATCAATATATTGAGACTGAGTGGTCACTCTACCATGACAAAGCGCAATCTGCCAACACTATGGCCCGCCGCCTCTCGCCAACCTAACTGCAACAACAACGACGTCTCAACCCTCCAATGATCATCCACCATAATTAGGGTCGCCCTCCAAACTTTGGAGCTAAAACATATTGTGGTACACCACTTTTGTGTACACACACTCCTTATGAATCGTGAAGATCATGGACCATAGTTTCCTTTTTTTATATATATAAAGATTTGAGGTAATCAAATTCCAAAAGAGAAACCCAAGCTAAAACACACAAAAAAAAAAGAAACCAATACCAGGTGATTTTCAGCAGAGGTGTTTGTAATTGATACTCAACATTGCAAATTGATTGGTTAGATTAGATGTTTTCATGTACGTTTTCTCTTTTGGACCATAGATTTCTTAAGACCAATATGGTCTTTCAATTATGTTTTTATTTCATAAGTCATTTTGAGACACACACACACACACAAAATGCAACTCAAGTAGAAGAATATAGAGTTAGCCAGGGTCAGAGAGCAGCTTAAAAGAAAGGCCAGTGAGCAGTCTATCATGAAGGAATCTTGCTCCTTTAGGATTTTCGGCAGATAGAGAAACCCAAGCCAAAACTCCCCAAAAAGAAACCAATATCATGTGATTTTTAGAGCAGAGGTGATTGTAATTGATGCTTGACATTGCAGATTTGTTACTAGTTATATTAGAAGATGTTTTCATGTATGTTTTTTCTTGTGGACCATAGATTTACTTAAGACCAATATGGTCTTTCAATTATGTATTTATTTCATAGGTCATTTTTGACCTTTTATAGCTATTAATCTCTCTCTCTCTCTCTCTCTCTCTCTCTCTCTCTCTGTCTCTCTCTCTCTCTCTTAATGATGCAACTCAAGTAGAAGAATATAGAGTTAGCCAAGGTCAGAGAAACAACAAAAAATAGGCAACTGGGTAGTCTATCATGAAGGTAGAGCACTCATTTAGGATCTTTGGAAAGAGAAACCCAAAAAGAAACCAATACCATGTGATTTTCAATAGAGGTGATTGTAATTGACAATGAGTGTGCTAATTTTTTTCCATAAGAAACTGAAAATAATGCTTAATCAAATAAACATATAACCAAGAAATCTATACATAAATATTCACCATGACCAAGAGCCCACCCAAGCTTTGATACCATGTTAACAATCTAAAATGGGATTGATCATGTGGTGAAGGACATAGATTAAGCAATATAATTAAGGTGGATTAAACCACACTAAGAACTCCATGAGAGAGAGAGAGAGAGAGACAGATTGCACACTCAACACTTAATCTCTATTCTATTGCATATCACAATGGACCATACAATGATATAGGCCCTCTAGCCTCATCCCACTTTACACATCATCATCCATGTGGCACTCCCTTTTCCACTCTTTTGGTCAACACTCACATACCATTCAATATTACATGTGGCATTCCTATCTCACCACAATATCTTGTACCTCTAGGGTGCTTTCCCACATATACACAGCACCACGATTACATCTCTCAACAAAGATGCCACGATTACATCTCTCAACAAAGATGCCAAGCATCTAATCCCACTGATTTCTCCTTGATTTATACCACCTCCCCTACATCTGCGGGCCGGCGGGCACCTTTTCCTAAAATCTTTCCACACCCCTATATCCACTCATGCTACCCTTGATTCTCTCATCAGTAGATTCTTCTCACCTTTTCACTGCTATCCACTCAATTACTAACTCCCTTTTACGATCTCTAGCTAAGGGCTTATTCCTGAACACACCTATTCATTTGCATATTTCAACAAGGGTGGACTAGCAATAGTATATGGAAGTTCAATTTGGTCCTTATATTGACGGGTGTAGAGGTCCAGATTTGGTTGTTGTAGAAGGTTAAAACACCTCAACAAATTTTGTGTGTGGACCTCGTGTGATGAGTCATTGTTAGACTTTGTTTCACTGTTCGCATCGAGTTGTTCGATGTGAACGTGGGAGTTGGACTTGGGCATTTGTGGAATATGCATTGGAGGATGAGGAGGCGCATGAGGGAAAAAATCGTTGTTTGTCAACATCGTGTTGGCAAATGGATCTTCCTCAACCTGGAGTGTTTATGGGGGTCCTTGCCTTATCGGTTGTGAAAGTTCAAGTTCAATGGGGGACAGCACGCACTCAGGCACTGCGTCAAAGGTTACAAAAATGGGTGGCGGTTCTAGTTGAGCTTGGTAGTGGTCTACCAGTGCTTGGGCCTCCTAAAGATGTTGCTTGTTAAGGATGACATTGCGATATGTGACCAGCCATTTTTCTCGTTTGGTGAGTTTTTCTTGGGCTGCATGGGGGAGTGGTAGTTTGCACGATCATCGCTCTCGGAGAGCTAGTGTGGATGCCAGCCCGATCTTCATCATGGGGCCAACATGCTTAGAGCGTTGTTTCTTTTGGGATGTGGCCTTCTTTAACCGTGTGATGACATTCAATGGGACCATAGAAATTTTTCCATGTTGAACACTCAACACGTTGAGGGATGGCATGCCTTCGACTGTGGATTGAGAAACTGATTGCAAAGGAAAATCCTTATAGTAATGGTCAATTCCACAGCCGTGACATTGTGGTTGCATTTGCAGACGTTTATTTTAAGAGCATTTAACCACTCTATGGGATCCATGGCAGAGGAAATACAGAAGAGGTGGTTTCCCTGCTCTGCGGGTGCATCTATAGTATGCACAAGTGGTTTAGGGTCCATGTGAGGCACTGGCAAAGGGAGATGAGGTGTTAGGGGATGGCAGCGTGTGTGGGCTCAATAGGTTTAGCAATGGACTTGGTTGTGATCTTTCCATGAGAAATCGGGTTTGCCTTGGAATGGAAAGACTGGTACCGGAGAAGGTCGTGGTAGCACTGTGTGTGAGTGGTTAGGTTGGGGTGGTGCCACTAGTAAGGCTTTAGAAAGTAATGTTACAAATGAGCTTTGGTTTGGCATTGGCATGATGGCCAATTGCGCGAAATAACTTTCTTGCATGTTGTCATCAAGAAAGATTGCCCATTTGCAAGCCTGATCAAAGGTGGAGGGGTCCTTGACCAACATGTGGTCATGTAATCTTGGATTGTGCAACTCCAAGAGGAAACGATCCATTAAGTGCTTGTCACTCAATTTTTCCCTCTCTTCGCAGAGCAAATCAAGGTACTTAATGTGTGTGATAGTCGCATAATGTTTCCTCGGGTTTTTGTTCCAATTGCAGCAGTTGGATGATGGGGGTCCATTTGGGCCTGTAAGGTGCAAATCCAAGTATGAAGGCCCCTCTCATTGCTTTCGAAACGCCTTTGTGCTGCCAAGGGTCCAAGGATTAGAACCATTGCATGGCCTTGCCTCCTTCAAGGCTGAGTCCAAGGAGATGGACTTTGGTTGCATCGTTAAAAATTTCAAATGCCTGACAGATTTGGTTAAAGACCTCAATGTGGTATACGTGGTCTCCAACTCCATGGAATTTCGGCAGAAGTTTGAAATTTTTTGCCCACATAGGTTTTGTATGTGAGATTTGTGGGTACAAGTGTTGTGACACTCCCCTTCCTAGAGCTTGTGCTAAACATGGAATGTCAAGTTGTGGCGTAAGGGGAGGGGATGCAAGGGTGGGGGGTGGGAATAGACCCGGATGGATAGAGAAGAAGGTACGTGAGTGTGCTCAGGGTGTCTATCCACGCCGGGGTATATGTATGGAGGGCCCCCACTAGATGATGGTTCTTAAAAAATCATTTTGTCCTCACGACCAAACATGTGTGGCGTGGCGACCACATGGAAATGTGCAATGGGGATTGGGGTGCCACCAAATGGATTGGGGGCATGCAAGCATGACTAAAAGGTGTTCATGGTGTGCGGGGAAGCTTAGAAAAGCTTCAACAGTTGCACACACGAATCCAAAATAGGAGTTTTATCCCACTTTTGCCTTGCACGTGAATGGACCCTTAAGGTTTAAAGTGGTCTTTTGAGGTGTTTTATGCATGTAAAAACAACCCTAGTGAGTTGGAGAGTTAGACCAAAAGCACCTCTAAAGATTTGGAAATTTTAGAAATTTTAATTTTTTAAAATGTTTTTTTTTTGAGAACGGTATGGCCGTATGCTTAGGATGGTATGCCCGTGGCTAGGTTGGTACGGGAGTACGCTTAGAACAATACTCCCATGGTATTAAAAAAAGTTTATAAATTTTTTTATGAGAATGGTACAGCCGTACGCTTAGGGTGGTACGGTTGTGTGGCTAAGGTTGGTACGAGTGTACACTTCACGGTACACATGTGACAAAAAAAGTTACAAATTTTTTTTCGAGAATGGTATGGCCATATGCTTAGGTTGGTATGCCCGGGCTAAGGTTGGTACGGGCATATGCTTAGAACGTACGCCCGGGGAAAATTTTTATTATTTATTTTTATTTCAAAATTTTTAACTTTTTTTTGAGAATGGTATGGCCATACGCTTAGGATGGTCTGCCCATGGCTAATATTGGTACGAGTGTACGCTTAGGATGATATGCCTGGGTAAGAAAAAAATATAAAATAAAATAAAATTTTTTGGGGATTTCATATACGGCCGCACGCTTAGAAGCGTATGCCCGTGGCCTTAGGTGTGAACGGCTGTGGTAAGTTGAAATTTGAATTTGGATTTTGAAATTGGAATTTGAATTCCAATTTAGAGGGAAGTGAGCGGGAGACAACTAAGATCCCTTCATTAATGCTAGGTAGTGGAAAAGGGCTAAAGTTAGAGATTATCTCTAAATTAGTAGATTTTTACTAATTTAGAGGCACTCTAACTTAACTAATAATTAATCTTCTTAATTCCACTATTAATCACTCCTCAACCCTCATATTGGTGAGGAGTTTAAATTAGGTCTAATTAATCCACTAAAAAGAGGAAAAATTAGATAAAAGAGATCAAATTAGTGCTAATTCTTTCTAATTAAGGCCTAATTGGAGTGGACTAAACATAGATTTGGGTCAAGACAAGTGTTTAGAACACTAATGCCACTCCAATTAGTCTAATTACAAGCAATTAGATTTAATTTTTTGGTTTTTTGCTCTCTTTGAGTCCACTAATCACATTAACCATAGATTAGTGAAAATTAAGAGATAGTTTATAGTTTTTTTTTTGCTTTTTTGGTGGATTAGGGTTCTATATTTAACAATGCTAACCTACCTGTGCAAAGGAATTAAGCAAAAGAAACAAGATTAAGCTTAAAAATAAGGAAAATGATCTAGGGTTAAACAAAAACCCTCTTGATTAGGCTCTCTAATCACCCAAATCTCAAGTTTTTTCACTCAGACAAGTAGTAATCCTACTCTAAATGCAAAGCTATACATGAATCACAACAAAAACCTCAACAAGAACCATGTAAAATATCAAAATACATGAAAAAATCAAAAAACTACATGCCAATGAGCTTACTTGGCATCGGGCTATGGAGCCTCCGTCGGATTCGAATCAAAGATGGCATAGACAAGTAGCAGATTAGCGCTCCCCAATAGAGGCACCAAAGATATTAAGCAAAACCTACCCTAACATGTCGTTGGAAGTTGCCTATCCTCCGAGCTCGAGCATGGCTCAAGAGCTCCATCGAAACTGCTCGCACCGCCATCCTCTTGCACTCATTGTCACACCGAGGCGGTTGCTCTAATCCTATAGTGATGCAAACTCTCTCACGAAGATCGTGTGGGATTTCTATGAAAGAGGACCCATTGGTTAGCCTAATCACGAGAGAGAGAGAGAGAGAGAGAGAGAGAGAGAGAGAGAGAGAGAGAGAGAGAGAGAGAGAGAGGAAGCAAGAGGGAACAAGTGATTTAATCAATCCCAAACCCTAACCCTAAGCACATCACACATGTTAGAGTAGAGTTGCAAGAGAGAGGGAGAGAGAGAACACTCTACTTCTATTGCACAAATGGGAGAGAGAGAACACTCTACTTCTATTGCACAAATGGGAGAATGAGTTACAAACAAGAGAAATTGGCTTTTATAGTTCCAAGCCTTTTTCCACTAGGCGGGATTTATAGTTCCAAGCCTTTTTCCACCAGTGCGGCCGACACCATTACATAAGTGTGCAGATATAGTTGTTGTAGGAATGTGTTAACCACTATGTGGTTAACACTTAAAATGATGAATTTTTATATTACGATTTTGCCACACTTTTCTACGTTTCTGCATAGCCTCTAAACTTTGAAGAGCTATTAATCTCTCCTCATCCAATTTCACTAACTTCGACAACTGCAATATTGGTCACCTAATCGCATAGCTAATGCTACTCATAAAGTTGGAATTCCTTCTTAATAGGAAATATTACATCTATACCATACACCAAATTGAATGGAGTATTTTGTGTAGTGACTTTATAAGCTGTATGATGGTACACCCATAATGCTTCTTATAACCGCTCATCCTAATCTCATCTATTTTCTGCTACCATTTTAGTTAATATTCCGGATAGATTTCTATTGGTAGCTTCCACTTGACCAAGATAATACATTGTTGATTTATGATATTTAATTCTATAAAGCTCCTTTAATTTCATAATTGTCTCATTTAGAAAATGAGAACCCCGATCCCTTACTAGCTCTAATGGGCAACTAGACCATGTAATTATGTTCTCATAGAGAAATTTGGCCACATCCATCACTCTATCCATCTTTAGAGGTTTTTCCTCTACCCATTTAGTCACATAATCCGTACATACCAAAATGTATCTATTGGATGTAGAATAGGATGGAGGATCTATCGGTGTCCTACAAAATCTATTCTCCACTTCTCAAATGGTTTGAACACGAAGCTAGGCATCAATGGTGTTGGAAAACTTTTAGATGGTCAGCCAAATCGTTGACATTTATTGCATTTATGACAATAAAAATGACGGTCTTTAAATAACATTGGCCACCAATTACCAGCAATCTTGCGAGCCATCAGCTCTCTGGCAAAATGTCCACCACACGGTTCATCATGTAAAGCTCTAAAAATAGCAAAATTTTACCTTCACGCACACAACGATAATAAATTTCTTCTCGAGAGAAGTACTTATAAAGATATCCACCGAACAAACTATAAAACCTTGATTGTAACTATTTTCTTTTCTTTTCTCTCTCATTAGTTATAGGTGGATATTGAGCCATGCTCAATATCAACATACCATGGCAATTGTGTTTTTATTAAAAATAGTTGAGCGTCTAGCAGATCATCATCTATCCCAATCTCTTGATCATCCATAAATAACCTAGATAAATGATCGACCAATACATGTGACTGTCACTTTAGTCATCACCACTTGAAAATCAAACTTTTAAAATAAAAGCATCCATCTAATAACATGTCCTAATAATTTTGTCTTATTCAAGAGGTATTTCAAAGCCTCATGATGATTGACATAGAATATGAATTTGTTTCCCAGATAATGACAAAACTCCTTGATTGAGAACACCATTGATAGGCATTCCTTTTCTGTGGTCATATAGTTTCATTCCACATCACTTAAGTTCCTGATTCACTTTACTATTATTTTCTTGACATAATACCAAACCAACTACCATCATTGAAGCATCTACGTGAATATGGAAGTCTTTAGTCCAATCTAGAGGTACCAAAATTGGAGCTTCCACTAATCTTTGTTTAAGGATCTCAAAATCTCCTTGACATTCCTTTGTCTAGATAAAAGGATTAGCTTTCCTAAGTAATGCAAAGCGATAATGGCAAAGTTTAAAACGCCGATAGTAGTTCACATGGTCTAGAAATCCTCGTATTTGTTTAAGATTACTAGGAGGAGGTAACTCACAAATATTTCTAATCTTTGCTTCATCCATAGCTATCCCTCCTTGGAGACTACATGTTCTAACAATGTACCACCTTCCACACCAAAGACATATTTCTCTGGGTTCAAGGGTATCCCAACCTCAATACTTTGATTGAACACTTGTTCCAACTTATTAAGCATATCCACAAGAGTGCCAAAGATGCAAAAATCATCTAGAAAAAACCCCATCTGGTGCTTAATCAAATCTTGATAAGCCGCAATCATGACATGTTGGAAAGTAGCCTGGGCATTGCATAACCCAAACGACATAACTTTATAAGCAAATGTTCCCCCCTCAGTCATAAAGGTTATTTTAGGTTGATCCTCAATATGGATTAAAACTTGTTTGTATCCACTAAAACCATCCATAAAGGAATATAGCTCATGATCATCTCTTCTAGTGTCGCATCTAATGAGGCAATTTATTTGTTATGATAGACATTTTCCATCACTCGTAATTCCTTGATCTAGCGTAACTCTCGCAATGCTTGCGCTTAATCTATTTATAAAGATGAGATTACCACTCTCACTTCCCTTAATTCCACTTTGGTTGATATTTTTTATTCTTTTAACTCAGCACATAACTACCTTAATTTGCTTACATTATAATTTTCAATTTCACCCAGTCATTATTGAAGTTCACTTTTTGACTCTTGTAATCCATGCATCATTTACCAAGGTCTTCACTTCATTTTCTCTTCATCGTGAAGTTCAGTTCCTCTAGGCTTTCCTCTTCCCAGCACTTCACAATTCTCCCCACAACTATCGAAAGGACTCCTAACTTCTTTCTTTGCTAGTCTACTAATTGCAGAACTAAATTAGTTGGCTCTAAGTTCTCTAATCCTAACTCTTCCATAGTTTAGTTTGTCATTAAGTTAATCGACCGCCCCTCCATCTAGCTATGCTCCAAGAATTGACATCTATCAAGAGCTCGTGGATCTAAGAAAAGATCCACTATTTGTACATCTTTTACTTTCTTAGGCTTAGGTTTTCATCTATCCACAGTGCCACTCTAACTCTACGTGCTATTCTTCTTACCAATTTTTGGTAAAGTTGTCTTCTATAGCTAGAAGCAACCTCGAGTAGTTGTCTTAAGTTTATGGACAAGGGGATCTTCTCTAATTCTATCCATAAATCAAATACTCTATTCTGTGGAGATCCACTAAATTCCCTCTCAGTCATCCTTTCTATGTGGACTAACCGTTCAGGAAAGGGTGCCACTCCTACCTGTATTTGTGGGTTTTGCAAGGGGATAGGAAAGATAGGATGATCTGAAGATTGTCCTTGGGATTCAAACTCTATTGGTTCAATGTTGTGGCTTACATTCTCCCCCACACTTACTTTGTTAGACTTAGCAACATCTATCACATTCTTAGCTAATTGAGATGAATCTCTCTCACTCCTTCTTGGTTTATATCTGAACAAGTCTCTATGCTAATCATTGGTTCCTTTGCAAAGGTTACTTTGCGAGGCATATATTTTTATTTAATGGTCTAGAAGGGGTCCTCACTTTCTATTTCTATAAGTGCTTCATTTCATTAGGGCAATAAGTCACTATGGGGCCTTGTAGCCTAAAGTAATTACTACTCATTCCACTATTTCCAAGATTTTAAAAGTTTCTTTTGAAAGGAGAACCTCTTCGCATATTTCCACTATTGTTAGGATATAAGGTTCTGGGTAATGGAGGTTGCCCTTATGCAAGCAATCTTCTTTGCATAAAAGATCATGGTGGTGGGCCTATCTCATGAGTAGCATTTGTTCTATCCATAAAGTTAAAATTAGTTTGCAACCCTTGAGCTTGTCATTTGCTAATGGTTACGCTTGATATAACATTGGTCTTCACTATGATTATTTTGCAAACAATAATTACAAAAGAGAGTTCATGGTTGATCTAGAATAATCCTTAATGTTGTTGGACATTCTATTGCTAAATGGCCATACCCATGGCACTTCCCACACCAAGTACTTGATCTTAGTTGGTTTTGAGTATTTTTTGCATTTTATGGTGCCACAACATATACCCCTAGTATCTTGTAGCAACTCATGTCATCACTGTTGACTCAATTGCATTTCTTCCCAGTATCTTGCTTTTTGTTTCGCATCTGCTAACATTACAGGATGCCTAAGGCTCACATGCATTTGTGCCTTACATTTCGAAGACCATTGATGAATCAACATTTTTATGCCTCTACATTTCGAAGACCATTGATGAATCGACGTTTTTGTGTCTCTTCATTTGGAGTAGTACTTCCCATCTTCCTCACAATTTTTTCCATTCATTCGATGTAATGGTCTATCTCCTTTAAGGATATGTTTCTACATATATAGCAACCATGTGTACTATTTATTATACATAACTTGTGATTGCATGAGAATACCAAATATTAAATTTAACTTAGATACTGAATTCAAGAGATTCAAATTCATACCTCACCAAGCTTCCCATTATTTTGTAAATAGCCTCTCTCACCTTCTTGTCTCCCACAACCAACTATAGCTATTGGAAGAATAAACTATGCATAGAAAAAAATGAAAGTTAGTATATGAGCTTACAAATTATGTACCATAAAGAGAAAATGAATAAAATAATATTTAATACGTGTAACATCTTGTGCCAATCATGTGTCTTGAGGCTATATAATTGTACCTCTCCTTTCTTTTTGGTCTTTGTAAAGGTCCTCTTAAATGAATGCATTACTCCCGTTGGTGTATGAAAAGAGAAAATCACACTTTTCACCTTATTGTGCTCCCTCTCGGTTAATACCCATGGTTCCTTTGGTATGACCATGTTACCACTCTCATCTACAATTGGCCATGCACTTTGAAGGTATCCAATATTTTTTACGTCATCCCTTGCACCCTTCATATCTCTTTTACCAAATAAATGGTGCCACCTTTAAATATCATGCAATCATTGGAACATGTGTGTATTTTTATGTAATTGATACCTCTAGCATAGAGAGCAATTTACAAGTCCCATCTAATGAGTTTGGCAATAGATTTTAAGGGAAAAGAATCTTTTTGAGTAGCCTACAACATAACATAAGAAATCATATGACAAAATATCTACAAGGAGAGTATAAAACAAGAGACATTTTCTATTTAAGAGAATATATTGATTGGATCTTACCTAGGAAGACTTGTAATCACTCCATTCATAAGTTGTTTGCAAGTTTAATAGCTCCAAGTTTGCTCGGAGTAGTGTAGAGTACAAACATCCCTTATACAAAGGGGTGCTTGCCTCTCTACGCAAGGTTTTCTCCTCTTGTGACATTGGATCTTACTCTCCATCATCTATGACCTCCTATTCAAAGAAATCATTCAACATGTCTTCCATGATGAGATCCTCTTCCTCCTCATGTGGCAATGGTGGAGGCACCTTATTCATTGGTTTGGAGAGGATGATTCTTAACCATGCTTTCCCTATGAAGCCTATCCACCGTTAGAAATCTGCCCAATGTCATGGAATGGTGTGGCATATTGTGTAACACTCTCCTATTGTTTTCCTCCATGTTATCATCCTTTTTTGGTCATCATGACAATGCCTCATGATCAATTGTTATACAATGTTATCGTATATATTGGCCCTTGCATCGATCACACATGCATTGTATCTTCTCTCTTAAACCATGCTCCGGAACCTCTCTTAACACTAGTTCTGTAATTGGACACTAAAGTGTCCTGAGGACACTAAAGTGTCCTGAAAGTTAGCATTTTTCTTGAATTTTTGTGGGCAATCTATTAAGAGTTTTGAAATGCTTAACATCCACAAATGTTCCTCAAGACCCAAAAAAAATTTGAGATTTTTTAAATTGCACTTTTCTTAGCTTTTGCAAGGTAATATTTTAATTTTCTTAGACACATGCTGATAAAACGCATGATTTTTGCTGTTTTCAAAATAGTAGTAATTTGTACATAACTTTTAGAAGGGACATAGTTTGATCATGAAACTTGGCTTGATGGAAAGCCCATGATGTAAACTAAATCTTGGAATCATCAAACGATAATTATTGGATAAATTTTTGACTCGCTAATATTGAAATGATATTTTTTATACAGGTGGAGCATGAATTTTTCTCCTTCCATATGCAAGCTAATAATGTAAAACTTGAGGTGCACCCATGTTATATAGGGTAAATACTACTTTGTTTTGAATTTTCCAAAACTTTAGAGCCACTTTTTGGGCCTCTTCTCATACATGGCCTTTTGCACAACCTGTTTTTAATACGTAAAATGTCTAATTATAAGCCTAATTTTGATTTTCATCAAAGGGGAAAGCTGTGTAAGTGCATTATTTGTTGTAACTATAGGTGTAGACTACTTGTGCAAGCATAGTTATGATTAGTTTTTGAAAAAAGATGATCAAATTTTGTATTTTTGTTTTTTACAGTTTTTTTAGAACTAGGCGATAAGAACCTACTTAAGTGGAGGCTAAGTTAGTGTCATACACATCAAATTATGGCTTATTTATCTCATCTCAAGCATGAAAACCAATAATCAACATTCTCATTGATAGGGCTACAATTTTTTTTAGTGGCGTGATTGAGTTTTGATAATACGCGTTACTTTTGCTGATTTTATACAACTTTTTTGGAAAAATTTCTAGGAAAGGAAAATGATTTTTTTGGCAAACTTCTACCTCCTTGGATTGATATATGCTATCAAAATATCTTGGGAAAAATGCTATTGATATCATTGGATTTTTTTTTGAGAGAATGATGCTTGCATATTTGGAAAAATCCTGAAAAATCCTGAAAAATGTTCATTTTCAAGACATGCTACTTTGTTGCTTATGTACTTCCAAATAAAAAGGCATTTTATATGTTTAGCATTTTTTACATAAGCATAGGGTTATGTTCTACATGCCCAATGAAGCATTTTGGTTTTTAAAGCCTACATTAGGAGTTTGATTTTTTTTCGCAACCCCCAAAAAAGGACACTCAAGTGTCCTGTTTTGGTACCAAACTAGTGTTAACCATGCTTCAGAACCAACATCTAGCCCTTGATCACTATCAGACATTTACAATTAGACCACAAGTGAATATATAATAGCATAAAAAGACAAATGATATCCAAAACTACCAGGTGGAAAGTGGCCCAGAATTTTGCTGCCTAGCAGTGTTTGTAGCAACGTAATATTGCTGCTCATCAATAGGCGACATTTCACTGCTCAGCAATGACCTCCAAAAAAGTACTCTGCTTAAATCTTCATTGCTGCATTTCTACCTACCCCCCAAAGCAGCACATGGCTTGATGGTAGTTGATTGATTACAGCTCTTCCTCCCACCCATGTCACTTCCATCCCTTTCACCTCTTCCTCCCATCAAAGCTCATCCTCTAACAAGGTATATGGTATTCTCTCCCTTTCACCTCTTCCTCCCATCAAAGCTCATCCTCTAACAAGGTATATGGTATTCTCTCCCTTTCCTATGCTCTCAAGCTTTCATGGAAAGCTTCATCCCCTTCTCCATTACTCTCAAGCTTTCATGGAAAGCTTCATCTATGCTTTGAGGTGATGCTTTCTCTTCCTTCCTCTCTCTTTCCTTTTTCTTTCTCCTCTTTCTTTGCCTTGCCTAACCCTAGTCTCTACATAGAAGTGCCAATATAGAGCTTTGATGGAGCTCTCCATCAAAGCTCTCTATTAGGTTTTCTATTTAGAAGCAAGGGTTAGGGTTTCATAAACCACAAGCTTTCTCCATCAAAGCTCTCTATTAGGTTTTCTATTTAGAAGCAAGGGTTAGGGTTTCATAAACCACAAGCTTTCTATTAATTTTGTATTAAGGTTAGGGCTAAGGAGACTCACCTTGTTTTTCTCCTCTTCCCCTTCTCCTCTTTCACTTATCCTCTTTCACTTATCCTCTTCCTTTCTCATATGTTAAAATGTAGTATACTTTTTAACTTTTTGTTTTATTTTGTTGATATTTTGTAGGCTTATTCAAGTCAACACTTATAAAATTCTTGAGGTAAGACCTCACTTCTTTCTCTTATGCTGTTAGGGATTTTATGCATACAATTTTTAGGATTTTGTATTTTTTGGGGGTTTTATGATTTTAGGGTTAGCTCTCAATGCATTCATAGAGCTCTCAATGCTCAATGCATTCATAGAGCTCTTTATGCATGCATTGAGCTCTTTATGCATGCATTGAGAGCGTAATATATACATAGAGGCTTTCTTTATACATATATATGCACAAAGCTCTTAATCTATACATAGAGCTCTCTCAATGCAAAGAGGCTTTATGCATAAGCTCTCTTTATGCAAGCTCTTAATCTATACATAGAGCTCTCTCAATGCAAAGAGGCTTTATGCATAAGCTCTCTTTATGCAAGCTCTATGCATAAAGCTTTTGCAAGTTTTATGCATAACCTTGCATAGGATTTATGCTTAACACTAATGATTAAAAGAGTACATAATGAGCTTCATTAAATGTGTTACTAATCACTTTTTTTAATTTTCACTAGTCCTTTCCTTCAGATTGATGATAAAGAGGTAAGCCCTCTTTTTCTTATAATTTTTAATGCAAGCTCTATGTTTATTGCATCCTTGGGTTCCAGGTCTAGGTTCTATCCACAGACTCTATGTATAAAGCTTATGTAAGATCTATACATAATGCTTATGCAAATCTCCCGAGACATCTCCCCAATAGGTTCATCATCTATTCATTTTAAGCCACCCTCACGAGAGCCATGCCATAGTTTGTTCCACAAATCCTACCATATAACCTAGATGCTGATGGGGCACTTATGATGTATGGTAGAGGGAAGAAAGTCATCAATAGAATGCATTGCAAAACTTGGAGTTCACAAACTTGTTTAAGAAATGAAAGCACAAGATGAGCTATCAAAACAATATGTTCTTGATGTGCTTAAAACTGAGTTTCCTATTCCACATCCGGGCCTCTCCTTCTCAGATGATTGGATGAAGAAGTGGATAAAGCTTCTCCTCTCTAATAGGAGAGCAAACATTAAGAGAACAACCAAGAACAACGGGGAGAAGCCAAGTGTTTTCTCGCAAAACAAACAAGCAGAGTGGAGGCATGTGTGGAGCTTTGTGAGGAAGCATTTAGGTGCTTTTTAGCAAGAAACATTCAAGTGCTTTTCAACAAGTGCTTTTCAACAAGTGCTTTTTAGCAAGAAACATTCAAGTGCTTTTTAGCAAGAAACATTCAAGTGCTTTTCAACAAGCATTCGGGTGATTTTCAACAAGAAGCGATGGCAAGTGCTTCAAGACTACGGAAGGAAGGAGCTTTGTGAGAAAGCATTCAGGTGCTTTTCAACAAGAAGCAGCAGCAAGTGCTTCAAGACTATGAAAGCAAGGAGCATCACACTTTTTCTCAGGAGGAAAATCCTCCTTTTGTAAGTGTCTATTTTAGTATTCTCCTTTATTAAATTTAATTTGGTTTTAAACTATATTATTTTCTTTAATCTAATTGTATCTTTTTTTAATTATTTTTTTAAAGGGAGGTTGTTGGGGTGTGACCCAATAAAAGAAAAGTATGATTATGGGTATGGATCCCCCCATCTGTAAATCGTGAGCTTGGATGCATACACAAGGTGTAAGTTTGAACGAGTCCATTTTGGGGACTCAAGCTGACAAGGTAAGTAACACATAAGCCCTTCTCTTGTCTATATGTTATCTTTTATTAATTTATAGTTACCTTACTCGTGTTTGCATGTATGTAGGATGAAGAGGATGAGGAAGAGGGAGATCCATATTATGAGCGTGAAGTAGGCGAAGCAAGTGAAGATGAAGACAAGCCAAAGGAATGTGATGAAGATTCCAAATAGCCATCCCTTCCTTGCTTTCTTTTGTATATGGCTAAAGGCCTTACCAATCAAGCAATATAGATTACATTTTGTTCACTTGCATCGGATGCAAATGTAACATTGGAGTTAGTGCTTTTGCCTAAGGAAAAGAAGGAAATTGGATGTAAGTGGGTGTATAAGGTCAAGCATAACGTAGATTAGTTGTCAAGGGCTATGTGCAGACCTAGACATTTAGCCCAATATGCGAGAATGGCAACCATGAGAGCTGTCATTGCCCGATATGTTATAATGGCAACCATGAGAGCTGTCATTGCTATGGCTGTAAGAGCAAAGGGTTGTTCTTTACATCATATGGATGCAAAGAATGCCTTCTTACATGATGATTTGCAAGAAGAAGTATACATAATGCTATGGCTATAAGAGCAAAGGGTTGTTCTTTACATCATATGGATGCAAAGAATGCCTTCTTACATGATGATTTGCAAGAAGAAGTATACATAATGCAGCCACCAAGCTATAAGAGTGATACATACCCAGATTTGGATTTCAGATATCCAATACAGATTTTTTACTTTATATGAAAAAGACAAATAGAGGGATCATGCTATAAGTCATTTATGTGGATGACTTAATTATCACTAGTGATAGTGATGCTCATGATGTCAGGAGGCTTATGAAGTAGAAGTTTGAGATAAAGGATTTGGGTGAGTTGCGGTATTTCTTGGGCATAGAGGTGGTGAGATCACCTCAAGGCATTTTGTTATTAACAAGGCAGTATGGCTTGGACATGTTGTCCAAGTATGATATGATAGGCTATAAGTCTACTTTAATGCCATTGGAGAGGAACACAAAACTTTCCATAGATATAGGTGAGCTTTTGGAGGATCCCACTACGTACAGGTGCATAGTAGTAGGTAGCTTAATCTACATGACCATTACTAGGCCAGACTTGAGCAGCTATGTTCTTGGACTTGTGAGTTAGTTTATGCAAGCCCCTAGGAAGCCACACCTGGATGTGGCTAGATGGATTCTCAGGTACATAAACTCCACAATTGATTATGGACTTTTCTATGAGGCTGGTATAGAGATACAGCTACATGGGTACACAAATGCTGATTGGGATGGTAGTGCCGCAGACATGAGATCTACAAGTAGTTTTATGTTTTTGTTTAGGAGTACTGCCGTGAGTTAGAGCAATAAAAAATAGCCAACAGTTTCTTTGTCGAGTATAGAGGCAGAGTACAGTGGTGCTACTATGGTAGCTTATGAGATAGCTTGGTTTCAAAAGCTACTTAGTGATATGGGTGAGCTCATGGATAGGGCAGTTCTCATTCACTATGACAACATGAATAGCATACAGTTGGCCCCAGTAACCTAGTATACCATGCTAGAACAAAGCACATTGAGATACATTATCACTTTGTAAGTGGGAAGGTTCTAACATGTGATAAATATCTGGTATTTGTTAGCATAGAGGATTAGGTGGTTAACATCTTCATGAAGGCATTAGGCAAACAGAGGCTCCATAGGTTTAGGAGCTTACTTGGAGTATAGTGTGTGTGGAGTTGAGCTCAAGGAAGAGTGTTGAGATATCGAGCTCAACTAGTGATCATAATCTACATCCGCCACATGTTTAGCATGATCCTTTCTTTTTTGGGCTTCATCGACATTAACATCAACCTTATTCTTTTTTTATGCCCCCCAACCCCTATTTTTATACTCATTGCCACCTTATCCGACCACATTAGAGGGGGGGGGGATGTTACCCTCTTTTCGCGTACACCACACGTTGCTACCTTCTCTACATATACTGATACACACACATGTACATGTATAGCTTTTGGTGCACATATCTTATATTGTTTGCCATAGGATATAGGGTGGCATTGATCTTGTGCATATGGGAAGGCTCTACTTTTTCCTATATAAAGAGAGCATGTGTAAGGGAGATCTCATTCCCCTCTAGCCCAAGTTGTGTTCATCCTTGTGCTCCTTCTTAGATTAGTAACTTGAGTGAGTTCATCTCCTCTTGATTCTCTTAGGAGTGGAGCTTAGGGTATTGATGAGTGTGGGGCATAAGAAAACCCCCATGTGTGAGAGAGTTGTGGTTGAGAACTTATGTGGGCTTGCCGTCATCTCCTCATTGACATGTTCTTGTCATTTGCTTCAGCTTAGGCTTATGAGTGAGAGATAAGTGTGGTTTGGAGGTGAGTGTGATGGTGTTGCTCTACTTTTCCTTTTATGTTAGGTTTATTTCCCTCTTGTTATCCTCTTTCTCTCTCTTCTCATTTCCATTAGATTAGCATATTCTTTATTCATTATTTGTTTTCTCAATGTTTGGTTGAGAGACAAGATCTTGGCTAGCCTCCCATGGGTATTACATCAACCTAGAAAGACTCATACTAGAGATCCTGGACAATGGCTTTTAACAACCACCAATTGAGGCTTTTGGAATATAGCCAGTGTGTATCGAAGAGTTTGCAAGGATTTATGTGTAAAAAATACTAGTGATGGGACCCCACTTATATAGCCTTGAAGAAAAGATTCCCTCTGCTCAAATTTCAAGGTGAGAAAGAAAGGGATTTTTGCCTATGCTATACTTTCCATTTTTTCAGTCGTGGTGTTCAACACATTATAGAAATAGAAGTAACAAATGTTTCTATGGATCACACTAATCGTGGTTCTCATCGACCAAAGAAAGGAAAGGCGTGAAGGCTATGATCCGAATTTTTTTTGCTTTGACATGAATAGAGGCCCAACAAAAGAACTCATGATGTACTAATATCATTGACATCAATGCTTGCCTTCTTATATGCACCAAACTTTTAAAAATATAGTCCATATCAACTTTTGGATGCCATACCCATACTTCAAGCACACACTCAAAAGTCTCTAGGCACATTGTAATAATTACCGCTATAAACTAGATGATCAAGATTTTACACTACCAATAACCAAATTCCAAGGTCAGAATCTTCTAAGTAGGGAGGATGTTAGCCACACTTTGGGTTAACAAGACACTCTCTACCATACATGAAAGTGAGAAATAAGTGTCATGAAAAGGAACTATAAAAGTTGTAGCCTCTTTTACAAGAAAGCTAGTGGCCCATATCTAAACTCAAATAGTTAACTTAGGAGTTTTGGGAATCCAAGTGTGAATAAGGGCTAGTTGTATATAAGGCATTATCTCATAATGAGAATGGACATAAGCTCTCTTTATGTTAAATGAGTTTCGAAGGCTTCTATTTGCTCTTTCCTCTTTCATGTGTGTGTAACAGAGAGGGAGATAGGCATAGAGATTAGATTTCTCCTTAGTTCATATTCCTATCTACACTTGGTGTGAGTGTTGGTGTGAGTGGGAGTAGATAATGAGAGGTGAGTGAGTCCATGCAAGAAGGTGAAGCAACTTCCTTGGTGGTACAAAGAAAGAGAGAGCTTGAAGGAGAAGGAGCTAGCATCAACCACCAATCAATATGTGATGGCTTCAAAAGACTCGAGCTTGAAAGAAAGGTTCCCCACAACCGTTGTTAGATGTATGGTTCACATGTTGTACCCTGTGCTCTTTGTCTATGAACTAGGGAGTCCTAGAGAGAGCTAAAAATGAGCCATAACAACTGTTATGAGATAACTTTGATTGTAGTATGTAGCCTATTTGTTTGATAGTGTGCCAAATCTAATCTAAGCAATCTCTCAACCATCTATCCTCTTAGGCTACCTTCTTGTGTGAATATGGGAATACTAGGTAGACCAGGCATGCTACTCAACCATGGCTACTTCTTATAATGGGGGTCTTACAATCTTGAGCTAGTTGGTGTGTTGCCTAGACAATATTATGTAAGGGTGGAGGATTGATAACACCTAAGAATCTTTTCATGCTTCCCTTGGCTAACACTTTTAGTTTCTTCTTAGCATCTTGTTAGTTGTATCCTTAACTCATTTTTCCCTTTTCACCTTACCCAAGTTATCATTTGACTCTTTCACTCTATTTATTATTTAGCATATTCTTCTATTTTCTTTCTTTTTCCCATTTTCATCTATGTTTTTGTGTTAACCAAACTTTCTTGGCATGAAGACACTCCACCATGCATGTTTATGTCTTTAGCATTGATTTTAGCCCATGGGAATCTATTTTGGTGGCCTTTGGAGCCATTTTACTCGATGTAAACACCTTGTCTTTAAGCTAGCCTGCTATTTGCATAGCCTCTTTTTAGCTCTCATGGAAATGATAACCCCCTTAATGTGCTAGGCCATGCTTTGTTGAATGTGAACCAAGCCTTATGAACCCCATGTGACCTTAGTCTAAGGGGTATGGAGTTCCACTTCATGGACTAAGGAATAGTGTGCATTTCTTTCACTAGCCCACTTTTTCTCTCATAACCCTTTTCTCCATCTTAAGACCCTAGTTCGTTCTTTCTCATACGAACCCACCCTCAAAAGCCTTCCTTGTGATTTATTTTAGTAACTTTTGACTCACAAGTGCCCTGATTCCCTCTTTCCTTTGAGCTCATATCCCCAAAAGCCTTGTGATTATTTTTAGTAACTTTTTACTTCATTATTATTTTTATTCCCTACATTATAAGGTCTAAGATATACGACATGCTTTCATGTTAATAATTTAGATATAACCCTTGGCATTGGAGAAGCTCATTGTTGTTCAATTTCCTCTTCTCTAGTGCAGTAAAGGTGGCCAATGGAGCATAGATAATAGAGCCTTGGCCAATCCTTTTATGTGAAAGAGCAAGATTGCCAGAAGATATTGTGTCTACACGAGATAAATTCATTCAACACTAAAAGAAAATTGAAGCATGCCATGATAGAACAAATAGGACATATTATTAGCAACTTGTAGTAAACTTACCCTTCATTAAAACATCTTTTGTGCTTGATGGTGGACGACCCCCCTTCTTGCCTTGTTCCTTGGCATCTTGATCTTCTTTCTCCTTGAGAGATTTTAGTTCTTCCTCCATTTTCTTGCTTTTCTCCTCATTCATCTCTCTAGAAGAACCTGACGATCTCTTGGTTTGTGATGCTTGTCATCAAGCCCTTGATGACATGTGGGTGCCATGCAAACAGTCACTTCTGTCACTAGTGACAAAGTCAACCATGATTGGCTTAATATCCTTGCTACCCTTGACACCCTCCCAAGTCACAAACTCAGCACACAATCCATGCTCCCAAATGGCCAAACCCTCCATGAATGCTACAAAGCCATTGCCTTGCTTAACACCCTCAGTGTAAGTGTAGCTCCCCACTTGAAACAACCACCCTTAGGGTCTGGATAGATTTCCCCTTTGGCATAAATACGCAACGAAAACGTGCCTTGCTATCACCCACAGCTAGCCACAATCTTTTGCCATGGGAAACATGGGTCTCTTTGGGCAAACCATCTCTTAAATCTGCCCATGCCAAAATTCACTTGCCTACTAGAAACCGTATATAAAGTCTTGGGTCCTTTACACAAACTCTGCATACTATATCTAACCCATTGGCTTGTAAGTTCTATGTGGTTCCCACATGTGAGATAAAAGAAGCAGTCATCCTTAGAGAAAGTTGGGTCCAGAATGCTACAAGTACAATTAACCCAGCTGACAACATAGCTACCCTAAAGTTTTCCTAAGGGAAGGTAACAATGATCCTCTTGGACGGGGTGTGCCTCAAATCCGATCCTCTACCCCACCAACTGCTTCCACACAAGGTATTCTCACACCCCCCACAATAATTGGTAAGTCTTCCACTACCACCAAAACTCAACCCACCAAGAATATGGATTGGAATCCTGACCGAAAATGGTCTATAATGGTGGCAAGACCATATATATCCTATGTTCCACACCAATATATTCTTGGAGGCATGGAAAGCTCTTGGGAAACCCACACTAACAAAAGAAGACACTTACATTCAAATATCACACAAAATGCATCTAATGAGTGTTGTTATTTCATCCCTAAAATTTCTATTGGAAATAACCAGTTGGAGTGTAGATTTCATGTTATAGATGCAGGAGCACTTCAAGGCCGGATTATAATTGGAAAAGAGTGGATTGATGCCACTCACTACCAAATCAATTGGCATGCCAAAACGGCCACCATGGAAATCAACAGCAAAAAGGCCACCATCCTTTTGTGTCCCCAAGAGGAGATCATCCACACACCCTCACCCTCAACTGCCCTTTCTCCTCAAGTCCCATCCTCATCATCGACAGTCTCCCCTATTCCCACACCCCATGCCTCGCCCAAGCCGGTCGATCGGGCATTGTCGACACCCTCGACCAAGGATAATCAAGCTTCGTCTCGCGTAAACAATCCCCCTAAACTCTACATCCTCAACCACCCCCACAGCAAGCACCCCGACCTCTTACCTTTATCATGACAATCAATGGTGAGTTCGTAAGAACCTTCTTGCAGCTCAGGGATTCTATGATGGCTACACAAAACTCTGGATCCCCAAACGGCCACCTTTGAAACCCAATCACAAGAAACCAATTAAGCCAACAAATACCAACCCTAAGTCAAAGCTTCAACATTGTCTCATCCCTGACCCTCACGAGCACAAGGCTAATATGAAGAAAACACTTGCCTTTGGCTACCCAAGAACTCCGCCTATGCTCATCCACCACATCAACTCCCCAGGAAGACGACGTGACAAAAGGTTCCACACCCCGGGTTAGGCAACCCCAAGCATAGCGCAGCCAACGCTAGGTGCCTACCAACGTGCTCAAAGCTCAAGGCTTCCATGAAGGCAACACAAACTTGTGGCTCCCAAAGCCACAATTAAAAGCCTCTCCTCCGCATTAACACCACATCATAGCTCAATGCCTCATCAACAAAAGACCAAGAAGCTCGACAACCATGAACCTTCATCACTCAACGGCATTGGGTGCTCAAATGTCTCTTAGAAGCCCAAGGATTCCATGACGACAACTCTATCATTTGGCTCCCATGGCAAAACCCTCAACACTTTGCCCAAACCACACCACCCAAGCCAATTCCTGTCCAATTGGACAATGATGGTTTGGCACCCAACGGGCAGGCAAGTCCCCTCCTCCTCGACAAAATCCTATGGACTTGCCACACCTTTTCCCCAACGGAACCTCGTCCACACGACGCTCCACCCCGCCCCTCAACTTTGTCACCAAAACAAAAGGCCTGCTATACAAATGGCTGAGCTTATCCAACCACTCAAAGATAAACTCAAAGGTAAGCCCGCAACTCTAGCCACATGGGCCACTCAGTATAAAATCCTCTTTCGGGGTGCTGACCAATAAACACGTTTAAAAAAAAAGGATTCTCTACGTGATTAGGACCATATGCACACCTTTTGCCCTCGCCCATGCATAACACCTACAAATCTCATTGGGCTCTCTTCTATGCGCAAATCTTTTGCCCTCGCCCATGCACAACACCTGCAAATGTCACTGGGCTCTGTTTCATGTGCACAACACCTGCAAATGTCACTGGGCTCTGTTTCATGTGCACACACCACACAAAGATTGAAAGCCATCCATGTACATCTCTGGATGAGGGAACCATGGTAGGCGCAAGCCTACTCAATGGTATGACCCATCACCTGGATCTTCTTAATCACCCCCACTTCACTCGAATAACTGTGCTTCATGCCTAATCAATCCTACCCTTAACTTCTTCTTTGGCTCCACATGTATGGATCCTTGCCATCGACTACCACTCCTATCAACACACGATCCTAGAGCTCCAATGACAGAAGAAGACAAAGACAAAGCTTCAACAAAGTACTCTGACTCCTCTAATGAAGATGTCCCATTGTTGCAAAGGCAAAAAAATAAAAAATAAAAAAAAACAAAATAATGAGTACCATTGTGCACATACAAAAAGGCAAACTCATAAGAGCCCATCAGACTAGCTGGATACTTAATCGCCAATACTCCACTAACTTCTTTCCATTATACTAACTCTCCCACCCCCTCTCATTTCCTGAGAGATAGGAGAACCAACCAACCAAGTACGACACTTCCCCACATTCCTCCCCAACCTCTACCAATCATGAGAGGACATGATTGAATTTAGGAAGGGGAGTATGTTAACCACATATGGCTAACACATTCCTATGACAACCTCTACCAATCATGAGAGGACATGATTGAATTTAGGAAGGGGAGTATGTTAACCACATATGGCTAACACATTCCTATGACAACTATGTCCACACACTTATGTAATGGGAACCGACACTATATATTGTAAATCGCGTCATTTGATGAGGGAAACGATAGACAAAGAACAGACAAGTCGATCTTGATCAGTTGGCTAAACCATAGAGAAAAGCCTTGTAACTATGTTTTGGGCACCTCGGATCACTTACTCTCGAGCGGCCTAGTGGGAAAAGGCTTGCAACTATAAAAGCCAATTTCTCTTGTTTTTAACTCATTCTCCCATTTGTGCAATAGAAGTGGAGTGTTCTCTCTCTCCCTCTCTCTTACGATTCTAATCTAGCATGTGTGGTGTGCTTAGGGTTTGGGTTTGGGAGTCACTTGTTCCCTATTGCTTCCTCTTTCTTGAGTGATTAGGCTAACCAACATGATCCTCTTCCACAAAGATCCCAAATGATCTTCTCATGAGAGAGCTTGCATCACTCGTAGGATTAGAGAAACCGCCTCGGTGTAACGAGACGAGTGCGGGAGGATGGCAGTGATGAGCGGCTACGGTGGATCTCTTGAGCCATGCTCGAGCTCGGAAGATATAGGCAACTTCCCACGACACATTAGGGTAGGGTTTCATTAACATTAATGAAGTCAATTTAGTGTTAGTCTTTGATATTAGATACTATAAGTTTCCTGGACCCTTTAAGGTTATGGAAGTTTTCGATAATAGTTCTTTGAGTATATAAGATTTTCAAAAGGAGAATGGATTAAGGGTTAAATATTACGTAGTTTGAAGTTGATCTAGAAATTATGATATTTAGGTTAGGGTATTAAAGGTATAGTACGATATAGTGTAGAGGATTGGTTTTGATGTACAGTGTTTTTTATGTGTTGAGGGAGAGCAGATATTTTTGATGGATTTTACATGGAGCGACATGAGCACACCTATTTTGGAGGAGGATAGCGTGGCAATACATCATCAGTGTGAGCTCACTATTATCTCATTTAGTACAAATTCTCGGTTTTATTTTGCAGTGAGGGGTGCAAAATGATGTGGCACATCATTTGTTGATTTATTCTTCCTTCAGTTCCACCCTATTTTCCCTTACCGCCGTCGAGAGTGTAAACATCGTATGTTACATGCAGTGCCATTTTTATGTTGGCAGCATCGTACTTATTTTAGATGTTATGGGATAGGATTTGTTAAAATATTACTGGGTCTAAACTCCAGACACATGATAAGCATAGCTTTTTTTATCCAAATAGGGATCCATTCTAGCACAGGTTACCTAGTCCTAAGTCAGAGGGTGCTGAGCATTGGAGAATGGCGAGGTGTTATGATCTACGACCTTCTTTTTACGATATGATGCTACCAGTTGTTTGTCCATTTTGGAGTGGAGTAGGTGACTACTAGGATCAATTTAGAGGATGCAGAGGCTTCAGTACATTACCTATATTGACCACCTTACCTGTAGTCCGGATGCCTTTTTATAGCCTAGCAACTTTACCACCTTTTGAGTTTCGAGATGAGGTGTATGCCACACTTTTGTGGACACATGAGTAGGGAGAAGCGGTAGATGAGGACAAGAAGGAGTGGAGTGATGAAGAAGCAAAGTTTATGAAATAATGAGAATGATCAGGTTTATTCGAACCTAACCTAACCTTTAATAATGTTGTTCTTTAAAAGTTATTAGTTAGATTGGTGAAAGAGTGTGTGAGTATAAGTGGAAGAGTGAGTGAGTAAAGAAAAATGATTGTGCATAGGTATGAAAGAATGAATAAGATTGTAAGTGTGAGTGATGTGAATGCCAAAATGGAAGTCATAACCAATTCGTATTCCATGTTAGTGTGCTACGTAGATAGGTTCTAAAGCTTGACCTTTCTTAGGAGCTAGTGTACTTAGGTTCTATTTGAGGTATGTCGAGGGAGTATGCCAAGTTGCTTTAGCTGTATCTTGATTGGGGATTTCTTGAGATTTTATGTTCTAGTTTTATAGCTGAGGTGTGAAGTGAGAGGAATAAACTAGTTAGATAAAATAAAAGAGCAGTGAAGTTAAGTGTTGGAAAGTATAAATAAAAAGAAAGCAAACTAAAAATTTTATAAAACAAGAATATACTCATCACCTTTTTAGATTCTTGGTAGGTTTCTAGGAATACCCTTTGCAATGATGTTGAAGCCTAGAGTCAATGCCTTGGTCTGGGACCTTGTGTTAATAAAGAAATTATGCAATAACAGCTGAGGTGTTTATCATTGCCATATTTTAGGAGGTTCTTGGCAGTTTTTAGATTCTCTACAGAGGTCTTTGAGCTATTGCTTTGGTCTCTGCGGGGTGGTGCCTTAAACCATTTTAATAAATGTGACAACAGAAGGGAGCTTTGCAAATTCAAATAAGAGAGAGAAATAAATATTTTCTAGGAAAATCTAATTACTTAGCATTCTTGGTTGTGGGATTAGAATATATGGTTTTGGGATTAGTTATATGAAGAGATTTGTGCTCGAGACGTAGGTCATAACCATAGATATTCTTGAGGAGTGCTTCAGTTAAGAGTGGACTGGTATTATTTTTTTGGGTAGGGTTAATTTAGTGCTATTCTTTTTAGCATGTTAGTATGCAGATGCAGCTTAGTTATGACTATTATTAGAGAAAGTGACAATGAATGAATGAATGAAGGAATGTTTGTTTTTGTGTTAAACGTTAATTTTTTATGAGCTAGTTACTCGTGGAAGCTATATTTGATAGAGTTAAAGATGAAACGATCAAGAGGATGGAATATTGTTGAAGGGATGTAGATATGAAGAAAGATGTAGAGTAGCTGACGTGATGAAGTGCTTACAAGGACACTTCGCAACTAAGTGTCAGGGGAAATGATAACACCTAAATTTGGTACTTAATTTGCCTAAATTTTGAGCAAAATTGGGTTATTTGAGAAATTTTTAGCTAGTTTTGGGGGTAAAAAATTTGCTTAATTAGCTATTTTAGCAAGAAATTAGAATTTTTAGAAACATTTTGTGTTTTTACATTTTAGGATCTTATCGAGTATTTGGTTCCTTTTTTAACTATTTTGATGTATTTGACACCAATATTCTAGAAAACAAATTAATAAGTGCCATGAGCTAGAGAATGTGTTGCTGGCTCGGTAAAAGTGAGTTAGGTCCAATTTAGAGAAGATAATTCACATTTGGAGAATGTGTTGCTGGCTCGGTAAAAGTGAGTTAGGTCCAATTTAGAGAAGATAATTCACATTTGGAGTACTAATAAAGGTGGAATAAGTAGAAAATGACCAATTTAATGGGTGCTCGAGCATTGGAGGTGTGAAGGGGTGTAATGCATATGTGAAGGAGGTTTTGGAGAGAGTTTTAGCACCTCCTTCTATTAGGGAGATTTGGGGGTCATTTGGATCATCTTCTTACTTACCATTGGGTGTGTGGGCTGAGGTTTACATTGCTTATGGATAGGATGGATGAAGGCATGTTTAATCTTCACTAATATCTCTCTATTCTATGGTTCAATTAAGGGTAATTAGTGAATTCTTAAGAGGATTAATCACTTATTGAGAAACATTATGGATGAAGATTAGTATAAAGGAGGCTTAAGTTGCAAAGCAACACATTCCTAGACTCTGGAACGAAGTAAATAACAAGTTTATTCAGTATTCTTCTTTATG
Source organism: Cibotium barometz (assembly GCF_041138505.1). Lineage (NCBI taxonomy): Eukaryota > Viridiplantae > Streptophyta > Polypodiopsida > Cyatheales > Cibotiaceae > Cibotium > Cibotium barometz. The sequence continues at coordinate 3,778,470 of NC_141048.1, read as the reverse complement.
ATTAAGCATAAAATGATGATAATTAGGTCATATTATGAGTTTTAAAGGAAAGTTAAACATATTGGAGATTAACAGAGGTGTATTATGCCATAAGTTAACAAACCCAAGTGCTAGGTAAGAAAGAACATAACCTTATTTTTGTGAGTAAAATGTCTGTGTTGAAGGGTTTTAACAGAAAATGAGTTTGTCATATAGTCATAGTGTTAATTGGGATTAAATTGTGATTTAGTGGAGGGTTAATAAATAAATATGGGTTATGAATTTCAATGTGTTATATAAAGATAAAATGTTTATTTTGGTGAGTGTTAGTGGTCCAAAACATTTGGTTGCAATATTATATGTTTTGGGACTACTTGGTTTGGAAATTGTCATAATTGCCTAGATTTTGGAGGGCTAATAACTCAAAATTTAGAAGTAATTAAATGCTAGTCAAAAAAGAAAATATGTTTTTTTGGTGTTTAGAACATGTGTGTGAAATTTGAGCTTAATTGTGAAGTTTTATTAGTAGTTGCTTTGCTTTGTAAAATGCAAGATAATTTACTATGTAAAAGTAGATTGTGGAGTATATTTGAGTAGCATGGGATTATTCTCAATGCTCGAATGTTCTCATTAGTACACATTAAGAAATATTAGTGATAGGATAATACTTAAAGACTTTTAAGGATATAGTTTAAGGTTAGTTAGGAGTGGAAAGTAGGTGGCTATAGTTGATGGGGAGCCCTCAATTTTTCTACTATCCTTCTCTTTATTTTAAAGAGGAGTTACCTTTGGATTTAATTGTAGGGAGTATGTGTAAAGTCTTGAGAAGCTACAATCCAAACGGGGCATTGTCCACCCTGCTAGTCTAAACATTATCTTAGAAAGAATTAAAAACGTAAGTATCTAATCAATAAGCTTGAAAGTAATATATCGACTAATTAGAATGCAAATAACTGAGCTTAAATGTAAGTAAATAACATATACATTACCTTTTTAGTAGCATAATAGCCTAATACTACTTGGCTGGGTAGTAACCCATGTTTATGAGGAGTAGTCTAGTGGGTCATTGAGGTATCTCAACCTAATGATGCAGTCTCTAATGGATTTTTGGTTTATTTGGTTAACTTGGTGCATTGGAGCACAGAGCAACCCTTTAAGTTTTAGTTGTCTAATTACAAGTAAGTGTTCTATTCTATTTTTCTTGAGACTTGCACTTTTCTTCTTGAATTTACAAATTTCTAAGTTTTTTTCCATTTTAGGAGTTAATCTCACCATTACTCTTAGTAGAAAAACCATTAGGTTATATTGATCATATGATTAGATAGGTTAGGAAGAGCTAAATCATTTTATTAAATCACCATTAAGGATGAATTAGTAGAAGGCAAAGCCTAGATTTTTTAACCACAACATAAAAATTTGCTCTCTGTTTGTCTATGTAGATGCTTGATTGGGCCTACGAATGCACATTCGCACAAGTAGGAATGAACAAACGTTCCTAAGTTTGACAGGGAAGATCTACATAATATTCTCATTAAGAAAAGGTCAGACAATATTCTTTCCATAAATGACCATAATGATATAAATGATTAGAAATGTCATAAGCATCACGTGGCCCAAACTTCCACGACTGTAAGTGGTAGACCTGTTAGAATTACGTAAGTACGTACCAAAGTGGGAACACACATTCTCACTTATAAATGCACGTTCACAAGTCTACATACACTTAGCCACGCACGTTCTCAAGACTTGGCCATGCATGTTCGTAACTCCCCACACACGTTCTTGGTTCCCAATGCGGTGCAAATTAAAGAGATTCAAGAAAAGAGGCCAAAGCCACAAATAGGTCAATGATCAAGGGAGTAGGCTAGAAAAAGCCACTCAAAGCTGAAAAGGTGGACAATTATTTAGGAGAAGCAGAAAAGAGTTAGAGTGCAGAGGTGACCTAGATGGTGTAGGCAGCACAAGGTTAGGCCAAGAAGACTCAAAGCATCCAATGCTAGATGATTAATCATGGCACTGAGACTCACTTAAAAAGAGTCATCCAAAGTATTACAAAAAGCACAATAAGTGTCTATTGGGATGACCTTCTTGGCCTTTTTGGTTGGTAGTTCCTGGTCACATTACCACATCTTTTCCTCAATGGGATTGTTTCTTTTTCCATTAGGTGGTTCGTGCTGACGATTCACATCCATTTGACTGGAGGTCTTATCTTGCTTCCTCCACATCTTCTCTATAGGGTTAACCTTCTTGGCCTTTTCCGATAGCACTTCTTTGTCTCCTTCTACCATTCCTTCTTATTTTCCCTTGCTTTAAGCTTCACCACCTTAGCCTCTAGTCCAATCTCCTCTAGCACAACTTCTCCATCAAATAAAGAGATCAACACCTCCACCTTTCGCACAATCCTCTCCAAGGTTCCCTATGCTTTTCACACCACCCTCACCATGATCTTCTTCCAAAACACAATCTCCTTCATAGATCTCTCACACCACCCTCACCATGATCTTCTTCCAAAACACAATCTCCTTCATAGATCTCTCCCACCATCTTCCGTTTCCCTCACCAGGTGCTCTGCCTCAACCTTCGATCATCCTAGTGCCACATCCTTAACTTCTTCGATTACCTAGATGAGGGGCACTATATTGATCTTTTTTGTTCTCAATGAGCTATGCCCATACCTAGTCTTCACAGATATCACTAGCAAATCCATCCAATGGATGCACATGCATGGCTAGCATGTAGTGAACAAAGCCTACAACCATCTCACTGTCATAGAGGCCACACTGCCTATACAAGCCCATCGGCATGCACATTTTGTATCATAGGACCTGGAAAAGTAGCTACAACTCATGAGCACCATTGTATGTGGCATATCCCTAAGACATCTCGGACAATGAATACAGGGAGGCCCACAAATTTTATCGATCCATGAAGCGAGTGGTCATCGTTTTGATATAAAGGAAGAGAAAGAAGACACAACTGAACGCATCTAGTAGTAGCAAAAGGATTGGCAGTGGCCCAAGAGAGGCTCCCCAACAGCCCTTCCCCATTTGACCTCTCATCAGCTGCACAAGCTCTAGATGCTTCAACCAAGGAAAGGCACAACAACCCTCAACATCAACTCCCCCTCGACACCTCCACATGCCACTCCTCCATGTATTACACCCCCTACCTCACCAATGCTACTACCATCAACCCTTTTATCTCCTAGACCACCCCCATTGCTTACCTCTCTAGGGGACATCCTAAATGGACTCACCAAAGTGACAACTTCGCAAGATGACCACCCCTCTCTCACATCACATTCCAACTTTGGAAGTTGGCGAGATCCCAACACCACCTGAAGAGAAGTAGAGTAGATGAACTCCCCTAACTGCCCATTCAAATGGTGTGACCCTCTCGATGGAATTTACATTAACAGAGGAGTCACCACATCATCCTGGCATAGAGGCACTACCCAGACCCCACCCTAGATATAAATAGGATCACTAATTGCCTCAATGTTTGCCTCATCAAACTTTATCTAAGAATAGAAGTTCAACCAATGGTCAAGCATAGGAGGGACCAATGGGACTGTAAGACACCGCAAGCCAAAGCTACCCCAATCACACACAAACTCATTGTTGAACAACCTATGTGGTGCTGACCCTACCTGCTCTAGGCCAAGTATTGGGGGTGAAATGCCCCTAGGTGCCTTAGAGTCGGCCCTATTTATTTTCTAATCGAATGATTACGGTGGACCTAGGACCTCCCTAAGAACTTCTTATCCATGAAGAATGGATGCTTTGCAAAATAATGTGCAAAGTTCATCCACAACTATAATGAGGTGCATGACCTTGACATGATCATTACCATTCACTTTTTTTGGCTTATCATTGTCATTTTGGTGGAGTTTCCATAATGGCATGCATTTGATGAAGGTCTCTAAGGCATGGCCTTCGAGAGCTACTACAAGCGAGTATAGTGGATGCAAGGCTGGAAAATGCTCACATTTGAAGATATGTTTGAAATAGCCTTCTGGACATCCTACAAGGCCTTCCACTACCGAACCACTAAGTACATGAAGTCCTGCTTTGACTTCTATTAGAACTTTAATGGATTCTACCACTAGCCTCCCCTTGAGCTCCCTTGCACTTCAGTGTCAATTTCGAGGACGAAACCATGATTAGGGAGAGGCTATGTTAACCACAATGGCTAACATTACTCTGAATGCACAACAACACCTTTGAGCCACATTTTTTATACTAAAGCAATGCGCTTCAAGTAAAATGATTATGGGAAATCTCCGAGCTTACGACTTGTTAATGTTGGAAGACAATCAAAATCAAGATTATGATGACTTGTCTAATGCGAGTAATGTATACTTAGACTAGGGGGGCATGGACATTACTTGGGTGATCGGGCATTATACATATGAGTCTATATATAAGATAATTTGGCTAATTTCTGATCGTATTGTGTGTTATGTTTCCATAATGTTTGAAAGAAAGATCAAACTCCTCTTCACATCAAAACTTCTTCCACTATCTATAGTGCCATAAGTTTTAAAGAAACGATCAGACTCCTCTTCACATCTAAATTTTCTTCCACTATCTATAAAGTGGATATTACTACAAATTGATAAAGCATTGTATGATATCCAGCTTTTAAGTAACAAATGAGTGTGCACTACATGGTAGCTAAAATCACAAATGTTCACTCAACTTGGGATACAATAATATTTGTAAATCTTAAAGACATGGGCATGTAAATCTTAAAGACATGGGCATGTAACGAACTTTCATGGGCATTTTGATGTTTATTTGAATAAATACATGCCTCTCGTGAGAACATTTGTACAAATACATGACTCTCATGGTGTTTTATTTGTACAAATACATGCCTCTCATGAGAGAACATTTGGAATTCCAATTAGTTAATTGCGTCCAATTCTAAACGCGAAGTTGGTCAAACATGAGGTATTCATAAATTTAATCAAATCTCCTTATTTAATTAAGCATCCAATCCTAAACGTGAAGTTGGTTGAATCCAATAAATCTCCTTATTTAAAAATTTAGTCCATTAAAACCTTCATGAAATGGTAAATATACAAGTCATTGGAATGTGAACTATATGCAATCTCCTTATTTTAAAATTTAATCCATTAAAACCTTCATGAAATGGTAATTGTACAAGTCATGGGAATGTGAACTATATGCAATCACTCTCTCTCCCTCTCTCTCTCTCTCTCTCTCAAAAAAGAGGAGAAAAAAAGATGATCAAATAGGATTTCTAGGGTACCATAGTTTCACGAGGAGCAAATCATGTCATGAGAAGATTATGATCCTTAAAGAATTAAGGGCATAAAGACATGGATCATAGAGGAATTAACTCTAATGCAACTCAAGCAAAAGAATGTTGAATTGGCCAAAGTTCGAGTAGCATTGCAAATAAGGAAAATGGGTACTCTATAAGGGTAGAGCCCTCATTGGGTGGTCTGTAGACCTAAACCAAAACCAAAATGGATTTCTTTTGATGGGTGGATTCTCTCCTCTGCCAATCGCAACTCCTTTACTTGACTTGTGAATTCTTTTTTTAAGATTAAAAAAAGACCATACATGCAAAAGGGGAGTTTGGTGAGAGGAGGAGGTAAAGGCATACACAACATGATTTTAGAAGGGGGTGACGGGGGTCCTCCTTGCCATGTGTAGAAAGGGGGGGGGATATAGGAGAGGTGGGTATGGGGCATGGTGGAAGAGAAGTGGGTAGGCGACACTTGACTACCATGCTTGACTGCCGCATTGGAAAGTGACCCTAAGGCTCCTTAAGCTGCCACGATAAGTGTAGTGTTAATATGTAGCCACAATAACGAATAAATTGAGAGTGTTTTATAAAATTACTTTTCCAACGTCAATCATGTTAGGCATTGGCAAGGAACTTCTCATCACTTAGGTTGTCTATATTTATTTCCTCCCCTCCTTTCCTTCCCCAATTGTGTAACATGGGTATACATATTTTAAAACTAGAAAATCTTAATTTAGTATAAGTATGAATGTGTGTGTGTGTGTGTGTGAGAGAGAGACAGAGAGAGAGAGAGAGAGAGAGAGAGAGAGAGAGAGAGAGAGAGAAAACCAAATTTTGTCTATGTTGTTCTACTACACGATGCAAAACTAAAATAATTTCTTAATATATAATAGTTATACTTGAGTTAATAGTGAATATCATTAACACAACAAATGACTTTAAGCATTAGAACCATTAATCAATTTTAGACGTATAAAAATATTATAGCATTGAACTTATTAATATACCATATATCGCATCAATTATTTTTTAAATTATAAAATTATAGAATATTTATAGTAAGTACATACACGCACATGTGCACACACAAAATTAAATATCCAAGTTATTTCAAGCTTAAAATTATGGGAAATTTTTGAATAAAAGAGATGGAAATATCAGTATCTTGAGAAGTGGTGCTCGAAAAACCAAGTTTGTTGTGTTTTTTTCTTTGTTGAAATTAAATTATTGAAGTCAAATTTTGGGATTTCCCTTATTGTCAAGGGACAGAGCGACCACCAAGTATTTAAGCTGAACAATGAATTCCTTGAAGCCCCTACCCTCCATCCCAAACCATCAACCTTAGCACATCTTTCTAATTATTGCTGAGCCTCTTACAAAAGAAAGAAGCAGTCACTTTTAGAGGAGCATAAGAAAATAGTTTTTCCTTCCATCCCAAACCCTGCCAAGTCCCTTTAGATAAAACCAGAGAGGCCTCCACCAATTCTCTAACCATAACAGTCCATGTTTCTTCTTGAGATAGACATTTTGGAAGAAACTGAGCCACCCTAGCTGAAGTTTGAGTGGGTAAATGCACAATCCCAATCCCCCCTTCACTCTTTGGCATAGACAAGTATCCCATGCCAACCAAGCTATACCCTTCCTAGAGCCTTTACTATTTCTCCACAGAAAATCCCTTATAGGGCCCAGGAGTCTCTTCCAATGACTTTTACCAAACTCAACCACATGGCATAGAAACATTATATATACATTCAACACTATATTACAAATCACTACTCTATCATGAAAAGGAATTCTAACCCTTCCCACTTCTTTATTTTTGCTAAAAATCTATTTAAAGCCCAATCCACCAGCTGCTTATTTGTAACATCAAGCCCAATCCACCAGCTGCTTATTTGTAACATCAAGCCCAAAAGGAACTCCCAGATGTCTTACAATTTGCCCTCTTTTAACAACCTCACACCCCCACATATGCAAATCAAAAGCATTATCCTTTGACAAACTAATAATCCTAGACTTTTGGATATTGCACCTTAAACCAGAAGCATCTGTAAATTCCTGAATAATGTTTAGAGCCTGTCTCTTTTTTTCATTATCAGCCTTCAAAAACAACAAAGAGTCATCAGCAAAGCATTGAATGACTCACTAAATCTCAACCTTAGCCCAACAACAATCCCTTTTGAGCAAGAATCTTCCAAGGCAACAATTAATGGTAATGGCAAACATCAGAGAGGCAAGAGGGCATCCCTGCCTAACAGATCTGTTAATAGCAAAGCCACCAATAACCCTCCCATTTAGCAAGAGATTAGAGTGGCTTCTCCAAGTGAGAGTGTAGATACAATTGGCTATTCTAGGTCCAAACCCTAACTTCTCTATCACTCTGGCCACAAAAGACCAATGCACTCTATCATAGGTTTTTTCCAAATCCAACCTGTAGCATAACACATTTTTGCTGGGTAGCAATATCTTTGCCTAGCATGGCAGCAAATATATTGTCATAAATTGATCTCCCTTTGATGAACCCATGTTGCCTTTTAGATATCACCTTTTGCAACACAAGAGTTATCCTAATGGCAATGACTTTGGCTAAGATTTTGTATATCACTGTTAACAAAGTGATTGGTCTCCAATGCCCAAACCTATTGCAAGCCACTTGCGTAGGTATCAATTTCATGAGTCCTTCCTTAAAATATTTATCCAAACTCCCTTATTGAAGGCCTTGTTACAAACTTCCCAAACAATGTCCTTCAAAGAAGGCCAGAAAGCAATAAAAAACTCATTAGTCAGACCATCCCAGCTAGGGGCCTTCTTCTTTCCCAATTTCAAAAGTGCCACCGAGCACTACTCAATATCCACATCTCTCCCTAGCCATCTGGCTTTTATCAGCCTCCACACTACAATTAACCATCCCAATAAGATTATTCTCAGCTTGAATCCTCCTATTAGAGTAATCCTTTTTAAGACTAAGAGTGGAACCTAGAAACTCTACCCATTTTTTTGTAATAAGATCAATGCTCTCTATCTTTTGTCCATTCTCATCTAAAATCTCCCCTATAACTTCCCTACTACACTTCCCCTATAACTTCCCTACTACACTTCCCTCCCTACCAACTTAAACAGAGAAATTTCAGGCTTCCTGCTACTATTAAATGTTTTCCTCCTCATCCAATTAACTTCCCATCTAGCAGCCATCTCATCTTCTTATTTCAAAGCTAGAAACTCTACCCATTTTTCCTCCTCATCCAATTAACTTCCCATCTAGCAGCCATCTCATCTTCTTATTTCAAAGCTAGAAACTCTACCCATTTTTGCAATAAGACCAATGCTCTCTATCTTTTGTCCATTCTCATCTAAAATCTCCCCTATAACTTCCCTACTACACTTCCCTCCCTACCAACTTAAACAGAGAAATTTTCGGCTTCCTGCTATTAATAAATGTTTTCCTCCTCATCCAATTAACTTCCCATCTAGCAGCCATCTCATCTTCTTATTTCAAAGCTTTATGACACTTAAAAAATTCAGTGACGTCCTCTTCAGTAAGCCCATCAAGCTGTCTCTTCTTCTGAAGAAGTTCCAACTGTCTAGTCTGGTCTATCCTTTCTTGTCTCTTCTCCTTAGCTCTTAATTTCCCTACAGTCCTAATGACTCCTTGCATCTCATTAGCAAACCTTCTCCATGACCGTGAATTCATTCCTCTGACTCTCGACCTATTAATGGCTTGCTCAATATATTCAATAAAAAGGTTGTCCTTTAACAAGAGGTTATTAACTCTCAATTTTCTAGTTGGATATTGATCCATCTTAGCCTTTCCCAAATCCTCATAATGCGAGTTCCACTTTAGAGGCATATGATGAGACATCATTGAACTAAAATCAATTGCCATCCTTAAAGTGTGTGGAATCCAGGAAGCTTGTTGACTAAAGAAAAGTCTATCAATTCTGGAAGAGGAATTCAGATATTGAAGACTAAAATATGTGTGCCTAGGAGAGTCCCTCAAATCGTCTAGGGACCACCCATCCACCAACCCCATTTCCCCTCTCAACTCCTCCCATTTACCTTTCTCATGCCCCATCAGAATGGAACTCCCTCCACTACTATCTACAAGATTCTCCACCATATTAAAGTCACCTAGGATAATACACTTATGCAAAATATTCATATTACTAATCCACTCCCACATACCACTCCTAATTTTATAATTATGGGCTCCATAATTATAAACTAGCCACACTTTCTCCCCATTGATTAAAATTTCCACCACCAATGATCTACCATTAGGATGATTGGCTATAATAGTCAGATTCAATCTCTCTTAATAACAAACATCACACCACTATAACCTGAGTTCACCCCCCCATACATAATCAACCAATCCTTAAACCTATCCTTTCTCAAAACTCTAGCCCCAAAAAGATTGTGTTCCTGGACTGCATAAATAGATAACCCCCATTCTTTAACTACCCCCCAAAAAACAAAGCATTTTTCTTCTTGTCTTTAATGCCTTTAACATTCCAGGTACAACCTGAGAGGTCCTTGTGATCAATCATGTTAGAGCTGTTTCAGCAGGAACCAATCTCCACTTCCTCTCCTTCCTCGTGAACTTGTCCCTCTCTCTGTATCCCTTTCCAAGCTTCTTCTACTTGCCAATTAAACTTTTGAATTGAAGAGGTGCCACTATCATCCTCTCCCAAAGGACTATATGTATTTGAATATATTAAACGGCTCAAGCTACCCTTTAATTTCTCCCCTCTGACAACCTTCCTCACTTGACTCACTTTCTTTCTAGCTTCATCCTTAGTTTGTTTAAAGTTCACTTTCCCTTTTGTCTTGACTCACTTTCTTTCTAGCTTCATCCTTAGCTTGTTTAAGGTTCAGTTTACCTTTTGCCTTAACGTTTTTCTTGGAGCATTGCTAAGTACCTAATGGTTAGGTCCATTAAAGCCATAAAAATAAAAACAGCATTTTTGATAATTTAGACGTTAAGTTAAAAATAGCGAAGCTATTTTATACTAAGCTTCACGCTCTTTTAAGCAAGTCGCAGGTCTCTCTCTTTCTCTTCACGTACGAAGGGCTTAAGCATGCAGCTGTCTCTCTCTCTCTACAAAATACTACGCTAAAAATATTTCGAACTTTGCATTCGAACTTTGCAGTTGAAGTTGTTCTTAAGCTGAAATGGCACTGCCGGCGAATCCCAACAGTTATTGTTCAGGGGAGAGCTCCCTCAGCCACAATCACAAGCCGGCTCTTCACATTTTACACGAGAGAAGAATTGTGCGCGTCAGCTGCTCGAAGAAGGCTTCTGATTGCATTCTTACTGCTGACATGGACACTCCTCCTTTCTCGCCTTCGCCTATCCATGGTAGGTTTCCTACATGTATTGATTACAGTAACTAAGTGGAATTCTTTGAGAAGAGCAAGATAATAATTGTGTGTGTGTGTGAGAGACAGAAGAGAGAGAGAGAGAGAGAGAGAGAGAGAGAGAGAGAGAGCTCGACTTTATTGATCTAGAGAGACCAATCTATGGAGTGAGAGAGAGAGAGAGAGAACGAACCATGGTTGGTTGGAGTTGATGCCATAGTCCGTGTCACATAGTTGTATTCTACCTCAGAACATGGTATGTCCACAATGGGCCTAGCCATGGCACCATTGTGCCCAAAATACGGCATCTGGACCTGCCCAATAGCTGGCTGCAGTGGAAGACTGCCTATATGACTTGAACTTTCTTTCGGCTTTCTCGACATGGATAGCATGCACATGGAAGGCTTCATTCTTCTCCCTTGTCATTGTAATAGAGAGACAAAGAGGACTTAGAAGAGATGGATAGGCTTGAGAGAGAGAGAGAGAGAGAGAGAGAGAGAGAGAGGCTTGAGAGTTGAGAGAGAGAGATAGAGAAAAATGAAATGAAATCTATATTAACGTCTTCGAAAGGCCAATATGACCTATGAGACCAAAAGTTACAATAATCTGGTCAGATGAAGTACAAATGTCAGTGGTGTGTAACAGAAAAGATCTAGAGATCAAGAGTAACATGGGAAAATGGGAAACCTAGGAAGCTACTAAGAGGGGACGAAAGTGTCCACTTAGAGACATCTGTGGGTTTGTGAGGCTCATGAATGTGTGAGGATATTGACGGGCCCTCAGTGGATGAAATCCCTCATAGGTCGCTGAAGCATGAAGACAAGCTCCTCTGGGGTGAACTGCCTGAAGGCTATCTGTTGGTGATTTGCGATGATCTCTCTAATCCTCCCATGCCATCTGGATCTGCTACGGATACCCCGAGGTCTAGGGTGTCTGTCCTCCCGACATAGCTGAGAGGCATGCTCAAGAGTGACCCCTCTGGATGTGGATGTGGATGTGGATGCGGCTGTGTCCTGACCCTGCCCCACTGTTGTACTGAAGTGGTGCTCCCAAAGAAATCAGTAAGCTGTCTCTGCACAAGACCTATGTGTGCTACTCCACGTATGAGAGTCTCTCTATGCCGAAATATCTCTAGTGGAAAAAGTCCTAGGCATCTTTGGTCACTGTAGTCCATCACTCTGGCAAGGGTGGCGAACCCTTTTCTCAAAAGGCAATGGAACCTCCCTCTAATCTCATAGTACATGGGGCATTGGCAAATGTAGTGCTCCTCCATCTCTGGCTCTAGCTGACATAGCTGACATATACGCTGCTCTGTCGGTACTCTCTGTGGTCCAGATCTACTTGTCTCAGTCCTCAACTGATGAGAGGAAGTGCGGATCCGACCAATAGTGCATCTGATGCCATGTGACAAATGTATGTCCATGTATCTCGAACGAGTGATGAAACCATCCATGTATCTCGAACGAGTGATGAAACCATCCTTTGTGAGGCGAAGCAGGTGATCTCTGTAAAAACTCATCTTCGTCCCTACTAGAGGGCCCATTGGTGATACTCGTGTCCTCGTAGTGTCTAATCTGATAATATCCTCCCTGATGATTCAGGTAGAGAAGGGGCATCTAAAGAGTACTGAAAAGGTGGCAATCTGCATCTGTGCATACTAGCATGTCTCATCTCCCCTTTCTGCAAGCTGTCATGATGACTCCAAAGCGAGTCTAGCATATCTGTGTCGAGGGAGCTCCCATAAACTATGGAGGAAAGATACTCACCTGGTAAGAGCCTCTACTACGAGTGGTGCAGCAGCCATCTCTGCTTGAATGATCACATGTGGGACTGATGGCTAACTATGTATCATCCTAGCAATCATTATAACAAGAGGTTTCTCCATAGATCCCCATCCATCGTAGCCCCCCCCCCCCCCCCCCCCCCCCCTTGCGCGGCGGCGGCGGCGGCAATGATCTAGGCTCGGTCCCCAAATGGGGGCACCATATAGTAGAGTAGGGGAGACCAAAGTATCAAAGAGCCATAATTTGGTCTTGGGCTCCTGAAACTGTACCTGTGAGCGCATCTTCTCTAGCATCCCTAGGCTTGCATATCCTCGTGTCAATCTTGCCTCGGCGGCTGCTCGCATGGAAAAGGCTGGGCCCCTAAATAGGACTCCCAGATACACATAGGAGGTAACTTGCTCCACAGTCTCCCCTCATTAAATGAAACCTGGTGCTGATCTGCTAATCCACTGCGCTGAGGTATTAAAAATCATAACCTTAGTCTTGCCCAGGTTGACCGTGAGGTCCCTGGCCTCTGTGTAGACCTGTAGTGCATCCAAATGTCTCTACATCCCCTCTGGAGAGTCTGTTATAAGGACTATATCATCAGCATATATAAGCAATGGTATCCAAACTCCTGCCAAGGAAGCACCTCTCCCCTCTCCTCTATCAATAAAATCCAAAACCTCATCAATGTATAGCCCGAAAAGAGTCAGAGACCTTTAGGGCAGCCCTGTTTCACCCCTATGGTGCTATGAATCAAGTCTGAGTTTCTTCCGTAGTCTTCACTCTGCCAGTGAGACTGATTCATATAAAGGAAGTACCCCCCAAGTGAGTGTTGGCGGTACCCCAATGTCATACATCCTCTGCATCAGCCTGGGCCGTGGTACCATTTCAAAAGCCTTTCGAAAATCCACAATTCAACAATATATCCTCCGACCATGTGCTCTGCTAAGTGGCAGTTGAGTGCAAGGCAACTGCAATCTGCATAGTGAGCTCCTCCATGGGCGCATGCAGGTCTAAATCAGCTGTATCAAGAAATACTTGGGAAGTATAGACAATGGACATGGGCAGTCTCGCTAGTGAAGTGGTATCTAGGATGCCTCGATCTCTGATGTTTGATAGGCTGCGTGACAATCGAGAGAGAGAGAGAGAGAGAGAGAGAGAGAGAGAGAGAGAGAGAAAAGAAAGAAAAAGATATATTAACGTTCTATAAGAGGCCAAAGTGGCCTATGAGACAAAAGTACCAATACATCCAAAACTCAAGGAAACTAAATGTCCCGAGTAGAAAATGAAAAGCATAAACTGAAAAACAACTAGCTATAACATGTGGCCAAAGAGGAACTAGTGGCCTGATACAACTGCCAGAAAAAGGCATATCTGATAAAAGTGTGGAACTGGAAAAACGGTAGGCTATGGGAAGCAGCTGAGATAGACTCATCCCATAATGTCTTGCATAGGTCGATCCAGCATAGATAGGTTGAAGCGTGGAGGTCGTGCCAATATCGCCTGTATCCTTGGATAATGTCTCGGCGTGGACCACGGCCCAGCGGGTCGTGGTGGACGCCGTGCTCTACATAGCTCTCTAGCTCTGTCCAGGGTGACTCCTCGAGGTGGTGGTGTGGGCCTAGTCAACGCGTGGCCAACGGTGCACGGGGTTGCTGCTGCACTAAAGAAGTCGGTAAGGGTGCGCTGGCCTGTGTCTCAGACATGTCTCCCCTGTCTGGAGCGTAGGATGTGTCACAAATACGGAAGCGTGTACACAGAAAACCTTATCCCATACATAACATCATGGCATCATACATAGCATCTACAACATCATCATCATCATACTTTGGTACCACTGAAACAACAATATAAAAATCTGCACAAAGACAGCTCTAGGGGCTGAAGTTGGGCCAGCCCCCACTCCAACCCCACCCCACCCCCCCCCCCCCCCCCCCCCCCCCGCCCCCGCCGCGCCCCCGAGGTATCTTTATTACCAACAGAGTGTTCCAGTACAAGAGAATGGGTGCGAGATAGTAAACACTCTTCAAACTGGCACCAGATACATCCAGAATAAGATGAAAACAAATCAAAGAGTAGCCTAAGTACTCAATCTCAAGCTTCCAAGAGTCTCTTGGGCACAGCCACACTCTAGTACGTGATCACACCCTCTAGTAGTGATGCTGTCCCGAATAACCAGCCATGAAAACCTTGGCTCTAGCCACCGGAAGGTTCCACCCATAGAGCCACAGGCCTCATGCAGGTTCAGAGACTTTAGCTTCAATTCTGTCGTGAAGAACCTTGCTGAATTGGACTGCACAGCCCTGTTTTCAGTCCACAAACATGCTGTAAAAGTCACCCCAAGAGATGAAATGCGTGCTCTATGGTTTGCCTTGGATCCTGTGCCTTCAGAGCATCAATAACCAGCCAAAAGACCGGCTGTACAGCAGTCGACCAGCCCTGTAGAGGGGCCAGGCATGGTCGCCTGCTTCAAGAGAGATAGAGAAGAATCGCTTTTTGCTGTGTCGACTATGGAGGCAGTCCCCCAGCTATAAAACAGCCTTCCTCATGGTCGACCAGCTCTCTCTCTAGTTCCCTTGCATGTCTTCTTCACAACTGGCCAAGCCCTGCATGCTCTACAGCCAAAAACAGCTGGAAAAGGAGGCACCTAGCTGATTTTGGCCCTCCTCCCCCAAAATAGCAACTCGTGGAGCTTTTCTTGGCTTGAGGGCTGCCCACTTTGAGTATTGGCCAAGCTTTGTTAAAAATTGGTCCCTTTTGATGTGAACACCTTAAAAATTGTCCACCCGAATATAAGTGTGTGTGAACACTTTATAATTTGTCTGCCCAAATTTAAGTGTATGTGAACACTTGCACTCATAAATCTTAGTATAATAAAATATAAGCTGTAAATTGAGTTTGGGGTCACTTACCACATGCAAAACACATAAGACCACCGCCTTAGTCCGAAACAGGTGTGCACACATGCGTCCACGGGGTTTCCAGGTGTCCCTGGAGCCCATGGACAATCACTGGTAGAAATACCAGGCATTGTCCAGGTAGTCACGACAAGTCATTCATGCATGTCAGCACACACACAAATGCTTTATGCATAATATTATGGGTTCCATCTCCCAACTTATTCATCTTGTACCGAACCCTTCTCGGGCACCGCCCATAGAGGTATAAAGAATGCTCACCAGGGTGTCCACCCTTCCATGAGACTTAACCAGCATGCCAGGAACTCTCACCAGGGTATCCACCCTTCCATGAAGCCCTTCCACATGTACTGAGTCATGCCAGGAACTCACACTAGGATATCAATCCTTCCATGGAGCCCTTCCACATGTAACCAATCATGCCACGAGCTCACACCAGGATCTCAATCCTTCCACATGTATTAAACCATGCTTGGAACACACACTAGGGTATGTGCCTACCCTTCCATGGTGTTCCTCCACATGTGCATAGTCAGAAATATGACAGGGTGTGGTCTCGGTGTCTGCGTAGCTTAAGGAGAAAAAGCCCAAAGGCAACGTTGGTCTGAGTAGTCCATCACTCTGGACAATGGCCCAAATCCATCTCGGAAGAGGCAATGAAAGTGCCCCTGGATCTCGTAGTGCAAACACTTGCAACGAAGTATGCTATAAAAAGCACTTGTAGGCAAAAACCCAATGCACCGGAGTGCTATGTCAGGCAATCACAGATTCCTGAGCAAGCTTTTTGCCTCAATACAAGGCTGCAGCAAATGTTTGGAGTGTCTTGACAACACAAGCAATGCAAATCTTTGCATAATCAATGCATAAACATCCAATCAAAGCTTGTAGAATGGAAAGCCCCAAATTTTTGTGCACCACAGAGCAGAGCTGAATGATATGCCAATTACACACAAATGCGAAAAGCCTCAAATATGTGTGTTCCTGGCAACTTCAATTGTCTAACTTTTGAAAACCCCCAAATTTTTGCAAAGCCTGCAGCTTTAATTTCTGCAATTAAGCTAAACTTTAGCAGTTGTGTGCATGAAATTGTCCTATTAGCCTTGAAAATGCATGAATTTTAAAAAATAAAAAACAAAAATTTAAATTACCTGTTGGAAAGACGGGCAGGTAGTTGACTGCCACAACAGAGAAGCATCAGGCGAAATCGATGCACAGTGAGCAGGCAGGCAACCGAATGTGACGGACGATGAAGAGGAGAGAGGTAGACGGAGACGGTGAGGGCGAGGAGTCAGGCTCATGGAGGCGACCGGAACGGCGGCTGCGACCGGGATCTGGGATGTCGACTGGACGCGAATTGGAATGGCGTTGGTGAGCACAATGGAAGTTGCCGGACGGCGACGATGAGCTATCGAATGTCGGAATTGCCAGACGGAAGGGAGTCCAAAATATTCAAAAATTTGTCAAATGCCACATCAGCCACATAGTGGGTTGATGTCACTGTGGTGCGAGCACCGCCCGTTGGCCAGGCGGAGGTGGTCCTTTGCGCACTAATGCCACCCGCGATTGGAGCCCAGGGAAGGGCAGCGAGTTGGTGGTCGTGGGCAGAAGGTGGGAGGGAGGGCGGCGCACAGCAAGGCTGGAACCGTGAACGGAAATTGCAGGCGGGTTGGAGAGGGAGGGCGGCGCACAGCAAGGCTGGAACCGTGAACGGAAATTGCAGGCGGGCTGTGGCTTGCACGAGGGGTAACCACCAGTGAAGCTTTGATACCACTGTTGGCCCAGGAGGAGCTGCAAGAACTAAATCAGGGTTTGGCTTAGTAGCAGCACACTCACAAGATGATGAGAGATGCAAAGAATAGTTGCATTGGAGACGGTCAACTCCATAATATCATAATACAACTAAAGTAGATGGTGTCCTTTCACTCCAAATCACCAAGGGGAAAAACCCAAAGGGAAAAAGTGCCCTTGGTTAGCCCATGTTCACATGTAGCACTACTCATATCATATATGTGTGGCACTACTCGTATCATATATGCCAATAAGGAAAGATAAGGCGCGAGTGCGGGGGCTACAGGTAGGGGCTTCCGCCAAGGTAGATGCCATGAGACTTTGCTAGATGATAGGAGTGGATTGGACCGCACACCCCCGCCCCCCCCCCCCCCCCTATTGCAAATACATGGAGGGCATGGAAGGATATGACACGAGAGCGGCCTCTTATCATCAAATTCCCCGACGCCACCAACAGATGGGCCTTCTTAGACAGATAGGTTGCCCCCAAGGGCACAGAGGTCTACATGGATCTCACCCCAGCACAGAGTGTGAGGTGATGGTGACAGTGTGTGAAAATATACCCAAAAGGGTATTTTACCCAGCCCAAAAAGGGCTATTTAGTCATTTGACTTAACTTTTATCTGTTGGCCGACCATCACCCTCCCTTTCCATATAAATATGAGGCGCATCCTTATTCAACGCATCAATCACGAGTACCTTCTTTGCTGGTCACCTACTTCAGGGCTGAACCTCAGCGTTTTTCCTCCTCTGGCTACTGCTGTTGGTACAGGCCGCCTACAATAGGTGGAACCTACTCCTTGCTGCTGTTGGATTGGTTGCCTACATCAGGGCAGATCATCTGCGTTTTTCTTCTCCGGCTGCTCTGCTGTTGGTACAGGCCGCCTACGACAGGTGGAACCTACTCTCTGCTGTTGTTGAACAGGCCGCCTACGACAGGTGGAACCTACTCTCTGCTGCTGTTGAACAGGCCGCCTACGACAGGTGGAACCTACTCTCTGCTGCTGTTGAACTAGTCGCCTACATCAGGGCTGATCATCAGCGTTTTTCCTCTCCGGTTGCTGCTACTGGTACAGGCCGCATACATCTGCGTTTCACTTCAGCATACTTCTGCGTTTTACTTCAGCAGTCATCAGGACATCAGTGCTTACATCAGCGCTTACATCTCAGCTCATATCAGCCTTACATCAGGCATATATCGTGTCATGTGCATGCTTGCCCATGGACATTTCCTAGAACTAATCCTGAAGGAGCAACCAGAAAAACAGATTAGAGCTAGGATTTTGAGCACAAAGTGCAGAAGAGGCAGTGTTGGACTTGGTACAAGGCATGGAAGACTTGGAAGAGGCTGTTGGCTGCAAGACAAGGGGCTGTCAGCTGAACAAAGTGGAGTCGGCTGTACGTGATGAGGCGGCTACAGGCGCTTAGCGTTTAATGGAGAAGTATGCCAGTCGGCTGGCTGACCAGCAGTTGGCCAGCATTCCTAAGGTTCAAGAAGCCTATAAATAGGCGTAGGTGCTCATTGAGTTAATCATTCATTCCACTAGGGAATGGGTCATTAGGAGTCCCATAGAGGGACAAAATTTTGGGTGTTATCACCTTTTCTTCAAGGCAGCCAATGGCTGTAGGGCAAGTATGGGGCAGCCCATACAGGCTGCCCAGCCCTTGGATTGTGGGCAAAGGCTGTGCCCAGCACTCTGGAAGCAGGTGCATGATGCCTAGCCATCTAGGGAGTTATGCGCAGCATTTTAGGTGATTTTTCTAGCATTTATTACTGAATTTTCACAAGTCGTGGGACTTTTGTGTTGGCCGCCTGTTTATCTACTGGCCGATTGCTGTTGGGAAGTAGTATAAATAGTAGAGGCCACAATCCCATTCATTTATCTAATTCTCCACCAAGAGCTCAAGCATAAGAGGCTAGACAAAGCCAAGAGGGTGCTAAGCAAAGGGGTGAAGGATTCAGGTCAAGGGCAGGGTATTCCCAGCCAAGAAAAGGTCCAAGATTGTTGTATTTTCTTTCAGATTTCTCATCATTCTAATAAAGCAAATACACCATCCGTGGGGGGGGCCCTACACAAGTACCTTTTTGTACTATATGAATATACTGAATTTTCCAGCACATCTCTCTCTCTCTCTACTCTCTCTCCATATATGCGTTTTGCATCAGATGGTTTTCCAGTAGTGTTTAGGGCTGAAAGAAGACTCCCAGAGCTTTCGTGCGTTACATTGGTATCAGAGCATCAGGCTCAGCAAAGCTAAACACTGATTCAGTCCCATATGACGGTGTACAGGTCCAAGGCAGAGGAAAGTACACGGATGCGAAGCCCAAGGCAAGGAGCACAGAATCGAGAAGAGCTCCCAGGAGGTTTGTTGGTGGTGTTCCACAAAGCTAGAGGGGATGGCAGTCTTGTGAGTCAGATAGGTTCTCGGGCAACGGTCCCAAGGGAGGTTTATCCTCCAAGGGTGATGTGAGAGTGCCAGACTCATTTCTCAGGAATGAAGACCAAGACGGTGTTCAGAGTCAGGGTTGGAATGGATTGTGGACTAGATGGAACAGATGCATAGATCTTCGTCTGAGACAGAGTGGTTTGGAGAACAGGCCGGGTTTTCAGAGAAAAAGCGTTGCCAGGGATGGATGGATGACAGAGGGACTTCGGGAAAAAGAATGGGATGATGACAGTCATCCAAGAACAAGTTGGAATCCCGTCATCAAGTTTAGCAGAGGGGGATGTCATGTGCATGCTTGCCCATGGACATTTCCTGGAACTAATCCTGAAGGAGCAACCATAAAAACAGATTAGAGCTAGGATTTAGAGCACAAAGTACAGAAGAGGCAGTGTTGGACTTGGTACAAAGCATGGAAGACTTGGAAGAGGCTGTTGGCTGCAAGACAAGGGGCTGTTTGCTGAACAAAGTGGAGTCGGCTGTACGTGATGAAGGTGGCTGCCGGCGCTCAGCGTTTAATGGAGAAGTATGCCAGTCGGCTGGCCGACCAGCAGTCGGCCATTTCTAAGGTTCAAGAAGCCTATAAATACAGTCAATGCCTGACTCCCTGCAAGATGTGCAAACACTGCACCAAAGCACATAGTGCGCTCACAGTTGTTCTCCCAAAGTTTATCTCCCACTGCGGAAGCACAAATGCAACTCTCCTCCCATTGAATGTGATAAAATCACCAAAATCTGGTTGCTGCAGATTTATGACAGCACCTTAGATGTGCTCTGTTCCCCTTCCAAAATACTGTACAACAGTACTAAGTGCTCACCAATGATGTACCAAATCTGTACCGGCAAGTACAGCAGCTGAAAATGAGCCTTTTCCTCACTCAAATCAATGTACAGCCATGCCAAAACTTGTACAAAGTTGTACCAAATCTGTACCAGCAAGTACAGTAGCAATAAATGCTCTCGTGGCTGTCCAAATGAGTGAAAATCAGACCTTGAGAGTCCCCACCACTGCATACAACAATCCCGGACAGAAATTGAGCAAAAGCCTCTTGACTGCAAGTGGATTTCTGAGGGTTCAAGGCATAAAAGTCTTCCCTGCTGCTTTGTCAAGCTCAACAAGCACAAAATCTTGAAAGGCCCCTTGATTCAAGATCAATTTCTGATCATGAATGGTACATTAATGCACATGAAGGCATCCAGAGTCTTCACAATGCTTCCCCCTGGCCACATATACATCCAATACATAAAAGCCCCTTGATTTACTGGCACATTGAGTGCTTGACAGGCATCAACACATTGCCCAAAGCATCAAATGCTAGTGCCTGCATGCAAATTAACCCAATTGGTACAAAAGCCCTTTGATTTGCACTCCAATTTCCTACAATTTTGGCCCGAATGTGAGATTGCTCACATCATACAGCATCTATGAATGCCCAATGGCACAGTTACATCAAAAGCCCGAAATGTTAACACCCAATTTCGTGCCAATTGACTCGGAATGTGACCAATGTCACCCAATGTTGCCAATTGTGCTCAAATCTGAGTCGTTAGGACCTGTACCTGCTCAATTGATGATAATGGACATGCAAATCCCAAAATTGAAGCAAATACCTCTGAAAGTTTTTGATTTCTGTTGCAGAAAGGGGGGGGGGGTTGCATCGTATTTGCTGACTCGTGTGCTGCTGCTGCTGTGCAGGTACGGATGCTGAATTCGTGCAGGTGGGCGGTAGCTGAGGAGCTCTGCAGTGATCACACCATGGCGGCAATTTGTTGCAGTTCTTCGTTGGATGCACAAGGGCGTTAAGCGGTGGCTGCTCCGTCTAATAAACAGAAAGCGAGAGTGGACGTCTTGTGCACGGGCGTCTTCTGTCGGACCCATGCATGATGCTGTTGTTGTTGGCGCACTTCACAGACGTGGGCACTGCGTGTGGCACTGCTGGCCGGACGTTCTGTGGTGGCGTGTCGTAGCGCGTGCAACGCCTTCTCGCAGTCGCAGTTCTGCTGCACGGGCGCCTATGCCAAGCCGATGACTTGCTGCGCGTCCTCCTTTTCTCGCCTCTTCAAGCACGCTTGCCCCCACGCTTACACCTACACCTACGATGATCC
The DNA here is from genome assembly GCF_041138505.1 of Cibotium barometz. Classification (NCBI taxonomy): domain Eukaryota; kingdom Viridiplantae; phylum Streptophyta; class Polypodiopsida; order Cyatheales; family Cibotiaceae; genus Cibotium; species Cibotium barometz. The sequence goes on along the minus strand of NC_141048.1, from coordinate 3,756,827 downwards.
CTCCGGTATTTTCACCTGCTCGTGCCAAGCTCAAGGCTCCATAGCCGAGCTTCTTCTTCGCGATGAAGACGACTCCGCACACCCGCAAGCGCACACGCGCGGACGCGGCACACCGGGCTCTGATACCAGTTGAAGGGAGCGAAAGAAGCTCAGCTGAAACAATGAGGGTTTCATGTGGGAGACACACACAGAGAAGAAGGGAGAGAGAGAGAGAGACATGTGGGGATAAGTCAACTCACAAAGTATGAGTGTGTGACTCCCCTATCACACATGTATATTTGCTCTAGTACACATAGTGCACTTAGTACATTAAAAGTACTAAGTGTACTATGTACTATAAAACTTATGGGCTTGTACACACTATAAGGGTGGGCATAATGCCTTTACCCCAACAGCAATGGGTACATGACCGACCGAAGCGAGAATGACACAAAGAAGTATCTGCCTTAGAAACCAAAGCCAACACGGGTGAGAAAAGCTGATGAATATGGGAATCAGTGTGAGGGATTTGGGAAGAAAAATTGGTGATCTTGTAGAGACCCCCATGATGGACTCCATTGGCAACAACCCAGAGAGTCTTCTGTCGATTACTTCGATGACCTCATCATCAAAGTACACACCATGTCCCTTCTGAGAAGCTTTGTATACTAAAAATAGATTTTTGGAGATTCATGGTACATGCATAACATCATGTAAGGTGGTAGAGGAACCCAAAGAAACATTACCAACACTGGAGACAGAAAGCGAAAAGTTGTCACCGATACAAACTGAAGAAGAGATAGTCTGGTAGTCCTCCAAGATATGGGCCTGATTGGTCATGTGGGCAGAAGCACCACTAGCACCAACCCTTTCCACCGCTTCAGGTGTGACACTAACCTCTTCAGGAGAAGTCATATTTGTGATCACGAGGAATGAATCCTTTGAAGAAGTGGATGAATCTGTGAACTGCCATGTATGCAACTTTGGCAGATCCCTCCTCTGAAACTTTGCCTTTATCTTTGGTGTTGTCCTTGTCAGATGCTTTAGAAGCATCCTAGGTTTTATACTTGGCTTTTGCTGCTCGAGAATCATCACGGCGAGCAAAGCAACGAGCCTCAGTATGACCTGTCCTGCCACAATAATCACATTCATTGCTTTTCCTGTTTACCCTTGCCTTTGCCTTTGTTTTTGTTGTTGTTGTTGTTGGAGTTCCCTTTTCTGCTTTTGCCTTTGCCCTTGTCAGAGGCAACAAAAGCAGACTCCGACTTGCCTTTTCCGCAAAGCATGCACTTGTCGTAGAGATAACTCATGACTTCCTCAAAAGGGGGGAGAGGATCACGAAAATAAATATTATCCCTGAAAGAATCAAAGGAAGCAGGTAACTTACCAAGAAGTTTATGGATGGGATTGTTGAGGGTGCTCCCGTACTCCTCAAGTTGCAGCTTGATACGGGAAAACTCTCCAATCTTCTCAATTAGGTTATCTGACTCAGTAATGGTAAGCTTCTCCAGATCTGACTCCAATTTGGCAATCTTCACTGTCGAAACTCTCCCATACCTCCTTTGGATCTCTGTCCACATCTGATGAGCATTACTCCGGGAGGAGACAAATTGTGCCTGTATGGATGGAGTCATGCAATGCATGATGATAAGACGAGCCCGAGCATCCAATATGCTTCTCAAAGCAGGGTCCACCAAGTGAGGTGTGGAGATAGCCATCCACACACCGGCTCCTTCCAACAACAACCGAGTGTAGAAAGACCAAGTATGATAGTTGGTTGCGGAAAGCTTCATGGAGTCACTGACTTGGGGAGGATTGTAGGATGGTATGTGGGTAGGGGTGGGAGCAAGACTTGGATGAGAGAAACTCAGAGAGGATGAAACCGGTCTTCACAAACTTGACGGGTGGTGAGCACAACTTAAACACACTTAAAACTCTTAATGAGCTGGAATAATAAACTTTGCGAAAAGATGGAGCTAGAGTGCTCCTGCACAAGAGTCCAATAGGCCCCAAAGCGTGGCGCCCCCGCAGGTATTTATTTATCTCTTGAAGTCGGCGTAGCCTTTGTACAACTTCTGGGAAGAGAACTCCTCGTTTCACGCAGAGAGTCTCCTCGAAGCTTTCACCCAGTTTTACACAAGTGGTTTACAATAGGCCTTGGCCCTCTTTTTATACGACTTCTGGCTAAAAAGCCTAGCTTTTTTTTTATGAAATCTCATTGGACGCTTTTATTTTACAAAAAAGCGTGCGCACAGGAAATTTTTCACGCCACTCTTCTCTCTCTGTGCGTTGGCATCAAATTCTCTCTCCTGCTTTTTTTTTTCAGGTTTCAGTGCTGCTCTCTCTCTCTCCTGTTCTGCTGCAGCCTGACGCCCCTGCCACGTGGCAGTGCCACGTCATCAGGACGGGCTGCCTGGGCTGCTGGGTTGCGCTGCAGGGCTGCCCTTGCTGCTGCGTCATCATGCTGCTCTCTAACCGCTGCCCTTGGCCACCCCAATGCTGCCCCTTAACTGCTCCTCATGCAGCCCTTTGGGCTGCCTTTTGGGTGGCCCTAGGGTAGCCCCTTGGGCTGCCCTTGACTGCCCAACAAAAGAGAGAGATGGTCTCAGCTGCACCTGCAAAACAGTAAGAAAACATACCAAAAACACATATATACACATACACACATACATGCACATGTACAGTAAGAAAACATACCAAAAACACATATATACACATACATGCACATGTACATACATATGAGCATGCACACACATGTACACACACACACCAAGCATGTATCTGCACCCACACACGTGTACAAACTTACACATGCACATACAGAGTAAAACATGATCAGTGAATGTTAAACATGCTTAAACCCACACGTGTACAAACTTACACATGCACATACAGAGTAAAACATGATCACAGTGAATGTTAAACATGCTTAAAACATAATCACAGTGCTTAAGAAAAGAGGTAAAATACTCAGTCCTGTAACATATGCCCCTCTTAAAACAAATCAATCGTCCTCGATTGCTCAGTCAAAGGATCTGCCAAATTGAAACAGAACCGAAGATAGCAATGAGAAAGCTATGTCCTGCCAATTGAAATAGAACATCTAGAATAACACAAACCAAGTGTCATTCACAAAACCGGCATCCACTTCGTGAATAGACATGTCCCCCTGGATGCTTTACTTGCTTTGCTCATGGCCATCCCACAGGACCCACGATCAGCAGTACATCATGAACATGAGTAAACACTGATGCATCAAAGCAAGCATACATGCATACCCATAAATACTTCTTGAGGTGTTCTCATATGTTTTTAACCTTGGATCCCATAACATATAACATCTCAAAAGTATCTATATACATGCATATCAAATGAAAGTCTAGAATAGACGTCCCCACTTCTCAAAAGATCCAAATATCCATGAATCAAACCATGTGACTAGTACACATATATCATAGAAGTCCCATAGGGAGATAAACTGTCAGTTCAGTATCTCGGTGTGCTAAGAAGAACACCAAGCGATTTCTAGATCTCATCCAACTGAACTCTGTGACAAGGGAGCAGAGTCATCCCCCTCTTGAGTAACAGGTAGTACTCCAGAATCCACAGCTGAACCTGTTGAAGCACTTTCTAAGGTAGGCTCCAAACCAAAAGCCTCGAGGTAAAGTTTTAGTATCCTCGGTGAATCTGCCAAGTCACCCTTCTCCATCCACTTCGAATCCATAGGTGAATAGTTCACAAACTTCACCAGATATCGATGTGAAACTTTCCCTCTGACTTTTCTTTCCTTATGTGCCAGAATCTGTTCCAGTTGAAGAATCTCATCAAGTTCTTCTACCTCCACCTCACCTCTGAAAGGTTTAAGAAGACTCCCATGGAATGCATTATGAATCCTCCAATGATCCGGTAACCGAAGACGATAAGAAACATCACTCATCTTCTCAATCACTTGAAAAGGTCCATAGTACCGCATACTCAGTTTAGGATATAAGTGCTGTTTACCCTTCATCTTCCTGAGTCTAGCCTTCTCAAATCTCAAAAGCACCCAATCACCCAAATCAAAAAGCAATGATCGACGGTGAAGGTTTACTGCTTTTCCCTGTTTCTCTTGAGTCCTTTGAAGAGCCAACTTGACTTTCTTGTAAGCCTCATCCATATTCTCCACAAAACGGTCTGCCTCAAAGATCTTATCCTTTGTATGCAGGATCGGTGGTACTTTCTTCCCGCCTTCCACAATCTCGAAAGTGCCTTACCTGTCGAAGTGTGATGTAATATGCGGAAGCTTCGGAGAAGGATCGGTACTTCAAAACTCAGAAATCAGCACTCTTTTCGCGACGGAATTAACGCACAAACTGAAAGGAGATGTGTAGAAAATAGAGAGAGAAGGGGGGAGATGGAGAGGACACAGTATTGGGTCCCAATTACCCTCTGTAGGGCCCCCACCACGGATGGTGTATTTGCTTTATTAGAATGATGTAAATCTGAAAACAAATACAGAAACTTGACCTTTTCTTGGCTGGAAAATCCTGCCCTTGACCTTCAGAAGTCCACCCCTTTGCTTGGCAATCTCCTTGGCTTGACTGGCCCTTGATTGGCTTGAGCACTTGGTGAAAACTGAGATGAATTATGGGATTGTGGCTTCCTCTATTTATACTTCCCATCATGAGCAGTTGGCCAGCTGATAAACAGGCAGCCAGCATCATATTCCCACGACTGAGTAAATTCAGCAATAAATGCTGAATTAAATCCCCAAAAATGCTGGAAAGAAGCAGTGAAAGGTGTCATGAGATACCTGAAGGGCACACAGGATTTGTGCATTTGCTTTGGCAAACAGGATGCATAATGTCTGCGCATCTCTTCCTGGCTGGCTGGACATCAGGCGCCTGCTTCTGAAGGACTGGACACATCTTTTGTCCACAATCCCAGGGCTGGGCAGCCTGTATGGGCTGCCCCATACATGCCCTACAGCCATATAAAGGCTGTAATCTCCTGGAGATTGCCTGATCTGTGCCCTAGGGCTGTCCTACAGCCCCTCCATGGCTGGTGGGTTCAGCCTGGGCCTTCCTGGCCCTCATGGGGGTGGTTCTACACCATTCCCGTGCCCACACTCAGATCCGGGGTAGCCCTATGGGCTGGCCCCTTGTCCTAAACCTAATCTACTCAGTGATCTGGCATCCAGTACCAAACCAGATACACAGAACCACTGACATCATTCTAGAGGGAGACTCACAGCGCGGACTGGCACTGTTTCATGTGCAGGACAGTGCACACCTGACCTTGGACTCAAGTGCAGGACAATGCACACCTGACCTCGGACGACCCGTTCACCATCCCAGGTCCTGCACCTTCTGTACAGAAATGTCTACGTGGCATCCAAGTGCGGGATGCACGTGACATTCCCTTCTGCTTAACTTGACGGAAGCTGCATAGCCTCCAAATAATCCGTCAATAATGCCGGATAGTCTTCGAAAAATTCTTTGTCAAGCCATACTGCTTCATGAGTTCCTCGGTCCTGAAACTTCGTGAGAAACTGTCGTAGTCTTCGGCCTGAGCCATGCTTGAAACGGTGCAGAAGAATCTGTTCTGGAACCATTACTTCTGCTTCATCAATAATGTCTGGTTCCGCTTCGTCTTTGACCTCTGAAGGGGGTGGACCTGCATATGGCTTTAACCAACTGACATGAAATACATCGTGCATAGTCCAACTCAGAGGTAGCTTTAACTGCATAGACACCTCATTAATCTTTTTCCGGATGGGAAATGGTCCGAAGCTCCTGAAAGACAACTTTGGGCATTGCTTGCCCACCTGCTTCAATCTTTGCTTCATAATCCGAAGATACACCCAATCCCCTTCCGAAAACTTCATGTCCCTTCGGTCTTTATTGGCCTGTCGAGTGTAGGCCTCTTGCGCTTTAGCCAATCTGTCTTTAACAGACTCTAGGATCTCCTGGTAAGACTCCGTCACTTTGTTCGCCTCCGGTATTGAAGACGAAGTCCTGGTTAATAACGATTGGAAAGGCCTTCCAAACGCTGTCTCATATGGAGTCCTGCCAATAGCTGAAGAAAAAGAGTCATTCAAAACAGCTTGAACTAAAGGCAAAAACGATTCCCACTTACCTTGCTGATCGTGGACATAACACTTCAGCACATCAAAGGCCAACTGGTTGTATATCTCTGTCTGGCCATCTGTCTGTGGGTGGAATGCACTGGAAAAATTCAACTTAGTACCAAAATTATCAAACAATGCCCTCCAAAAATGACTGGTAAACTTGGCATCTCGGTCTGACACTTTGGTCCTAGGAATCCCGCCAATCGGGTACCAATGCCGAATGAATAGCTGGGCAACATCCTCGGCGGTCACATTAGCCCTGCAAGGAATAAGCATAACAAATTTGCTGAACCTATCAACAATAGTTAAACACTGCGTATTACGCTTACTCAGACTGGGAGGCAGATTTGTGACAAAGTCCATCGAAATGTCCTGGAAAGGATCCTCAGGAATTGGCAAAGGCTGTAACAACCCTATCTTCTTTCCACGAGGAGCTTTCACCTTTTGACAAATGTCACAGCGTTGTACATATGTAAACACATCACGCCTCATCTTTGGCCAATAGTATTGCCGTTCTAATTTCTCCAGAGTCGAATTCATGCCCCTTTGACCACTTGTAATGGTGTCATGGGCATCATGGAGAAGAGCTGCCCGGAATGATTTCATGACACATAGTCGGCCTTTGTAGAAAAGCCAACCATCACGTATCAGAAAATGGCATGGTCCTGTGGCATCCAATGCCTGTTCCCACTGTGTACCGAATTCCTCGGAATCCGCGTACGTGTACTTCATGTCTTCTAGTCCTGTACCAACAAGGTCAAGTCTAGTGGTCTGAATCGCAGATACTTGTCCCTTCCTGCTCAAAGCATCGGCCACTGGATTGGCCTTTCCTGGAAGGTACTCAATCATACCACCGAACTGCTGGAATATCTGACTCCAGCGGTGTTGTCGATCACTCCACTGTGCACTTGGCATCGTCTGAATCCAGTGCAATGCCTGATGGTCAGTGCGAACCTCGAAGTCACGGCCATACAGGAAATGTTTCCAGTGTTTCAAGGCCTGTATAACTGCTAGGAGTTCACGATTATAGACCGAGTAGTTCTTTTCGGCGGGCAGTAACTTACGAGACATGTAAGCTACCGGATGACCATTTTGTTGCAATACACCTCCAATTGCGATGTTACTCGCATCGGTGATCACTTGAAATGGTTCGTCCCATGAGGCAAGGGCTAAACAAGGCGCTTCTGATAAAGCCACCTTGAGGTTCTGGAATGCCTTCAACGCTCGTGGAGTCATTCGAATCTGTTGCCTTCTTGTCTTCACTCCCTTTAGCAGATCGGTGAGGTCTGCCGAGAGATCAGAAAACTTGTCAATGCTTGCAACAATTCTTGGAGTTGGCGGTCCAACTCCGATTCCATTGCCTTAGAAAGGCGATACGGAAACTTGCTCGGGGGTTCCGAGCCTGGGAGGAGGTCAATCTTGTGATCCTCCGGTCTAGACGGGGGGAGCTGGGGAGGGAGACTGTCCCGAAGAAAAATCTTCTGGAACTTTTCATGGAGAACCGAGTACTTCTCGGAAGCATTGGCCACCGTCTGGGCTGTCTGGATGTAAATCATGGCACACTGTGCGCCTTTCTTGACTGCTCGCTTAGCCTGCAAGTGGCTTATGAGCGGAAAGTTTGGAATACTTGGCTCACACTTAATGGTCACCGGGGTGTTTGACACATTCCGATCGATCTGGAACGTGTGCTTGTCCCACTTGACATCAGGAAGAAACTTGTGAAACCACTGGATACCCAAAATTATGTCTGCTCCTACAAGAGGGGCAACCATAAAGTCACGCACAAACTCTATGCCCTGAATCACTAATTTAGCACCTAGAGCTTCATACTTGACGCTCGTTGTCATACCTGTGCTAAAACCCTCAACCTGTTTGTCTACCGGAGTCGGCTCGAAACGGGCACGCCTAGCGGCCTATTCCGTGACCACATCCTCCTCCGTGCTGTCGCTGTCAAACAAGATGACTCTCTGGCCACCTATGTAGCCAAAGGACTTGGGCAATTCGTTGCGCTCATACTCCTGGTCATGGGCGCCCTTCTGCTTATCTTCGAGCTCCCGGCTAATAATTGCTCCAACTGAAGCACCGGGGGTTGAAGAACTAGGGGTAGCCACTGGGGTCTGTGTGGGAGCTGTGCTCACCACCGAAGCTGTGGAGGCGGCGGCGGCCTTTGGAGACTTCTTTGGACAATCCCGAGAAGTATGTCCTTTTGTGTGACAAAAGAAACATCTACCCTCCTTCTTGTACTGAGAAAGCTCCTCAGCACTCAACTTGCCACCTGTCTTGCCTGCCTCCGCTTTCTGGTCTGGAGTAAGCTTAGACGCATTGTTCGCTCAAGGTAGTGGGGCGGGAGAAACCGCTGCTTAAGGTCGCGGACGAACTCGTCCCACACATAGTTGCCATACCTGCTCTGGTGTGGGCATGAGCCCACTGAGTCCACCAAGGAATGGCCTCACCTTCCAAGTACCAACTAGCTAAGATCACTTTGTCAGTATGTCCATAGAAACTATCACTGATTAATTTGAAGGGCGCTTGAGCTAGCGCACGTAGCCCGCTGCCCCCTGCGCCTCCCCCTTCGCAGTCGCCGCCGCCTCCTCCCCCCTCTCCTTCACCCGCCTGTCCCCGCAGCCCCCCCCCCTCCTTCGCTTTCTCCCCGCCTGCCCCCCTCAGCCCCCCTCGCCAGTCCTCCCGCCCCCAGCCTCCCTCTTCCGCGTCGCCATCCTCTTCCCCCCCTTCGCCTTCTCTGCGCAGCCCCCCCTCGCCCTCTTTCCTCCGCCTCCCTCAGCCCCCCACCTGAGCCGACCAGACCTCCCGCCCCCTGCCTCCCGCTCCTCTTCCCCCCCCTTCGCCTTCTCTGCGCAGCCCCCCCTCGCCCTCTTTCCTCTGCCTCCCTCCCCCCTCCCCCCCCCCTTTTTTTCCGCCTCCCTCCTTTCCCCCCCCTCCTCGCGTCGTCGGCCTCTCCGCCCCCCATCCCTGCTTCTCCCTTTCTCCCTGCCTCAGCCCCCCGTCCTCCTTGTTCTTCTTCAGCGACTTCAGCGAAGTGGTGTGGTTTTTTCTTGGGTTCGTCTCGTCGATTCAGCCAGTACCTGGTCTTTTCCCCTAGGAGGACTCCATGGCAGCCTCTCCGTCAGCCCCGGCCGATACAGGTCTTCGACTAGACTTCTCAGATGCAGAGCAGCAGCTTCTCGCGTCCTCCGTTTCTTCTTTGGAGGCCTCTTCCTTGGTTTGCAAGGTGGTGGGTAGCCGCCCAATGCGGAGAGAGTTGCGCGACCTCCTACAGGGTAGCCTCATTGGCGAGACTGCCAGAATCGTCAGCGTGGATTTTTTAGGCCGCGGCTACTACCAGGTGGAGTTCGAGTCCCCACCAGCAGCGCAGAGGGTGTTGGCTCGGAGCCCCATTGCCCTACGCTCCTCTCGGGCGTTCTTGGCGCGATGGACACATGGTTTCGACCCATCGTCTGATCCACTGGCAGGCGCGACTGGATTCCCCATCACCGTCTGCTTTCCAGGTCTCCGAAGGGAGTACTTGCCCCTCCTGCCGGCCATAGGCAAGGCTTTCGGGCAAGTGGTGGAGGTGCCACAGACCGCGGCCTCAGTGGTTGCGCGGACAGCAGGACTCCCGGCCATTCGTGTTGTGGTTCAGTCACCGGAGTCCCTCCCGAAGACGATCCTCCTCCCTTGTCTTTCTGGAGGACATCTGATTCAGCGCGTGGAGTATTCGGGCCTCCCCGGCCAGTGTTTCATATGTCGGGAGATGGGCCATCTCGCACGCTCCTGTCCCCGCAAGGGGGCTCCTCCTTCACGCTATGCTGCCGCTGGACCCCCTGCAGGAGACCCGAGAGGTGGCCATCCACCTCCGAGACCGGACATCCCAGGCTCGCCACAGCAGGCGCCACCATCGGACGAGCAGGCTCCGGCGGAGGACGCCGCGCAGACTCAGGAGGCTGGAGGCTGCTGGCAGGAGGTTCGCCGGCGGAAACGCTCGGCCCGTAGGGACCGTCGCAGACGCCAGCAGCAGCAGGCAGCACAGGCTGGCGGACAGGATGGTGGACGGGTGGCTCCGTCTGGCCTACCGGCACCTACCCGCATTTATGCTCCAGTCAGGGATAGGCGGCCTGTAGGTCCCACCCCGATGGACGAGGATTCAGACTCAGTGCCCGTTGTTGAGGCCGATGGTGGAGTCTCCCACGTGGAGACCCCACTCCCGCCTCCCCCCGCGGGAGGCCCCGCCCCCTCCTTGGAGCAGTTCCCTGAGGATCCCCGGCCGCACTCTGCGACCCCCGGCTCCCCTCCCCCCCACCCGGAGAGCTCTCTTCCCTCCCCCCCCTCTCCCCCCCCCGGCCCCCCCCTCCCACCTCCCCCGGCGGACCCCCCTGACACCTATCCTCTGGCAGATGCCTCTCCATCCTCCCCTCGCTCTCCCCCCTCCTCGCCGCGAGCCCCCATCCCTCCTTCGGCCTCTCCAGGATACTTCGCCAGACCTCCCGCTGCCCCGGGGCAGCGCAGCAGGGTAGGTCAGAGTTCAGTCCAGCGGCTGTTTCACCGCCACTCCGGGCCGGTGGAGATGGCGATACTAGCCTCGCCCGTCACAGAGTTCTCCCCAGCCTCCCCTGGGGGGCCCCCGCGAGTGATGGGGTTACCAGTGGACTACAGTTTTTTCAGATGCCTCCAGCTGGATGCTGGCCCTTTCGAGACTCTGGTCGCGCCCTTGCGAGTTTGCGTGGTGTGCCATCCCTCGCGTTCTCCTTCAGTGGTGAGCAGCATGGTGGCCTTCTCCTTTCCTCTCAGCGTTGCCCCAGACACAGCATGGGATTGCAACTGTGTAGAGGAAGTTCTGCGTGACCAGATACTGGAGTTTTCTCACCACTTCAGTGACTTGGGGCTCACGGATTTACTGCAGACCCGACTACACTCAGCCCGCATGAGCCTGTTTGGTATAGGAGATTGGCGGGTGGATCCGGTCCACACATCAGTTGAGGCGGTGCTACTGATTCTCCTCCATGCCGCCCCGAGGGTGCAGCCTACCTTTAGATATTTATATGCAGAGGATTGGTCTCACGCCTATGCTCTGGACAGGGCGAAGGCGGAGTGGGGCTGGACTCAGACACAGGTCACCCTCTTTCTGGAGAGACTCCGCACCCGGACAGACAGTGACTATTCTCCCTCCAAGCCGGCGCCCAAGACTCATAGAGTGGAGGGCAGATCATCCGGGCCGGCTGAGAGGGGTGAGCCAGTGGCGGCTACTTCACTTGCCACAGTTCATCCATGAGGATCCTCTCATGGAACATCCAGGGTCTCGGTGGACACCGCTGCTACATTGGTCGGGGCAGACTTCGCCAGGAGATCCAGAGGGCTCTCGTTGGAGGACCCATAGATATTCTCTTCATCCAGGAGCACCACCTTTCTGCCGGGCGTACCCGCACCTGCGGGAAGATCTTGCCAGGCAGGAGCCACACTTTTTGGTCCCCAGCATATGGCCCCCAGGGGAACCAGGGCGGAGTATGCATCTCAGTCAGCGAGCAGCTTCTATCCGAGGTTGTGGACTCTGGCACTCTGGTTCAGGGTCGAGCGCAGTGGATCATCCTTCGGGTTGGGGAAGACCGCATTGGCTTCCTCAACTTCTACGCCCCTAACGGGGCGTCCGGGAGAGCCGAGTTCTGGAGCACCATCAGGCAGTCCCTCCCCTTGGCAGACCATTGGTGCCTAGGAGGGGATTGCAACATGCTGGAGGACGCAGAGGACAGGATGGGGGGCAGCCAGGAGACCATTCATGGGCCAGAGCTCGCTGCCTGGGAGGAGCTAGTGCTACAGGTGAGAGGCCAGGATCCGTGGACTCTCCCGGAGTTTGGCAGGTTGCAGGGGAGTCTATCTTTCTCGCGCTCGGATAGACGGGCCACAGGAGTTAACCTTTCCCGTATCGACAGATTCTACGTTGATGAGTGGGCCTGTGATAGAGGCGGCACTGTGGGCATACTTGCTGGATCCTCCTTCTCAGACCACTTCCCAGTGCTTCTCCAGATTGAGGACCCTACGAGAGGAGAGCGGGGCCAGAGCGTCCGGATTCCTGATTGTCTCATAGAGGAGCCTGAGATCGCGCTCAGAGTTGAGCAGGTCTGGCAGGAGCTGCAGTTCAGGAGAGGCTCGGCAGCCAGTGATCTTGCCAGTGGCTTGCAGGAGATCAGTCGGATGCTCAGACTGGCTGCCTTGGACCGTCTGGAGGCCTTCAGGGAGCAGGAGAGGAGCCTTCGGAGGAGTTTAGCGTCCCTCCAGAGACTCCAGGAGAGAGAGCCTCTGAGCCCTTGGATTTCAGAGCAGATGGAGACAGCTCGCACTGAGATCAGATCCATCGAGGAGAGGCGGGTGGAGTTCCGATTCCATGCTCGGGCTTCTTTTTGGACTCAGGCTGGAGACAGAGTGACTCGGGATTTCTTTGAGGCGACTGGGCCTCGCTTCAGACGAGAGGGTCTCAGGCGGCTTCGTCAGGCTGATGGCCAGGTTGTGGTGGATCCCCCCAGGGTTCGGGCGATAGCCACAGATTTTTACAGAGATCTCCTCTCTGCTGAGCCAGCAGACGACAGGGTGAGAGAGGCTAGGGAGGCAGTCTGGAGCTTCACGCGACCGGTTGTGCCGGCCCATTTGCAGCACTCCCTTCTCTCCCCCTTCTCGGATACGGAACTAGAGGAGGCTCTTCAGGCATTACCTCGGGGCAAATGCCCAGGTGAGGACGGTTTATCAGTGGCTTTCTTCCAGAGGTACTGGGGCCTCCTTCACAGGGGCTTCAGATTGGCATTCCAGGAGATTATGGAGACGGGAGTGATGCCGGACAGCGTGGCAGAGGGGTTGATTCACTTGATCCCCAAAGAGGGAGGAGACAGACTGGAGATTAGACAGTGGAGACCGATCACCTTGCTAGGCACGGCCTACAAAGTCCTAGCTAAGGCGATCAGCAGGCGGCTTCAGCCTCACCTTCCGGACATCATCCACTCCACGCAGACAGGCTTCATCCAGGATAGGAGCATTCTGGATAACATTTTTTCTTTCTGGGAGGCTACGGCTTTGGCTAGATTTCGGCAGGAGGATCTGGCGGTGCTCCTTCTCGACTTCGAGAAGGCCTATGATCGGGTGGACTGGGCCTTCTTGGAAGGTACTATGGAGAGGATGGGCTTCCCCCCTCAGTGGATCCGTGGGGTCTCTGCACTCTACACTTCGGCTCATAGCCAAGTGCTGATACAGGGCGTGTGCGGTGAGCGGTTCCAGCTCTCGCGCTCGGTGCGGCAGGGGTGCCCCTTGGCGCCCTTTCTTTTTCTTTTTGTGGCGGAGGCCATGAGCACCTTCTTGACGGCACAGGATACAGGTTTGAGGGGCCTCCAGCTTCCCATCCGCACCTCGGAGGAGCTCCTAGACTCGGAGTTTGCGGATGACACTGCTGTCTATCTTCAGGGAGGTGAGGAGAACCTCCGCCGCTTCGCCTCAGCCATGGACAGGTTTTGCAGAGCCTCGGGCGCTTTGATCAACTGGCACAAGTCGTGTGGGTTGTGGGTCAGTTCTTTGCCCCCCCCGACTTGGAGGCCAGTTGATGGTTTTCAGTGGCTGCCCCCCGGCACTACAGTGCGTTATTTGGGCTGCTATGTGGGCATTGATATATCTCCGGAGCAGCAGATAGCCCCCCTTCTTCTGAGCATTCGGAAGAAGCTTCTGTATTGGAGTACTGCTCGTTTATCTCTGGCTGGCCGAGTAGTTGTGGCCAACCAGGTTCTGCTCGCTACCATGTGGTACATCACTTCTTGCTGGGCCTTCTCTCGGGCGTGCATTGGCCAGGTGCAGAGGCTCATCAGGAACTTTCTCTGGTCCGGAGGCGACGGGCGACCCGCCAGGGCCAAGGTGGCATGGGCTGTGATCACTCAGCCGAGGGAGAGAGGCGGCTTGGGCATTGTAGATCCTATTTGCCAAAGCCGCGCTTTGCTTGGCAAGCTGGTAGTTCGTGGTCTCCTGCCAGGCATTGAGCCGTGGAAGGAGTTTCTTGTTTCCAGGATGCTCAGCCGCACTCCTTCTCTTAGCGGCCCCTGGACCCCTAGCATCAGGTGGATCTTTACGGAGCAGCGATCCAGAGGAGTTGGCCTTGGCTTCGAGGAGCGTTTTGCAGCCAGCCTTCTGAGGGCCTGGGCGCATCTGAGGCCGTCACTCTTCCAGACTCCCCCGGGCACCGATGAGGAGCGCCTGAGACAGCCATTGATCTGGAACCCCTTGATTCGACTCCCCAGTGGCCATATGGTTGGCTCGCGGTCTCACGTGTCGTGGGGCCCGTTGAGCTCCGGCCCGGCCCAGTCCCTAGATGACTGGATTTGTTTTCAGCAGCTGCCTCCAGAGGCTCAGGAGAGGAGACTCAGTGGGATGAGGGGCAGAGAGTTGATGAGACAGGATATTGAGGCGGCCATCCCCCGGGAGTGGCGGACCCCAGTACAGGACCCTTCACCTCCACAGTGGATGGGTGTCTTTACTCGGCATGAGATCCTTCTAGCGGTCTGCGGCACAGCGGAGAGAGTCGCCCCACTCACTTTCGAGGTGGGAGAGGGTGGCCAGCTTCAGAGGACACGACTAGATTTGGATGGGCTCCAGGGTTGTATCCTACAGAGGGTTCGGGTGGTCGGCTTTCATCAGAGACAGTGGCATGTAGACCCCTCACCGGCCTCGATAGGGGAGGATTGTTCTTGGAGACTCTGGGCTTGGGACAGCAAGCCTCTTATTCGCCTTCAGTGGGACCCAGGTGAGTGGTTTTGGCGAGACCCCTATTCGGCCCCTACCAGCCCGGCCATCCCCTTTTTTCAGTACACCGCGAGGCTGGGGCGGCGGATTCAGAGACACAGGATAGCGAGCACCCCGGCAGCGGCCGAGCATTGGCGGCGACAGGGGCTCTCCCCTGCCTTTCTTAGGGACTTCTGGCAGCGCCTTTGGGCCAGCTTCCGGCCCCGGAAGGTGACGCTTTTTCTCTGGCTCACAGCGCATAGGGGACTGGCTGTGGGGGCTTGGCTAGCCTTTGGCAGACACCCAGCGTCCTGCCCTCGGTGCGACCATGCACAGGAGTCACAGCGGCACTGCTTATGGGACTGCCCACAGGCACAGCAGGTCTGGCAGCGCGCTCTCAGGATGGTTTTTGCAGGTTCTCCAGGGGAGATGTTGGTGACATGGGGTGCGGTGGCTTGGGCCACGGACAGCGGCCCTGCACTTGGATATGAGGACGTTCCTGGCAGTGTGACCATCCAGGTCTCTGATAGGGCGATGGCTGTGGTTCCGACGCCAGACTTCTCTTCGGCAGCCTCACTGGAGGGGGTCGGGCAGAGATGGGAGATGATCAGCAGCATGACGGCCTGGCACATATGGAGAGCCCGATGCAGGGAGGCCATTGATCATCAGACGACTCCACCGGCGGAGGTCATACAGGCTCTCTGGGTGGACATCATTCACACCTTGAGAGGACACTGGGGGAAACTCCAGGGTGACTCGGATCGCATGAGAGGGCGCCGCAAGGCTTTCCTCCGCACTTGGCAGCCTGGCCCTTTCCTCACCGCGAGGGACGAGGATGTCGCTTGGCACTATCGGCCGCCAGTTTGGCTCTTCTCACCTCCTTCATGTATTACTAGGTAGCCCCCCCCAGAGAGCGGCCAGCCACGGGGGGGAGCTCAGGTGTTCATTGTGTTTTATCCCTCCTTGCGAGGTGAGCTTTGTAGCCATATGGCGTTTTCTCAGTAACTAATAGAAGGATCTTTTTTCCAAAAAAAAAAAAAAAAAAAAAGATCACTTTGTCAGTATCTGTTTTCCTAACTGCGGCAAAGTAAGCTTCAAATTGATGTAACCATGAATAAAGAGTTGTGGGATCGAGTTTACCATTATACTTACTGAAATTCATTTTCTCGAGAAAATGATTCGAGGGCGCCGCCTGTGTCAATCTGGCGTCCAAAGCTCTGAGGTAATGCTCGTGTTCCACTCGTCGCATGGCGTCGTCTTCTCGTTGTCGAATCTCCAATGCACGCATTTGCATCTCAAGCAAGGAGCTTGGCTGCGGCTGTGACCCCGTGAGAGGATTTGGTATCTGTGATACGGAAGGAGAGGGAGGAGGAGATGGAAAACGCGACGCTGGAGAGCGAGAACGCTCCTCCAGAGCCAAAATCCGTGCCTTCTGCTCATCCAACTTGGTTGTCTAGTCTGTGATTGCTCGCATTATCTGCTGGAACATGTCTGTGACACTCAGGCCGGGTGCCCTAGCTGGGCTGCCTGGTGCACTCTGGTCCCATGGTTCTGGTTCTCTCTCGTCGCCGAAACTCGCCATAGCGGGAAAATGCAATTCCTTTCCGGAACGCAATCTGACCCTCCACTATCTGTGTGGGAGACTTTCGGAGGCTTCTGGAGGCTAAAAACCAACCATCCTTCGAGGGACAGGAGTCACTCCGAAAGGGGTAGTCCACCGGCGTCTAAAAACCAACCACACAAGCGAAAAAATTTTCTGGTTTTCTTTGCTGAATCTTTGTCCTTGAAGTAGGCTCTGATACCACTGTAATATGCGGAAGCTTCGGAGAAGGATCGGTACTTCAAAACTCAGAAATCAGCACTCTTTTCGCGACGGAATTAACGCACAAACTGAAAGGAGATGTGTAGAAAATAGAGAGAGAAGGGGGGAGATGGAGAGGACACAGTATTGGGTCCCAATTACCCTCTGTAGGGCCCCCACCACGGATGGTGTATTTGCTTTATTAGAATGATGTAAATCTGAAAACAAATACAGAAACTTGACCTTTTCTTGGCTGGAAAATCCTGCCCTTGACCTTCAGAAGTCCACCCCTTTGCTTGGCAATCTCCTTGGCTTGACTGGCCCTTGATTGGCTTGAGCACTTGGTGAAAACTGAGATGAATTATGGGATTGTGGCTTCCTCTATTTATACTTCCCATCATGAGCAGTTGGCCAGCTGATAAACAGGCAGCCAGCATCATATTCCCACGACTGAGTAAATTCAGCAATAAATGCTGAATTAAATCCCCAAAAATGCTGGAAAAATCCCATAATGTCTGCGCATCTCTTCCTGGCTGGCTGGACATCAGGCGCCTGCTTCTGAAGGACTGGACATATCTTTTGTCCACAATCCCAGGGCTGGGCAGCCTGTATGGGCTGCCCCATACATGCCCTACAGCCATATAAAGGCTGTAATCTCCTGGAGATTGCCTGATTTGTGCCCTAGGGCTGTCCTACAGCCCCTCCATGGCTGGTGGGTTCAGCCTGGGCCTTCCTGGCCCTCATGGGGGTGGTTCTACACCATTCCCGTGCCCACACTCAGATCCAGGGTAGCCCTATGGGCTGGCCCCTTGTCCTAAACCTAATCTACTCAGTGATCTGGCATCCACTACCAAACCAGATACACAGAACCACTGACATCATTCTAGAGGGAGACTCACAGCGTGGACTGGCACTGTTTCATGTGCAGGACAATGCACACCTGACCTTGGACTCATGTGCAGGACAATGCACACCTGACCTCGGACGACTGAGATGGATCCCTGGCTGACTCGTCCTCCTGGACTGGGCTCACATGGGACCAGTTCACCATCCCAGGTCCTGCACCTTCTGTACAGAAATGTCTACGTGGCATCCAAGTGCGGGATGCACGTGACATGTGAATGGTGCTGTTGTAAGCAAACTCCAAAGGAAGATACTTTTCCCATTGCTCCTTATGATCTGAAACATAACACTTGAGAAGATCCAATACAAGTGAGTTGGCAATTTTTGATTGCCCATCTGTTTGTGAATGAAAAGACGATGAGAACTTCAACGAAGTCTTCATGTTCTCGAACAATGCTCTCCAAAATAAACTCGCCATTCGAGGATCTCGGTCACTAATAATAGATGTGGGCATCCCATGGTACTTGAAGATAGTTGTCAAAAATATCCTCACCATTTGCTCTGCATTTATCTTCTTCCTGACTAGAATGAAATGGGCCTACTTGTTGAAACGATCCACGATTGGGTACACCCGTCATGGAATGAAAGACAGAGCCTCCGCCAAAGTAATCAAGATGAGAAAGATTAGCAGGGTTTTCATAGGTCGGTGGGGGAAAAGAAGAAGAATCGGGGTATGGCTGAAAATTTGGATAGATGGGAGCCGAATGTTGAGGCTTAGCTTTCTTCTCAGACCCCTGCTTCCGTAGTTTAGAATCAACTCTGACACTGAGGCGTGAAAGACCAGACGTGAATGTCATGATGGGAAAGTGCAAACGTGAAAGTCATGACTTGAAATCCATCAAGCTCTGCATCTTTGCTCCATAGGTGGCATCATCATCTTCAGATTCTGGCATATCGGGAGGTATTTCTTACTCGCTTTCCTCGTCTTCTTCGTAGTAGTCGTCCTCTTTTGAAGGCAAATCCTTTATCTCCGCACTAGTTCGAGTCATAGTATTAAGTGTGTCGACCACGGGCTCGCCCTTTTGAAAAAGTTGACAATGGATCCCGGCAATGGAACCTTGAAACTGGCTTTCACAAACTTGACGGGCGGTGAGCACAACTTAAACACACTTAAAACCCTCAATGAGCTGGAATAATAAATTTTGCGAAAAGATGGAGCTAGAGTGCTCCTACACAAGAGTCCAATAGGCCCCAAAGCGTGGCGCCCCCGCAGGTATTTATTTCTCTCTTGAAGTCTGCGTAGCCTTTGTACAACTTCCGGGAAGAGAACTCCTCGTTTCACGCAGAGAGAGTCTCCTCGAAGCTTTCACCCAGTTTTACACAAGTGGGTTACAATAGGCCTTGGCCCTCTTTTTATACAACTTCTGGCTAAAAAGCCCAGCTTTTTTTATATGAAATCTCATTGGACGCTTTTATTTTACAGAAAAGCACACACAGAGGAAATTTTTCACGCCACTCTTCTCTCTGTGCTTTGGCGTCAAATTCTCTCTCCTGCTTTTTTTTTTCCAGGTTTCAGTGCTGCTCTCTCTCTCTCTCTCTCTCTCTCTCTCTCTCTCTCTCTCAAACTAGATGTAATAGAACCCATTGTAACTTAAACTCTTAAGAGTCTTAAGAGTTCATTTTGAGTTATTTTTTTTCAGTTTTATGCCTCTTTGGCATCGATACCCAGAGTGGAATGTAAATGGATGTACTTGATCTGTCCCATAGGTCGGATTCGGCCTCCCGTGGACGTTAATATAACTTTCTTTCTTTCTTTCTTCTTGCTTTCTCTCGTTCTGCTACAGCATGACGCCCTTGCCACATGGCAGTGCCATGTCATCAAGACAGGCTGCTTGGGCTGCTGGGTTGCGCTGCAGGGCTGCCCTTGCTGCTGCGTCATCATGCTGCTCTCTAACCACTGCCCTTGGCCACCCCAATGCTGCCCCACCAGGTTGCCCCTTAACTGCTTCTCATGCAGCCCTTTGGGCTGCCCTTGACTGCCCAACAAAAGAGAGAGATGGTCTCAGCTGCACCTGCAAAACAGTAAGAAAACATACCAAAAACACATATATACACATACACACATACACACATACATGCACATGTACATACATATGAGCATGCACACACATGTACACACACACACCGAGCATGTATCTGCCCCCACACACACGTGTACAAACTTATACATGCACATACAGAGTAAAACATGATCAGTGAATGTTAAACATGCTTAAAACATAGTCACAGTGCTTAAGAAAAGAGGTAAAATACTTAGTCAGAGGAAAGATTGGGAATAGGAACCACCTGTGGAGCGGCGGGAGTAGGGGATCTAGGCTGTGATGGTGCTGGAGAATCAACAGGAGAAGGAGCAGCAATAGAGAAATCTCGTGAAGCCATGTTCTTTGACAAGAAACCTTCTCTGAAGAAAGGGGCTGAAAAGAAAAATCAGCAAGTCCTCCTCTCAGGCTGTGCACAGCAAGAAGAAAGGGAGGGAGGGTGGGGAACTGAAAGGAGAGGAAGAAGAACTCTCCAAGATGTAGTTCCGTGTCCTCAGCACCTAGAAGAGGGCTTCAACAATCAGAAAAATCAGCAATCTTTGCTGAAAATTCAGAAATACAACAGTCCCAAGTGTCAGATGAAGAAAAACGCAGCACTCTTCAAGAAGCCTCTGCTCCTGGAAGAAACCGCAACACCTTCTACGCTGAAATCTGCAGAAAACGCAGGAAACTATCGAAGCCTCTGCTCCAAAACAGAAAACGCAGGTTTCTTCTGTTCACAGGTGAGCGTTTTTCTCTGATACCATGAAAGAAAATGAAGCAAATATAAAACACAGATGTAGGCCCAGGTACAAGACCTGTAAATGCTGGAAACTGATGTTTATTGCTGAAATCTGAGCATGAGGGAAGGCCGTAGGTGCTGTACAATGATGAGAAGCAGTAGCAGCTGCTAATGACCTCAACTAAATGCTGAAAAATGAGATGAACTGAGGGAAAGGGAGCCAGCCCTTATATACCACCTCAGGATGCTAGTTAGGCAGCTTTAGTAGGCCGACAGCATGGCTGTAGCATAAAATGCCTAAAAAATACCAAAAAATGGTAGAAAAATGCTGAATAATCTCTGCTAAGATATGCCAATGTAGGGCCTCATAAATGGCCAATACAAGCATGAAAAAGATGATGTAGACCCTTTGGAGATGAAATAATCCAACAGGATTCTAGCGGCAAGCATGGGATAGTCTGGAGGGTGCAGAGAAGTGTTGATGTCAAATTCTGCAGAGCCCACACAAGTACCAAAACTAATTTCAAGAGAACCTAGAGATTGTGGCATCACCAATAGACTAGAGTCATCCGGTTTCATTCTCCGAGTTTAATACAATCACACCATAATTGCGTGCCATGTAGACATGCTCCTGCGTTTGGGGGTAGTGATTAGGGCTGCAAATCAGTTCACAGAAAAGTGTACAGGCCAAGGACTCAAAAGTTGGATACCTTTTTAGCTCAATATGAACAAGGTACGGCATGGTAGTGAAACAGAATTAGGGCAAAAGACTTGATTCTCTTAACCTAACCTCAAAAGTTGGATACCTTTTCAGCTCAATATGAACAGGCTACAACATGGTAGTCAAGTTACTCAAAGCATATGGAGAATAGGAAGAGGGGAAAGAGAATGCAAAAGACTTGATTCTCTTAACTCAACCTACAGTATATTGCCAAAATGAACAAAGATGAATGTATACAAAGAAACAAACTTCTTACTAGCTTCTCTGCAAATAGGGCAACAAACCCTTCCCCCAATCTAATGAATTGGAACCTTGCACTCATTTACAGTATCCTTGCTAGCATGGTACTTGGAGGTAGTCGACTAGTTTGATGCACAGGGCCTCCAGGGGACTGTCTCTACCTTTTCGGTATAGTCTGGACTCTCCATTCTTGGACCTCTCACGGCAAGATCAACCAAATCATCTGGTTGGATCTAGTGCAGCTTTACATACATCAGACATGGGTGTCTCCCTCCTTCGAACTTGGTTCGAAAACCCAGTTTTACAGGGACCACTTTTTGAGAGTCTTCGAGCTCCGAGATACATACAGGTCCATATGTCACATTCCATGCGTATCGTGATTGGCCAGCTCAGGGTGTCTTCTCACCGCCTCAGAGTCGAGAGTGATAGAGTTGATGATACACACACGAGGATGGATATGTAGCGTATGCACCACAGGATAGGTGGAGGATGAAGCACACTACATGCTTAGCTGCCCGGCCTGCTATGAAATACGGGGGAGATTCCACTGCTACTTCTGTGAGGGGTTTGGTCTGGGATCTGGGATTTGTATGTGCTATTCTAAAAAGAATATTGTCAAATCAGAAGTATATATAATTGGAAGTAGACGAATCTCTTGTGGCAGTAGATATATAATTGGATTAAAAAAAATTAGCCAATTGTTGGAATGCTCCTAAGGAGACTGCCACTAAGGCCCTTTTTTTTGTTTTCCGAAGGCAGGCCAAAAAGGAATTAGAAACTGCCTTGGATTGAAGGCAGGCTCCACAACCACTTGGGCAGCATATTTCATTTAATTTAACTGTTTTTTTTTTGGCAATGTTTATTGTTTTATTATGCCAAATATTTTTTTCGCTACTACATTCTAATGTTTGGTGAGAGTTGAACGAGTGACATTGGCTTGCAAAATAAGCATGGTTGCTTTTCCAGGATCTCAAGACATGGGAGTATCGACCACCATCTTGAATTTTTCAAACACATTTGACCCTTTTGATGCTCTCAGCACCCCTCTTTATCAAACAGCAACTTTTAAACAGGTTATACATATTCCATGGCCGTGCATGAAGTTTGATGTCTACCTGTTGTGTTGCAGTGTTTGATTTTGTTGACTTTTTTTGATTCCTATAGCTGTTAGTTTCCCTCTTGCAGCCCTCTGCGACTGAGTATGGCACCTATGATTACACAAGAAGTGGGAATCCCACTCGAAGTGTGCTTGAAGGGTAAGCTTTTATAAGCTCATATTCGTAGGTGCAAGTATAAATTTGTATTTCCTTTCCTTAAATGTTTGCTTATGGAAGCTTTCTCTGTTGATAAACTGCAGGTTGCTTGCTAAGCTAGAAGGTGCTGACAGAGCTTTCTGTTTCAACAGCGGCATGGCTGCCCTAGCGACAATCACTCACCTTGCAAGAGCAGGTGAAGGTGTCTGGAGCTCAAATTTTTCAACTGGGGAAAGTTCGATTTGCTTGTGACTAACTTGGCAAGTGAGAGAAATCTGCAGGGGAGGAGATAGTTGCAGGTGACGACATTTATGGAGGTTCTGACCGGCTGCTCTCACAAGTAGCACCTAGAGCAGGCTTGGTAGTGAAGTAAGAACCTCCATAGAAGGCTTAATTTCATTGTTGAACATTCAGTACTTGCCACTGAAGGCACTTTGATTTTGTCCATGCAAACTACTTCATCGTCGCAACTCTGGGCATCAAATGAATGCCTTTCTCAATTATATTACTAATTACAACGGCTACACAGCTTAGGAGCGATTGGTATTTACATTTGTGACTATATGACCTCTTGGAATTGTTGTGTCACATGCATCACTCTGTGAGATGCATGTGGACATGACTGTGGGATAAGGCTAGATAGATCAAAAGGTCATAATAGTGAGCCCACTTAGGGGAGGAAAGATGGCCACAGAGTGAACGATGAGTTGGCTAATTTTACATGTATTGCATGCCACAGAAGACATTGTACCACCGAGGCAAAATGCAGTGGCCATATGAGCGGGGGTAGGAGACAATTGTGGAGCAATAGAAAGGAGCAGTTGTGATTGGGCGATAAAGGTGTTGCCTTCAGGCTTTGGGGTTGTTGTCCCATGTGCTTCATACAAACCCACATGTGTGTGCCATAACTATGGGGCAGACTAGCATTAGGGTTTAACAGAGAAGTAGGCTGTTGTGAGACCAAATTAGGCCATTGTGAGCCCTGATTGTAAAGGGACAGAGGCCTTACAGTGAAGTGAGAAAGGGAAGCAAAGGGATAAATGAGATTCATGTGTATGATCGGGGAATGACTGGACCCAGAGGCAATGACCAAAAGACTGAAAGGAGCAATGCAGGCAGTCAAGGAGCATGGAAGATTAGATGAGCTAGAAGTAAGGGAAAAGACAGCAGACTTCAGTGCCTTTTTGGGGAGGAAAAACTGCCCAAAACAGGGTACAATACCTTGACCGCCAGAAAAAGAGGGAACACATCCAGCATTCTGAGTCAAAGAAATAGACGGGTGTGATACCTCTGTCTTCTCATCTGTCATCGTCAGCACCTTTAAGTAGAACTCAAAACTGATTTTTTCATATGATTAGTTTGACAAGAGCTGTATCTCTTCCATCAAAGGAGAGTTCGTGTAGTGTGCATCAGAATGAATCTTTCAATTGGGTTGGCATCTCCATCAAATGCACCCTGTTTCACCTGCTCCTTCTATTCACCATAAGCAATGATCTACTTGGGCCCTTCATGCTAGGCAGCATGTGATCCATCTGCAAGTGTTGAGAAATAAGCTCCAATAGGAGCGGGTGTTCAAACGTATGCAAGTTTGAATGGTTTGAGAGTGGCACATTTGATTGGGCAATAATATTGTAGGAGAGTTTGATTGGTGAGAAGTTTCTAGAGTGTGGAGCGGATGAGATCATAGAGCATAGAGCCTACGAAGGCTTGTATTTGGCAATAAATTAAAGAATTTGAGCTTTACTTCATGGCTTGTGGTTGAGTTTACTCATCATATTTTTTTTCCTTCTCTCTTGTGCCATGGATTATCTTTCTCCACCTTGAGCATTTTGCATTTTACTTTCTCCACACCATACCTCTCAACACGGTATCCACCACAAGTCTCATCAATCGCCTCCCCTTGAGCCTTAGAAAATGTGACCATCTGCGTAGGCATCCCAGCCAGCAACGAGCAGCTTCAGTTATACACTGCAAGCCTCCATAGCCTCTCTACATTACGAGTGATGAGCCTTAGTGGGTTCTTCTCAAAGCCAGACTTATTTATTGTGTTGAAGCTGGAAGTGCTTTCCTAATTGCAGGTTTGTATGCATAAGTTTTGCTTCTTGTTCTACCATAAGTGTGTGCTCTACGTACAAACGCTTTCCCACCGTTTGCATCTGAGCTAGCTATTGATGTGTTTTTAGTAGGTGCTTTGCTACATTTGTTGTTGCTGATGCTGCAGTATAATCTACTGCATCATCTGGAGACTTAACTCTAGTGATGATGCAAAAGCAGTTGTACGTTGATGCTGTTATGAAAAGTACATCACTAGACTCTCCACCTTGAGAGTTCTACTCCTCTAGAACAAGATGGGTCTTGGGCCCTTCATAGAAGTGCAGAGTGTAAATGCAAGACATTTATGCCTATTCGAGTAGATCCCTTTTTTGACTAATGCTAGGAGTATACAAATAAAGGAGCTGCGGCTTTATTTGTATGATGTGGTCCCCAGACAAAAATGGCTCAATATATATCACTCAGTTGACCTGACTGAGGCTCAATTAGGCTTCATTGAAGTGTTCCACCTAAATCTTGCTATGGCAATGCATGCTGAGCTTGAAACCTGAAGGTGAAAAAATCCTTGATTAAATGCAAATACAAGTAGATAGTCCAAGGAATCAAGAGGTCAATGTGGAAAAGTATCAAGAGGAAAAATTGCAGGCATCACTTAAGACAAGTGCAATTTTTTATTGGTTTTCTAAATACTCTGTTTTTAAAAAACGCTAAGATTTTTTTTCGTATCTCAGTGTCCCATTGCATAAACCAAATTCTATGAAGAGGAAATTTCAGGCATCACATTAGACGAGCACAATTTTTATTAGTTTTCAAATGACTTTGTTTTTTCAAAAAATTTCAGATTTTTTCAGATTTCAGTGTTCCATTGCATAATCCAAATTCATGCTCTTCTGTCAATTATTTTAGCTCTATTGCTTATAAATTCCACAAGCTAACAAAATTTTTATTGGTTCAAATGAGCTTTGGAAGCTCTGAAAGCAGAAGGCAGTATTATCTTGTATTTATGACTGAGGTATGGTTTCGATTGTAGGCGTGTGGATACCACAAACTTGCAAGAAATGCGTTCTGCAATTGGTTCCAAAACCAAGATAGTTTGGCTGGAGAGTCCTACTAATCCACGCCAGATGATATCCAATATACAAGTAAGTCATCTACAGTGTTTGTTGCAATTTTATTCTCATTTCCTTTTTTTAAAATGTTGATAGTGGTTATGTTAAGAAGATTCTGCATCCATATTTTATTGCAAAAATCCATGGATTCATTTATGAAAAAAGAAAGCATATTAGACGCATTTATCCTTACTAATGTGAATGCACTTTTCTTATACTTTCTGGCCCATTTGCACTACTTTTTTACTGTGTAAGCTGCACATGGATCACACCTTTGAAGCTCCCAACGAAGATGCACTTCTACAGAGATCACTTCCTCATGCTCAGTGAGGATGGATTCATCCAGTGGCTGGGCTACCTGAGTGTTCACATGTCCCATGCCATGTGGATTGCGATTGGCCAGATACGGGTTTCATCCTACTGCCTCAGAGTGGAGATAGATACAGCTGAATGCGTCTTCAAAGCCGGGAAGCTCATACGGAGACCCAACGAAGAGAGGATCTGCCGATTATGCAACACAGAGGTTGAGACAAAGGAGCATTACATATGCTGCTGCCCAGTATACTATGAGATCCGCGGGAGGTTTCAATGTGTTCCGTGAGGGATTTGGTCCACTCTCCAAGATCATTGACTTCTCGGACTAGTGTTGCCTAGGGCTCTTCCTACTTTAGCTTTGTAGACACAAGGACACTTTCTTTAGAGAGCTTCGGCCCCAGCCAACGCGGCCCCTCCCTTGCAAGCCAACCATCACCAGTTTTTTCCGGACCCAGGAGCAGGAGGACACTTACACAGTGGATCTTGTGGATCCACCTTGGATTGCTTTGGACCCACCTCGCCTGAGAGGAGTCACCTCGGATTGGGCCTCCACATTCTAGCGTGCCCAACGCCCCCGGCCCCCCATATGTTGACGGTCCCCTCATCAGCTCGAGATCCAGGACATGCTCCACCGCCATTGACCTACCTTTCCACGTGACATAGATGATGGAGAGCTCTCGGTTATACTTATTAGCCCCATGCTTGATATTTTGGAGAGTGGTATACTATCTATTGGAGGCTGATGCTCCTCTCATGTTCCATGTTCCCGTCGGTATTCCATGGTGAGTTTCCATGGATAGTTTTAGTGAGATAGCTATGTTTTGTTTCTATTTTATTTTCCATTTCATGATGAGATATGCCATGGATATTATTGTATCACTTTGGTCTCATAGGCCCATTGGGTCTTTAGTACATGCTTAATTTATCTTTCTTTCTCTCTCTTTCTCCCGCTTGCCGAGTTTTACTACATTGGGTGCCATGTTGCAGTGTCCTTTTTTAGGGTGATATGAGAGCTGGACTTTTTGTTTTGGGATCAGATTTGACATTTCAGCTCTTGTTACTTTCTTTGATTTTTATTTTTAGTACCCATGATGATGTATGGCCACCCAAATTGGTCCACCCGTGCTTTCTCATTATGTATGTACATTGGACTGACGTCCATGGCACTTGCATATGCCGGGGGATTGATGCCACTCATGTGATACTGTGGACTTGGCTTTCCGCTAGGACTTGTGTGTGTGAGTACATGCCCGAAAATGCCTAGAGGACTGGTGTTCCATTGGGTCTGCTGGGATCTCGTGTACTTGCTTGGAGCACGTTTATTTTGGTATAGTCTCATGAACGGGAATTGTCCATACCAATGTTGCATTGCATATCATCTCTATGTGCTTGCCCGCAATCGAAATTGCATGTTGTTTTCATGCTTGCTTAACCAATGTGTAGTTCCGGGTAAGGGGACACCTGCCCGTGAACCATGCATGTTAAATTATATGCTGACATGGTTATGTGGCATGTGACAAGTGGTAAGTATTGGTCAAAAACCTAGTCTTAGGAATTAGCATTAATTTATAAGTGAGTGTGTACACACTTCATTAAGTTTTGGGCGACAAAAACTCACTTATAAATTATGACTAGTCCTGTGTTTGCACACACTGATGTCTCGAGGCAGACAAAGTTCAATGCCCACCACCCAAACCTTATTCCCTTTGTACAAAGGAAGCAACCAGCCATGTGTCCATTCCAACTTGCACCATAAGTCACTTGTCCTCTCTACCTGACACCTAAGGTGGACATCTCACCATCTCTCTCTTCCCTCTCTCTAGGTTACTCTTGATCTCTAGATTTATAGATCTATAGATCTTTTCTCACTTTTTTTCTTTTACACACCACTGACATTTGTACTTCATTTGATCAGATTATTGTAACTTTTGGTCTCATAGGTCATTTTGGCCTTTCGAAGACGTTAATACAGATTTCATTTCTAGAAGTAGGCACCCCCCTTCATGAGCCTTTTTGGCTGTATTTTCTGCACTTTCTTCTTTCCAACTCCAAATCCAAGCTTGCTAGTGTATTTTTCAAGCTTCCAAGAGTGTTTCCAGGTGGTGCTCACTCTTCTTCACACTCCCAATGATTGAAATTCAGCAAAACAGCTCTTATATTTACTGTAATTTCTGGTCTTGTTGCTGAAAACCCTAATTTCAGCCTTCCTTTCTCAAGTTGAACCATAGGGGAAGCTTTCCAAGGGTTCCCTTCATCCTCTTGAAAGCTTTTGTTGCGAAGGGTTGCGAAAAAACCCTAATTTCAACCTTCCATTCTCAAGTTGAACCATAGGGGAAGCTTTCCAAGGGTTCCCTTCATCCTCTTGAAGGCTTTTGTTGTGAAGGGTCGCGACAGATTGAAGATTTCAACACTCCAAATGCTTTCATCTTGAAGACTTTCATTGTCATGGACTCTACTTGCAATTGGTAAGCTTTCATGCTTAAATATGGAAGCAAGTAGCAGAGGGAGGAGTTGGACTCCATGTTCACAAAACTTGTGTAGTGTTCTTTTGTCTTACGTGCTCTCTTGAAGATTGTTGCTACCATGTGTTGGTGGAACAATAGAGAGCAGCTGGTAGGAAACATGGACACTTGAGAGGGTAGTGTGAGTTGCAAATCTACACTGACAACCACATTGTTCGTAATACTATTTTCATATGCATTGATATGGAAATCTAGTCAGACATGCCCATGACACTATGTACTTGATTCTCCCAAGGTTAATACACACTATTTGCGGGAGGGGTCGGCCATTTCGGCTCATTGTGCGTATCTTGTCAATTCAGCAAATTTCATCTTATATTGAGCATGTTGTCCATCAAATCTTAGTGTATTTAAGTGTATTGATTAGCATTGTGTTCAACCAAGTTACATTGGTATCAAAGCATACGGTTCTCGCTATCCGGATGAGACACCAGATGGAGACAAAGGAGAGGCTAGCTCGTTTTCATTCAGACGCAGGTACATGTTCACGCCACTCACAGCCTCAGCATCGGCGATGTATGATATCTTATATCCCTCTTATGGCACTGGATGGAGTTAGACATAGATCTGCATAGCATGCTTGTACTACCCCTTCAGCATATAGAGATGCATCTTGCCTTAGCACTCCATCCACATCCCCACCCCCCCTTTATATTGTTTGTATATGGGCTCCACCAATCCATGATGATTCACAGTTGTATCCAGACACATGCACACTTTTTCTTTTCTTTCTTTTCCTCTTCTTCTGATGACCGGAAGAACACAGTTGTATTATTTTTTGTCTCATAGGCCGACTTTGGCCTCTCGTAGACGTTAATTTATCTTTCTTTCTTTCTTTCTTTCTCTCTCTCTCCAGACACCCGCTCCCACTAGGGGTGGGAGACAGTCCCAGCTCACAGATTTCTTCCAGAGAGCTATGCCAGTGCCAGTTGATGTACCATGTGGGGTGACCGCACAGAGAGCAGAGGAATTGAGAGCCAGGAGGAGACCTAGACAGACTGGACATAGAGCACTCCGACTCCGTCACCGAGAGATAGCAGCTATCCGAATGAGACACGAGATGGAGACACAGGAGAGGCTAGCTCGCTTTCATTCAGACTCAGGGTACATGTTCATGCCATTCACAGCCTCAGCATCGGCGATGTATGATATCTTATATCCCTCTTATGGCACTGGATGGAGTTAGACATAGATCTGCATAGCATGCTTGTACTACCCCTTCAGCATATAGAGATGCATCTTGCCTTAGCACTCCATCCACATCCCCACCCCCCTTATATTGTTTGTATATGGGCTCCACCGATCCATGATGATTCACAGTTGTATCCAGACACATGCACACTTTTTCTTTTGTTTCTTTTCTTCCGATGACCGGAAGAACACAGTTGTATTATTTTTTTGTCTCATAGGCCCGTAGACGTTAATATATCTTTCTTTCTCACTTCGCTTCTCTCTCTTCGAACCTGTCGCCTCCCTCTCTCTTCGAACCTGTCGCCTCCCTCTCTCTCTTCGAACCTGTCGCCTCCCGCCTGCTGCCCCTCTATCTCTCTTCGAACGTGTCGCCTCCCTCTCTCTCTTCGAACCTGTCGCCTCCCGCCTGCTGCCCTCTATCTCTCTTCGAACCTGTGTTGCCTCCCTCTCTCTCTTCGAACCTATGTCGCCTCCCTGCCCCGCCTGCTGACCCTCTATCTCTCTTCAAACCTCTGTCGCCTCCCTCTCTCTCTTCGAACCTGTGTCGCCTTCCTCTCTCGCCTGCTGACTCTCTCTCTCTCTCTCACTTCGCTTCCTTCGCCTCACCTCCTTCGCTCTCTCGTGTAGCCGCCTCTGGCCTCTCTCTCTGTGGGAAGCGCTGCAGACACGCACAGAGCTCTTCCTATGGCCAAGGGTTAATTAATTTTTAACCCGAAACCAACCTTTTTCAGCCCAAGACAAGATGGAGAGGATCGACATTGAAGACCTGATCAAGGCAGCCATCCAACAA
This sequence comes from Cibotium barometz, assembly GCF_041138505.1. Classification (NCBI taxonomy): domain Eukaryota; kingdom Viridiplantae; phylum Streptophyta; class Polypodiopsida; order Cyatheales; family Cibotiaceae; genus Cibotium; species Cibotium barometz. The sequence continues at coordinate 3,726,343 of NC_141048.1, read as the reverse complement.
CACAAGAAAGAGACGGACAATGCAATTAATATGGTCAACCGGAGCCTTCTTGACAAAGTCAAGAAACTTGAAGCGCGGATAGCTGCCCAAGATGCAAAGATCGCAAATCTCAAGATAGAGATAGAAGAAGCACGTGCTCAACATAAGCTCGAGGAAGGTGAAATTCAGCCCGTCATGATGGAGGAGCTGAACACCATCAAGGCCCAAGTGAGAACACTTCAAGAGGGAGAAGAAAAGAAGGCCCGGGAGACCTCCTCGTGGGTCGAGGTGCTCACGAAGACGCAAAAGCAAGTAGATGAAACGGAGAAATGGATAGAAGTGGTCAAGAAAGGTAAGAACTGTCAGAATATGCAGCAGAAATGATATCCAAACTTGGGTAGACAAGAGCAAGTAGACTGCAGAAAATAATCAGCACAAGAAACACAGAGAGATGTGTGTAAACTCTTCTCTATACACAAGATCCCGAAGATACTGAATGAGAAAGTGGAGGAGGATGGGGGGCAATATATACAAGCCCATGGGGGCAGTCGGCCAGCTCTAAAAGAGGCCCACGACTGGACAAAATCCCACGACTGCTGAATATAGCAGTCGGCCAGCATCAGATGCCCCATGCCTGGACAGAACAAGTCGGCCAGCACTCCTACAGCCCACGACTGATACAGATGCAGTCGGCCAGCTTCAGAGTGCTCCTGGCATCAACTGGCAGCCCTCCAGCCACTAGAAAAAAATGGGAAAAATAGGGAAAAAATACGGGGAGTGTGGAAAAATGATATACGGGCGGGCACACCCACAACAGAGGCCCTGGTGTATACAAATAGACATGAGATGACTTCTAACACTCCCTCTCAGCTCCTGGCTGTAGCCAACCACTAGGAGCTGGGGTGCCGCCTGAGCAAATCCTGAGAGCGACTTCGTGAAGAGGTCCACCGTACTGTCCTCCGTCGAACAGAACTCCAGCAAGATATCATCAGCAACGATCTGTTGACGAACAAAGTGCCTTTGGATGACCATGGGTTCCTCCAATGGAAGCCCAAACCTGCAATGTAACCTCCTCCTGCTGCTCCGTAAAACTGCTACTGGGCCTCAAGTAGATCCCCTCGTGTCCGGATCTCCTCCCCAAACTGAGTCACTCCAACCGTGGAGTCGGACTCCATCCAACAATCCCCCTCCTGTGTACAAGAGTCCATGATCCTTCGCATGCTGCAGAAACCACAGGAAACGCAATCCTGCCTCACAAAGAGACATCTGCAACCAAGAGCTCAACTGCCTCATCAAGAAGCTCCCGTCCAATCCGGTGTCCATCAACCAGATCAATGAACCATACAGCTTCTGAGTCAGAGAGACATCACACTGCTCACAAGGATCAACACCTGTTACGGTGCACAAGCAAGTCCTGGAAACCTTCTGAAGACCATGCAAGGCCTTCTGAAACCTGTCAACCACCCCCTCTGAATCCGGAACCACAAAGCCTGGAGAAACCACCTCCTTCTGCAAGTAAACACCGGCTACCTGCCTGGCTTTCCGAAAAGTCCCTGTGGAAAGAACATCCTCAACTACTGGAAGTTCTATGTCCCGAACACGACGAGACAGCAGAGCATAAGTGACCTGTTCAGCTTCCTCTGACTCACGAACACAAGAACTACCAACCTCAATACTGGAAAGTTCCTGCCAACTGCTGCCATCTACTGGCAAGCTATCCACCACCTGGTCTCGGAAAGCCCGCACCTACACGTATCCACACCTGAGTAGCCTTTACCACACAGCCACTCATCACAATCCTGAGGACCTGGGAGAGAGAGTGCTGAAAGCCTGTAAACTCCATTCTCCACTCCACCTTCCCAAACCACTTGGCCTGTTGCTTTGTCCCGGAGAGCAACAAAATGCTCATCAAACTCCACCCGTACTCCAGTCTTGCAAACCTGATGCACTGACAACAGATGAAAACCAAGTGCCGGAACATACAACACCTGGGAGGAATGCTTCCCCCCTCTGCCAATCGGGAACTATCTCCATCCTGCCCTCACTGTGAACCGGGATAGTGGACGTATCACCAGTAAGAATATGACCAGAAAGCCTGCAGAGATCCTGTAAACCGGAACGGGAAGGAGTCATGTGCCTGGAAGCACCACTATCGAGAATCCACTCCCGAGTATCCGTTGCGGAGAGTCCTCCAATCTCCTCCCTACCTGAAGAAAATGAAGCATCGGTGTCCATCACCTCCAAGTGCACAAAAGCCGGAGTCTTCATGATTGCTGAGGAGTCTTCACCCTTCTTGGTCTTTCACTTGGGACACTGCCTCCAGTAGTGGCCTTTCTCGCCACAATCATTACAGGTCCTCTCTGCCTTTAGCTTCTCGCGGTCAGCGTCGGACATCTTCTCAGAAGACTTCTCAGATGAAGCCTTCCCTTTGCCCGAGTTGGTATTACGGCCTTTCGACCGTTGGCCAGTTAAGGCCTCCGAACCTCCGCCATGAGGAGGGTTCGTGAAACGTTCCTCCTGGTCCAAGACCATTGGCACAAGCTCCTCCCAAGTAATGGTGCTGAGCCTGCCACTCGTGATCAACGAGGAATAGAAAGCAGAATACTGACCAGGCAAGTGGGAAAGTAACGTGATGGCCATATCTTCAGATGATATCTCTTTCCCTGTTTGAAGGACTTCCTGCTGAAGGGCCTGCAGCTTGTTAATGTGTTCCCGCATCGTCGAAGACTTTGCAGGGTTCATAACCCGCATCTGCACTTCCAAGGATATCCGCTTCATGGGTGACACCCTGTTGTACAAAGAAGCCAAGTGCTCCCATATGCCTCTCGCCAGCGTCATGTGCTTCACATGGTTGATCACCTGTGGTGTGCAATTGAGGAATATAAACGACCGGACCCTAGCGTTGACACGGTCCCACATTTGTGCCTGTGCCTCTCGGTCCTTCCTCGTCGATAATAACTCCCCTTCCTCAGCTTCCGGCCTTGGCACCCCTTTGATAATAAAATCAGCAAGATCATATGACTCCAAAACTGACTCCATCATGACCTTCCAGATGCCATAATTGGACCCGTCCAACTGCCGATCCACTGGAAACGTGGGAAGAGTTGGAATCTTCACGTGCTTCTCTGCCATCTCGAGTAATTCCGCCATCTCGGAGAGTAACCTTGAAGGGTGGGTGGGTGGGAAAAATCTGAAAATCAGAAAATATGCAAGTGGCTGTCCAGCCCCTCTGCCCGCCTTCCTCTTGCACCTTCACTTCCCGTTCAGCCCGAAACAGTCCACCGATCAGCAACTTGTTGCTCCCCCTCTTGCTCAGAAAAACGCCCAAGATCTCCTAGAGCCTAGGGCTCTGATACCATGTCAGAATATGCAGCGGAAATGATATCCAAACTTGGGTAGACAAGAGCAAGTAGACTGCAGAAAATAATCAGCACAAGAAACACAGAGAGATGTGTGTAAACTCTTCTCTATACACAAGATCCTGAAGATACTGAATGAGAAAGTGGAGGAGGATGGGGGGCAATATATACAAGCCCATGAGGGCAGTCGGCCAGCTCTAAAAGAGGCCCACGACTGGACAAAATCCCACGACTGCTGAATATAGCAGTCGGTCAGCATCAGATGCCCCAGAACAAGTCGGCCAGCACTCCTACAGCCCACGACTGATACAAATGCAGTCGGCCAGCTTCAGAGTGCTCCTGGCATCAACTGGCAGCCCTCCAGCCACTAGAAAAAAATGGGAAAAATAGGGAAAAAATACGGGGAGTGTGGAAAAATGATATACGGGCGGGCACACCCACAACAGAGGCCCTGGTGTATACAAATAGACAGGAGATGACTTCTAACAAGAACAAGGAGGCCGAAAGCACATCTACCTCGAAGATTATCAACCTAACCATTGAGGAGGAACAAAGAAGAAAGAGAAGGGAACTTCATGTGCGGATCACGGGGCTTAAGGACGGTGACAATGTAGAGGAGGAAGCCAAAGATTTATACACACGCATGGGCATTTCGAGGCCTACACACACGGGGGCTTGGAGAGTGGGCAAGAAAGACAAGAATGGAGGAGAGAGCTCGAAGGAGAGAGCTCTCATTTTACGCTTTCCCACCTTGGAGGCCAAGAAGGATTTCTTGGCCAAGCGCTCGGCCCTTAAGAAAACGGGCATCTTTTTAGGAGATGACCTCACTTTGGCACAGCTAGCAAATATGAGGGAATGCATGCCGGAGATTAGGGCAGCCAGAGAAAAGGGGAAGCTAGCATTTTACAGAGGAGGCAGAGTGGTGATACTAGAGAGACGCACCACTTGACGGTGCGAGACCTATGGGACCAGTTTGAGACTTGTAGTATGGAACTGCAACAGAGCATTGAGACTGGATGTGGGGGCCTTTGAGGACAGCTTCAGAGAGAGGGACATCATCTTCTGCTCGGAGACACATCAGGCCCAGGTAGCACATTACCGAGAGTGGCGGGATACAGATGGGAGACGACTTGTAGACAGGAGGCCCGTTCAAAGCATGGCGGTCGCGGATCTGGAGGAGTTGCAGTTCTTTTTAGAGAGGAGCTTCAGCCACTCATCCATGTTATGCGCCGTGATGAGAGCGCGAGGTACATGTGGGTCAGAGTGAGGGTAGATGAGGGTAGACCCCTATACATTGCTATATGTTACTTTCCACCCAGCACATCTCATTATGCAGCGCCCAAGGGGCAATCTCCATATATGATTCTAGATGAGGACATATGGGAGTTCTCCAGGGAGGGAGATGTTGTCATACTTGGGGACTTTAATGCTCAAACGGCTCAGTACCAGACCTCCTTCTTTGACACTTCGGAGGAGATGTTGAGAGAGATAGATGTGGAGGAGATGTGTTTGACCCGGAGATCATAGGATGAGGTGGAGTGTACTGAGTATGGGAGATACCTCTTGGAGATGGGGACTGCACATGGGCTGGCCATTTTAAATGGCCTAGAGAGGTATCCACTTGCCAGTGGCTGCTTATTCACAGGACAGTGGGCTCTCAGTTAACCTTGGTAAGACCAAGGTTATGGTGTTTAACACTACAGCTCAGTGGGTTTGGAGATCAGCGCCTATTTTCACATATGGGCAGGAGACAGTGGAGTATGTTGACTCATACACATATCTTGGAGTGGTGTTCACAAGGCTCACATTTTCCATGAGGGGGGGCAGCAAAGGCCAGATTGACTAGAGGATATGCAGCACTAGGAGGTCTAGAGAGGATGTGCTCACAGGTACAATTTTAGGAGCCATGCACTAAGCTGTGGCTTTTTGACACGCTGGTCACATCGGCTATGCTATATGGAGTACAGATCTGGGGGCCTAGCCTAGATCGTCACAGTCAATCAGGACGCACATATGATGGATGGAGATTGATGAAGAGACCACTTGTGTCCATGATCTCCAGGATGATTCGGGCTAAGGCCTCGGTACCCCATGAGATTATTAGAGCCGAGATGGGAGCACCACCGATCGTAGTCGAGGCTCTTGCCAGATCAGTGTCCTTCATTCATAGCACCTGGGAGCTTCCCCGACATCGGTATGCACGACTTGCTTTAGAGTCCTCTCATCAGCTAGCCATGGAGGGAGACACTTCATGTTGGTATATGCGCAGATAGCATCCTGGTTTGACCTCCACGGGTTCAGTTTAGACAAACTTCCACCCTTCCAGTACTCTCTGGAGGCACCCTCTCTCACCTTGACACATTCTGAGATTAGTAGGGTCATCAGACAGGACCTCATTCGGTTGGACACTAGGAGGACATGGCTAGAGCCCTCACATGAGTTGGGGACGAAGATGGCTTTCTATAGAGACCATCTTCTCCGCACCACTAAGGATGGCTTTATACTTAGACCGAGCTACATGGATACCCATATGTCTCATGGATTGAGGTGCGCCATTGGGCAGATCCGCACCTCTTCACATCAGTTAGAGATAGAGACAGGCAGATTTAGAGGCATACCTCATTAACTTTTCAGAGAGGGATTTGGACCACTGGCTAGAGTCATGGACTATTGTGATCAGCGATGCTTGGGTTTCTATCTCCTGGAGATCCGCAGGCTCAGAGAGTCCATTATCAGGAGCAGATGCCCGACTGGCAGGGAGTCCACACAGAGACAGATTACTGACTTCTTTAGAGGGACTACCCGGGAGGGGGGACAGCCGACAGCCCAGCAGTGGGCACCCCGTGGGACTCTAGTTGAGAGAGCTATCCAGTTGGGTAGATCTAGACGCCCGAGGGTTCGCGGATCCTCACATCGGAGACGGTGCCTACACCGGAGGATTCAGAGCATCATTGCGAGGTATCGGGCTCGTCCGACCAGGCATCTCACTATGGCAAATATCTAGGCCATCCGGCAGAGACCCATGCTAGAGCTCCTAGGATGATTACGACTCCAGCCATATACTGTTGTACTCACTGTCTCTTTTGTACTCAAAAGAGAACTCGCATCACAGCACAACATACCATACAGTCGACACACCTGTACCAACCCTCTCTACCTTCCAAGGGTACTATCCATCTCTATCATGGATTTCCTGTCCCCTGTCCAATTAGTAGCAAGGTTGTACCATACATGTGTCCATTCCTGTACCTTCTGCCTGCATGTGACCTATCTCCTGGAGAAACCCAAAAACATGTTTCCTCGAGAAACCTACGACCTGTTTCCACATGAAACCCTTAGGCCTGTTTCCCTTTGGAACTTCTGTCCTGTTTCCATACAGAACCATTCATGGTACCATTCAACAACAGTGCCAACAACAGCATACATCAAGTTACCTGTTCCCTCATGAAACATTTGGCAACATAGAGATGCCCATATCTGTAGGTCCCTCTGTTCCTTTCTAGCAGGAAGAAAACAATCTGCTCCATGAGCACGCAGCCATGCGAGCTTGCATCACTCCCATGCCAAGAAACATAACCAAGTGACCTGTACTTGCAGTCGGAAACTCAAGTACATAGCTGAATTTGCAGCCAAACAAAAACAGCCCATAATCAGTCTCAAAACAGTTCCGAACCCAAAGCAAAGAGAAGCTGAAAGTTCCATCAGTTGAACGCCATCGACATGATGTCTATGTTCATGAAAAACCAGCCCTTGTCCACCTTTATGTCCAGAGAAACCAGCCCCCTGTCTTCTGCAAAAACACGCCCCCTCCAAAAAGCACCAGTGCTATTGGGCGTTTCATAGCAAGCAAGGGAGGGAAAGAAGCGCATCTTCCAAGAGCTAGAGAGAGAGAGAGAAGGAAGGCCTGTGTCTCTGTTCTGTAGCACAGCACAGCAGCCAGCCTGTTACTCTCCCAAAAGCATGCCGGTGGAGATATTCAGCTGCGCCTACAACTTCTGAAGCACAGCCTGCCTGCTGCCCTTTCCAAAAAGCCAAAGCGATTCAGCTGCTCAGACCCGCCTGTACCTGCTGGACAGAACTGTCCTTATCCGCCTGCATGTACCTGTTCGTACAGATCTGCATCTGCACAGTAGGCGCCTGAACCTGCAGCACCCGCACCAATCTGTACAAGCCTTTTCACAGCTACTGTACGGTACCGCTACCCTCCACGCAGCCAACCAGCCTGTTTTCTCTTCTCCTCCACGCAGCCAACTTCTACGACCTCTCCCCAAAAGCCAGAGAGAGAAAGAGGCGCACTTTCCCCCAAAAGTAGAATAGCCTCTAAATATTACCTAGGGGCCTCCAAAGGTTTTAAAACCTTTATAACATTAATTTTTGGCCACCAAAGGTTATAAAACCTTTTTAATTAAAGTCTCTTTGCCCCCTTCACACTTGGGGTTGTCCACACATGGGCTTCCTTTTTAACTCCAATCTGATGCCATTCACACTGTCCACCATGTCCCCGTGCACACCTGCATACTATCCAGAGAAAAACACAGGGTCGTGACATACCCCCCTCTTGAAAAATGGCAAGCGTCCTCGATTGCACTCAATGGCACAGTAAGGCATCTTATGAGCAAAGACTCCCCAAACGACAAAAGCAATGGCCCTCCAATGCATTTGGGTGATAAAACAATCATCCTGCACAATAGGCCATACAGTCACACCAAAGTGACAAACACCTCTTGCTTTTTCTTTCAGAACCTACAGCAAAAGTCTAAAACCAAATGGAAACACGTTAACTGTGTTAGCCAAAAACAAAACCATGCATCATTCTACATATGACAAACATATGCATGACACATATGCATTCGCAAACAATATGCTCCTCAAGATGCTCTACCTACTCCAAAGTAACAGTCTAAGGGCTGCTCGCAAGCCTTACGCCCATGGGCATCCCGCAGGACCCACGACTGATGGTACAATATGAGCATATGAAAACACTCAATGCATCCAAACACTACATCCACTACGTACTTTCCCACATATGTCTCATGACAATCCCGCAGGAGTCACACCCAATGGTGCATCCATGAACATAATAAAGCACTTGATGTATCATACCAATATACATGCAGCACACGACACAATGCAGAGTATTTCCCAATGTATTCTCAATGATACCAGGATCCAATGGCACCATAATACAAAAATACCTCTACCTCAAAAAGTGAATGCATACATGCACAAACAGAGTTCGATCCATAAAGAGAAAAGAAAAGAAAAGAAGAAGAAGAAGAAGAAGAAGGAAAGAAAGAAAAGAAAAATAAAAATAAAAGAAAACAAAAAACAAAAAAAAGAAAAAGAAAAGAAAAGGAAAAAGGAAAAGAAAAAGAAAAGTAAAGGAAAAGAAAAAACGAGAAGAAAGAGAAAAGAAAAGGTAAAAAGAAAAGTGTGCTACTTTGCACCAGCCACATTGAGCTATGCCACCCATGGGGAGTCTCCATACATGTTAGTTTATGATGATATTATGAAGTTCTCTAGCCTAGGGGATATGCTCCTTGCTGGAGACTCAATATCGCAGAGCTAGAGCCTCGTGCATAGGTACCCTTCTTTGAGACAGATGATCGCGACGAGGTGGGCACAGATCTCGAGCGGACATCACAGGACATGTCGACCTGCATGGACTATGGGGAATACTTCTTGGCCCTTGGTGGGGCTCATAGACTAGCCATTTACAATGGCCTAGCTCGGTGGCCTGGTTCCAGCTCTCTCACTTGCTACCCCTTTGGACATGGAGCCAGTACAGTGGACTACTTGGTGGGCTCTCTCTCCTTGATACCACTCATGCTAGACTTTACCATTTTGCCCCGCCCCATCGGTGTTGCAGCTACTCATGCATACTTAGCCTTCTCCATCACATGCCAGTACGCCACTCAACCACTTGCTCTACCACATCATCGCCACCCGAGATACCACTTCACGAGGGATATCTCGTCCGTCTACTCTGCCCACATTTTCCACACCCTTTGTGACCTCGACCTGCACATCCCACTTGATGAGCTTACCACACAGCTCGCAGCCACCGTTCATACATCTGCTGCAGCTGCCTTCCCGCACACCAGAGCCACTCTTAGATCACCAAGTGGGAATGTTCCACAGAACAACTAGTATGATGAGGAGTGCCGGGAGACCCATGCCGGCCTGCATCGGAAGGTTGCGCTAGGCTCCACCACTCACTAGTAGGCGCAAGCGATCTTCCGATGTCTCACATGGAGGAAGAAGCGATCCTATCTAGCCAATCTGGAGTAGGAGTTGTACCGATTATTTCTGGGGTAGAGGCCTTGAACTTCACTATGGTTGTAGGGTAGCTCTACAAAAGAGGCATAGACCAAATCTTACGTAGGTGTGTCCCAGACCATGAGCAGCAAGCAGTATTAAGAGAAGCACACTGTGGCATTACCGGAGGACACGGGTGGGGAAATCACAGCCCGAAAAATTTTGCAAGTAGGCCTATGGTGGCCAACGGTCATGAGGGATGCCAACAGCAAAACAAAGCAATGTAATGTCTATCAGCAAGATGGGTCAAGCTGGTGATTGTGATCCTCAACCCCGGCACCCATCTCAGTCTACCATCACCAGTTTTTTCTGCCCATAGGAGGACACTTAGACAGATGAGGAGGGGCCCACCATCTCACCTGCTGGACCTCAAGCACCGCAGGCTCACCAACCCCCGATTGATGAGATCCTCGCCTTGTAGCTGCTACCTTGTCCCAGCTTCTCCTCAGCCCTACAGATCTAGGGGCCCTCCTCACCCCCTCAGCGATGGTGGACATCCTTCATGGACCCGTACCACACATCGATGGATAGCTCCCTCACCACACTCACACCCCGGTATCCTCCACCCACTTTATATCCATGATGATGAGGATGGCGATCCTCCATGATGAGGATGACAATGATGATCCATACATATCTACATTTACCTAGGGATAGCAGAAAATCTATTTCTAGTTACTGTTTTTTGATTGGATTTGGAATTACATCCTCAATCAGAAAGAAGCAGCCTACAGTGGCACTTTCTTCTACGAAGGCTGAGAACAAGGTAGCATGCTTAGCTTATGTGAAGTAGTTTGGTGTTAAGGATGATCTCGAAAAAGGGAGTGACATTGCTGTTGTACGACTAGTTGCATGGAGATTGCCAAGAACTTGGTGTTTCATGCTCGCACGAAGCATGTATAGGTGTACATGCTAATTTTTAAGGGGCCGAGGGGCAGGGATCAGCAAGTGTAGGTCTCATGGGGTGCGTGTGTTAGGTCAAGTTGGTGTAGCTGTGCTGGTTCTCAAGTAGAGCAGCTGGGTTCAATTTCTGACCCCAAATGAAGCGCACAGGATGGCTTGAATTCAGTACCCCATGAGAAACTTTAGGACTGAGTTTAAAAACTTCAAATGGGTGGAGTCTAAAAGCCTTAAACAAGGAGCGTTTCACATAGAAAGTGGATAGAGCTGCTCATTTAATTCTTGATCTGTTTTCCTCAGGAAATATCAAAAATTGCTCACGTGCATGATGCCTTGGTGATGGTAGATAACAGCATCATGTCTCCAGTCCTTTCCAGGCCTCTTGAACATGGGGCAGGTGAGAGCTTTTAGTTTACATCATCTTCATTGCTATGGCTGTTGCAAGCCAAGACTAGTTGTTACCTCTAACAATCTAATGGTTAAGAATGTTTGAACAAGCTTTTTAATGCTTTTGGACTAACGAAGATTCGGTTTATCTGTCATGCCTACCTTCAGATATTGTGATGCATTCGGCCACCAAATTCATCTCAGGGCATAGTGATCTGATGGCAGGAGTTCTTGCTGTCAAAGGAGAAAGGTCAGATTTATTGATGCATGTTCTATAGCTCATCTTTACCCACATGTAGCTTTAGTCACGACTCTTTCTAAAATTCTATGAATGTTTAATCTGGATACACAACCTGTCCATCCCCAACGCGCCCCCCGACGTGCAGGGGCTGGTGGTGTATCCACCCTTAGTCCTTTCATCTGACATTAAATGCACCCATTTTGCAGTTTGGCAAAGGACATATACTTCCTGCAAAATGCGGAAGGCACGGGCTTGGCACCTTTTGATTGTTGGCTTTGTTTGCGTGGAATCAAAACAATGGCACTTCGAGTTGAAAAGCAGCAAGTATGATGTATCTAGTAATGAAACCTTTTTCTCCCGAAGCTTTTTCAAAGCACGTGTTCGTTGAAAGGTTGATTGGAGTCTTAAGGGTATTTACACAGTATTGCAGCCCATGCAGTGACTGTGCAAATAGCCTAAATGCATTGCAATATCTTATATGGACACATATGCCTATATGCTACACTTTTTTCCCGGAGTTTCTGAAGTGTGATTGGCTCCAGTGTAATGCACAAAAAATTGCGGAGTTCCTTTCTTGTCATCCTCGAGTAAAGAGAGTGAATTATGCCGGACTTCCAGGCCATCCTGGCAGGGATTTACATTTCTCACAGGTAGGTATATCTATCTTTGTGGTAGAGGTCATCGGTACATGGAGTAAGCATTAAAGTCTGGCTGCTACTCTGGAAGAAAGAAGACATCGATATTTTCAAAAGCCTGAGCCTGCAATATATTTATAGGATGCCTGCTTATATGTGCCGGCTTTTGTACAGGCGAAGGGGCCTGGTTCAGTACTAAGCTTCACCACAGGATCTTTATCAGTCTCCAAGCATATAGCAGAGAACACAAAGCTTTTCAGCATTACAGTAAGCTTTGGTATGTATCACCATTCATTTGTCAAGCTTGTATATAGTGTTATTGGTATCAACAGTGGTTAGTAACTTACATGCTGAGTTCGCAAATGACATGCTTGAGAAGTATAAAAAGAGAAACCAGACAGTAAGAAAGAACTGTTTGTGAGATTAAGAGCTAATTAAAAGAAAATGTCTGCGTGATGCTGACAAACCCACTGAAGAGGCAAATTAGTACAAAGAACCCTCATGAAAGGTCTATGAAAACCAAAAAACATAAGGAAAGGGAGCTCCCTCTCTAGCTGGTGGCTCTCAGAGAGAGGCCACAATGGTGAAGGGGGTGGGAAAAGCCACATTGGGGCCTCTAATGCCAGATCAGTCTGTCGCCCCCCCTAGTGAAGAAGGGGCCAACACTCCAGGTGCACAAGAAGGCTGCGTGATGCTGCTGCATTCAATCCGAGTTGCATGTAAATGCTCGCATCTCTCCTAAAAGATATGAATGAATGAAGTGGATCATCTCTGCAGTGGGATGATGGATCCATCTATGGTCTTGCTGCTTGTGGGTTGCGAGATGTGTTTGGTGGCAATGCTGCTGATAAGCTCTCACCTCTGGCTCACATCGGCTCAAGGGGTCCACCAGGGTACTGGTATGGAGGAAGTTGGAATGGCCAAGATCTGAAAGTGTGTGAGCTGTGGGTCGAGACCTCTAACATCTTATTCGTAGAGTAGAGCTGAGTCCACCTCCGTGGCGCATACATTCTTTACATCCATTTGATGTAAAGACCAACAACCCTTCACTTACCCTTCACCAACCATAGTAATGATAGCTCTCATGGTTTCTATTCTTTTGCAACTGGGCTAAATGTCTCATCGTAGTCAATGCCATAGGTCTAGGCATAACCCTTGGTAACCAATCTTGCCTTATACTTGCTCAATGATCCATCTGAGTTATGCTTGATCTTATCTACCCACTTACATCTAATTGCCTTCTTTTGTTTAGACAAAGGCACTAACTTCCATGTTGCATTTGCATCCAATGCTGCCATCTCCTCATCTATGACATTTTTTTTAGTTTTTATTTTCAAGTGCCTACTCAAAACAACTGAACTCCAACCTGTATTGCTTTAACCATGCAAGCATAATGATGGGTTGCATATCCATCATATCTCAACCTATCAACAACACTATATCCAACCCTAATGAAGCGAAGAGTGTTGGGTTTGGAAGTGAACAGCCAGAGAATCCTCCACTAGCCTTTGGGGCTTGGGCAGTCCCATAGGCAATGTTGTCGAGTCTCCATTGGGGTGCCACATCAGCTTCATCGGGCTGGCCAGCCTGCCACGTGCCTACCGTGACATTGTAGTGTGCAAGCAGCGAGAGGAAGTGGGTGATCTTTCGAGGCTGGGAACTACTTCAGAGCTGGTGTGTTGTGGACTCCTGCACCTCCCAAGACAACTCCACACATTTATGAATGGAACAAGCAATAGACACCAACCGTCGTAGGGTACTTGCCAATGCTCCAAGCTCACGTCCCTTGAGGCTCTCCAAGCTCATTTGTAGAAGCTCCAATCCTCCAATCTCCACCTCCACTCTACCATCGCGGAGTCGCTCACACCACAATGCAAGGCAATCGTCCTCTCACTCTCCCACACACAAGCATAGAAGAGACACATGCACTAGAGTACTCTCTCTCTCTCTCTCTCTCGGAGAAATGGATCGAGGTCGCCAAGAAAGGGAAAGGTAAAGAATCGCCACCCATCCCCACTCCCACCATCATCAACATGACCCTTGAAGAGGAGCAAAGGAGGAAGACCCGGGCCTTACATGTACGAGTGTCCGGTCTAAAAGAAGATGGACGAGGCAGAGAAATGGATTGAGATCGCCAAGAAAGGGAAAGGTAAAGAATCGCCACCCATCCCCACTTCCACCATCATCAACATGATCCTTGAAGAGGAGCAAAGGAGGAAGACCCGGGTGTCCGGTCTAAAAGACCGTGATGATACGGAAGGGGAAACCAAGGAGCTCTTCTCTATGATGGGCATTGAAGCCACGCACACAAAGGCATGGAGAGTGGGAAAGAAGAGAGAAGGTAGTGGTGGTGAATCTTCTAAGGAGAGAGCACTTATCATTCGTTTCCCCTCCATGGAAGCGAAGGACTTCTTGAGTGAAGAGACGTCCTCACACTCTCGCAACTTGCCCACATGAAAGAAGTTATGCCAGAGATAAGGGCAGCCCGAGAGAAAGGGAAAGTGGCCTTCTATAGAGATGGTAGAGTGGTGATTATGGAGAGGCGCTCTTCATGACAGCGCGAGACCTATGGGACTGCACTCAAAGTTGCTACTTGGAATTGTAATGGATCTCTACGTCTTGATGTAGGGGCTTTTGAGGATAGTTTCACTGGGATGGACATCATCTTCTACTGTGAGACGCATCAGGCTCCTGGACAGTCCATGCCACATGTTAGTGGATTCGGATAGGAGACAGCTTGTAGACAGGAGACTCGTTCAGAGCATAGAGGACGGGGCTCAGAAGGAGTGGCAGTATTGTTTAGAGAGGAGCTACAGCCACTGATACATATAGTCCGCAGAGATGAGCAGGCTAGGTACATGTGGGTTAGACTGAGGGCAGAGATGGGCAGATATCTCTACATTGCTATATGCTATTTTGCTCCTAGTACATCAGTGTATGCATCACCTAGCGGGCAGTCTCCCTTTTCTATTTTGGATGATGACATTTGGGAGTTCTCCAGGGATGGTGACATCATTCTCTTGGGGGACTTCAATGCCAGGACCGCCCATAACCAGACAATATTTTATGATACCTCAGAGGAGATGTTGAGGGAGCTTGATGTTAGGGATTTGGGCCTATCTAGACTCTCACAGGATGAGGAACATACAGTGTATGGGCGGTATTTGATAGACTTGGGGACTGCACATGGATTGGCCATCCTGAATGGCCTACAGAGATTCTCGACATCGGGCGGTTTCACTTGCTTTCCACATAGGCATGGTGCTAGTACAGTGGACTATGTTATGGCTCAGCCCAGTCTCATTCCCTCTTTTCAGGATTTTATGGTAGACACTAGGCCGGTTGGAATAGCAGTGGATCATGCTATCTTGTCCTTCACTCTCACATTTCAATTCAGCACCGCTCCATTGGGACAGGTCTCCACACACACTCGTTATACCTTTACAAGGGAGACTGACACCGTGTACACGGATGAGATATACAGACGCTTATGTGCCGAGGAGCCGGGACGGCGGCCGGCCATTAGATGAGCTCACTCAAATATTGATAGATACGCTTCATGCTGCAGCATCAAAGGCATATCCCCATAGTCAGCCTACACGGAGACGATCTGGGAACATGCCCTAGAACAGTTGGTATGATGAGAAGTGCAGAGAGATGAGGATCAGAGGTGCTCATGGGTGTTACCACTCACAGACAGTCACGGATTACCTTCCGGCACCTAGTGCGACGGAAGAAGAGGGCTTATCTTGCTCAATTAGAGAGGGATTTGTATTAGTTAGTTATGAGTCAGGACTCAGGCGAGGCATGGAGACTATTCCATGAGCATTCACCATCACCAGCCATTACCTCCACAGAGATTTGGGGTGAGTATGCAGCATCCTTGTACACAGCAGCAGGACAGCCACCCCTGCGAGACCCATCGGAGCCATGCCCAGAGACATGTGCTTTCTTTACTGCTGAGATGGTAAGGAAAGCTATTGACAGGATGAGGACTGGGAGAGCATATGATCATGATGGTTTGGTAGCAGAGCACTTTATTCATGCCAGAGATATGCTTGCAGAGCTTATTGCTATGATGTTTAACCGAGCCATGTGTGAGGGTTTTCCTGAGACTTGGAATATGTCCATGATTGTGCCTATCTTCAAGTCAGGGGATCCCATGCTTCCTAGGAATTATCGTACCATCATGATTGGTCACACATTGGCTAGATTATATGCATCTATTCTTGAGCAGGAGTTGAGTAGATGGGCAGAGAGAGAGGGCATACGTGCATCAGGGCAGGCAGGGTTCAGGAGAGGTTTCTCCACTCTTGACCATATCTTGACACTCAGAGCTATTATTGAGGAGGGCAGATTATATGGCAGGAGGATTTATTGTTGCTTTGTGGATTTCCGCAAAGCTTTTGACACAGTACCGAGAGCCAGACTGATGCGCAGACTACAGGAGATGGGAGTGCCCACAGAGCTGATTTGGGAAATCATGGCTTTATACAGGACAGTTGTGGGGTAGGTACGTACTACTCAGGGTATATCTGAGATGGTTCACTCCACTATTGGGGTGAAACAAGGCTGCCCCCTTTCTCTGTACGTGGATGAGGTTTCAGACTATGTAGAGTGGGAGGGTGACAGAGGAGCACAGCTAGCAGGGACATGGATTCCGCTGTTATTGTATGCCAATGATATTGTGCTGATCTCAGATTCTCCAGAGGGGATGCAGCGTCATTTGGATGCATTGCACACGTTTGCACAAGACAGTGGATTGTCTGTTAACCTTGGTATAACCAAGGTGATGGTGTTTAACACCACAGCAGAGTGGGTTAGGAGGTCAGTACCCACCTTTACATATGGTCAGGAGACAGTAGAGTATACAGATGCATATACCTTACCTTGGTGTGGTTTTCAGTGGCCCACTATTTTCCTTGAGGAGAGCAGCGGAGACCAGATTGACCAGAGCTTATGCAGCATTGGGGAGACTAGAGAGGATGTGTTCGCAGGTTCAGTTTCAGGAACCTCGAACAAAGCTCTGGCTCTTTGACACTTTGGTCACTTCAGCCATGCTGTATGGAGTGGAGATATGGGGACCCTCAGTGGACCACCTCAGCCGAGTTGGTAGCACTGATGGATGGAGACCTATGGAGAGGCCCTTGGTTTCTATGATTTCCTGGATGATTAGGGTCAAGGCCTCCGTACCACATGATATTATCCGTGCAGAGATGGCTGCCCCCCCCCCCCCCTTGGTAGTAGAGGCACTCACTCGATCGAGTCTCCTTTATACGTAGCACTTGGGCTCTCCCTAGAGACAGATATGCTCGCTTAGCCCTGGAGTCTTCACGACAGTTGGCATCACAGGGAGACGGATCATGTTGGTATGCACAGATGACAGCTTGGTTCCAGTTGCATGGCTTTAGTATGGACAGGCTACCTCCATTTCAGTACTCCGTGGATGCGCCCTCCCTCTCTCTCACACGGGCAGAGATTACGAGACTTATCAGGCAGGACTTGATTCAGCTGGACACTAGGAGGACATGGATACAATCGACACAGGAGCTTGGTACGAAGATGGCTTTCTATAGAGATCATCTTCTCCAGCTCACGCAGGATGGGTTTGTGATTAGACCCAGCTACATGGATACTCATCTTTCTCATGGGGTACGGTGTGCTATTGGTCAGATGCGCACATCCTCACACCAGCTAGAGATTGAGACTGGGAGATTTTCAGAGGAGTACCAGCTGAGGCCAAGATTTGTCAGCTGTGCCAGATGGAGCCAGAGACAGAGTTACATTACATATGTCACTGTCCAGTATATTATGAGATACGAGGCCGTTTTCACTGCCTGTTTAGAGAGGGTTTCGGACCACTTTCTAGAGTCATGAGATACCAGGATCAGAGATGCCTCGGATTATACTTGCTGGAGCTTCGTAGACATAGAGAGGGTCTCTTGAGAGGGAGGGGATCAGAGAGGGAGAGACACCTATAGAGGCAGATTACAGATTTCTTTCGACCAGAGATTGAGCAGTCAGGCCAGCAGGCATTGCAGCTAGCTCCAGAGTATAGCCGCACTAGAGGTACACTGATTGATCGGGCTATAGAGCTGGGGCGGTCCAGGCGCCCCAAGATGAGAGGCCCATCTCGACACCGGCAGAGACCACAACAGAGGATCAGGACCATACTAGCACGGCATGGGAGACGTCCAGTCAGAGTACTCACCATGGAGGACATTGAGGATATCTGCCATTGACCGATGAGAGACATCTTTGGATAGTGATGTGTATGATGCTTACCTTTGTTGCTGGAGTTTTCCTCCCAGATGTTATCCATTAGGAGCTCGTAGTACCGTACTTTTCCTCATAGTTGTTTCAGTTTCAGTTAGTTGTTTAGTTGTTTTTAGCTTTTCTTACACAGACATTGTATCAGATCCACCAATTGTTGTAACTTTTTTGGTCTCATAGGTCATTTTGGCCTTCTGAAGACGTTAATATATCATTTCATTTCATTTCATTTGCTCTCTCTCTCTCTCTCTCTCCGAAGCCCGAGACCCCATGGCCCTTGCCCATGGCCACGCCACCACAGGAGGATTCGGGCCATCATCTCCCATCATCGGAGGACCTTCTCGTGCCAACTCAGTTTCACCACCTTGAGCACCATGTCACATCAACGCATGAGGGATGTATTAGGGTGATATGAAAGCTCTCTGCTCATGTACCTAGATCAGATTTTATAGTTCTAGATTTTTGTTATCTTTCTTTATTACTATTATGTACCCAAGATGATGTACCTCATGGATATGATGTAACCTTTTTGGTCTCATAGGTCATTTTGGCCTTTTGAAGATGTTAATACAACTTTCTTTCTTTCTTACCCATACTCGTTAGCCCCATGCTTGATATTTTGGAGAGTGGTATACCATCTACTCAGAGCTGATGCTGCTCTCATGTTTCTATGTTCTTAGTATTTCCATGATGAGTTTCCATAGACAGTTTTGTATCATCCAAGTGAGATAGCTATGTTTATGTTTTCTTTCTATTTTATTTTCCATTCCATGATTAGATATGCCATGGACATTATTGTATCACTTTGGTCTCATAGGCCCATTGGGTCTTTAGTAGACACTTAATATATCTTTCTTTCTTTCTTTCTCTCTCTCTCATTCACAAGACAAGACAAGACCTCTCATAGCACAAAGAAAGATTGTGTCTTTCCATTATGAGAAATTGCCTTATACACAATTGGTTGGGCACTTACTTACTAAAGTCTTACCTGGTCAGTATCTCATAATGTACAACCTTTATAGTGCGTTTACATAATACTTATTAATGTCCTCAAATGAAGGAGCATCTTTGTTAATCCAGAATGGGTTAATATCCTCCCCCCCTACCTGATGGAGGTTCTCTCCTCAGAAGCTTTTATCTAGGTTGAAAGACTTGGTCGCCAAACTCATGTCGGTAGAAGTTGCGGCGTGATTGAAGCTTTTTTAGGGTTCTTTTGAATGCAGAGTGTGATGTAAACTTGGTGTCTGTCATATCTTCGAATGTGACATGCATGTATCCAGGTAGACACCTGAGGCTATGGTAGTAGAGCATCATTCCTTGTTCCTTCGGGCTGCTATTCATGTCGAAGCAAAGATTTTGTGCATCATGCCCATCTACCTTTCTTTTGGTTGGTCGATTAGAACCACGATCAATTTTAGAAATCGAACCTTAGCCACTATGTTTGGATCCGAAATCCTTCGCCATGATTGACTGGATATATCTGGAAACTTAGAGGGTGAGAACTTTGGAAAGTTTTAGCATACATGGGAGTCCCTCTGCCTTGCTTCTTTGAACTCTAATGGTGTGAGTCTCCTCTTTATAGGCATATACAAGGGGTCCACTCTTTTGTTTGGTGCGGAGCTTTTGTATTCCCAACTGTATTCTGGTATTGTGAGGTACTCCTTGCGCCATTCAGGCTGTATCCCAAAGTCTTCTTGGAGGGGGTTGTCACCGTCTATTTCAATTGCATAATATCCACCCCGTGTATGCACTGGATGTAGCTTTCACCACCTGCGGAAATAGTAAATGTAACCACCCGAATTTCCAATAGATAGGCTAGGTGTGGGTTCGCTAGCGTTGTGTGCCGTGCCACATTCTCCCACAAGGATCCTTCGCTACCCATCGGCAGCAATTCTTCCATGTCGGATATTGAGACTCGGAGAGGGTAAGGAACATTTTGTTGCTACTTCAACCCTATGGTAGAGTAGTCTTCTAGTAGGATTCAACGTGTTGGCTCAAAAGGGGTGATCTGCATGAGTACTTGGAACATCAATTTTGGCTTCAAGAGTGGGTTTCCTGCATGGATCAAACCTTCATACTCTACAATTGACAATAATTCTAAGACATTTTGATCAGTAAATGGTGCTATGTCATCCCGGGAGGGTAGAGTACGTACCTCATCAAGTGGCCTTTGTGGAGATACGTTTGTTGCCGGCAACTCCTCGGGGTCGAGAGTGTTAGTAGAAAATTCAATAGGGAGAAAAGAGTAACGAGAGAAGATACAATCTGCTGAGTTTTGTTAGTAGGAGATACACTTGGATAAGAGTTTAGTAGCTTACTTGAGATGGATGTAAAGACGGGGTAAGTGACAGAGATTGAGGATTTTGGAGTTTCCTCTTTCCCTTCCCCTAAACTAGGTGGAGGTTGGGGAGGTTTCACAGCCTTCATAAATTCATGGAGGTCTGTGATCTCTTATAGGGCTATATTTGGATATTCAATATGTTCACGATCAAAATTATAAATTACATTAGTGAGCATTGCCTCCAGATGTTTAGGTATTTTCCTATATAGTTTTATAATACCCAAGGGATGATATAATGTAGATTCGTATAGATTTAGATATTGATGGGTATCATAAACCTCAACCCACCCATGGCTAATTACCCACTGGTAGCTATGAGCAACAATCGCGTAGTTGGCCGGTGTGGAGGGTATGTCATCCGGCATGAACAGGTCGAGTTTGTCGACATAACTCCGAAGGTTGAGCACGATGGGATGTAGTTGGAAGAAGAAAACGTCAGTGGGATTAGTTAGTAGTACATCTCCTCGAAGGATACCCATTACTAAGGTGTGATCTGCATCTCTTTCCGTAGTTTGATGTATTAGTGTTAAATCTCCTAAACTGAGGTCTTCTGCTAGGTTAATCTCATATTGAAGTAGTGAGAGGGTTAGTGTAGACAAAAACAAAGTGAGAGTTTGAGGAGGGTCTCGAGGAGTCATCGGCAAGGAGCCTATCTCTGAGGCACGCTCGATAAATTGGTGTAACTTGTCTATTTGCTCACTTCTTTGAGGCCTTCGTTTGAGAGTGAGCTGTTGCTCCAGTTCCTGTATCCTTCGGTCTTTGTCGTTGAGGAGCGTTGAAATTGTAGCTTCTCTTGCATCTCGAGCAGCTGTGAGCTCTATGTACTTGCGTTTCAAGTCATCTCTTGCAGTTCTATGGTTGTTTATTTGGGCTTGTGCCTCCTCTAGTTGCTATAAGCGATCTTGTGCTAGTGCTTGGCTGCTGCTAAGCTGCTGGTTGACATGTGTGAGGACTTATTGGTGACTTTCCAACATCTGCTCCATTGCCTTTGTCTTTGCACTAATATTTTCATTTAGCTCTCTTATCTTCTCTGCATGTTCTTTGTTTAGAAGTTCTCGCTCAATTTGCAAGCTAGTTACCTTTTGTTGAGCGCGGCAACATTTTCTTCCTTGCTCGCTTATCTATTTGGTAAAGCCTCCTCCTTTAGCTTGAAAGGTGGCATGATCTTCCCTGAGTTGGGTCCTGTGCTGTGTGTCCTTTTCTTTGGTATGTGCCACTTCTTTCTAGAGCTACTCTTTAGCTTGTTTGATCTGCATGCTGAGGGCCTCATTTTATTCGTGTCTCCTGACAATTGTTTTACTCAATAGCCTGTTATGCTCCTCCAATGCTGTTATTCTTGCTTCTCGATCTTTTGCAACCTTTCAACCTTTAACAATTGTATCTTTGTGTGTGGCCTCGACTACGGCTAGATGTTCTTTCAAGGCTTGTACCTGGCTTTGATATTCTTCCATAGTTTTGCATGCCTGTTGTGTAGTAGATGTGTGGTCATGAGGTAGCATCATCACACTTGTTGTTCCTGTGACCATACACTTGAGCTTGTAGAAGCGGAGCCATTTGTTTCCTGAAGTTGGAGCTATAGTAGCTGGTCCATTCCTTCCAAGCTGTCTTGTAGGAACGTATCTGCATCTGTTGGCATGGTCAGTTGCTTTAAGAATGAACTTGCACCTTCGAGGTAGTCAAATTCTAGGCGTCTTTGTTTGCTAGGGTTGGGATTATCCTCCTGCCTTTTCCGCTTCTCGGCTTTTGTGGCTTGTTTTGCCATACCTTGCTCTGGAGCTTCTGGGGTTGTTCTCTTGATACCTTCATTGACCTTTGCCTGTGGATGTGGCTACTCCTCCATGTATTTTCGGTCTCCTTTCTTAGATGATGGTGGGAGATCGGGAAGAATTGTATCATGGAGAGGCAAGAGGTTTTTGAAGACCAAGGCTGTTGGGCTGCACGGGGGAGTTTGGAGTATAGATTCAGGAATAGCAGGTTCTCCTGTCCCCTCAGGTAACTACTCGGTGAAGCTGATGGTATCTATTCTTGATTTGGCATCCATGGTTGTTGTTACCTGCAAGGGAACGCCCTGGCCTTCCAAGCCTGCGTTGTAGTCGGCGATGTCTTTGGCCACATCTTCCTCCAGTCATCGTGCTTCTTCTTTGATCTGTTGCCTTGTGCCTCCGCAAGGTTTCTTTAATGCGGCCTCTCATATGCGTTAGTTTGTCTCGCGTCCTACCTTCCTTGGCGCCCTTGGATATCTCCTTTATGAGCTCTTTGGTATCCTTGAGGACAGCTTGTCCTGACTGCAGTTATGTTGTCAGCTGTGCAGGAACCGTTATCTCCTTCTGTTGTGTTGGGCCTGTGATACATCCTACTCTTGATGGCGTGTGGGTATTGGAATGTTGCTTGCATGGCTAAGAACCTTTGTTAGGAGGTAGGGTTCGCAAACCTTTGATTGGTGGGACTTGAGGTAGTGCTCCATTTCCTTGTGGAGATACCATGCCCAATCGTCTTTCTTCTCCTCGTGTCCTCTGGCTATTGTGTGAAGAGGAATGCAGCTATATCTGTCCACCAGCTTTATCTGCATGATCATAGACATGGCACGGTAGGCTCTCTCATCGACCTCTTCTTTGATGTTCCCATATTCTGCCCCATTAGAATTGTATGAGATCTTCTTCAACATATCCTCTACTGGCATCTGATCAATGTGATGGAGATGTGATGTGATGGAGGGTGACATTTGTAGTGCTTCTCTGATCATATTCTCTGTGATATGTACCTGCTCCCTTGATCCATCGGGTTTTGTCCTCGTTTGGTATTCTTGTTGTATGATGCGAGGTACTCTGCACACAGTGTTTGATTGAAAGTCTTGGGGAGTACCTCAACCATCTTACCCAAGCCCACCTTCTCCAGCTTGTATTGTACATTTGTGTCTTCCAGAATTTTGAGGCACTCAAGGCTGTGGTACTGGAAGAGAAGGTTTCCTTGCTCTGTCTGGATATCCTCCTTGATCATTATCCCCTTCAAGTCCTTGGCATAGGGGCCTAGGTAAGTGAGCTTGTGCCACGATGCCCCCTCTTATGTGAATCCGGCGTTGGATCTTGCTTTGCTCCTCTTTTTTTTTGCCGCAGGAGATCCGGTGGCGTTGGCTTGGGTGATTGACGGGGTCTCTTCATACTTCGGGTTGGAGTCTTCTGTGGAAGCCATTTGTAACAAAATCAAGAGAGCGTCAGCTGTGCTGTTGACTGGTAGGAGTTTATGAGCTCTCGGTACATGTGTGGTATGCTGGTGTGAAATGGCAGGATGTTGATGTGAACTTGTACGTAATCTTCTAAGAGATTTAAGTATGATGGGAAGAGGGTTAGTACGGTGAGCAAAATCATAAGCGTAGTGTTGTCGTGAATTAGCAAAGCTAACAATGGGATTTTCCCGTGAAAGTTCTAGTCTGTGAAAATGTAGGGTGCATTTCACGATGTGAAAGTGTTAGTCTGTGAAAATGCAGGGTTCATTTCACGATGTGAAAGTGTTAGTCCGTTTGTGTTTGTTGTTTAGCTATTGTGTGGGATCGATTACATTGTTAGAGCAAACCCTAACATTAAACGGAGGCATGAAATGTGAAAATGGTGTGGCTGTGAATTGGCAGGTCTTGGATCTTACGTTGTGAAATAGCATATTGCTATTTCACGACTTGATGTCTCTTATGGCATTAGTGATTGGGGCTGGAAGCATTAAGGTGCATGACTTTAGACAATGCAAAGTATTAGAATTGAGATAAAAAAAGATAAAAAAGAAAAAGAAAAGAAAAGAATCAAATGCAAGCCTTATAGCATCGAGAAAACATGTGATAGATTTTCAAGCATTGAATATTGTTCATGCGAGTAAGCATGATGAAAATGATTGAAGTATCCACATGCAAGAGTGATGAGCTCCTACCTGAGAAGTGGAGGCGGTGAAGGTTCGGGCTGAAGGAGTGCAGGCAATGAACACAATCATAGAGCGGAGATGCAGATTTCGAAGATGAGGAGGAGCTAAATGCACAAAAAGGGAAATGTGATCAATTTTATGATGTGTGAAAACTCCTAGCTTTTCACGACGTGAAATGCTACCAAGCGGAGGTTTTCACGACGTGAAATGGTCGCTTTTCCTCATGCATGCAAATGGGGGTACCCTAGAGTCCTATATGCTCAAACATTTCAAGGCCAAAAAATATGCATGTTGAGGAGGAGAACTTAGCACGTGAAACATATGAACCTGTTTCACGGCTTGAAATGGGTTAGACATTTCACGGCGTGAAATGCTTAACCTTTTACCTTGTACCCGTTGAAAATTGAAGTTATTTTCTTTAGGTACTCCTTGTTACCTTCCCTTTCATGGAAACCAAGTTGGTACTTTGGAGCTTGTGGGTATGTGTTATTGTAGACGCTTTAGTTCTAAGTGAGAACTCCTTTGTTTCCCTTCCATCCGCTGGAGGAGTACATCTACCGAATCTTCGTGAACCTGCTTTTTTTTCTTGTGCATGTGGGTTCACTTCAGTGTTACCTTTGTTCAGAACTTGGCCTTGCTTGATTTCTTTGGTGGGTGACGGCTTGACTGTTGGTGTTGCACTCTACTGTTTACTTGGGTGAATGGTTTTCTTCCTCCAAACCAATTTCGATGCTACCTTGACACCTGATATATCTGGGCCTTGATTTTGCTTGTTCCTGTGGCCATCTTCTTTTCTTTTGGAGGTAAACTTCGCATTGGATTTTTTGTGGTCCCGTGGTACCCATACTTACGGCTCCTTGATAGTATCCTTGGGTTGCTAGTAAGTCTTTCATTATCCACCTCTTTTGGCTTCTTAACGGTGCTTGGGCTTGTCTTAGTTGCTGCTTCTTCTTCATGGTTTGTTTCCCATTGTCCTTGCGTGCATCCTTATTTTGTTGCTCGGACACCCTTGAGGTGATGACCTGTTCATTATAGCCTTGGGCTTTGAGCTAGGACTTTTTAATCCATTGTTGCCTTGCTGGATGCATATAGTGCTTTTTCGGCGGTTCCCTTGAGGTGTGAGGTTTGGTCGAGGTTGATGCCTTATCCATGGATCCTCCCGATTTGCTTCTTGTTGGTGCCTCCATGCCACAGTCGACTATCTGCTTCCTTTTATTCATAATGGGATTGTTAGGGGTTCATTGCCATTGTTGAGTTACACTATATGGACACATAAAGCGGTAGTTCATTCACAAATAACCTGGACTTACTGAGACACACATTCACAGAATCCTCGCTCCCTCGCTCAACAACACATTGGCCCCGAAGTCCGGCGCCCCTTGCGGTATTTCTTTATTGTTAAAAGGTTGGAAATTACAAAGCACAAGTGCAACAAAGCACTCTACTTATATCAGCTGAATTTTACAAATTCTAGGAGAATTTTGCCAGCATAACTGCACTAAAACTGTTCCATAGCATCTCAGAATGAGTCCCAACTGATAGGCATACTTCCATAGGCATCAAGCTTCCCAATGAAGTCCAAAACATCACAATTCAGCTTGCTGTAATTTTCTGCACAGGCCTGTTTTCAGCTCTGTTTTCAGCCCAAAATAACCCTTGTACTGTCCTGGAGGACTTTAGCAAAGTCCTACTGCATTTTGGCATCAACCGGGCAACATAACAGCCCAAAAACAGCACCTAAACAGTGCTGAAATAGCATTGTTTTGAAGAGGTTATTACCCTCTTCTGTCCCTGCTTTGGTGTAGGAACCAACTACACCTGTTCCTGTTCAAGGAGGCAACTAGCCTTTGCATATAAGCATGAAATTCACACAATTGTACCTGATTTTATCTGATGATAACCTTTCCATAGTCTGCAAGAGAGAGAAAGAGAGAGAGAGGCTGTGGGGAGCAAGCTCAACCCTCAATTCCTGAGTTAGGGCAAGGGAATGCACCACGAATGCTGGTTTTCCTGCAACAAAACACCACGATTGCTGCAAATTGAGCCTCCTCCCCCAATTTCCCACGCTTCCCTCTTCTCAATGAGGAAAATGTACCAAAATTTGACACTTGGCACATTTTTAAGCCTTTTCCACATGCAATCTTCCAGGCTAAAAATCTCCTAACTGGTTCACATTCTCACAACAGTCCTTTGTCAGCTTTTGGTCCCCTTGACATTCCGCACAAACTGACGCGAACACTTTTCAATTCCGACACTGCCAAAAATAGCAGTTCCCTAAATTTTAGGGATGATGTCATCTGCATTCCTTTTGGTCTCCTGACCATCTTTGACCACTATGGTCACTTCAGAATTTGCTTAGAATTCAAGATACATTCACATTTCGGTGGCGGCCACTTACTAGTGTAAACCGGCCTATACCCTCATTCAGTGGCCATGTCCTGGACACTGTCATTCATCTTTCAGTGCCCATGTCCTGGACACTGTCATTCATCTTTCAGTGCCCATGTCCTGGACACTGTCATTCATCTTTCAGTGCAGTTCTCAGGCTTAGCCAACCACTGGTCCAAAGTCCCACTGGCTGACCCATTCTGACATTACAATGGCCCAAGCCCTTCCAAGAGATACCGGGGGAAAGCAACAGCAACCAAAGAGAAAGAAAATAAAAATATATACTTATAAAGAAATGTAAATAAGGAAAACAACTGCAAAAAGTTTCACCTCCTGGTGACATACCCCCCTCTTGAAAGAAGCAAGCGACCTCGATTGCAAGTCCACATGCAAACGGATGACACAGGACGATCACCAGATTCCCCAGGTGATTAGTGTCATCGCATGTATCTCCTGCCAACGGATGACACGGGGCGATGATAGGAATTCCCCACTACCATTTGTGCCATCGCAGGTTCAAGCCTTTCAAATACATGTTTCCGGATGCAACACAGGGCGATAGCATATATGTTGTACTATTAGTGTCACAACATGTAAATCATTCATTTGAAGCGTAACAGATACAACTTCAAAGCACTGAAAGTTCATTCATTGATTAAGTCATTGACAACAAATGTCAAAACTGTACATTGCCAAACATATAATACAAATGTACAGGTCATTCAGAATTCAGCTTCAAAAAGCATATTAAACCATTGCAGGTTCTAACAGAAAGGCTTCCTTGTAAAGTTGCATCAACTGAGGTGAATCAGCCAGTTCAACCTCATCCATCCATTTAGCATCCATTGGTGAATAATTTCTGAATTTCACCAAGTATCTTCTTGCAACTTGTCCTTTCACTTTTCTATCTTTATGGGCCAGAATCTGCTCAGGAACCAGAATTTCATCCAATTCCTCCACTTCAGGCTGTTCCTCTGGCACTATATCTTCTGGCACATTGCCAATAAAAGGCCTCAAAAGGCTCACATGAAATGCATTATGTATCTTCCAGGTTTCTGGCAATTTCAGCCTGTATGCCACATCACTTATCTTCTCTGAGACTTGGAAAGGACCATAATATCGCATACTCAGCTTAGGAAACAGACGTTCCTTGCCCTTTCTTTTTCTCAGTCGTGCCTTTTCAAAGCGCAATAAGACCCAGTCATTCTCTTTAAACAAGAGCTCTCGACGATGCATGTCAGCAGCTCTTTTCTGTTTAGCTTGTGACTTTTCCAAGGCATATTTGACCTTCTTATACGCTTCTTGCCATCCCTCAATATACCGATCTGCTTCAAATATCTTATCCTTTGTCTGCAGAATGGGAGGTACTTTCTTGCCACCTTCAACAATTTCAAAAGGTGCCTTACCAGTAGAGGAATGCACTGTATTGTTGTAAGCATACTCTACTAATGGCAAATAATGCTCCCAAGTTGCTTTATGTTCTGAGACATAACATTTCAGCAGATCCAAGACAGTAGAGTTAGCCTCTTCAGACTGCCCATCAGTTTGAGGATGAAAAGAAGATGAGAATTTCAAGGTCGTGCCCATATTCTCAAACAATGCTTTCCAAAACAAGCTAGTCATCCTTGGGTCTCTATCACTGACTATAGACTGTGGCATACCATGGTATTTAAAGATATTCTGCATGAAAACCTTTACCATGTGCTCGGGCTTTATCTTCTTTCTAACAGGAATGAAGTGTGCCTGCTTACTGAATCTACATATTATAGTCCAGATTCCATCATTCCCTGTCGTTGTCCTTGGAAGATCAAAAATGAAGTCCATGGCAATACTTTCCCATGGTCTCTCTGGAATAGGCAGTGGTTGCAATAACCCAGGTGCCTTCTGTCTATCAAACTTGACCTTCTGACATACTAGGCAAGATCTGACATAAGCATCAAGATCACGTCTCAAAGCTGGCCAATAAAAGAAAGTCTCAACCGCTTTCACTGTAGCATCAATGCCTCGATGTCCAGCATACGGTGGAGCATGACTTTCTAGCATTACTTTCGGCCTTAACTGCTTAGTCACACATAGCTTTCCATGCATCATGAGAAAGCCGTCTTTCAGAACATAGTGATCATGATGTTGATTATTCATTAGCTGTTCATAGATTCTGGAAAAATCTTCATCACTGGCATACTGCTCTTTCATATCATCCAATTCCTGGTGATAAGAAATAGAAACAGCTGACACTTGTGGTTTGCGAGACAATGCATCTGCAACCACATTCTTCTTGCCTTCCACATGCACAATCTGAAAATGGAACATTGACAGAAAATTTGCCCAACGCATGTGTTTCTCTGACAATTTTGCCTGTGTGAGAAAGTATCTGAGCGTCTGATGATCCGTTTGCACAACAAAATCAGCACCAAGCAAATAGTGTTTCCAACTAGTAAGTGCATGGATCACAGCTAGCAGCTCTTTCTCATAAATCTGATAGTTCTTCTCAGTGTCAGAGAGTATTCTACTCTCATATGCCACGACTCGGCCATTCTGCATCAAAACAGCACCAATGCTGTTCCCACATGCATCACACTGCACAACAAATGACTTAGACAAATCTGGCAATGTCAACACAGGGTCTGTAGTCATTTTCTGTTTCAGGTATCTAAATGCTGATTTCTCTTTATCTGTCCATTGCCATTTAATGGCCTTCTTTTCAAGCGCATGTAACGGTGAAGCAATCTCTGCAAAATGCCTTACAAATCTGCGGTAGTAAGAGCATAGGCCAAGAAAACTGCGAACATCATGCACCGTCTGTAAATCTGGCCATGAAACGATTGCTTCAATCTTAGCAGGATCCATTGTGACACCATCCTTTGATACAATGTGCCCAAGGAAGTGAATTTCTTTCAGAAAGAATTCACTCTTCTTGCCATTAATGAGCAATCTGTTGTGTTTCAGCTCATTAAAGACTGCTGTCAGATGGTCTCTGTGCTCCTCTTCACTCTTTGAATAGACTATCATGTCATCAAAGAATGTGCCCACAAAGCTTCTGTAAGGACGGAAAATTCTGTCCATCATTCTGTTAAATGTGGCAGGAGCATTTGTCAATCCAAAGGGCATGACTAAAAACTCATAGAGACCAAATGTAGTGCGAAATGCGGTCTTGTGCACATCCTCGGGTCTGATTCTAATCTGATGGTACCCACTCTTCAAATCTATCCTGCTAAACATTTCTGCTCCTTGCAAACAGTCAAGAATATCATCTATGCGCGGAATCGGAAATCTATTCTTGATCGTGTTCTTGTTCAAGGCTCTGTAATCAATACACATTCGCCATGAACCATCTTTCTTCTGTACTAGTAACACAGGTGAACAAAACGGGGAACTACTGGGCTGAATTAGTCCCTTCTCTAACAGCTCATTAACCTGTGTCATAATCTCTTTCTGCTGGGCTGCACTAACCCTGTACGGTGGCCTATTGGGTGGACTAGACCCTGGAATAAGATCTATGGCATGATCCTCTGGCCTCTCAGGGGGCAACTCTCCTGGTAAAGATTCTGAAAAACAATCTTTGAACATATCCAAGAAAGCTTTTCTATCTTCGTCTAGTGTAGACAAATCAGTTTCAACTTCATTCACTTGCTTTGCAAAAACCAAGTACGCAGAAAGATGATTTTTCATTACTGAAGTTATAGCAGAAGCAGAAATAACTGGGACAGACTCTCCTTTCAGCTTCACATCCAAAACATGAGTCTTGTCCTTATGTACAATTGTGATTTTCCTATTGAAAGCATCCAACACTGCATGTTTCCTATGACACCATGGAATTCCCAACAGGACATCACATCCTTCCAAGGGCATGATAAGAAACTCCTCTGTGTCGACATAACTCTGTATATGCATGCGAAGTTTGCCAAGTATAGGAGTGACAGGAACTGAATGCCCAGGGCATGCCAAATCAGCCTGTCCAACTGGTCCCATCTCTTCAGCACGAATCTCCAACTTGGCTGCCAATGCCGGTGAAATAAAGTTGGCTCGAGCACCAGGGTCAAAGAAAATCAGCACTGTAGCATCTGTTGGGGTAAAGGCGTTATGCCCACCCTTATAGTGTGTACAAGCCCATAAGTTATAGTACATAGTACACTTAGTACTTTTAATGTACTAAGTGCACTATGTGTACTAGTGCAATATACATGTGTGATAGGGGAGTCACACACTCATGCTTTTCATGAGTTGACTTATCCCCACAACTCTCTCTCTCTCTCTCCCTTGCTTCTCTGTGTATGTCTCCCATGAATGATCTCTAAACCCTAATTCAGGTTTCTCCCCTTCAACTGGTATCAGAGCTTTGGTCTCCAGATTTTTCTCCAGGTTCTCCTCCCTCTTCTACTTTGCTGGTCGCCTGCTCTTGGGCCTTTTGATTCCTTGGTCGCAGGGGCTGGCCAGATAGTGCCTGTGTGTTAAGAAGCGTAGCCATCCAGTCATCGCAGCAAACAGGGAACCCAGGCATATAGCGTGGAACTGGTGAGCGTGGAAGGTCGCAGGCAGGCGTTGGCTCTCAGCAGCGAGCCAACCAGGCGAAGGCAGCAGCCGTAGGCGAATTAAGTCCACATGGCGGAGGTCGAGCGTGAGCGTGGACTGGCGACGGTGTAACACACCTAGGCGTCGGTTGACAGCTAAGATAGCTGGCAACGTAAGTACACCTCGTGGCTTTACGCCTGCAGCAACCAGCTGGAAAGGGCGAAGGCGTTGGCGAACAAGTGCTGGCTACTAAAGCGCTATCCAGCAGCGAGACGTCCATCTTGAGAGAGGCCCCCAGCGTGGTGGCGGTCACGTGGAGGTAGCAGGTGGCTCCGCCGTTCTCCATACACTCCAGGGAGCTTGCCGACACGGGTTCCACCAGAAAGACGTCATTAAGCTTCCCCAGCATAGAGCTTGACGCCTGCAACCGACAGTGTTTTTTCCCTGCACACATTTTTCAGTAGCATCAGCATCAAGCATCAGCACCAAATTCGCCTGCAAATCAGAAAAATCAAAAATTTCAGAGGTATTTGCCTTCAATTTTTTACGAATTTCTTATCAATTCAAGCAATTGAGCAGGTACAGGTGCCCAATTGCTCAATTTTTGAGCAAAATTGGCAAAATTGGGTGACATTGGTCACAATCAGGATAAATTTGCAGGAAATTGGTCAAATCAGGATCAATTTGCAGGAAATTGGATGTCGAAATTTGGGGCTTTTGATGTAATTGTGCAATTAAGCACTCATACATGCTGTATGATGTGAAAAATCGCACATTTGGGCAAAATTGCAGCAAATTGCAGTGCAAATCAAGGGGCTTTTGTGCCGATTTGGTTGATTTGCATGCAGGCAATCGCATTTGATGCTGTGGATAATGTGTTGATGCCTTACAAGCACTCAATGTGCCTGTAAATCAAGGGGCTTTCATGTATTTGATGTATATGTGGCCAGGGGGAAGCATCGTGAACACTCTGGATGCCTTCATGTGCGCCAATGTACCATGCATGATCAGAAATTGATCTCAAATCAAGGGGCTTTTCAAGTTTGTATGCTTGTTGAGCTTGGCAAAGCAGCAGGCAAGACATTTATGCCTTGAATCCTCAAAAAATCAGCTTGCAGTCAAGGGGCTTTTGCCCAATTTCTGTTAGGGACTGTTGTATGCAGTGTTCGGGACTGTAAAAGTCTGATTTTCACTCATTTGGACAGCCAGGAGAGCATTTATTGCTATTGTACCTGCTGGTACAGATTTGGCACAGCTTTGTGCATGTTTTGGCATGGCTGTACACTGTTTTGAGTGATCAAAAGGTTCAAATTCAGCTGCTGAAATTGCCGGTACAGGTTTGGTACATCATTGGTGAGCGCTTAGTACTGCTATACAGTACTTTGGAAGGGCAAAAGAGCACATTTAAGGTGCTGTCCAAAATCTGCAGCAACCAGATTTTGGTGTTTTCATCACATAAAGTGGGAGAAAAGTTGCATTCTTGCTTCCGCAGTGGGAGATAAAGCTTGGGAGAACATTTGTGAGCACTTTGTGTGCTTTGGGTGCAGTGTTTGCACATCTTTTGGTGCAGTGTTTGCACATTTGCAGGGAGTCAGGCATTGACAGGTTGCATTTTGCTATGGCAACCACAGGTGAGAGCTCTTCATTGCTTCACATCAAGAAGCTTGAAGGCTCTCATAATTATGATATTTGGCAAACCCAGTGCTACAATGTGTTGCTTCAGAAAAAGCAGCACAAGCCTATCAAAGAAAGGGGTGTGATGCCCGCTTCTCTTACAGCTGAAGAGTGGGAAGATATGGATGAGCTGGCAAGATCTACTATCATGTTGTCTGTGTCAGACTCATTACTTTTCAGCATTCGTGAAGAGAAGACAGCTTGGGGAATGTGGCAGAGATTGCAGGACTTGTATGCCCAACAAAGTGCCTCAAGCAAAGTGTATTGGTTGAAGAAACTCATAGGCCTTCAGATGAAGGAAGGGGCTTCTATGACAGCCCATCTCAATGAGTTTAATGGTATTGTCAGCCAGGTTATCAATCAAAAGTTGGCAATGGACGATGAGTTCAAAGCCACTTTTTTGTTATGCACTTTGCCAGAGAGTTGGGACACATTCAGGACAGCCACTAGCAATTCGCATGCTATGCTGTCATATGCAGATGTTGAGGGTGCTCTTCTTCAAGAAGAGATGAACAGGAAAAACAACTCTGTTGGCAAGTCCAATGCAATGAATGCACGTGGGAGATCCCAGCAAAGGGGGAAAAGCCAAGAAAGGGGAAGGAGCAAGTCTCGCTCCAAAAAGGATTTTGAATGCCATTATTGTGGCAAGAAGGGACACATCAAAAAACAATGCTACAAATGGAAAAATGATCAAAAAGAAAAAGGAAAAGGCAAAGACAAAGAGAAGGATGAAGCCAAAGATGTAAAGCCGAAGGGCAAAAGTGGAGTCAAGATCGAAGAAATCAATGTGTCACATGCAGGTGGCAGTGAGGATGAGGTCCTCTTTACGTCTTCACTTGATGCCCATTCACTTCTTACAGGTGGTCATGGTATGCACTCATGGATCATTGATTCAGGTGCCTCCTTTCATGTCACAGGTTGCAGAGACTTGTTTGTCAGGTATACTGCTGGCAATGAAGGAGTGGTTTATTTGGGTGATAACCATGCATGCAAAATTCTTGGCAGAGGTGATGTGAGGCTTGTATTTTCAGATGGCTCACAGCTTATGCTCCATGATGTCAGGCATGTGCCTGAGATCAAGAAGAATCTGCTTTCTACTGGACAGCTTGATGATGCTGATTATGTTACCACATTTGGTAGTGGAAAGTGGAAGATTAGTAAGGGCTCACTGGTTGTTGCCAGAGGCTCTAAGGTGGACACTCTTTACTTTATGCATGCAGGTGTTTGTCACCATGCTAATGTAAATGCAACCGAGCTGCCGGAAATCTCTATGTGGCATAGCCGGTTGGGACACATGAGTGTCAAGGGAATGGAGCAATTGTCTCGTTTGGGTTACTTGCCTTCTCTCAAGTTTTCAAGTTTTCAGTTTTGTGAGCATTGTATATATGGTAGGCAACTACAGTGCCCCCACAAGAAAGCTCTTGGACAAAAAGATGCTCAGTTAGAGCTTGTGCATACAGATGTATGTGAGATGCCTCAGCTTTCTTTGGGAGGGGCAAAATACTTTGTGTCTTTCATTGATGATGCCACACGCAAGGTGTGGGTTTATCCTCTTCGTTTGAAGAGTGATACATTCTCAGTGTTTGAGAAGTTTGTTGCTCATGTGGAGAATCAAACTGGCAAAACACTGAAGGCTTTGCGTTCCGACAATGGTGGAGAGTATACGTCCAAACAGTTTCAGGACTTTTGTGATGCTAAAGGCATCAAGAGGGAGCTCTCTACTCCTTATGATCCTCCACAAAACGGGACAGCAGAGAGGATGAACAGGACCATACAGGAGAAGGTCCGTTCTATGTTGTCACATGCTGCATTACCTCATGGTTTTTGGGCTGAAGCTGTTATGACAGCCGTTCACCTTATAAATAGGTCACCTAACACGAGGCTTGGTGGGAAAGTGCCAGAAGAGGTATGGACAGGGAAGCCTCCGTCATACAAGCACTTGAGAGTGTTTGGTTGCGTTGCGTACGTGCACATACGCAGGGAAATGCGCACCAAACTTGATCCCAAGTCTCACAAATGCATATTCCTAGGATATGGTGACAGAGGTGAAATGGGGTATAGACTTTGGGATCCCATAAATAGAAAGATCATACGCAGCAATGATGTCATTTTTGATGAAACATGCATGTATAAAGAGCCTGCAAGGCAACAGGAGCCTGGCAGAGTCATCTTTGATGATGATGGACATCATGGACAACAACAAAGGGCTGTAAATCAGCCATTACAGCAGGAAAACCAGCCCTTAAATGGTGCTGAAAATGGTCCAAATGGACAGCCAGATATGGCAGAAGATATCCCTATGGATATACCACAGTTGGAGGATATACCGGGCATGATTTTTCAGCCTTATGGCATGGAACAGGAGCCACCAATGGGTGATATGCAGGCTGGACAGCAACCTGCAAATGATGGTCATTGGGTACGGAGGTCCACTAGACCCTCCAAAGCCCCTGACAGGTTTGTTCCAGGGGTTGACTACTTGATGCTTACTGACTGTGGGGAGCCCTCATGTTACAAAGAGGCTTTACAGAGGGCAGACAAGGCTCTATGGGAGCGTGCCATGAAGTCAGAGATGGATTCTCTGCATAAAAATGGAACATGGAAATTGGTGTCTTTGCCTGCAGGCAAGAAGGTTTTGCCATGCAAGTGGGTATACAGGCTCAAAGTTGCACCAGATGCAAAGCCAAGATATAAAGCCAGGTTAGTGGCTAAGGGCTTCAAGCAGGAATATGGTGTGGACTTTGATGAGATCTTCTCTCCAGTGGTCAAAATGACCACACTTAGAGCTGTGTTGGCTTTGGTTGCGCATGATGATCTGGACTTGATTCAGATGGATGTGAAGACTGCTTTTCTTCACGGTGATCTCCATGAGGAAATATATATGCAGCAGCCAGAGGGTTATGCAGTGAGTGGAAAGGAGAAGCTTGTATGCAAGCTGAAAAAGAGTCTTTATGGGCTCAAACAGGCACCAAGGGAATGGTATCATAAATTTGATACATTCATGAAATCTCAGAAATTCAGGAGAAGTGACATAGATCACTGCTTGTACACCAAGAAAGCTTTGGATGGCAGTCTCTTGATTCTCATTTTGTATGTTGATGATATGTTGATTGCCGGGAAATCTCGTAAAGAGATGGATGCCTTGAAGCAGAGGCTGCATCAAACCTTTGATATGAAGGATTTGGGTGATGCAAATCACATTTTGGGTATGCGGATACTTCGGGACAGAAATCAGCATGTGTTGTATTTGTCTCAGAAGGAATACATTGGCAAAGTCTTGCAGAGGTTCAATATGGACGGGGGGAAGAAAGCTAGTACTCCTTTGCCTCCATATGTGAAACTCAGTGCTATGGACAGCCCACAGTCGGATAGAGACAGGGCTGATATGGCCAAGATTCCGTATGCTTCAGCTTGTGGCAGTCTCATGTATGCCATGGTTGCTACTAGGCCGGACATTGCATTTGCAGTGGGAGTGGTTTCTAGATACATGGCCAACCCTGGCAAGAAGCATTGGGAAGCAGTGAAAGGTGTCATGAGATACCTGAAGGGCACACAGGATTTGTGCATTTGCTTTGGCAAACAGGATGCATTAGTGCATGGTTACACGGATTCGGATTATGCCGGTCATCCAGATAACCGGAAGTCTACTACCGGTTATGTATTTACATTCACAGGAGGTGCTGTGTCATGGATATCCAGGATGCAGAAGTGCATTGCCTTATCTACTACAGAGGCCGAGTATATTGCAGCCACAGAGGCTTGCAAGGAGGCATTATGGCTATCTCGGTTAGTGGTTGACTTGGGCTATACAGGGGATATTCCATTGTTGCATTGTGACAGTCAGAGTGCCATTCAGTTGGCAAAGAACCCTGTTTTTCATGCAAAGACGAAGCATGTGGATGTGAAGTATCACTTCATCAGAGAGGTGATAGAGAACAAGCAAATTCAGCTTGTTAAGATTCACACGGATGACAATCCGGCTGATCTGTTGACGAAGAGTTTGCCTCCGGAGCGGTTTGCTCATTGCAGACACTTGATGGGCATTGGATGAGGCCATTTTCAGCCTTGATATGGCCTTGTATATTATCATGTACATGCTGATTTTTTTTTTTCCTTTACTTAAGGGCACTTTGCCTTTAAGTGGGAGGTTGTTGGGGTAAAGGCGTTATGCCCACCCTTATAGTGTGTACAAGCCCATAAGTTATAGTACATAGTACACTTAGTACTTTTAATGTACTAAGTGCACTATGTGTACTAGTGCAATATACATGTGTGATAGGGGAGTCACACACTCATGCTTTTCATGAGTTGACTTATCCCCACAACTCTCTCTCTCTCTCTCCCTTGCTTCTCTGTGTATGTCTCCCATGAATGATCTCTAAACCCTAATTCAGGTTTCTCCCCTTCAGCATCTCTGATTTTACCCCATGCTCTGCACAATTCTGTAGCATTATCACATGGCTGGTCACCAACCATGTCAGGTACCAATCCTGCACTCGGCATTGTCTTCTTCTTGAGTGGCCCTTCTTTATCCTCGGCATCTTTTGGTGGCTGTTGTGGACATTTTGCAGCCATATGCCCTTTCTGTTCACAGATGAAACATTTCCCAGCTTGCATCAATGCCTTTCTCTCTTCAAATGACTTGCCATAGAATGGCCTCTTCTGTCCTTTGCCTTGACCAACACTTTTCTGAGGTTGTGACGGCCAAGTCTTCTTCTCAAATGGCTTCTTTCTATAGAATGGTCTAGGTGGGAAATCCCTCTTCATAAGTGGTTCTTGTTTGCCCTGAGGTTCCTTGTTTACTGTGCTCTTAAAGCCACGTGAACCTCCCTGTAGCAATGCATTAGCCATGTTTGCATTCTCAATGAGCTGAGTCATATTAGAAACATTGGTCTTAATGCAATAATCCCTGATTTCTTTGGGCAAACCACAGCAATACTTTTCTATTTGCTCTGACAATGGCACTGTCCTGTAAGAAGTTACTGGTAAGAGTGCATCCCAAAACTTCTTATTATACTCTTCCAAATTTACACAGTTGGCTGCATCAAGTTTGTGCCATGCTGTCATAACATCCACTTCAAAAGTATTTGTAAGCCAGGCAAAAGAGAACTGCTGCTTAAAGTGAACCCATGTAGCAGGTGCTTGTCCTTGCATCAACAATGAGGTCCACCACTGTAATGCATTACCTTTCAAGAAAGTAGCAGCCTTCTGCACCTTAGAAGACTCTGTAAAGTTACCCCCAGTGTATGCTGCATCAAACTGCTGAATGAAAGTCAGCGCTTTCAATTTGTCCTGCATCCCACTGAAAGTCTCAAACTTTACTGCTTGACCACCTTCTTTGTAATCCTTTTGCACCTTTTCTGCATCAGTCCTTACTGCTCTTTGTCCACTAGGTTGAGAAAATTCAGCCACACTGACAGGTGCTGCGGGCCCCAAAGCTGAACTAAAATAAGTTTGAAATCCGGGCTGCACACCTATATTGGCATAAAGAGGGTTCACAGCTTCCATAGGCATCATTCCTGGTGACCCTCTTGACATCAATCCTGGCAAAACTGTGGGTGGTCTAGCCATGGCCTGGAAAACAGATCCACCACCAAAATAGCCAGGCTGGGAAGCAAGGAATGGAGGAATGGTCGGCATGACCCTTTGCACATTACTTTCCTGGCCATTAAATGCATGTACCTGTGCCTGTGTAACATGCTGCACTGGATCAGCTGCCACTGCTGGTGTCTGCTCTACATGCTGTGGCATCCTTGGCATTTGTTCCTGTGCCCTCTCAACTGCATGCTGAGATGATTCAGCCTGGGAATCCCCTGTCCTTGACTGCAAATAGCTCTTCATCCTGGGATTCTTCACCAACTGTTCAAAGGTACCAACCATGCTCAGGAGCTGCGCATGAAATAAATCCTCTTGTTCCTGTTCTTCCTCTAACAAGACTGGCTGTACTACTGGCTCCATCCGAGCAGAGGCTAACACCTGGGCACCTGTCACCTCTATATGCTGTCTGCGAGTAGAAGAGGAACTCTCTTCGGCAGGGAGCTTGCCTTTTCCTTTGTCTGTCATACTGTCAACTGAAAGTTTAAGGGAACCTGTATCCAAAGAAAGAGACCGTACTCTTTCTCACCTGTAATCAGTTGTACCTCACTATGTGTGTCTCCTGTTCACCCAATCCAATCCGTGTCCGGGCTCTTGCAGAAAAGAGGACCCTATCCCGGCGATGGAACCATGAAACCGGTCTATGGACACATAAAGCGGTAGTTCATTCACAAATAACCTGGACTTACTGAGACACACATTCACAGAATCCTCGCTCCCTCGCTCAACAACACATTGGCCCCGAAGTCCGGCGCCCCTTGCGGTATTTCTTTATTGTTAAAAGGTTGGAAATTACAAAGCACAAGTGCAACAAAGCACTCTACTTATATCAGCTGAATTTTACAAATTCTAGGAGAATTTTGCCAGCATAACTGCACTAAAACTGTTCCATAGCATCTCAGAATGAGTCCCAACTGACAGGCATACTTCCATAGGCATCAAGCTTCCCAATGAAGTCCAAAACATCACAATTCAGCTTGCTGTAATTTTCTGCACAGGCCTGTTTTCAGCTCTGTTTTCAGCCCAAAATAACCCTTGTACTGTCCTGGAGGACTTTAGCAAAGTCCTACTGCATTTTGGCATCAACCGGGCAACATAACAGCCCAAAAACAGCACCTAAACAGTGCTGAAATAGCATTGTTTTGAAGAGGTTATTACCCTCTTCTGTCCCTGCTTTGGTGTAGGAACCAACTACACCTGTTCCTGTTCAAGGAGGCAACTAGCCTTTGCATATAAGCATGAAATTCACACAATTGTACCTGATTTTATCTGATGATAACCTTTCCATAGTCTGCAAGAGAGAGAAAGAGAGAGAGAGGCTGTGGGGAGCAAGCTCAACCCTCAATTCCTGAGTTAGGGCAAGGGAATGCACCACGAATGCTGGTTTTCCTGCAACAAAACACCACGATTGCTGCAAATTGAGCCTCCTCCCCCAATTTCCCACGCTTCCCTCTTCTCAATGAGGAAAATGTACCAAAATTTGACACTTGGCACATTTTTAAGCCTTTTCCACATGCAATCTTCCAGGCTAAAAATCTCCTGACTGGTTCACATTCTCACAACAGTCCTTTGTCAGCTTTTGGTCCCCTTGACATTCCGCACAAACTGACGCGAACACTTTTCAATTCCGACACTGCCAAAAATAGCAGTTCCCTAAATTTTAGGGATGATGTCATCTGCATTCCTTTTGGTCTCCTGACCATCTTTGACCACTATGGTCACTTCAGAATTTGCTTAGAATTCAAGATACATTCACATTTCGGTGGCGGCCACTTACTAGTGTAAACCGGCCTATACCCTCATTCAGTGGCCATGTCCTGGACACTGTCATTCATCTTTCAGTGCCCATGTCCTGGACACTGTCATTCATCTTTCAGTGCCCATGTCCTGGACACTGTCATTCATCTTTCAGTGCAGTTCTCAGGCTTAGCCAACCACTGGTCCAAAGTCCCACTGGCTGACCCATTCTGACATTGCAATGGCCCAAGCCCTTCCAAGAGATACCGGGGGAAAGCAACAGCAACCAAAGAGAAAGAAAATAAAAATATATACTTATAAAGAAATGTAAATAAGGAAAACAACTGCAAAAAGTTTCACCTCCTGGTGACACTATCCATGCCTTCCATTGGATTATATAGTTGGTGGCATAAATCCAGGATTTTCCTAGAATCATCTCCTCTTCCATTGTTCCTGCAAGCATAACAAATACATTCCCAACCAAGGGATTATTTTTTATGGAGATGTTAACCTTCAAAAACCCCATGGTTTGCGTACCTAATAAATGCACATTGTGAACGTAGGTATTAGTTGCCTTTAGGTGGGGTTTGTTCAGAGCTACCGAAGTTTCATAGGAAATCAAGTTGTGACTTCATCGTGTATCAATCAATGCAATGCTCTTTGTTTGACTATCCTTTGCAGAGACATGTACACTGAGGCGTGCAGCTTCAATATCCAGGTCATCATCCTCAAGCATTCTCCCTTGGAGTCTCTGTTTTGTTTTGGCTTCTCTAGCCCTTGCTTCCTCTTGAGCCTGCCTGATTTTTTCTTTTTTTAGTTCTTTCTTTTGTTTCAAAAGATGCTTTTGTGCAAGCATTTCTTGGGTCAGGGGTCCATAATATTTTTTCAACTTACTTCCGTTGATATACCGCTCCATTTCGATCCCATCGATAGTTTCGATTCTGACTGACCCTTGTGGGGTGATCTCAGACACTCTAAAAGGTTCTAACCCTCAGTATTTCAATTTCTTTTTATTGGTGCTTCCAACACCATACATTAGGACAAGGTCTCAGACACCTTGAAAGGTCCTAACCCTCGGTATTTCAATTTCTTTTTATTGGTGCTTCCAACACCATACTTATTTGCTGTACTATTTCTTTCTAGTTGCTACTTCCCTTAGTGCTAGGCTTCATTATGGTTGATTCTGCCCTGCATCTTCGGAGGTTTGACAGAAACTCAGTACGAAGGCCTTTGTGTGAATATATGCTCTTGAGT
The DNA here is from genome assembly GCF_041138505.1 of Cibotium barometz. Classification (NCBI taxonomy): domain Eukaryota; kingdom Viridiplantae; phylum Streptophyta; class Polypodiopsida; order Cyatheales; family Cibotiaceae; genus Cibotium; species Cibotium barometz. The sequence goes on along the minus strand of NC_141048.1, from coordinate 3,684,847 downwards.
GTGTGTGTTTGTGGAGTGCGTGTGTGAGAGCATATCTTGATACAGATCTCTACACCCACTATTGGGCACTGATGACATTAGTGGGGATGTCGTAGTATCTAGTCCATACTATGCATAATGGAGTTGACAGTTATATAGTCTTGTGGGTTGACTACCATGAGTATATAACATGCACGTTCCTAAAAGGTGAATTTGGACATGTTCCTAGATTCATCTAGGTATATATATATAAGGTCTCCTTTTTTAAGTTCTTTATATTTTAGGTTATGGTCAAACCAATGTTTTCTCCGTAGTTTCTTGACCATACATCCATGCAAGGCAATTAGCCGTTGCTCATCAATCTCTTCTTAATGCATTCTCCATAAGCCTTTCTTGTACTACAATACGTAGGCTTGGAACTAGGAATTCCATAGGCATTACCGCATCAATGCCATAAGTTAGACGAAAGGGAGTATAACCTGTCGCTCGCTGTCAGCTTGTATTTCTAATCCGCTCTACTGGCCTGTAAGGTCTTGGTCAAGATAGCACATAGAATCTTGTTAGTGCTCTCAGCTTAGCCATTTGCATGTGGATAATAAGGTGATGATTTTCAATGTACCAGAAGTCTTACTCAACTCCTCACTCCAGTTCTTAGGCAGATCAGGCTCTTGAAGTTTAGGCAGATCAGGCTCTTGAAGAGTAGTTTTCTCTTCTTGTTTCCCTTCCAAGGTGATCTTACTCAACTCCTCACCCCAGTTCTTAGAGAACTCATCGTGACCTCGATATATCTTAGCCATTGGTGGGCGTCCGTGGGTTTACTTCGCAACAAAGCATTGCGTCGAGCGATATACCTCTTTTGTTTTTGCCACTTCCTGAGGCGTTAGTGCTGCTGCGACCAGGCACTTCTGTGCTTGAGGCTTCATCCTCTATTTCCTCTTCCATAAGTTGCACACTTACCATGAGTACTGAGGTAGTAGGAATGGTTCCCAACTTAACATACTTTGTTTCTCTAGGAGGTAACATATCTATGGTGGCAAGTACATGTATCCAGTTTTCACTAAAGTCTGGAGATGGAAGCGACGCGTATATCTCGTTCTCTTCCTCTTCCGTGAGTGTTCTTTAACTGGTTGGTAGATTTGTATAAGGATGTGGTTCGTTCTGTTGTGACCGAATTATCTCCAAACAATTGCCCTTCCATGGGGTGCGCCTTCCACGTATGGAGATCAATCTTCAAAATTTGTGAATCCTTTCGTATATACACTTGGTCTAATGCCCAACCATGCATCACCTTGGCTTCCCTCATGAAGGGTCTGTCCAAGATAATATCATATGAATCCGGCTGGCACAGAAAGTCCATTACTGTTAGAAATCTAGCATGGTATCACACTAAGCTAGAACATGGAGAAGAGTGCAAGAGGAATGAAGCAAAACTGAGAGATATTCCCATTGATGTGACCCGTGAATAAATAGGGCCAAGTACAAGACATTGAGCAAGAGTGCTTATGGGATAAATGTAGAGGTGCCACATGGCACACACTCAAGACTCAAGACAAAAACTGAGACTAGACAAATGTAGACTAGAGAAATAGTACACCTAGTGTGCACTTATTTCCAACACCCTCCTTAAGTGGACACTAGGAGGAAGACAGAAAGACAAGACTAGAAGACAGACATAAAGACCGATAGACTAAGAGACAAGACAGAAGACATGACAGACAAAGATCCTGAGACACCCCTCCTCAAGTGATATCCTCATATGGGTCCACAAGGGTAGGGACAAGAGTGGATCATAGACAGACAGAGAGAGGCGCAATCAGCCAGTAGAGTGGTCCCACAGAGAGAGAGACTATCAGATAGACATGAGAGAATCTGACAAATAGAAGATAAATGGGGACATTGACAGAAAATGCCAAGAGAATGTGGGTAGCTAATCCACAAAAGAGAGGCATATAGACTGATAGACAGAGTGTCAGAGATATATGACTGTAAGATCACACAAGATAGACACATAGACTGAGAGACTGACTGATTGTAGATAGACAGAGAGATGGACCTTGATAGATAATCCCTCCTCAAGGGCAATCCTCCTGCTAGAGTGGGTAATGCAGGGGTGCCTCTTGGATAGGGACAAAGATAAGTCCATGTAGACATGACATTACTCCATGATCTACATCATTGGTGATCAATGGTGGTAGATAGCATGAAAGCATGGACAAATATGAGAGAGATGGGAAGGTCTTACCATATTTGGCATTGTCTAATTGTCAAATCCCCACGGATCTCCTCGCGATCGATCTTGGTTCGAAACTCGAATCCTGCAAACAAACGAACAACAAACAAGCAAGGGGGTGCAGGCCTGACTCACCTCCCAACCATGACAGCCGTGGGTAAGCCCACAGTCTTGGCTGTCCCCACCGAGCCACGAGCTGAGCTAACTAGGTTGACGTACCAACCAATCTCCTCCTCGCGACGTCCCATACCGCCACGAAGCTGCCCTCGCGGGCCTCGAGATTGCTGCCGGCCTCGGCTGCATAAAGCAGGTGCACGTCTGCACTAGATCCAGGCTCCAAGACCATAGAGCTCTCACAAACTCGTGAGACTCTCTATCTACAATAACTAACCTTGGCCACCCTTTTATAGGCTCTTGGCCGGTCATCGGGCATCCACACTTGGCCGCTCGCCCGTCCATACTTGGGTGCCCGCCCGTTAGTATATCCCTAACTCAGCTCGTCAATCAGCCTGCCTAGTTCCAAGCTTCCCCAAGCCTCGAAACTAGTCTTGCATGCGTATAGCACACGGTAGATACCCACTGTGCACATGACATACTCCCCTTCCTCTAAGAGCTCACTCCTGAGCTCACTAAAAAGCCAGGGTAATCTCTCTGAAGAGAAGTCAATGTCTCCCATGTAGCGTCCTCCTCAACACGATCCTTCCACTTGATCTTGTATTCCGTGATAAGCGTATGACGCAATCTTCGTTCACGAAATCCAAGAATCTTTTCAGGTTCGTGCGGAACAAATGTCATGTCTTGGACATCTATAATTTCTTGAGGAGTAACTAACTGATCTGCTCCACCCAGTACTTCCTTAAGTCTACTGACATGAAATACAGGATGAACTTTCACATGAGAAGGCAAATCCAATTCATATGCACCTGAACCAATCCGTCGTGTAACACGAAATGGTCCACAGTATCTAGGGGATAATTTCGGAGATCTACCTGTTCGTAAAGTCTCGGAATCTTTCGGAACTCGCAAATACACCATCGTTCCTTCAGAGAACTCTCTAGGTAAACGATGTCTATTAGAATAAAACCTATCTCGGTCTTGAGCACTTCTAATAGATTCCTTTGCAACTTGTAACATTTCCTGCATATCTTGCAAAAAATTACGTGCTGCATCATGCTGAAGTCCTGAGAATCCTACTGTAACAGGTGATCTTGGTTGAAAACCATACATAAGCATGAAAGGACTAAATCCTGTACTCGTATGCTTAGTACTGTTATATGCAAATTCTAACATAGGAAGATAATCCTCCCATGAACTCTGTCTTTTGGATACATATGCTCGAAGCATATCCTCCAAAATCTGATTCACTCTTTCAGTCTGGCCATCAGATTGAGGATGATCAGAGGAACTCAAATTCAAAGTTGTTTCTAACTTCTCAAAAACAAGTTTCCAAAAGTCACTTGTAAACTTAGAGTCCCTATCACTGACTATGTCCTGCGGTAATCCGTACAGTCTAAACAATTGCTCGATAAATTGCCGAGCTAATTGCGTAACTGTAATAGTCTTTCGGGTCGGTAAAAACCTAGCCATTTTTGTCAAGCGATCTACCACAACCCAAATAGAATCGTGGCCTTGATGTGTTCTTGGCAATCCGGTAATAAAATCCATGGAAATACTTTTCCATTTATTACCTGGGATTTATAAAGGATGCAACAACCCAGCCTATCTAAAGCGTTCAGCTTTATTTGCCTGACAAATCTGACACTTGAGAACATAATCTTCTACATACCCTTTCATCTTCGGCCAATAAAAAGTGTGTTTCACTAATGATAGTGTCCTGTGTACCCCAGGGTGTCCAACAGAAGGGGCGTCGTGACACTCCCTCAGAATCTTGGACCTAATGTCCGGGATCTGTGGTACACAAATTTTGTCATTACGGAATAGCAAACCATTCCGAATCATCCACTAACCTCCTGCAGCCTGTATAGTAGACTGGTCAGTCACTGAGTCTTGGTCAATCAATGAGCTCCCGTCCTGGATCTTCTGCCAAAATGGACTTAAATAACTATCAGTCCTGCAAAGCCCTCTCAATGACTGAAATAAGTCAGTAGAAATCTCGGTGAACGACAAAGTATTCACCTCTCTAATCCGACTAAGCGTATCTGCAATATTATTCATGGACCCTTTCCGATAACGGATCTCAAAATCAAAATCTTGCATTAACTCTATCCAACGAGCTTTCCTGCCTCTCAAATCATCTGCATCACACACATACTTGATTGACTGATGATCAGTCAATACCACAAACTTGGAGCCATATAAATAATGTCTCCAAACCTTGAGAGCATGAATCACAGCATAAAGCTCCTTCTCAAGGGTTGGCCAACGAGATTGAGTGTCGTCTAGCTTTTTACTTTCAAAAGCAACCGGTCTACCATCTTGAAATAAAGCAGCCTCGATAGCAGAGTCACTGGCATCAGTTTCAAGAACATAAGGCCGAGTAGGATTAGGCAATGCTAACATAGGTGCTTCCTTGACTTTATCTTTCAAAAGTCTGAAGACCATATCCAAATCGTTATTCCAAGTGATAGGCTGATTGGACTTACGTCCACGACCTTTCAATAAGTCGGTCATCAGTAGTGTGAGCTGTGAGTACTCCCGTACAGATTTCCGAAGAAAAACAACAAAACCGAGAAAAGAACGAAGTTGTTTCACTGTTCGTGGTATAGGCCAGTCTAAAACCTTCTGAACTCGGTCATAGTCAATGCTCAATCCATCTCTAGTGATCTTGTGTCCCAAGTAAATGATGTCGGTCATAAAGAACTCACATTTACTTAACTTAGCATATAGTCGATTCTGTCTCAAAATAGATAAGACAATCATGAGGTGTCTGACATGATCCTCGATAGTACGGCTATATATCAAAATATCATCTAGCAACACCACCATAAATTTCCCCAAATGTTCACGAAAAAGATCTTCATCATTTGCTAGAAAGTGGCTGGAGCATTGGTTAACCCAAAAGGTAATACGAGAAACTCGTAATGGCCATACCTAGTCCGAAAGGCGGTTCTTTCGACATGCCTTTCATGAATACGTATCTAGTGATAGCCAGTACGTAAATCTATCTTCGTGAAATATTTCGCTCCTGCTAACCGGTCAATTAGGTCATTTGATCTAGGGAGAGGATAACGGTTCTTAATAGTCAGCTTGTTCAATCTTTTGTAATCTATACATATTCTCCAAGTATTGTCCTTCTTTCTCCTAAGCAACACAGGTGCACCCCAAGGTGATTTACTTGGACGGATCTGGCCCATCCTCAAATAATCTTCGAGTTGTTTAGCCAACTCATCTTCCTCAGCTTGGCTCATCCTATAAGGTGGAATACTCACAGGATGAGCACCAGGGATCAAGTCAATACGATGATCTATTGCCCGTTCAGGTGGTAAACCCGATGGCAGTTCCTTAGGAAATACATCTTGAGTATCTTCTGTAATTCTTTGCTTTCAAACACACTTAATTCATTCACATCCATGGAAGGGATGAGAAAAGAAGAAAGTGGAATCAATACACAATGGAAAGCGGTATACAAAGAAGAATCCATTATATTTCCAAAATCAATAGTATTTACAAGAGGTCCCTGAGAGGGATGGATACAATCACCTAAAATACTATACTTGGTGTCCCTATGCTGAAAAGAAAAAATATGACTAGACCAATCTATCTGGACATCAAGAGTCTTAAACCACTCAATCCCTAATAACAAGTCTACATTTTCCAGATGCATGACATAGCATTCCAGACATAGTCACAAGGGACAGGGGACGGTGACGGGGGACGGTGACAGGGGACGGGGACGGGGACGGGACGGGGGACGGCCATAAGTAGGGAACGGGGACGGGGGAGGGAACGGCACTCAAAAAATACTTTTTTTTTAATTTTTCTACTCTACACTTATTCTACTTTGGAAGTACATCAAAATGAGCACAAATTTACATGGACGGACTCAAATGAGTCAATGACAAAAATAGTGCTGAAGACTAGAGGCTAGCCGCTAGAGAGACAGTCTATGCAATGTGTTTGAGACAGCACCATATATAGATAGCATGTTCTTATACTACTCTCTCTAAATTTCTGCCGCCGGGGGGATCCAAGGGGGGCCGGCAGTTCGGGGGAGTTCGGGGGCACTGCCCCCGAAGCTTGAAATGAACTCAAAATCGTGATGATTTTTCAGCAGCAAAACATCCTATTATGCACAAAATAATTCAAGAAAAATAGCAACAAGAAGTAACAGCCATAAATGGCTAGAAACGGGCAGGCAGGCGCAACGGCCAAAAACGGCAGGCGCAACGACGGCAGGCGCAACGGCTCTCTGCCGTCCCCCGCACAGGCCGTCCCCGACAGCCGTCCCCCGTCCCTGCGCCGTCCCCTGTTTGAAACGCCCGTCGGGGGACGTCCGTCCGTCCCCGTCCGTCCCCGTCCCTGCGCCGTCCCGTTTCGGCGTCCCAGCGTTCCTAGGCTCCGTCCCTGCCGTCCCCTGTGACTATGAAATTTCCAGAGTATCTTTGTAGTCCTGAATCTGGATTGGAAGCATCTTCACCTTGCGATCCCAAACTTGTCTGCCCGCCGCCGCAGGTAGACGTACCTCATAGGTATGGTCGCTGAGTGTCGTATCAAGACTCAATTTCTGCACAAGTTTGTAGTTAACAAAGTTATGCGAACTGCCAGGGTCTAAAAGAATGTGAATTTTATGGCCATTCACTTCTCCATAAACTCGGAGAAGATCATGCATGCCAAATACCTTAGAATTGAACAGACAATCAGAACAAGTACTAGGGCGAGAAAGTACAGTAATTGACGTACCTGTCAAAGACAACTGGTTAGCTGCCTTTGGCTTGGGTCCTGCGTTTGACTTGGTACCCTTTTGCTTTGGGCACTCATTACGCATGTGTCCTTTTTCTTCACAGATAAAACAACGTCCTTCCTTCTTGAGCTTTAAAGCCCTAAGGAGTCGTTTCTTCTTCGCTGGTGTCGAACTTGTATTCTTCGAAGGTTGGTCCGAAGACTTGCCTTCTGTCTTGTTAGCCATAGGTGCGGAGAACTTTCTTTTATGCTTGTTCCCCTGCTCGGTAACGGGTTTCGACTTGGAAGAGACCATCGTATCATCATAGATACGAGCTGAATGAATGGCCTCGTCCAAAGTTTTACATTTGTTATTTTTAACCTGTAATCGGTACGAGTTTGGTAAACCAGCTACGAAAAACCCCAAAAGAGTAGTGGGATCCATCTTTGTAGTTTTCATCTGCAAGTCACGAAACTTCTGGAGGTAGACCTCATAAGTGAGGTGCTGCGAGGTCATGGTCAAAGCTGAAAACCGGGCAACAACATCATAATCATCCTCTTTCTTGAGGAATTCTGTCTTGAAAATATCTTCAAATTGTGCCCAAGTCGTTGGCTCAGGGTTCAGTTCCTTCCACCAAAGCAAAACTTTGCCGGACAGGAAACCTGCTGCTAACTGGATCTTCTTTCCATCATCATATGGATGAAACTGAAAGTGAACTTGTCACTTGTGTAGCCAAGTGTCCACGATCTCCTTGGTTCTCTGCTTTTGCTCGCCCCCGAACGGTTCCGGAGTAATATTGGGGCCTAAAGCAGAAGCCAAGGTATCCATTCCCGAGAAAGTAGAGAGGGTAGTGGTCAATAGAGCGATGGAGTTCTGCAAAGCCTGCATCTGGGCTGCGATTTGTGCTTGACGTTCCGTCGAAGAAGCTTCGAGAGCTACTTTGAACTCTTGGAAATCTGATTTTGACACAAACTCGTCAAAAAGATCGGCATCAGTGCCTTCCGTAGCCGGCAAGCCTTCACGTTCCACGAGGGGCTCCAACTCAAATTCTTGGGTCGACATCGTGAAGAGGGTATGCGGAGAGAAAATTCGATCTTTGCACAACAAAAGTGCACGGGAACTTGAGAGCTTGAGAGCTTGAAAACTTGAGAACTTGAGAACTCGAGAGATGTGTGGCAAGAAGCCCACGTGAGGGGGTTTATAAAGGTTTCCCAAAAGCCAAAAATAAACTCGAAAAGCTAGGCTTAGCTTTTGCTTTTGCTTTTGTGTTTTTTTTTTGGAATATATATATATATATATATTAATATATATATATATATATATATATGGATATATATATTCGCTTTTCTTTTTTTTTTTAAACACCTTTGGAAACCTTGGAGAGGGGAGGACTTTTAAACCTTTTAAAAAAAAAAATTTAACTCCCCTAAAAAAAACAAAAAACGAAAGCACTAAAAACGAATGCTTTCCTTACGTGTTTTTTTTTTCTCAACCTCCTGGATTAGCCGGTGCTTGCTGTGCTGACGTGGAGTGATGGCCGTCGCTGCTGTCGTCATTGCTGCCCCCGGCGCCAGGACCTTCGCACCAACCTGCGTGTGCGCCTACGCCAGCCAGATGTGATTCCTGCGCTGGGCCGCCTACAGGGCCTGGCTGGGCGCCTGCGTAGGTTTGGGCGCTGCCCGCCTGGCGTGGGTACCAGCCCGCCTAGCCTAGGCACCAGCCCGCCTGGCATAGCCTAGGCGCCTATGTGGCTTGGCTGCCTAGCCGCCTGGCGTAGGCAGGCCTGGGCGCTGCCCGCTTGGCCTAGGCGCCTTCACATGCTTGGCCGGCTGAGAGTCTAGCTGTCATGGCCCTGTGAAAATGGAACAGCACAAGTGTGGGCATGGTGGTTGCAGAGTCAGAATATTTTATGATTCACATGGGGGGTGCCCGGACAGAGTTTAAGATGTGTGGACATCCCTAGGTGTGAAGGGGGGAACTAGAACATTAAACTTTTAATGTTTATAAAAGTTGCCCCTAGGCCTTAGTGGCCCTAGGGAACTTTTAAAGTTTGGGGGCCCTAGGATTTTTATGGGGAGGAGGCCACTCCACTTTTGGAGTGAGTGCTTCTCTCTCCTCCCCCTCTCTCTAGCTTTTGGGAAAAGGAGTCGTGGAGGGGATGCACTTATGTACTCAAGCGTGAAAAAGCACAGAAGAAGGAGGCGGCTGCTGTATCTGTGTGTTGCTGCTGTTTTCTTCTGCATATTCAGCCGTACTTCCCACGTGTGCAGATCGTACAGCACTGTACGACTGCAAGTACAGTGGGCTGCTGTAATCTGCTGCAAGCGCTGTTTTCTCTGCTCGATTGCAAGGCAGAGGCGGAGGTGGGGGGTGCAAAGGCGAGGTGGAGGGTAGAGCGGCACGAAGAGGAGATGGGGGGCCGGCGTAGAAACGCGCAAGGAGAAGGGGGAGAAAGAGGGGGGCGGGTGGCTAGCGTGTGCAGGGGGAGCTCCAACTCGTTGGGACACCAAGGGTCTATGAGGGCTCGGGTATTGATTACCTAGAGATCCAAGCTACTGGCTATCTATAGTAGGTTAGCTATTTATAGTGGTAGTTATTATTGGCATACATGATATGAGTAGTGCCACATGTGAACATGGGCTAACCAAGGGCACTTTTTCCCATTTTTTCCCTTGGAGATTTGGTGTGAAAGGACACCATCTACTTTAGCTGTATTATGATATTATGGAGTTGACCTACTAGCTCCACACATTCCAATGCAATCCTATTCTTTGCATCTCTCATCATCATCTCGAGTGTACTGTGTGTGTGAGTGTGATGCTATGCCAAACGCTCACTTTGTTGTTGTAGCTCCCCTCTTGGGCCAACAGTGGTATTAGAGCTTTGCTGCTCGCAGGCGACACCTCCATCCGTTCACGCACGACCAGACAATGGCCCAACTTGACCCGTAGTCACGAGAAATGAGAAACGAGAACGGAAATGTTGGAGGAATGGAAACAAGGAAACGTGTTTTTAGGGGTGGAAACGGCCATTTCTTGTGACAATATCACTTGAGAAACGAGAAACGCCCATGGGTCCTGAAACGGAGAAATACGTTTCTAGGGACTGAAACGGCCGTTTCCTGTGACTATGACTCAACCTTCCGTCCGGCGCCTGCTGTGACCTTCTGCTCGGTACATTTCCAGTTCCAACCACTATGCCCGCCGCCTTGCTTGCCCTACTTGCCACCACCCTGCACCCGTTTTGGCGGCACTAGTGTGGGGGGGTCCGCCTCCGCCCGGCCTAGGGGCAGCGCTCGTAGCACAATGGGCAGAGCTCCGCCCAACTTTGTGCCTGACGTGGCACAAGCTGAAATTTCGAGTTTTTTTGGGCATCACTTTCGTCAATTTCATTTTTGTCCATCACCGCCCATCGCTGTTCGTCCAGTCACCGTCGTTGACTCTAATTAGTCGGCAACGCCAACGGCATTCCGGTTGCCTCACTTGCCTGCTTGCCATCCATCAACTTCGCCTCTGGATACCTACCTACTCGCCGTCCGTCGCCTTCGCCTCTAGCTGCCTGCCTATTCGCCGGAACGTTGTCTTCGCCTGCTAGCCATTGTGCTCCAAGGCTGGTCTTCGCCCTCTGTTAGCTGGCTGTGCTAGAACCTCAATCGCTCCACTGTCTCACTTCAGCTCAGCACCTTCAAAGTTGTTGCTTCTCTGTTGTGATAGTCGGCCACCCGACCCTCTTCCAGTAGGTACTTTGGATTCTGTTTTTGGGGTTTTTGAGAATAACATGCTTCAGTGCATAATTCCAAGTGCAGGCAGTAGTACCGTGCAAGATTTCAGGTTGCTAGGTTTAGTGAAAATTGGAGATTTTTTTAAAGTCATGCTTAATTGCATAATTCAAGCTGCAAGCTTTGTAGAAATTTGGGGGTTTTCAGAAGTTAGTGCTTAATTGCACAATTGAAGTTGTAGGGAATATACATACTGGAGGCTTTTTGCATTTGTGTGCGATTGGCACATCATACAGCTCACTGCTGCACAAAAATTTGAGGTTTTCCATTCTATAGGCCTTGATTGGATGTTTATGCATTTATTGTGTAGAGATTTGCATTGCTTGTGTTGTCAAGACACTCCAAACATTTATTGCAGCCTTGTATTAGAGGCAAAAAGTTTGCTCAGGAACCTGTGATTGCCTAGCATAGCACTCCGGTTTATGGGGTTTTTGCTTGTGGGTGCTTTTTACAGCATACTTGGGTGCAAGTGTTTGCATATCTCTTCGCAAAGAGATTTCAGCATTATGGTTGGGAATACAACTGATATATTCGGGGTTTTTTCCTAAGAGGACAAACTGGATGGCAATAACTACTCCCTGTGGAGTTTCATGGTCCAAAACCTTTTTGTGGCCAAAGGTTTATGGGGTTATGTATTAGGTGAAGATGTACGTCCTACAGACATAGCGGCTAACACACCTAGCTGTGGTGCTTAGCAAGCTGCACTACTTGGTCCTCCCTCAGAGGAGGAGAAAAGATGGGATACTCGTGATGCCCAAGCGATGGCTTTGATTGCTTTGTCAATAAAGCGATCAATCATACCGCATATGAGGTCTTGCAAGACCTCACGACGAGCTTGGGATGTCACATGCATGCCTATGCCATGGCTAATCCTCTGCATGAACATTCTTAATCCCTGATTAATCATCAATTAAGGTCAACATTTAAGTCACAGCATTATCTATAACATCAGAATCAAAAGCATCATCATCATCATCATCAACATCAGCAGCAACATCATCATCATCATCATGGGAAGACATAAGGGTCTATCGGCTGGTAGCAGTACCCTGTCGGTTGGTAGCAGACCTTGTGTAGAAGGCGGCCAGATGTTCTACAGTGGGCAACAGGTGTGGCAAGATCAATAGGTAACAATTTATGTGAATATTTGTCCACACATTAGGCCGACAACAGTTACTGTTGGCCAACTGCTTCCCAAGCATATATATAAGCATACAGTCCATAATTCATCATTCATCAAGTTCATTCAGCAGTTAAGCCATTCATTCATCAGTAGAGCATATACAGGGCCAGAGGTCAACCCCCTTTGGGGTTGACCAAGGGCCCAACCATGTACAAATAGTAATGTCACCTTTTGTACCATATTAAAATACAGACACCAATCTCTCTTCTTCTCTCTCCTCTGTCTTAATCATGTGTAAATGAGCATCTTGTTCTTAATCAAGCTTAGGCCTATGGATCAGTACAGCAAGGCTTTCGTGCATGCAACATGGGATGTATTGGAGACCATGGGATGCACAGCAAGGCTTTCGTGCATGCAACATGGGATGTATTGGAGACCATGTATCAAGCTAAGAATGAGACCAGAGTTGCCTTTCTTAAAAGGGAGTTGGAAAATGTGTCCATGGAAGATGAGGACTGCATGGCTGATCATTTTATGAAGATCCGAGATCTTTGGGAGCAGTTGCTTCATTCCTGAAAAGGAGTTGGTCTCCAAGATATTGTCATCATTGCAAAAAAAAACTTACCTGAACTTACACACATCACTCACTCTATCTAGGTAGGGAAACCTGGAACCAATCTTGTTTGAAGAGCTGGTTAATTTGTTGCTACAGCAGGAGCAGAATTGGAAAAACCATGCGTGGTAGTGATATGGCTTTTGTTGCCTAAGGCAAGGGCAAAGGAAAAGCCAAAAGCAATTTTCAACCAAAGGTTGATCCTTCACAAAAGGCTAAAAATGATGCAGGCAAGCCCAAGAAATAGGGCAAGTCACTTCTGCAAAAATCCAGGTCACTATTTAAATGAGTGCAGAAAGTGGCTTGCAAAGGAGAAGAAAAAGAAAAGCGGCATGGTTGTAGATTCTTCTTCATCACCTACAGTGAAAGTTGATGCATCAGTAAATCTTGTGTAGGATGAGTGGACTTTTCTAACTCGCGGTTATGATGCATCATTAGAGCATATGTCTCTGTGTCAATGAAAGACACAACACATGGTACTTGTACAGTGGTACTTCTAAACACATTACTTCACAGAGGAATTTGTTTAAGAAGCTTATGGCTGCCCTTGAAGGCAAACGGGTAACATGTGCACGCAATTCTTCTTATCCAGTTCAGGGTGTTGGTGAGGGGTCCTCACAACAGCAGATGGTGCAGACTTATGTCTTTCAAATGTATTGTATGTGCCTAGGATTAAGAAGAACCATGGTTGTTTCTCGTACTGGTAGGAACCTATTTGTACCGTGCGATATCGTACGGTACGATATGACCATTGGCACAATTTTGACCGTTTGCAAAAGTGCCATTTTTATCCTTTTTTGTCTGCTGTTTTTACTATTTTTTTGGTTGGTCTTGGCTATAGGCTTGAGCTCTTGAGCAACTCTTGGATGGATGCAATCATGTGTGCTACACGTGTTGAATAGATGTCCTACCAAAGCATTGAAAACCTTAACGCCATATGAGGCTTGGCACGAGGAGAGGAAACCTAAAGTTGATTACTTAGTTTTCGGATGTATTTCTTATGCACATGTATCTCAGTAATTGCGAGGTGAGCTTGATGACAAAGCCACTAAGTGCATATTTGTGGGTTACACTAGTGGCAGTAAAGGATACCGTCTCTTTAATCCTTCCACACAAAGGCTTTTGGATAGTAGAGACATCTTTGCTGAAAATTCAGACCAGCCATTGGCTGATTTTTTTGGACAGCCACCTTCAGGCCTACATAACATCTTTGAAGGACTTCTCTCATTGGGAATTGATGGCACAACAGATCAGCCATCAACTTTGCCTAATGGACAGCATCTGGGCGCTCAAAAATAACCCATAAATGAGCTCATTACACGTCAAAATGTAGAGGAAGCAGGAAGAGCGGACAGCAACAGAAGAGGCTAGAGTTGTGCCTCCTTGGTTGCTCCGTATCCTACAGGAAAGCAAGCTTTCAGCTCCACTTGGTAGTAGGACACGGACTGGTTCATGTAATGCAAGAGAACATGCAGATGTTGCTTGCATGAGTACACTTTGTGATGTAGATGAGCTAGATGAGGATGAACATTGGGTAAAAGCCATGCAAAATGAGATGGATTCTATCCACAAAAACAACACATGGGATTTGGCAGACATGCCTGTTGGCAAGAAGTCAATAGGCACAAAGTGGGTGTACAAGTTGAAAAGAAATTCTGACGGTACCATTGATAGGTACCGGGCCAGGCTTGTGGCCAAAGGATATGCCCAAAAAAGGGCATTGATTATGATGAGACTTTCGCACCTACTTCTCCACAGTTAGATGTGTTGTTGCATTGGCTACCCATCATGGATGAAAAGTGCAACAATTGGACATAAATTAGCTTTTTTCAATGGGGATTTGCAAGAAGAAGTTTATATAAATCAAGCCATTGGTTTTGAGATGCATGGTCATGAAAGCAAAGTATGTAGAATTCAAAAAGCACTTTATGGTCTCAAACAAGCTCCCCGATCTTGGTATGAGAAAATACATACTTATTTGACAAGCCAGGGCTTTCACAATAGTCCAACAGAGAGCACCCTCTATGTGAAAGAGGATCCTGACACTTTGATTATGCTCATTCTATATGCTGGTTGACATGTTGCTAATAGGGAATAATAAGGAGAAAATTTCAGCCTTCAAAGCTGAATTGCAAACCTCATTTGAGATAACAGATTTAGGATGGTTGCATTATTATTTGGGCATACAATTTGTGCAGACAGATGTTGGGATTTATGTACAGCAATCAAAGTACATTCAGAAGCTGTTGCACAAGTTTGGGTTTCAAGATTGTAAGCCGTCTCTACTTCAATGGAACCAAGGCTCAAATTGAGCGTGTATGATGTTGGGGAGCCTTTTGATATGAGTATTTACAGCCAAGAAGTGGACTGCCTTATATACTTATGCAACACACGCCCAAATATTCAGTTTGGGGTTTCCCAGTGTAGCAAATTTATGCACATCCAAGATACAAAGCATTGGCAAGCAATAAATCAGATCTTCGGCTATCTTCAATGCACTCTGGATCTGGCTCTGGCATCCCAAGGGGGTAGCTTGCAGTTACATGCTTACAGTGATTTAGATTGGGTTGGTGACTATAATACATGGCAATCCACCAGTGGGAATTGTTTCTTTTTGGGGAATTCATGCATATCATGGTTGAGCAAAAAGCAACCCAGTGTTGCCACATCTACTTGTGAGGTTGAGTACAAGGTAGCCTTTACAGCCATAGTGGATTGTGTATGGCAAAGGAGATTGATGGTTGATCTTCGTGAATGTCAATAGACACCCACTACCATACTCATTGACAGTCAGAATGCTATTGTTGTGGCACGAAACCCGGTGTTTCATGCACGTACTAAGCACATCGAGATTCATTATCAATATGTCAAAGAGATGATACATGCAGGGGAGATCACATTATCTTATTGCTCTACACAAGACAATGTTGGAGATCTGTTCATGAAGGCATTGTCTCGAGAGAAGTTTGAAGCTTTCTGCAAAGCTTTGGGCTTACTCTCCTACAAAGAGTGATGTGCCACCCACCTTGTACAGGTTCACATTAGCACTACAGGGGGGGATTTATTGGCATACCTGATATGAGTAGTGCCACATGTGAACATGGGCTAACCAAGGGCACTTTTTCCCTCCCTTGGAGATTTGGTGTGAAAGGACACCATCTACTTTAGTTGTATTATGATATTATGGAGTTGACCTACTAGCACCACACATTCCAATGCAATCCTATTCTTTGCATCTCTCACCATCATCTTGAGTTTACTGTGTGTACTTCTTCACTGTGTGTGAGTGTGCTGCTATGCCAAACCCTAACTTTGTTGTTGCAGCTCCTCTCCTAGGCCAACAATTATCACTATATAAGTGATGCCTTGGGTTATTATTGTGTTGTCAGTTGTGTAGTTTTTTTTAAATGGATTTGTGCCTGGACTTGAGTTTTCTACTCGTGCCGTGAACATGGTAGATCACAGAAAGTCTTGTTGAGGGCCCTTGTGGGTAGGCATTGATGGTATGTGCTTCGTGCGTACATCTCCAAGAGCCTGTTTCTGTTGATGTAGATCTCCAGTAGCTATGAGACTTAAGGGTATTCAAAATGATGTGGCTAGGGATTTCTTGGCAGATATTCAAGAGATGCTAGCTAGAGCTAGAGATTCTCTATATAAAAATGCACAAGATAAAGCACGGTTTTATGCTGATAGACATTGTTTGCCAAGGGATTTATCCAATGGAATGCTCGTGTATTTGCAAATACCCAAGAGTTCAAAGATGTTATGCACGGGGAAGGTTGGGAAGTTATCCCCTAGGTACTGTGGACCTTTCCGGATCCTTAAAAAGATCAGAGAGGTAGCTTACAAGGTAGAACTGCCTCGGAATGTGGAAATTCATCTAGTCTTTCATGTCAATAGATTGAAAGAGATGCTGGGATTTGAGGATAACATTGTGACTCCTCATGAGTTTGTTGAGGTTGAGGACTTGTCCTATGTTCCACATGAACCAGAAATGGTGATTGATTTTAAGGAAAGGCAACTTAGAAATAAGTTGATCCCTGTTAAGTGGAAAGATAGGGTAGAGGAGAACTCAACTTGGGAGACAGTTGCTAGTTTACAGCATAGATTCCCCAGTTTTTCTTGCTTAGACAGAAATGTTTGAGGGGAAGTATTTTATGTAAGAGGGTTCCCATTGCAAACCCAGCGAATGGAGATGGATTCTTTGACTGGACTTCAAAGAGAGAAGGGCCTGTCTTTCTATCAAAGGAAAAATTGCAGATTTTGTGTTCTTCCCACGTGATTGCGGAGAGGTAGATGGCCATCTTTTTACCCACATCTTGTGTTTTATTAAGATTATATCAAAATTATTTTTTGACTTAATTCTCCATATATCCATTGCCAAAAAATCAGAAATCTATGGTACAGCCTTGCTTACTGACTAGGGCAGCTTGCAAGACATCACGTATTTTTCACTGGGCTGGTATGCTGCTGATGTAACTTGCAAACCAATGTGGTGGCTTCCAATGAGGCCACTGAGGAGGCAAGAAGCTGGAGGTCCGCTTCTGATAATTGATAGTTGGTGGCGGCCTTGGACAAGGAAGGAGCAGCAGCTGCCATGGCGTCCTCCAAAGGGAACTGATCAACCTGTCAAAGAAGCGAGCAGCCTCTCCAGGCAGGAGCAGGAAAAGGCTGGAACAAGGGGAAGATATAAAAAAAACAGAGCGGCAGGTAAAAGTGGGATAATGAAGAAAAGAAAAAGGAGGCAAAGTGTAAAGCAGAAAATGGGAAGGGTTAAGGAGGGAGGCCCGTTTGCCTAAAAACAGATCCACAGCTCCGGCGCCGGGGCGGGGTGCTGCTGCTGCACTGGGAGAGGGGGAGCTCCAGCTCAAGTCCCACACTACAAACTCTGTTCGCAAGATACCAGGGTTTGGATGTTGAATGGACTATATCCCCTCTCTAACAATGATGAGGACATGTCCAGGTCGTGCGACCTTGATGCTAGTCCCCTCAGTAGAACAACCAAGAAGCAAAGGACTAAACAGGCTCAGCATCCTACACCCCCATGGCTTGTGAGAACACATGCCTAAAGGGTGACTAGGAAGAGGGTGAACCAAGCTGTCCAAATCAGCGGTTGTAGCTTCTCTTCGTGCAAGGTTCAAGTAGTTTAGTCATGGTCCAAAAATAAATTCTTGAAGCCACCTTAGTTTAATTAATAGTGCACCTAGACTTGTGTCATGTTTAGGTTCCTGCGACGAGTGCTTGTATCTCAGCAGTTTTAAGATCTTTTTACTAACAATTATGAGCCTTGAAAGGGACTTAGTGGGATCCAACTAAACTAGTAACATTGCAGGGAGTGTGAAATCTTTGATTAGTCTACCGTGCTTCATGTCTCATGCAAGCATCCCAGCTGATGTGAGAGAGGCTCGTGGCTTAACCGAAGATTTGATTCGTCTGTCGGTGAGTAATTATTTTGAAGTTACCAAAGTAGTGCACTAAAAGTTCTGGAAAATCTGCTTTTCATCTTTTGTAACGATCTTTTCATCTTCCAGGTGGGCATTGAGGATGTCAACGACTTGATTTCAGATCTAGAACAGGCCCTATCTACAGCACCAAAAGACATAAAAGAGTTTTAGAGCCACTCACAGGGCGCACAGTTTTGTCATTTTGCATTATGAACATGTAAAGTTTTTATCTTGAACAAATCTCGAGGGATGTTGATGAGTGGAATTCAGGCACCCATTGCAGGAGCCCTTTTTTGAAAGGCACAGAAATATCATCGGATTTTTAGTATGGTGCTTTGGATGGTGGGTGGTGTGGGGGTGTTGCGTTGAAGGAATTATACTCCAGTTTGCAGGCTTCATGAGTTGTCACTGGAGAGGACCATATGTACCCTAAAAGAACTCTAATTGATGGATCCTTGCAGTAAATCTTGAATTTCAATTTAAATAGTATACATCATTTAAACATGGTAGACTAACATAGGCCAAAGACATGCATAGTCAGAAGACAGCATATCACTTATCATAACATTTCCAGCACCTGCATGATTTCACGGTATTGTCATATAATAATGTCGTAAGATGCTTTACACACTCAGGGAAAAGGAGGAAAAAGCTGCCAAAAGGGGAAGATCTTCCCTGGCCATTTTAATGGATGGGGAGTCTGCCATGTCCATATTCTTGCCCACTTGGGAAAAAGGGGAAGAGTCTGTAAAACACCCTAATAATTGACAACCAAAAGACAAGGAAATATTTTTTTATATTAAAAATAGGAGAGATTTTATTGGGTTCTCACATAGGATTGCGTAGCTATTTAGTTAGATCTGCCTTAGTTGAAGTGCTCTCCCAAATGTGTACTGAAAAAAGGGAGGATACCATTAGCGTCTTCTAGAGCTATCATAACAAAAGATGAAAACGGAGTAGAAATGTGATGTTGAATGAGTATGTGAGTGCCAAGACCTTGTTGAATTTTTGCCAAATGTTCCTCTTGGAGGGTATTTAGCTTGCCATTTGTCCAGGTAGTGGGGTTTCAAAGATGCAAGAGAATCTCATTGGTACCAACAATTGCTTCATCACTTTATGAGTTGTTGGTCCTTGTTGTTGTCTCCTCCGTTGTTGATGAGGCTTTCTATTTTTGGTTGGGCTTTTGGCTTTTCGGGACGTGGAGAGGATTGATTAGATAGAGACTACAGCAATAGAGTGTGATATCTTCACTCGATGTGTTGACAATGACAAATTTTGTGATGAATACCTAATTGGGAGATTCCTTGAAGGGATCCTTGATTCTACCTTGCATAATGCCTTGTACTCGAAAAAGCACAAAAACATTGAGCCATGCTATGGGAGTGTCGTAGATTTTGACAATAACTTCATGGGAATCTCTTTAAGGAATCTCCATGAATGAATCTCATCAAAAGCATCTCTTCGCACAATGCCTTCAAAGATCAATGGAAAGAGTCATAGGTGGCACCAACTCTAGAAAAACTAGTGGCGGCCGCACTTATGCAGGGAATGATCGAGTAATGGAAAGTTGGAGTAAAAAAAGCCAACATAGAGTAACCACATCTATCCTAGATGTGAGTTGGTCTGGTGTTTGATATGTTTTGCTAACCAAACAAGCACGGAATGCCCCCACCTAAGACCTAGATAAGAAAGGATTTGGTGTGTGTAATGCATGAGGGTTGGAAACCATGATACTGCCTATTGCTATAAGAATCAACCTTCGAGGCAGCAACAATTGCTGGTAGCATTGGCTCCACCCGCTCATCACCTTGCTTTGTCTTCTCCACCGATAAGGCCCATGCTTGCTGGGGCACCTCACCCAGGGCACCTCAAAGAGGAATGCTAAGAGTTATGGAGTTACCTCTATTGCTCCTATTGTTGCCACCCACAGCAGCCACCCATCCATTCCCACAGTAACTCCCATGAACCAATTGACCCTAACGGAAATACCTCAAGGGGAGGAAGAGGGAATAGGAGGAGATACTAACTACCTAGAGAATTCTTACAGGTTTAGAGTCTCCTAAGTCAGATCCTAAGTCGCTATATTTAAGATGGTGATAGTGTTTTCCTTGTCTATATAGCTGCAATGCAATCTAATAGGGGGAGGGACATCAATACCTTAGAAACAAGCATGCTGCTACAATGCTTTCATTGCAAGGGATCCCACCGGCTGTCAAGTGTCCCATCAAGAAATCTACCAACCAACCCACAGCTAGTAGTACCACTATGCACAGGTTGTGGTATTGACCACATGTACAAGGATTGCCCATTAAGAGCATCTATCCAATACATTTAGTATACTTTTGTTCCTAGTATTTTGCTTTATCCACTTAATAAATGACTTCTTAAAAGATTGTATGACCAAGGTTTATAGGTAATTTTTTAAACGGTTGCCTTGGGCATTCATGAGAACACTCCCATCAACATCCCACTATGTAGTATAATATCTATATCGTGCTTGAATCATCTCTCTCATTCTCCATGGATGGCGAGCAAGAGAAGGCATACACTAAAGCATCCTTGAGAATGATAAATTTGAGAGCTTGTTCATTCTTGATGGAGAATCCCTAGATCCTTCCTAGTGGTGACGACATATGATAAATGGTATTATAATAATGGTGAAGAGTACAAATAGCCATAGCTAAGAAGGCTTCAACACTCAAGCAAAGATAATGCAAATTCGATGAAGCTGGGAATTACAAACTTTCAAGATCCTTTTTACAAAGCTTATGGGGTTTTTATAACCTCCCAGGACCACACAGGGGTGAGTGACCACACAAAGGTCACAAATAGCTGAAGGATATTACTAAGGAAGAAGCCAAATTTGAGTGCCTAAAATGCAATCCGCTCGAAGCTACAACCCTCCCAGAGAGTAACAAAAGAAAAGTTAACAAAATCATCATCATTCTCAAGAACCTAAAGAGAATGAGGGGGAGAGAGAGAGCTTGAGTTCCTTGTAAGAAAACATACACACACATAAGAGAGCAAGACACACAAGAGAGATGGATATCTGAATTTTCTTCTATTTTCTTTTCTCTACAACAGTATAACCAAAAGAGTACATACTATAAGGGAAAATACTCTCCTACAATAACATAGAATGGTCGACGGTCCATAGTGTGAACTCGATTATATGAGCTAGTGTTATGACTGCCATAACTCTAGTACTCCAAAGTGGCTGTCACATAGCATTTCATCCCCACTAGCGGCATATCAACCATGCCAGTGACACAAGTACATAAGCTATCACCTAGGTGGGTCATCAATGTCCGGAGTACTAGTCGAGCTCGATATCTCAACACTCCTCCTCGAGCTCGATATCTCAATGTCCGGAGTACTAGTCGAGCTCGATATCTCAACACTTCTCCTCGAGCTCCACTCCACACACTGCACTTCAAGTAATCTCCTAAACATGTGGAGCTTCTTTGTGCCCAATACCTTCATGAAGATGGTAGCCACCTGAATCTCTGTGTTGACATATACCAGATCTACATTACCTGCTAGAAATTTCTCTTTCACAAAGTGATAATGCACTTCAATGTGCTTCATTCTAACATGGTATAATAACCAACTATATACTACTCGTATTGTCACTATCCACAAGTTCACCCATATCACCAAGTAGCTTTTGAAACCAAGGTACCATAGCAGCACTCTTATACTCTGCCTCGACTCCACAAAGTAATTGTTGGTTGTTTCTTATTGCTCCAACTCACATCACCACTCCCAAACATAAAGTCACTGGTACACCTGTCTGCAACACTACCAACCCCCCAATCAACATTTGTATACCCATGTAGCTATATCTCTATACTAGTCTCATAGAAAAGTCCATAATCAACTGTGGACTTTATGTACCTAAGAATCCGTATAGCCATATTCAAGTGTGATTTCCTAGGGGCTTACATAACCTAACTTATAAGTCCAACAACATAGCTCAAGTCTGGCCTAGTAATGGTCATGTAGATCAAGCTACCCACTATGCTCCTATACAAAGTGGGGTCCCCCAAAAGCTCATTTGTATCTGTCGAAAGCTTTGTGTTCTACTCCAATGGCACTGAAATAGGCTTATAGTCTGTCATTTCATACTTGGATAACATGTCCAAGCCACATTGTCTCTGTAATAACAAAATGCCATGAGGTGATCTCACCACCTCTATGCCCAAGAAATGCTACAGCTCACCCAAATCCTTCATCTCAAACTTCTGCTTCAAAAGCGTCCTGACATCATGTATGTCAGCATCACTATCATCAGTGAATCAAGTCATCCACACAAATGACTACTAGCATGATCTCTCTGTGTCTTTTTCATATAAAGAAAAAATATACATTGGACATCTGAAATCCAATGGTAACAAGATACTCCCCAATCTTGTTTGATCATGCCTTGGGTGCCTGCTTCAAGCCATACAAGGCTTTGTGTAACCTATACACAACATATGGGTGTGCATCACTCTCATAACCCGGTGGCTGCATCATGTTTACTTCTTGTAAATCACCATACAAGAAGGAATTCTTTACATCCATCTGACATAAAGATCAACCCTTTGCTACAGCCATAGTAACGACAACTGTCACGGTTACCATTCTCGCAACTGGGTTATTGAATGTCTCCCCATAGTTAATGCCATGGGTTTGTGCATAGCCCTTGGTAACCAATCTCACCTTATACCTACTCACTAAACCATCTGCATTATGCTTGACCTTATACACCCACTTACATCCAATTCCTATCTTTTTCTTAGGCAAAGACACTAACTCCCATGTTGCATTTGCATCCAATGCTACCATCTTCTCATTCATGGCATCCTCCCATTTTTTATTTTCAAGTGCCTACTCAAAAGAAGTGGGATCCAACTCCTATATTGCTTTAACCATGTACGCATAATGATAAGCTGTATATTCATCATATCTCAACCTATCTCAACATGATATCTAACCCCCATAGACCTGCGTACACCTGGATCATTGCGAGGTATCCTCAAAATAGTCTCCTTACACCAGGAGTAACCACAGACAGAATGCCAAACTCCTCATCATCAAGACTCTACTCAGAGCTGCTAGAGTCACCATTCACATATAAGTGACCTGCTGAAAGATTAGCCACAAAAGGTTGATCTACCTTTTCCTTCCCTTTGCATGATACATGTGTACCTACATCTGTTCTCAACTTGCCTTACCATGGACTAACATTGGATCCATTACTAGAGGACTCTCTAGGTCTATTAAACACCTTTGAGATTATTGCTCTACATGTTGTGTAGCATCAGTACTTCTTACATCTGCATATTTTTTTACCTTCACTATTGGTACATATCAACTACTCATCTCATCAAAGACAACATCTCTGCTTACTCGCATCTCACGAGTTGTAGGGTTATAACATATATAAGCTTTATGTTCCAAAGCATAACCAATGAAGATGCACTTCTCTACCTTTGGATGCAACTTTGTTCTCACTTCGTTGGGAACATGCGTATATGTAATATACCCAAACACTTTTAAGTGAGACACATTCGGCTTTATGCCTGTAAACTTCTATTCGGGCGTCATACCATGAATAGCTCCACTGGTGGTTCTGTTCATAATGTACACAGCAGTTGAAACTAATTCAACCCAAGAATAATGTGGCATATTCTTTTCAGACATCAAGACACGTACCACTTCTGCAATGTGCCTATTTTTTCTTCCTACAACACCATTTTATTTGCAGAGTGTGCCTACATATAAACTGTCTTTTAATTCCGTGCTTTCTCAAGAAAGCACTGAACTCATTTGAGGAATACTCTCCTCCACCATTTGATCTTAAGCATTTTATTTAAATTTCTTTTTCCTTCTCGAGAAGACTTTAAATCTCTAAAAGTGAGCAAACACCTCACTTTTTCCCTTCATTAAATAAATCCATACTTTCCTAATGTGATCAATGAATGTAATATAGTACCTAAAACCTACAATTGTTATAGTCTTAGTCGATCCCCATACATCTGAATGTATAACATCTAATGGCCTTGTACTGATATGCTTTTCATGTGGGAAAGCATGTTTGGCTTGCTTACCAAGCTGGCATGCTTCACATACTTGTTCCATGCATAAATATGGTTGCCTTTACCTCAAGCATGTTCACATCCAAAGTAAACATCTTGCCATTTCTGTTACCCTTTGCAACCAAGCGACACTAATTTTCGAAGTCGTCCACAAAACATCCTTGATTAAACCTCACATGTAGACCCTACTCAACTATATGTCCAACAAAAACCAGGTTCTTTGTAATATTTGAAACATGAAGTACATCTGCCAAGTACTTTATTTTGCAATCCTGCATAGACAATGGCACTTTACCAACATGTGCAATGGGATGTACAGTATCATCACTTGTTTTTACATAACCTCGTTTTTTTATTTTTTGCATATCTCTAAACCATTCACCACCATGACTGGTCATATAGTTAGAGGCGCCAAAATCCACATACCATATATCTTTAGATCCTAATATATCTCTTGTTATGGATCTAAGCATATGTTGCATACAAATAGATACTCACTTCTATAATCACCACCCTGTTTACTAGATAATGCATAGTTGCCTTGCTGTGAATCATTGGATTGTTGTTGTTCAAGACCAACAATATATGTGCAAACACTGTCTACACTCCCAAAATGCACTGTTTGCAGTGTAATAACCAACTTTCGACCAGAGACAGTTCTTAACCAGAAATTCCTAAAACTATCGAAAACACCTTGCAATGGCCGGACGGAGAGCAAAACATACCTGAAACGCGATTTTGGCCAAATCAGAGTAGGAAGCATTGAGCACCTTATAGGAACCTGCATGCGTACGAAGACAACTCTTCAATTGGAGATGTGTAGCTCTCAGATCTACCAAGGGACATGATATACCTGAACAAGAAGGGAAAGAGATGATGATGCTCTTGCTCGTGTATTGCTTCCTTTCTTACTTTGTTCTTGCTTCTTGCTTGCATCCTTAGCTCTCACACAAAGCAGAGCTCTGATACCATAAAGAGAATGTGGGGGAGAGGAAGAGCTTGAGTTCCTTGCAAGAAAATAATGTTGCCCCACCCAAACCCACTATTTTTTGCATATGGGACCCCTTGGGCACTATGCAAAAAATAGCCGGTGGCAACACACCATCTAGCCCATCTGCTAGCGTCTGACGGTGGTGAAACTTTCTGCCGCGACATAAGAGAGAGCAAGACACACAAGAGAGATGGATGGCTTAATTTTCTTCTATCTTTTTCTCTTGTCTACAACAATATAAATAAAAGATAAGAGTACCTACTATAAGGGAAAGTTCTCTCCTACAATAATATACAATGGTCGGTCCATAGTGTGAACTCGACTATATGAGCTAGCGCTATAACTATGCCATAACTCTAATACTCCAAAGTGGCTATCACGTAGCTTGTCATCCCCTAGCAGTATATCAACCATGATCTCACCAACCATGCCAGTGGCATAAGTGCAGAAGCTATCACCCAGGTGGGTCATCAATGTCTGCAGCACTACTTGAGCTTAATATCTCAACATGACCTACATCAATAAGTTACACCAAAGCAGGGATGGATGCCCAAAAGGTAAGATAAAGGGAAAGCTAAGATAGAGCACTCATAGACTATGGAAAAGCAAGAAGAAAGACTTCAAAATAAAATTCAAGGACTCCCCTCTTCTTTAGCTCTACATGAAATCCTAGTATCCATAATTGCCCTCGTTAAAGAGCATGGTGTCAAGAATATCGGGTAGCACAAGAGATCCAAAGACCATCAAGGCCTCATTCTTAACCTCGGAAGAAGTTAAGCACATCAAGATAATCTAGAGCCCATAACTTGAATAACTAAGCTAAAGATGTCATTGCTTAAAGCACTGCAATAAGGGAATGCCACCAGGTAAGCATCTGTGACTCTAAGTCAAGTCACCGGAGGCCGAAATGCTCTAATGGCATAAGAGTTCAAAAGTCAAGTCATCAAGGGCCAAATTGAGCCTAAGGCCGGTTACAAAAGGACAAAACGAGCCCAAGCTTAATTCCTTGAAAGATTTTACCGTACATACACCCATGAACACCAAAATTGCTACTTCACAAATTGAGTCACTTGTGCTAGAGAGACAAGCATATAAACATTCAGTTGAGTCACCTTCTATGTGGGATTCGGTAGACATAAGGTCAAATCCAAATAAGTCAGGAGGAGTGACAAATCTAAGTCCTTAAGATACACAAAGGACCAATAGAAACAATTTTAACAAACCTCACCATCAAAAAGCCCCATACCCTCTACTCACTGTTCTACTTGCACATCATGCTTAATCAGGATGATATTTTTAAAAGCATTTAGGTGTGACACCTATATTTTGCATGCATTAGGCACTCTTTTATCCATTGAACTCCCAAGCACTTGTGAAATGCCACATCACTCATGCATTCAACTCACAAGCTTCAAAACCTCGACATAGAAACCCCATGAATGTCTTGCACATCACCTATATTCTGCATGCATTAGGCACTCTTTTATCCATTGAACTCCCAAGCACTTGCGAAATGCCACATCACTCACGCATTCAACTCACAAGCTTCAAAACCTTGACATTGAAACCCCATGAACCCTCACTAAATGTCTTGCACACCATGACAAGGCTACATTGAGCATAACTAGGGCACTAACTTTACATGGTGTGGAATTAAGCACAAAACTTGTGGAGACCCATTCATCAGCACTTGGAACTTTCCAAAGGTAAATTCTTGAATCATAATGATCCAACTCTAAAACAATCCTACTTCATAAATCATCAATCCAACTTTAGGATCACTAGCTTCTAAGATCAACCAAAGTCTGGAATTGTCATCACACGGATCCACGGTCCTATCCCTCAAATCGCCCCATGATCCAATCACTCAAATTCTTAAATCGCTTGCTTCTCGGATCGGTCGAGTTAACCAGAGTGATCGCTCAATCCTACTTCAAGATCTCGCCAATCCAACCATATGCCATGTCATCAAAGTGGGTGTAACACAAACACTACACCAATAAGACCTTATTAAAATACTCAAGTTCTTATGCAAGCACGACTATCATGTGAACACACTTTTGAGGCAAGCCCGTGCTCACTTCACCACCCCCACCAGACAGCCCCCAACTGCAGCTCTCATATATTCAAGGTAAATACCACACTTTGACTTTGCAGCCCAACTCTGAGGCAAATCTATGGTTACTATGACAAAGGTAACTACTTCCTGTCTCATCACCAAAGGATGTTTGAGGAATGCTTTATGACATAATGTTTCCCTGTGGCATGTCAAATATCTTCCAAACTTTTTTTATCAATCCTCTTCTTTGACATGATGCCATCCGCACTCACACCGCTCGCGGTGCAATGACACTTCCGAGGATGGAAGCTAGCCTAGGCAAGGGGTAGTTGTTACTCCTTTTTCATACACTCCTTGTAATCCCTGCCCTAGCCTACATGTTTCACATTGTACGTGGCTAAAGGCCTACCATTGTAACAAAAGCCGGGCTTGAGTTTATAATAGTGAGAATAGGTTTTGGGTAGTCCATAAATGTGGGCTTCCGAGAAAAGTCAAATTGTATATAAGTGACTTGTGGGAGTATGGAAAGACACTTTTGATAATACAATCTAAATTTGATCTCAAGATTGGGAGCTCCTTCATTCTTGCTTAGCTTAATCTCTTCTTAATTCTTATATGCTTTCATTTTTAAGTTGTCATTGCTTACATGTGGGAGTGCTTGAGAGTGTGTGTGTGTGTGTGTGTGTGTGTGTGTGTGTGTGTGTGTGTGTGTGTGTGTGCTTGAGATAAGCTTGCTTAATTCCTGCTTGTGTAACTATGTGTGGAGAGAGAGAGAGAGAGAGAGAGAGAGGAAGCTTGCTAGCTTCTCCCTCATAAGTGATTAGGTTACAAAGGTCTAAGCATTGGATTGGTAGAGCTTGAGAGCTTGACCATCCTTGATATTTTCCATTCCCATAGTCAATGTGCTTTTTCTAGATAGGTTGTACTCCTTGGTGAAGATAATTCTTGTTGCGAAGCTACAACTTCCTTGAACACTAGTGTATCCCCCTAGGGTTCACTTGTACTTTTTTCGAGAAAGAAATATGGAATGTGTAGGCTATGCTTTGACTATATAGGGCTGAAGCAATTAGCAATTAAGAACAAGTACCTTATCCCTAGAATTGATGAGCTCTTGGATAGATTGCCTGGTACCCATGTCTTTACAAAATTGATCTAAAGTCATGATACTATCAAATTAGAGTCAAGGAGCTAGATGTTTCAAAAAATGGCTTTCAATACTTGATATGGGCATTATAAGTCCACATTTATGCCATTCACGTTAACTAATACTCCTACTATATTCAATCACCTCATGCAAGATATTTTTAAAAACAATTGGATGAATTTGTCCCTATCTTATTTGATGACATCATGGGCATTATGGTGTATTCTAAGAGTTATTTTGATCATGAAATGCATGTATGAGGAAGCATAAGCTCTTTGCTAAATAGAGTACAAGTACCTTCTCCACAGATCGTGTTGAGCTTCATAATATCCAAAGATGAAATATCTACAGACCCTATCAAGGTTCAAGTAGTATTAGATTCACTGGTACTTGGGATTCATGGTATCCAAAGACTCATGGAATATATGTAAAGTAGTGTTAGAGTTGCTAGAACGCAAGTTTGTGAGAGAAGTTAGAGGATTCTTGGATGATATCAAATTTTCATATCTTGGTATGCAAAGGTAACCTCTTCATTAACAACTTTACTAAAGATGAATACCTTGTTTCTTAGGGTTAACCAAAAGAGAATGTGGTTGAAAATTCTCTCATCAAAAAATTCTCTTTACTTACAATATCTATGGTCTCAAATCCCTTGTGGGAAGAAGTTAGAGAAGAGATCAACCAGGATAGCTTCTTTGCACCCATCACTACTTTACTCATGTATAGGAAAGTTAAACTCCCCCCATGAGATGAAGAAAGTACAAGGGTAGAAGTTGGATGAATGATGCTTATATTTTAACAAATCGACTATGTATCCCCAATGTGGATGGGATAAAGAAAAGGATTTTGTGTAAAGCCCAATTGTAGGACATCCTAAGACTTACATGTCATCAAGGAAGAGTATCTTTTAGCCTAGGCTCAAGAAGGAAATATTACACCATCTTGGTGTGTCAAAGAATAAAGAGCTCAGTATCTTTGTAGTAGTAGGGATAGACTAACCAAAGTTTCCCATCTGATTTCCCCCACAAAGAAGATGTACATTGCATTAGATATTGCCAAGGTCTTAAAAGAGATATTAAGATTACAATGGTTGCCCAAAAGGATTGTAAGTGATAGAGATAGTAAGTTTACCTCGAGGTTTTGGACTACTTTCTTCGAGGGAATACTAGATACTTCCTTACATCTCAGCACTGCCTATTATCCTGAGTCTAAAAGCCAAATAAAACTAAGTGATTGAAGATATTATTCGTTCCTAATGTGGACAAAAACCCAGAAAAGGTGGATGAATTATTTGCATCTGATAGAAATTTCTTATAATGATTCACATCGTCATAGAATTAGGATGAGCCCTTTCAAGGCACTTTATGATCAAGATTGCCTCACACCATTGACTTGGTCAGAACTGTTGAGATCAAGGATGAGTTGTCAAAGAAAATGCTCAATGAGATGGATGATCAATTACAAATCGTCAGAAAAGACATTAAGACTACCCAGGATAGACGGAAGTAGTATACTGTCCCAAGAGGTCCAACGAGGTATTTGAGGAAGGAGACATGATATTCTTCCATGTACGACCCAAGCAGAGTTCTACATGTTTGGGAAAGTGCAGGAAGCAATCTTCGAGATACTATGGACCTTATGTGATCATAAGGAAAATAGGAGAGTAGGAATATGAGTTGCTTCTACCTCCCCATGAAATTCATGACCACAAACGTGTGGTAGTAGCACTGGAAAGAGAAGACTTTCATCTTCAAGTTCGATAGAACTCCCATAGGTTGTGGCATGGTACCGTCAGCCCATCTTTACAATGAGGTTTTTTTGCTCTAAGGTTGGTTTTCCCCATTTTTCCTAATATTTCTTTGTGAGACGATACTTACTCTACTATCAAGGATCACAAGAACTTGATGACCCTTGTGCACCACGGGAAGTGTTGCATTTGTGTCATTACTCTCGTAACACTTCCCCTAATTGACCATAATTTGGACAAGTTCAAGTTTTTCTCATATCTTGCACCCCCTATGTCCACATCCTTCTCAAGAGGGAAAGGTATTCTCTTGTCAATTGACGGTTCGGTTTGCCTTCCATTCAATCCTTTAAATTAGTCCACAATCGGGGGTCTCCTCTCAGCCATGTTCGAATTAGCATCTTGATCTCTGTACATAGAAATACGAATAGCCCGGCCACATCCATGGGTGCTCAGTTTCAACCAACCTCATTACTGTATGAGTCTAGAATAGGATTTGCTAAATCATAAAGAGGATATTCTCCTCCTTCATCAAATGTCCTTAAGAATAGGTCGTTCCTCCTTCTTCCGAGTCGGTTTCACCCTTACTGTGTTCTGAATTAGTCTTTCGCACGTTTAGCCATTTGGATTCCCTTGTGATATTTTACCCAAGATAGATTGTTTCAATAGCCCACTAGCTTGCAGTCATTCCTCAAACCTGTTTTGACCATCTCGGACTAGGGCTTGTGCAACCTCTAGCTTTTCGATCTCTTTGTGAGCATTTGGGTTTCACCCACTCCCCTTGGTGTTTCGGGTTCTTCAACCATTTTGGTTTCATTACTTCCTTTCTCTTTCTTGTCAGCACCTCTTCTTGGGTCAACTTGGTGGATATGGTTTTAACCATTCCCTCATCTGAACCATCTAGAATTACGATTGCAGAGTCTCTTTGTCCCACCTTCTTTGCTCTTCTTCTCCTTCTCGTTGTTTACCTATAAGATTTATGGTTCTCCCTTGACTTCCAAGATATTTAATGCTTGTGCACAAGTTATGACATTAAGTGGCGTTGTCACCACACTCTTGATTGCACTCCAATCATTTGGAGGTCCGTGGTTGGATTGGTGGTTGTGTGAAGACTCTCCAATGCCTTTATAAGGGTAGTCCTTGATCAGATGTGGTCAATTCCGCACTTTATACAACTCAATTTAGGGTGTGGACTTAAGTATTTTGCGAGTTTGTCATGTTAATTTTACGAGGACACTTAGCCACTCGGTGAGGTCATTGGCAGTGGTAGCACTATAGTGGGTGTGACCAGTGGTAGCACTATAGTGGGTGTGACCACAACACCCCGCATGGCTTGGTCTAGACCTTCTTCAAGCTTGAATTCTTTTTGGCCATGGGTTTAAGGTATCCACAACCTATCGGTACCCCAATTGTGTAGCACACTAGCACCTTGCAACTATGGTTGGCTAATCAGTAATAAGGAGTTAGCCCCTTTGACTTTGGAAATATGGATGACCACAAAATCTAGAGAAAAGACATCTTGGATTTGGACTAGCACTCCCTCCACAAGCTCGAGAGGTGTCACCTCACGTTGGTCTGCCATTCAGACATGAAAATTAACTTGTCAAGTGAGCTTCAGACTAGTGGCTTTGAGAGTGAACTCTGGCATTAGCGAGTCCGCCATCCATAATGGCTCCAGAGAGAGGGGTTCCATTGATGTGCATAGTGAGGCAAGGGCTTTTGAAATCGGTGAGGGCTCTGATTGCACGAGTGATGCCCAGACATTTTGTTGCTTGTTGTTGCAGGCAACAAGGCCCTTGGAGAACCAGAACCATAAACGGAGCAAAGTGAAGTCCCCTCACACACCTGTCATAATGTGGTGGACCACGCCTTTTTGCAAACTCTCAAAGATCTTCAAGAGGCACCACCCATGTTCAATAACGGAGGGCAAGCCAATGTGACTCCCCATCCTACACCTTCAATAGCTTCCATGGCCAACCTATTCACAAGGAGAGCAAGGTGGAGATGTCACTCTACCAACTGCTCCAATTTAGCCCCAATGCCCGAGTGTAATTGGATCTGCTACTGCAACAACTGGTGCGCCACGGATTTGGGTCGAGTGACCACACATGTGGTGGGGTGCTCCACATGACATGAGGGATGGGTGAACTAGCACTAAGGAGGAGGTGTCCGTAGCAATTCCCACAGAGACTAGGTGAGTGGCGGGCGGTTGGCACTTGGAAGGTGAAATCAGTGGAAGCAACAACTCGTTGCTGTTGAAATGTCAAGCTCGTATTATACAGCTGGAGGATAGCACATGGGTGCTGACAGAGTGACAGTATGGTAGATGGATATCGTGTGGTGTGTTTATAACCGCGTCCAGCTGGTCATGTGTGGTGTGTTTATAACCGCGTCCAGCTGGTCATGTGTGGTGTGGACATTACATTAGGTTTACTTTGTAGTGTGGACATAACACTATGTTGTGTTCTCTTTTGTGTGTGTGAGAGAGATGATGACTATGGCTTCTCTCCTTCTTTATGATTGATGGTTATGGATTAGGGTTTGCTTCCCTTGTGTGTGCTCCCTCCTGCTTCTGTTTTTTATCATGGTATCAGAGCCTAGAGCTCATTAGTTGTGTTGAGAGAGTGAGTGAGAGAAGAGGGAAGAAGAAGAAGAAGCTGTGAAGATTTCCATTGAAGCTGTGGAGCAAAAGAAAGCTGTGGAGCTCACCTCGGTTACAGATCTGAAGCTTGGCCTAACTGGTAAGAGTAGCAAAACTCCCTTGAGCGGATTGCAGGTGCCAAAGAGCAGGTTCAGTGAAGATTGAAGTGCATAAAGCAAGTGAAAATTTCTGATTTTTTCTCTAAGCTTTCATGGAAAGCTTGAAGTGAATATACTCTTGGCAAATGTATACACAAAGGCACGTGTATTTGAGCTTGCACATGTATTAGCAAAGTGGGCATAAGCAATATACAGAATCTTGAAGCAGATTGATGCATATATACAGATTTGAGCAAAATCAAGTGGAAGTGAATTTATGCAAAAGTTTCTGGTTTTTCACAAAAACAGTGAACATACCCCATGTGGAGGATCGATTGCAAAAGCTAGAGGAAGAATTGAGACAAACCCTTCAAGCACAAGATAGATTAGGTCATTGCTAAGAACCTTATCAACTCAATTGTGAAATGCCCCTCTTCTACAGCCCTCTGGAGCAGGTGGCGCATCTCTGAGCAGAATTCTGGACAGTTTCAATAGATATCATGCCATTCACTCATTACTACACCATTTGATGCCATTCAAAGCTTGGGGAGTTGAGCAAAGGCATTTCTAAGGCATTGTGAAGCTTGGTTGCAGCTCATTTGATGTATTTGGAGCTCATTGAAGTCATTTATCAGTGATTTGCAGGTTTGCAGAAGTTCTGTCTAGAAACAGAGCATTACTAATCAAGGCATTAATCCTTGTCTATATCAAATTGGCCTAATTCCTTTGGTACAAGTAGAGTCCCATGAGTTTCTAAAATTTTGATTCAAAAAGTTTTGAATTTGGATTAGATTTGAAGGAGATAGAGCACTTTTAGTGAGAGGTGGTACCTGACATATGCAAAAAAAGGCAAACCAGGGAGCTACAAAACTTGATGGTTCTCACTCAACTTGAAGAATTTGATCAAACCCTTCTAGGATATGTTGGAGCAATGTGTTATGAAGCCAATGAATGCATAAACATCAAATTTGAACAAGATTTTAAGGAATTAGAGCAAGATCTTTGACTGGTTCTCTGGCGAGAAAAAAAACCAGAAAATTTTTTGTGAAGAAGTATCATTTGTTTTCAACCTTGATCGAGTATACATTGTTGATGAAGCATTGTGGGATCTAAAAGCACATATATTGCAATCATTTGATGTGATTTGGAGAGATTTGGAGCATTACAAGTACTTCATACATTGTGATCAAAGGGGTGCATCTACTACCTTACAAACATGGGAGATGGTCCAATACAAATTGTTGGAGAGAAGCTTGACAGAAATAACTTTCAAGTGTGGAAGTTTCGAATGAAGAGTTTTTTGAAAGGAAAAGGTTTATGGAATCTCGTGTCGGATGAAGACCCGGAGCCATTTCTACCTCCTCAACCAAATAATGCTCAGTTTAGTGGCTCACAAGCAATGGGTAGAGCGGTCTTCGAAAGTGTTGCATTACTTTTCAATATGTGTAACAGATGCCTTGCTTATTCACATCCAAGATGCAGATACACCGAAAGAAGCATGGGATATATTGTGCCGAATGTATGAGACAGACACTGGTGCAAGGAAGATACAACTAAAGCAACAGATTCACAGTGTAACACGAAGGAATAGGAGTATACATGAGTATGTTCACGAAATCAAGGGTTATGTAGATTCACTATCATCAATTCATGCCCCAATGGATGATGATGATTTGGTTGCTCTCACATTGCGTGGTCTAGGTCGGGAGTACAAATCTTTTGATACTTCCATCTCAGTATGGTTGGGAGGAATGCCAGACTTTAATGAGCTTGTGTCATTGCTCATTGTGGAAGAATTAAAGCTTGGACTTAGTGGTATGAATATTACAGGTGGTGCATCCTCATCCAGTAATGATGAGCATGCAAGGAATCAGGCTTTTTACTCATCTAGAGGCTCTCGAGGCAGGGGGAGATTTACCCCTCGAGGCCGTGGGAGGACGTGGTTGGAATGACAGGTCTACTCAACCACAATCAAATCAGAATTTTCAGAATTCACAGTCATCATTTGGATCACGTGGAGGTCGTGGATTTCAATCCCATAGGGGGAGAGTTGGAACAGGTGCTCGTGGTAGCGGACGATGGCAAGGTCCTCAACAAAATTTGAATGGGATTGAATGTCACTATTGTGGCAAACTTGGACATATGGCAAAAGATTGTTACAAAAAGCAGAATGATGTCAGGAATGGAAGACCACAACATGGAAATTATGCATCTACTAGTAACAATGATGGGAGTTCAAATCATCTTTTTGCAATGAAGCACATTATGGGGACAATGGATTCTCAGAATGCTGGAGATGAGTCATGGTATATGGATTCGGGTGCCTCAAACCACATGACATGTCATGGTGAGTGGTTTGAGAAGATGCAACCATTGGTGGGTACAAATGGTTATGTGGTCACACAGGAGATGATACTCAGCACCTTATAACACATGTTGGCAGTGTGCCTTTGAGGATGCATGATGGAAATGTGAAGAATATGTCAGAAGTGCTATATGTACTATCCATTACAAAGAATTTGGCATCAGTAGGCCAAATGGTTGAGCAGGGACTACAAGTAAGATTCAATGAGAATGGCTGTTTTGTGGAAGACTTTAAGCATGGCTGTAGATTGATTGCCAAGGGCAAGAAGGAAGGAAGGTTGTTCAAATTGGATGTAGGCATACCAGAATTGAGCTCAGCCATGTTTTCAAAGAGCAATGGGATTGTGCAGGATATTGATATGTGGCACAAGAGGATTGGACATGTCAATATACAGAGATTAAAGAACATGCAAACAAGAGGCATTATCAGTGGATTGCCTAGATTCAAATATGATGGACATATGCATGTTTGTGAAGCCTGTCAGTTTGGAAAGCAGGCAAGGTTGAGGTTTCCTAGAGAAGGAAATATGAGTAACAGGCCACTTGAGATAGTACACAGTGATGTATGGGGCCCTGCACAAAACCCATCTATCAAAGGCAGTCTATACTATGTGACATTCATAGATGATTTCAGCAGGATGACATGGATATACTTTCTGAGAGAAAAGAGTGAAGTGTTGGAAAAGTTCATGGATTTCAAAGCTCTTGTAGAAAAGCAATATGGTTGTTGGATTAAATGTTTGAGAACAGATGGAGGTGGTGAATACACCTCAAAAGCTTTGAGCATTTCTTGAGGAAGCATGGAATAAGAAGACAGTTGACTTGCAGGTATACACCTCAGCAGAATGGTGTGGCTGAGAGAAAGAATAGAGTCATATGTGAAGTGGCAAGGGCAATGCTCAATGAAAAGAGCATGCCAGATTACTATTAGGCAGAAGCATGTGCTACTGCAGTGTATATACTGAACAAAACACCTACAGCAGCCATTCATGGAAGCACGTCAGAGATGCGGCTTATAG
Source organism: Cibotium barometz (assembly GCF_041138505.1). NCBI lineage: Eukaryota > Viridiplantae > Streptophyta > Polypodiopsida > Cyatheales > Cibotiaceae > Cibotium > Cibotium barometz. The sequence goes on along the minus strand of NC_141048.1, from coordinate 3,648,697 downwards.
GTTACAGGCCAGACATTGGACATCTCAAAGTCTTTGATGCGTAGCCTACATGTGCCTGACGAAAGAAGAAGGAAGTTGGATCCTAAGGCAGAGAAATGTGTATTTGTTGGATATGCACAGGATCGAAAGGCATACAAATGTTATAACCCTCAAACTAGACAAGTGGTCATCTCACGAGATGTGGTGTTTGATGAGCTTGCTAGTTGGTACAAAGCAAAAGATGAGGGAGTCATTGAGTCACTTGAGGCAGATGTGCTTGTGAACTTGCCACAAGCAAGTTCTAGTTCTACTACTATGTCTGGGCCAGCAGAGCAGAAGCTGAGAGTAGCAGTGTACGTCCATGGTCAGGACGTTTGAGGCATGAGAGTGTGAGCACTGGGAGTAGTGCTATGGATAAAGGAAAGAAGAAAGTCGAAGGAATTGGAATCACAGGTTATGAGTCATCTAGTTCAGAGAGTTTGGATGAGGAGCTTGGCATACCTGTATTACGCACACCTGGTGCTAGGCAGGACAGATATGTGCCACCACATGCTAGAGTTACAGGTGTACAGAGTGACCCGCATGCATTGCGGAGATCCCAGAGAGTCAGATATCCAGTTGAAAGATTGACATATCGAGATTTTGCTATGCACTATGCATACATGACATCTATGGTGAAGCATGTGGAACCTACATGCTATACAGAGGCTATTGGAGAGCATGTATGGGAGAAAGCCATAGATGAAGAGATGGATGCTTTGGACAAAAATGATACATGGGAATTGGCTGAGTTACCGCAAGGAATGCAATTGGTTGCAAATGGGTGTATAAAGTAAAGTGCAAGTCAGATGGCAGCCTAGAGAGACATAAAGCAAGGCTGGTCGCTAAAGGATATGCACAAACTTATGGTCTTGATTATGATGAAACTTTTAGCCCAGTGGCTAAGATGGCTACTGTGAGGTCTATCATTGCACTAGCAGCACAAAAAGGTTGGGCTTTACATCAAATGGATGTAAAAAATGCTTTCTTTAATGGTGAACTACAAGAAGAGGTGTACATGGAACAGCCAGAAGGATATGTACATCCAGAATATCCTACTTTTGTTTGCAGTAAAGAAAGCAATATATGGTTTGAAGCAAGCACCTCGTGCTTGGAGTGACAAGATTAGCAGATATCTTATCAGTATTGGATTTGTGGTTGGAAATGCAGACTCTTCACTTTATGTGAAGAAGACACATGATGGTATCGTGATGATAGTCATTTATGTTGATGATTTAATTATCACAGGTGATTGTGAGTAAGGCATTGATGAGGTTAAGGCCTCTTTATGCAAAGAGTTTGATATGAAAGACCTTGGTGATTTAAGGTTCTTTCTTGGCATTGAGGTGATTAGAACAAGCAAGGGTATATGGCTGGTGCAAAGGCAATATGCACTTGACATGCTGGCAAAGTATGGTATGACAGCATGCAAACCAATGTTGACACCATTAGAGCAAAACATGAAGCTTAGGGCTGATTTGGGTGATGAGCTTGATGATATCACCATGTACAGAAAAATGGTTGGTAGCCTTATCTACATGACCATTACGAGGCCAGATCTCAGCTATGCAGTTGGTTTGGTAAGTCAGTTTATGCAGAGTCCTCGTAAACCTCACTTGGATGCTGTGAGACGTATTCTGAGATACGTCAAAACTACCGTGCATTATGGTCTTTTCTATGAGGCAGGAAAAGACATGCATGTCTATGGATATACAGATGCAGATTGGGCCGGTAGTGCATATGACAGGAGGTCTACCAGTGGCTATGTTTTCAGCCTTGGTAGTGGAGCTGTGAGTTGGAGCAGTAAAAAGTAACCTTTTTATCTACCACAGAGGCCGAGTATCATGGAGCAGCCATAGCTGCATGTGAGGCTATGTGGTTGCTAGATGATGTCAGGTTACAGAGTGATATGAGAGTTGTCATTCATTGTGACAACATGAGTAGTATTCAGCTTGCTAGCAACCCAGTTTATCATGCCAGGACCAAACATATTGAGGTCCACTACCATTTCATCAAAGAGAAAGTGCTAGATGGGCATGTTGATTTGACATATGTACAGACAGATGAGCAGGTTGCAGATATCTTTACCAAAGCACTTGGTAAGGATAAGTTCGAGTATTTCCGTACTAGATTGGGAGTCCTAGAGATGGACATGTCGAGCTTGAGGGGGAGTGTTGAAATGTCAAGCTCGTATACAACTGGAGGATAGCACATGGGTGCTGTGTGACAGAGTGACAGTATGGTAGATGGATATCGTGTGGTGTGTTTATGACTGCGTCCAGCTGGTCATGTGTGGTGTGGACATTACATTAGGTTTACTTTGTAGTGTGGACATAACACTATGTTGTGTTCTCTTTTGTGTGTGTGAAAGAGATGATGACTATGGCTTCTCTCCTTCTTTATGATTGATGGTTATGGATTAGGGTTTGCTTCCCTTGTGTGTGCTCCCTCCTGCTTCTGTTTTTTATCAGTTGCTTCGGGCAGTCACTCACGGGTGTAGTGATCCTTGGCCTCAGGGTAATGACAGCACCGGGGTGTCCCTTTTGGAAGGGGACACCGACCTTGGTAGTGACCATACTCCCCACAGGGGTAGCATAAGATGGGACGATTACAGGGAGTAGGTGGGCGGGGAGGCTGGTTTTGTGCATGGGTGACCGCGAGGGTAACAGGTGTAGGAGATGGTGGGGTGGGCATGAGAGGTGGAAGATAAGGGGTAGGGGGTGAGGGCGTGTGGGTGTATGCAGGAGTGGCAGAAGCCCTTCAAGTAGTAACAATCCTTGTCCTCATGACTGCCTTTCTCACAGAAAGAGCAGTACTTTCTTCGTGGGCACTCTTGGGGGGGGAGTGTTCGGAAGCCTGGCAAATGGCGCACCACAATCTTCTTTGCTTCTTGTAGCCCCTTGAGGTCTTCTATTTCCTTCTTCAGCTAGGCTAGGGTGTTGTCTTCACTTTGTGCCTTGTGAAGCTTCAATGCGTCCAATTCCCATTTGAGGATGGCCACGGGGTCTTCTTGTGAGGTCATGACCCAGGAGGATGAGGAACTGTTGTCGCGCTCAAACATCAATCGCGCATTCTCTAGTTGAGAGGCCAGCTCTTGGAAATCCAGTGAGGTGGTAGGTGCATGCCTACTTTCTTTGATCTTTTGCTGGGTGGTGGACAGGGGCAAGGCTTGTAGTACCCATTGCTTGATCATGCAGTCATCACAGGGGTAGGTTGGCAGACGGGAGACCAAGACCCTTGTTCGTGTCTCAGCTCATACACGCTCTCCCTAGGAAAGAGTTGAAGTCTTCCCAAGTCCTGGAGAATGCGGTCTTCATAAAGGAAGGTATCCCTCAAGTTGGGCCAGTCCACAAAATGGTCCCTTACAAACTGACTAAACCACTTGTCAGCTAAGCTTTCTAGAGTGGATGGAAATAGAGCCAAGTAGGCATCCTCCCTCTTCAGACCATGGCTTTTGCACATAGAGATGAAGCACCACACGTGGTCATCTCCATCTTCCAAGGTGGAGCCTTTGAATGTGGGAAGCTTGATATTAACCCGGCCCAACACCACAGATAAGGGTTCTGGAGCTGGAGGGTTGTTCTCGGAGTGACCATGATTTACTGTGGCCATGGGTAGAGTTAGAGGAGCGCAGGATGACTTCTGGGGGGCACAAAGTGGACTGGCCGCTTGCGGCTATAGCACTTGACAGAGAGGGGACTCTTGATGGGACTGATAGAACTAGAGCTCACTCGAGAACATATATTGGGCATGTAGAGATGATGAACTACCATAGACTCAAAATCTTGGTAACTCTTGACTCACAAGAGTCCCTATCAGGATCGCCAAATTTTTAGTGTACCTATAGTAGACTTGGTTGCCCAACGTGTCGGCACACTAAAGATCACTAGGGTCCTCTCTAGGGCAGTATACCCTCAGGAGTTGGCAGCACAGGCTAGGGAGATGGCGAACACTCTGTCCCACTCCACTACACACTTACACAAACTCAAGAATGGAATACAACATAGGAGCTACTAGTCCCCAAGAGTGACATGCACATACACAATACTGAGTGGGCAAGAGTTGGAACAACACAAAACCATGTATTGCATTGGGGATCCTCTCTTAGTACACCAAGGTCTCTCTATATACAATGGGCGTAGCCCCTTGGGCTATCATGAGCCAAGTGCTAAAATTGGTCATTGTGATAGATGCTGTTGGAGTAGGTGAGAGGCGCCAAGCACAAATGGGTGAGCACCGCTTTAAGCGGTCAAGTGGGTAGCCGAAAATTCGCTCCTTGTGTGATTGGTGGTGACCCTTTGGGTTGTCGCATTTGAGGTTCAAGAACTTGAGGGTGCCCGAGGTTGGGTTCACGATCTTGGGAGTGCCCAACCAAGGGAGTGAGGGTGGGTGCCCAAGCCCAAGGGTAGTGAGGGTGGCTACACAAACCTTAGGTTAACCTTAGATTTGGTCGCATAATTAATTAATGCAGCAGTGAGGGAACATATATAACAAACTTGAATAAATAAATATACTATCATGCAAAAGGCATCTTGCTTACTGTTATTAAATTCATTAATATATTGAATAAAAAATATTAGAAAAATGGACAAATAAATACATATTAAAGAGAAAATGTGAAAGATAGCTATATAAAATTGGAAAATAAGTGAAAAAACTTAATGGGGATTGGCAAAATGTGTTAAAAGCCATGGGATGGAGGTGGTGGGAGACTTAATTTAATGCAATGGCAAACAAACTTGACCTCATGTTCTCCCCTCCTAACCCTTAACATTTTCTATCCTACCGCCCATTCCCCCCTTGCCATCGGGCACATGGGGATAGTAAAGACAAAAATTTGAGATATCATGGTGATGTACATTTATTGACGGTTTTTCTTGAGCATACACTCACCACTGGCTGAACAAAACACCTGAAACCAAACACCCGAAACCAAAGTGTGTTTTTACCCTCTAAAAAATTTATTGCCTTGCCAAATGGCCTTTTATCCTTGCTTGCTTTTTTTGCACGGATGTTAAGCTACCAACGTAAAGATGTCTTGCTAACTCCAATTAGCCTCAATACACCCTCAAAATAGGAGTTCCATAGCTTAAAAAGCAAAATGTTGAAAAGAAAATCAACCAACACCCCAAGATGTGTTGATTAACAATGCTCTCGGGTAGCTTCATCTGAAGGTATGGTATCTCATCAGCGTACGCCCTTAGCCACGCCCTTAGCCGTAGTCTTTGGATTGCTCTTTTTGGCGGACAACATAATTGCCGGTGAAGCTGCCCGTTCATACTCGCGCGATGAATCCTTCATTGGCTACTCGGAAACCATCATCATGGATCATCATCACCATCCAAACAAAGGTCATCACCAGACGACCTTTCCTCCTCCTCATTTCGCAGTTTGTGATCTTCTTTGGGAGGCTTTCTGATTTTGAAAGGAATTGGCGTGGCAGCTAAAGACGAGGAATTTCTCATCTTTACCACGGCATACGGGGTGCGTCTCCTCAGAAACTCGTGACCAATAATCCTCTTGAGAGTTCTCAAATAAGCTTTGCGTGCATGCAGGATATCACAGTGCGTCTGTTTGTCCACCAAGCCCCAAAGGCCGTGCAGTACATAAAGGTATATCATCTTTCATCGTTGTTTGGGTGCAGATTATCTCTCTCTCACACACACACGCACGCAGGCACACAATACACACACATGCGTGCACAATACAAAGTGTGTATTGTGGAAAAACACACGCACGAATGCACACAATGCACACACGCATGCGTGCACAATACACCCACAAGTGTGTGTGTGTATATATATATATATATATATATATACACACACAAACTACACACTCGTGCACTCGCATGCGTGCACAATACACCTACAAGTGTGTGTATATATATATATATATATATATATTTATATATACACAAACTACACCTCGTGCACTCGCATTCATAATACACACGTGTATATATACATACATATATATATACAAATGCTACACACTTTTTTTAAAAGAAAAAAAACACAATGTTCTATTACTAAGGAGCTATATACATGGAGAGGATGTACTTTAGAGAGAAGTCATCCAAGGAAGAAAGCTAGAAATACCTCAAAGTGTTGGGTATCAATAGCCTTCAGCTGTCGATAGTCCTGTAGGGACTGGTGAAGATTGGCTATCAAAATATAATATGGTTCCTAGCCTTCCAAATAGTCTAGAGTGCCCAATATCTCATCCCAATCATGAAAGTGTCAAATCCAGCCATGCAAGATGGCAAAACACCAAAAACCCAGAAGAGTTTTCCTTCTTTGAAGGGTGGAAAATGTCCTTGGAGATTGTGAGTCAATGCTTGCAAGAAAGTCCTGGACTCCGTGCAATGCTAAAGAAGGTGTGGAACGGACTCTGCATGTCGTCTACATCGACAATGTCTATCACTGGAGATTGTGAGTCAATGCTTGCAAGAAAGTCCTGGACTCCGTGCAATGCTAAAGAAGGTGTGGAACGGACTGTGCATGTCGTCTACATCGACAACGTCTATCACTGGAGATATGTCATTTTACCAGAAATGTGGAGACTTGGAAGTATTCCCATCTCCATAAGAATAGATGCTATATTTGAGAGGCAGCTTACAACCTCGGATTAGTCGAAGCCTTTGTTCCAACATTTATTATTCTATGCTTTTCCCATGAAGTATCAGCATGAGGTTGGATCCAGGGGGAAGGAAGCAACAATTTATACACATTACTTGCCGAAAGTGCATCCAATCAAAGAGAACTGGTATAACTAATAAGTTGCCAATCATGAAGTCTGTCTTGATCATCCAGGAGTAGGATGGGTTCAAAAGACTGCAACAACGTAGTAATAATTTTTCACACTCGCTTGTAATGGAGACCGAAGTTATGTTTTAGACAAGCTTGTGGGAAAGTCAACACAAGTTTCTCACTTGTTACGACGTCCACCACAGTGTTAACTCCAATGGAAGCCAAAAAGCAAGCCTTTCATGGTTCCTATACTGTAAGTGTTTGAGGAAACACCGAAGACCAAATGCTTTCCAATCGAAGAGAATTCCGAGTGAGTGCATCTCTACCATGCCACTGAATAGAACACAAGGCTAATTTCCAATCACGAAGAATGGAAGATGCATAAAGGCATCCCGGAATTTTTCCTTCAAATTTATCAAGCATTGCTTCCCAATGAGAAATGTACCAATTGCCATAAGCTCTAGTCTTGATGGAAGCACACATTTGCAAGCATTATGGCCCATGGCTGTAGAAGTTGAAAAAAAATGGGAATCATGGTGGTCTTTCTTGCCAAGAGACGATAATGGAGATAAAGTATAATTAGGTCACCATGCATTTTAGGTGTGCAAACCAAAGATCGTCTTAGAAGACGTAGCACTTTGGTATGATGCTTGGTTTTCCACAACAATTCCAAGGTTGAGACATAAAAGTATCAATATCATGTCGAGTTTGGTTTTTAGCAGTTCGTAGTGTGATCTGCTCTCCCTACTTGCGAATTTGCCTGTACCTCCCTCCTTGCCCGCACCTGCACTGTCGCCTTCCATCCTTGCCCCCCTCCTAGTCCCCGCTTTCCTGTTTAGCCTCGACCCCCCCCCCCCCCCCCCCCCCGGTCCCTTCCTCTCAGTGCCGACCCTCCCCATCTGTTCACCTCTTCCTTGGTTCTCCTTTCCGCCTTCACACCCCCCCCTTCCCTTGCCGCCAGCGCCCCCTCCCCTCCCCCGTTGAAATACATCGTCTCCAGAGGGTCTACATCACCTTTTTTCATGCTTGTATTGGTCATTTTATGAGACCCTGCATTGGCATATTTAGTAGATATTATTTTTCTACCATTTTTTAGGCATTTTATAGCATTTTATGCTATTGGACAGTTGTAGGCCTGCTACAGCTGGCCGACCAGCTCTTTGGAGGGATATACAAGGTTTCTCACCCTTCCCCTGACTTTTCATCTCATTCTTGCATATCTGCTAGAGGTCATTGGATGTAGCGACAATCTCTTATGCTTGTAAGCACCTACGGGCTTCCCTCCTGCTTATTTTCAGCAATAATCAACTGTTTCCAGCCTTGTACAGTTTGCGCTTTAGGCCTACAACCTATGATGCTCTTTCTTTCATGGTATCAGAGCCAAACGCTGATCTACAGGTAAGCAACTACTGTGTTTTTCTGATTGGAGCAGAGGCTTCACCATTGTGGTGAGTTTTCTGCATCTGTACTGCTCAACTGCTACGTTTTTGTTGTTGGAGGCTAAAGCTCTCTTCTAGGTGCCGAGGACAGGTTCTTGAGAGATTTGCTTTCTCTATTTCTCTTGTCCCACCCTCTCTCCCTTTCTTCTTTCTCTCCTCTTGCTGTGCACAGCTTGAGAGGAGGCGATTTGCTGTTTTTTACAGCCCTCTTTCTTCAGAGAGGGTTTCTTGTCATAGGACATGGCTTCAAGAGATTTCTCTAGTGCTGCTTCTTCTCCCGTTGATACTCTAGCTCCTTCATTGCCTGGATCCCATGCTCCCACTCCCTAGGTGGTTCCTCTTCCCAATGTTTCTTCTTTGATTTTCTCTCATCCAGGTCTTGCTCCCACCCCTACCCATATACCATCCTACAATCATCCCCAAGTCAGTGACTCCATGAAGCTTACAGCAACCAACTATTATACATGGTCTTTCTACACTCAGTTATTGCTGCTGGAAGGAGCCAGTGTGTGGATGGCTATCTCCACACCTCACTTGGGGGACCTTGCTTTGAGAAGCATATTGGATGCTCGGGCTTGTCTTATCATCATCCATTGCATGACTCCATCTATATAGGCGTAGCTTGTCTCTACCTGGAGTAATGCTTATCAGATGTGGACATAGATTTAGAGGTGGTATGGGAAAGTTTCGACAATGAAGATTGCCAAATTGGTGTCAAATTTGGAGAAGCTTACAATCAATGATTGAGAAGATTGGAGAGTTCACCCGTATCAAGCTGCAGCTTGAGGAGTATGGGAGCACCATCAACAATCCCATCCATAAACGTCTTGGTAAATTGCCTGCTTCCTTTGATTCTTTTAAGGATAATATTTGTTTTCCTGGTTCTCCCTCCCCTTTTGAGGAAATCGTGAGTTATCTCCATGACAAGTGCATGCTTCGCGGAAAAGGCAAGTTGGAGTCTGTTTTTGTTGCCTTTGACAAGGGTAAAGGGGGTAAACAGGATTCAAAGGAGTCCAAGGACAAAAGCAATGAATGTGATTACTGTGGCAGTATAGGTCATACTGAGGCTCGCTGCTTTGCTCCTCGTGATGACTCTTGAGCAGCCAAAGCCAAGTATAAAGCCCAAGATGCTTCCAAAGCATCTGACAAGGACAATACCAAAGACAAGGGCAAGGACAAAGTTTCAAAGGAGGAATCTGCCAAAGTTACATACATGGCAGTCACATACTCATCTACTTCTTTACAGGATTCACTCCTCGTGATCATAGCAATGACTTCTCTCAAAGAGGTTAGTGACACATCTGAAGTGGTGGAATGGGTTGGTGATAGTGGTGCTTTTGCCCACATGACCAATCAAGCCCATATCTTGGAGGACTACCAGATTCTCTCTCATGGTCACCATGAAACTCGTTTTGATGGCTTTGAAACTCGTTTCATGTTTTGGTGGTGAAACGTTTCATGTGCAGATTGAAACCATATCGTTTCATGTGGGGAAAAAGGTTGTGATTTTGTGCGCTTTTTAGCTTTTATAATTCTTTCTCTTTCCTTCTTTCATTCTATTTGTTCTTTTCTCTTCTCTTTTTGTATGTCTTCTTTGTTTACTGATGATAAATATGCTAATATCTTATAACTATTGGCTAGCACCTCATATTTTATGTATATGATCGTTTCGGTCCAACGTTTCATTGTCCACCTACCTGGTGTTGAAACGTTTTGTTCCAAAATAAATCATTTCAGCATCGTTTCGTTCGATAGTGAAACGTTTCACGATGGCCTTGCGAGTCTCTCTTCTTCAGTTCGTATCGGCAACAACTCTTTGCTTCCTGTCTCACTGGTGTTGGTAATGTTTCTTCGGGTTCTTCTACCACCTTACATGATGTTTTACATGTTCCATGAATTTCCAAAAAATCTGTTTTCTGTATACAAAGCTTCTCAGAAGGGACTTGGTGTGTACTTTGATGATGAGGTCATTGACGTGAAGACTCTCTTGGTTGTTGCCAATGGAGTCCATGAAGGACAAGATCGCCAACTTGTCTTCCGAGATCCCTTGAACTGACTCACATATTTATTAGCTTTTCTCCCCCTTGATGGCTTTGGTTTTTGAGGCAGATACTTCTCTATGGCATTCTCGCTTTGGCCATGTACCCATTGCTGCCTTATAGAAGTTCCATTCTTAGCAGGTTGTCAACGGACTACCTCAGCTCAGGTCTCTCACACATCTGCTCAGGGTACCGCTTCTGGGATCCGGAGGTTGATGACATCATTATTTCCCGTGATGCTTGGTTTGACGAGAGCTTGTTTGGCATCGAATTCTCTCCACTTGATACATCTACAGATTTTTTTGATGATCCATTCCCAGCGGATGTTAGTGATCTTATGCCTCTTCCACAACCAGCTTCTCCTCTTGCTCCTGCTCCACCTGCTGCAACTCCGGGCCAGGTGCTCCTTTACATCCACTAGTTCCTGTTGCACCTGCTTTTGACTCTGGGATTACCCCCACTAGTGCTTACTTCATCACCTCTCCCAGCAGCATCGGATGAGTGCTCTACTGCAACGAGATCTTCTTCTTCTTCACGCTTTGAGAGGAAGGCTGGCCTACCTTGGTGGGTTCATCAACTCTTTAGAGATTCTGGTCTCACTGATGCACAGCTCCATAACCAGATCTCTTCCACCACCCTGTCAGAATACGCAGCGGAGATGATGACCAGATCTGGGAACACGAGCAAAAAACGCTGGCAGAAAAACAGCACAAGAGAGAGAGAGAGAGATGTAGGCGTGTAACTCTGCTCTGATATACACAAGAAGATCCCGAGAAATGATACAAATAAGGTATGGGGGTTGGGGGCCTATTTATATGCCCCCAGGTAGGCAGTTGGCCTGCTGAAGAGGCCTCCACGACTGCAACAACAGTCGGCCAGCACAGCAGATCAAGCCCATGACTGCATACATCCAGTCGGCCAGCATAACATAGGTCCACGACTGATGTCCAGGCAGTCGGCCAGCTACTGATCCTCCAGCCGCCTCAGGGCTGCCTCCCAAGCCTCAGAAAAATGGAAAAAAATAGGGGAAAAATACGGGGAGTGAGGAAAAATAATAAAACACCTGATAAGGGCGAGCACACCCACAACAAAGGCCTTGGTGTATAAAACTAGACAGGAGATGACTTCTAACGCTCCCTCTCAGCTCCTGGCTATGAAACCAACCACAGGGAGCTGGGGTGCCGCCTGAGCAAGTCCTGAGAGAGCGACTTCGTGAAGAGGTCCATCGTACTGTTCTCCGTCGAACAGAACTCCAGCAAGATGTCATCATCAACGATCTGTTCACGAACAAAGTGCCTCTGGATGACCATGGGTTCCTCCAGTGGAAGCCCAAACCTGCAATGTAACCTCTTGCTGCTCCGTAAAACTGCTCCTGGGCCATAAGTAGATCTCCTCGTGTCCGGATCTCCTCCCCAAACTGAGTCACTCCAACCGTGGAGTCGGATTCCATCCAGCAATCCCCCTCCTGCGTACAAGAGTCCATGATCCTTCGCATGCCGCAGAAACCACAGGAAACGCAATCCTGCCTCCCAAAGAGACATCTGCAACCATGAGCTCAACCGCCTCATCAGGAAGCTCCCGTCCAATCTGGTGTCCATCAACCAGATCAATGAACCATTCAGCTTCTGAGTCATAGAGACATCACACTGCTCACAAGGATCAACACCTGTTACGGTGCACAAACAAGTCCTGGAAACCTGATGAAACCTGTCAACCACCCCCTCTGAATCCGGAACCACAAAGCCTGGAGAAACCACCTAAGTAATCACCTGCCACCTACCTGGCTTTCCGAAAGGTCCCCGTGGAAAGAATATCCCCGACTATTGGAAGTTCTATGTCCCGAATACTATGAGACATTAGAGCATAAGTGACCTGTTCAGCTTCCTCTGACTCATGAACACAAGAACTACCAACATCAGTATTGGAAAGTTCCTGCCAACTGCCGCCATCTACTGGCAAGCTATCCACCACCTGGTCTCGGAAATCCCGCACCGGCAGCGTATCCACACTTGAGTAGCCATTACCAGACTGCCAATCATCACAATCCTGAGGACCTGGGAGAGAGAGTGCTGAAAGCCTGTAAACTCCATTCTCCACTCCGCCTACCCAAACCACCTGGCCTGTTGCTTTGTCCCGGAGAGCAACAAAATGCTCATCAAACTCCACCCGTACGCCAGTCTTGCAAACCTGATGCACTGACAACAGATGAAAACCAAGTGCCGGAACATACAACACCTGGGAGGAATGCTTCCCCCCTCTGCCATCGGGAACTATCTCCATCTTGCCCTCACTGTGAACTGGGATAGTGGATGTATCCCCAGTAAGAATATGACCAGAAAGCCTGCAGAGATCCTGTAAACCGGAAAGGGAAGGAGTCATGTGCTTGGAAGCACCACTATCGAGAATCCACTCCCGAGTATCCGCTGCGGAGAGTCCTCCAATCTCCTCCCTGCCTGAAGAAAATGAAGCATCGATGTCCATTACCTCCAGGTGCACAAAAGCCGGAGTCTTCACGATTGCTGCTGAGGAATCTTCACCTTTCTCGGTCTTCCGCTTGGGACACTGCCTCCAATAGTGGCCTTTCTCGCCACAATCATTATAGGTCCTCTCTGCCTTCAGCTTCTCGCGGTCAGCGTTGGACTTCTTCTCAGAAGACTTCTCTAAGGAAGCCTTCCCTTTTCCCGAGTTACGGCCTTTCGACCGTTGGCCAGTAAAGGCCTCTGAACCTCCACCCTGAGGAGGGTTCGTGAATCGTTCCTCCTGGTCCAGGACCATGGGCACAAGCTCCTCCCACGTGATGGTGCTGAGCCTGCCACCACTGGTAATCAAAGACGAGTAAAATGCTGAGTACGAAGAGGGCAAGTGTGACAGCAACGTGATGGCCATGTCCTCTGACGATATCTCCTTCCCAGCTTGAAGAACTTCCTGCTGAAGAGCCTGCAGCTTGTTAATATGCTCCCGCATCGTGGACGACTTTGCAGGGCTCATAACCCGCATCTGTACTTCCAAGGAAATCCTCTTCATGGGCGATACCCTGTTGTAAAGTGAGGCCAAATGCTGCCATATACCTCTGGCCAGCGTCTCATGCTTTACATGATTGATTACCTGCGGTGTGCAGTTCAGGAAAATAAACGAACGGACCCTGGCGTTGACATGATCCCACATCTGCGTCTGGGCCTCCTGGTCCTTTCGGGTTGACGGTAACTCCCCTTCCTCAACTTCCGGCCGTGGAACCCCAACAACGATGAAATCAGCGAGGTCGTAAGACTCCAAAACAGATTCCATCATAACCTTCCATATGCCGTAGTTGCTCCCGTCCAGCTGACGGTCCACCGGGAACGTGGGGAGTGTCGGGATCTTCACATGTCTCTCGGCCATCTCAAACAGATCTGCCATAGCGGGGATGTACTCTGAAAAGGGTGGGTGGGTGGGAACAAAGAAAAACCTGCAAGTGGCTGTCCGGCAAATCACCCCGCCTTCCTCTTGCTTCTCCTCTTCCCGAACAGTCCAAAACAGTCCACCAATCACACAAAACAGTCCCCTTCTTGCTCACATAAATCCCAAGACCTATCTAGAGCCTAGGCTCTGATACCATGTCAGAATACGCAGCGGAGATGATGACCAGATCTGGGAACACAACAGCAAAAAACGCAGGCAGAAAAACAGCACAAGAGAGAGAGAGATGTAGGCGTGTAACTTTGCTCTGATATACACAAGAAGATCCCAAGAAATGATACAAATAAGGTATGGGGGCTAGGGGCCTATTTATATGCCCCCAGGTAGGCAGTCGGCCTGCTGAAGAGGCCTCCACGACTACAACAGCAGTCGGCCAGCATAGCAGATCAAGCCCACGACCGCATACATCCAGTCGGCCAGCATAACAGAGGTCCACGACTGATGTCCAGGCAGTCGGCCAGCTACTGATCCTCCAGCCGCCTCAGGGCTGCCTCCCAAGCCTCAGAAAAATGGGAAAAAATAGGGGAAAAATACGGGGAGTGAGGAAAAATGATAAAACACTTGATAAGGGCGAGCACACCCACAACAAAGGCCCTGGCGTATAAAACTAGACAGGAGATGACTTCTAACAACCCCTGGACCTCGTCGTTCATCCCGGACTTCCACATCTCATCACACAATGAATTATGCTCTCATGAATTCTCTTTAGGAGATCGATGAGCCTGAGAGTCCAGAGGAGGCTCTTTCACAGCCACAGTGGCAGCAAGCCATAGGAGCAGAGATGTCCTCTATTGAGAGGAATCACACTTGGGCTTCGGTGTCACGGCCTTTACATCGTTGTGTGATTGGTGTGAAATGGATTTTCAAAGTCAAGTTTCATGCAGATGATACTTTGGATAAGTACAAAGCCCGCCTTGTTGCTCGCGGATATGCTCAGAAGGTAGGTGAAGACTTTGATGAGACATTTGCTCCTACAGCCAGGTATACCACCGTCAGGATTGTTTTGGCTCTAGCTGCACACTTCAGATGGCCTGTGTTCCCAATGGATGTCAAATCCGCTTTTCTGAATGGAGATTTAGAGGAGGAAGTTTATGTTGAGTAGCCTCTTGGTTTTGTGATTCAGGGACAGGACACCCAATGTATCTTCTAAAGAAGTCTCTTTATGGTCTCAAACAGGCCTTGTGTGCCTGGTATCAAAATGTTTTGTATGTTGATGACCTCATCCTTTCTAGTTCAGATACTGAGTTGGTCACACAGGTTCAGTCCAAGCTTTCAGAGACATTTGAGATGAATGATCTTGGCCTTCTTCATTATTTTCTTGGGCTGGAGGTTTAGTAGAAAGATAACTGTATCTTCATTTCCAAATGGAAGTATGTGAAGAAGCTGCTCTCACTTTATGGGTTGTCAGAGTGTACACCTCTCTCTCGATAGATTGTTGGCTCATTGCTTTACCTTGCCAACACCCATCCAGATATCTCCTATGCTATGAGTGTTCTTAGCCAGTTCTCATCAGCCGCTCGAAGGTCTCATTGGCAGGCAGCCTTGAGAGTTCATCGTTATGTTCAAGGTACTTTAGATTATGCCATCACCTATTCCAATGGTGCTGATTTGGTTGGTTTTACAGATTCTAATTGGGCAGGTTGCATTGATACTCGGAGGTCTACATCTGGATATTGCTTCATGCTTGGTACAGGATTGGTTTCTTGGAAGTCTCAAAAGCAGAGGACTGTTTTTGCTTCTTCCATCGAGACTGAGTATAAATCCTACCTTCTCTCCTCCATTGAGGCACTTTGGATTCATCAGATTGTGGAGCATTTGTGTTGTGCTAACACTTCTTGAGTTACCATCTTCTCGGATTCTCAGAGTGCTATTGCTCTAGCTTAGAATCCTGTGATACGGGGACGATCCAAGCATATTGAGGTGCGTTATCATTTCGTATGTGTCTGGATTGAGTTGGGACTTCTTTGGCTGGCCTACTGTTCTACCAAGGACAATGTGGTTGATCTCTTCACCAAACCACTTCCGAGAGCTACTTTGGAGGTGTTACTTCAACGTGCTGGTATTGGACCGCCCCTTTGGCGCTGAAGAGGAGATGTTGGAATATATCATCTCCAGAGGGTCTACATCACCTTTTTTCATGCTTGTACTGGTCATTTTATGAGACCTTGCATTGGCATATTTAGCAGATATTATTTGGGATTTTCTACCATTTTTTAGGCATTGAGAGAAACTCAGTACGAAGGGCTTTGTGTGAATATGTGCTCTTATGTGTGCGTGCCTGTGTGTGTGTGTGTGTGTGTGTGTGTGTGAGGAGTGCTTTGTGTGAGAGCATATCTTGATACAGAGTTCTACACCCACTATTGGGCACTGATGACGTTAGTGGGGATGTCGTAGTATCTAGTCCATACTATGCATAATGGAGTTGATAGTTATATAGTCCATACTATGCATAATGGAGTTGATAGTTATATAGTCTTGTGGGTTGACTACCATGAGTATATAACATGCACGTTCCAGGTTCCTAAAAGGTGAATTTGGGCATATTCCTAGATTCATCTAGGTATATATATTTTATAGCATTTTATGTTACTCGACAGTTGTCGGCCTCCTACAGCTGGTTGACCAGCTGGAGGGATATATAAGGGTTCTCATCCTTTCCCTCACTTTTCATCTCATTCTTGCATATCTGCTGGAGGTAATTGGCTGTAGCAACAGCCTCTTATGCTTGTAAGCACCTACGGGTGTCATGTGCAAGTATTGCCATGAAACATTGTCTGGAGCTAATCCTGAAGAGGCAACCAGAAAAACAGATTAAGAAACAGGAAGTTTCTGAGCATTGAAGTTACCGATCTCCCCCGAAGCTTCCGCATGTTACAGTGGTATCAGAGCATCAGGCTCAGTAAGGCTAAACGTTGTTTGAGTCCCATATGATGGTGTACAGGTCCAAGGTATAGGAAAGTGCACGGGTATGAAGCCCAATGCAAGGAACACAAGATCGGGAAGAGCTCCCAGGAGGTTTGTTGGTGGTGTTCCACAAAGCCAGAGGGGATGGCAGTCCTGTGAGCCAGATAGGTTCTTGGGCAACGGTCCCAAGGGAGGATTATCCTCCAAGGGTGCCAGACTCATTTCTCAGGAATGAAGACCAAGACAGTGTTCAGGAACGGATTGGGGGTTGGGTGGAACAGATGCATAGATCTCATTCAGAGTCAGAGTGGTTTTGGAGACCGGGTTGGGTTTTCAGAGAAAAGGGTTGCTAGAGATGGATGGACGATAGAGGGACTTCGGGCAAAAAATGGGATGATGACAGTCATCCAAGAACAGGTTGGAATCTTGTCATCAAGTTATAGCAGAGGGGGATGTCATGTGCAAGTATTGCCATGAACATTGTCTGGAGTTAATCCTGAAGAGGCAACCAAACAAACAGATTAAGAAACAAGAAGTTTCTGAGCATTGAAGTTACCGATCTCCCCCGAAGCTTCCGCATGTTACAACGGGTTTCCCTCGTGCTCATTTTCAGCAATAATCAATTGTTTCCAGCCTTCTATAGTTTGTGCTTTGGGCCTACAACCTGTGATGCTCTTTCTTTCACCCCCTCCTCCCGTGTGTCTCCCTTCCTTCTCAGTAGCTTTCTTTTCTTTCGTCGCCTCCATCGTATTCAGGCAATTTTCTCAGTTCCCGGGACTTTCTTCCATCGGCAAGTCTCGGCTTTTTCTGGTCTTCACCCTCAGGAGGACTCCATGGAAGCCGCTCTGTCAACCCCGACCGAGGCCGCCGTTACTTGCTTATCATTTTCAAAAGCGGGTCTTTGACTTCTCGCTGACGACTGTTGCATCATTAGAGGCCTCCACTCTGGCATGCAAGATTGTCATTCAGTAGCCGCTTAGCATGTGATTCCCCCGGTCGGGGTTGAGCACAATCTTGGCAAACACTTAAGCTATTAACATAATTAAACAATTTTAAATGGCGCAACACAATAGAGTAAGAAGCTGAATTTTATTTTTGCACACTGCACTAGGGCCGGAAAGGGCCGACCCCCCTTGTAATAGATTTTATTATCAAGGAAAACTGTTACAAGCCTCACGGGCATTCACATGCCAAACTGTTCAAGTGCATCCATGATCATGAAAACAGCATTGCAAACAAATTTGTCGTAGACGATGGAATCCATAGCTTCACTTGAGAGTAGCTTCGTTCCTTGATTCCTTGAAGCTTGTCAAACGCAGCTATGCTCCACTGGCATCCATACACATACACATGTGTGTGCCAAGACCGAGACATAGGAGACCATATTGACAAAGCATTCGAATCTCAAATTGAAAATTGCTTGCAAAATGCTCTTACCAAGTATTGGACGATCAATGTCGAGCTCCACCTCCGTGCGGACGAACTACAGCTTGAATGTGACCGTTTTCCACTTCCGGCTGAAATTAGGGTTTCTGATTTTTAGGGTTTTAAGCAGGTTATATGAGTCCAAAATTGGGCATTTTGGGCTCTTTAGATGCCTATGAGTAAGGGGCACAGCTTGGTATGGTTTCCTCCAAAATTAGGGTTTCTGAAATTAGGGTTTCTGCAGAATTAGGGTTTCTGAAAATTAGGGTTTCAGCAGAATTTGGGGGCGGTAGAATGGTTAGGAGACTCCATATTCATTTAGAAGAGAGAGATAGAGTGAAAAGGTGAGCAACTGGAGGCTTAACTGTGAAAAGAAGAATCTTCAAGCTTTCCATTGGAGCTGGGAGCAAGAGGGAATGAAAATCAGCACTCTCACCAAGCAAAAAGTTAGAGAGAATAACAAAAATAGGCTCTCTTGAAGGGGGGCGCCTATTTCTAGAGAGAGAGTGTAGAGAGAGGTAATTTTCAAAATGAGTAATAGCATGGTGGCAGGTCCTCATACTGCCACCCAGTCCATAACCATCCCTTTTCCACACAAATTTAGTGGGAAGGGTGCCTGGACACTCGCCTAGCTGACCGGAAGGGAATTCTAGTCTATTCTTACTTATAGTTTGTCCGCCCGAGCTTTAATGAAGTGTGGACGCCCAATCTCACTTATAACTTGGGCGGACACACTTATTAAAGTGTGGACCTGCAAAACAAAGAATACATTGCTTTAACTCATAAAAGAGTAAAGTGGTGTACTTACCACCTGTCTACAGCCCACAAACGAGGTCAGAATACAGTTTCACTCGCACGGTTCACAAGAGGGCGTCCCCTACATGTGAACTACACAAACAAATCTTGCATGCAATCAAATAGTTCATGCAAAGACAGGATTTTTAACTTGCAAACATGTTATGCAAGGATGCATTGAACAGTCTCCCTATTCATTTAGCTTGTAGTCCGTGGTACCACACTCTGGATTTGGGCGCAGATACACAATCCCAACCCATATATCCAGCCTACTGGCTCTCGGTGTAGACATAAGTCCCCAACCATAAGATGCCAGTCCATCCTACAGAACTCGTCCATAGGCCTGAAGCGCAGAGAATGCCCAAATAGTGACATCCTCCCCTGCTTCTAAACAGTTGACTTCCAAATATGCTTGGAGGAGCTGCGGATACTCCTGGAAGTATGTTTCATCCATCCATTTTGCATCCATAGGAGAATAGTTCTTGAATTTCACAAGGTAGCGCCTCTGGAGTTTGCCACCTGCAAACTTTCGCTCCTTATGAAACACAATTTGCTCTGGCTGCAATACCTCTTCCAGCTCTTCCACCTCTGGTGGATCTTCCATAACCGGTTCCAAAGGTTCCGGTCCCACATATTTGCGCAAGAGGCTCACATGGAATGCATTATGAATCTTCCAATGATCCGGTAAAGCAAGTCGAAAAGCCACATCATTGATCTTCTTGATCACCTTGAAGGGTCCATAATACCAGGTAGAGAGTTTTGGGCATGCTCTCTCCTTGCCAGACCTCTTCCTGAGTCTAGCTTTCTCAAATTTTAGCAATACCAAGTCATTCTCTTTAATGTCCAATTGCCTTCTATGCTTGTCGGCAGCTTTCTTATGCTTTGCTTGAGAGCGTGCAATGGCTGTCCGAACTTGTGAAAAGGCAATATCAAGGTCCCTGACAAAGTCATCAGCAGCAAATATCTCATCTTTTGTGCGTAAGATAGGTGGCAATACCACTTTGCCATAAATGATCTCAAATGGGGCCTTGCCTGTAGAAGCATGTACCGTATTATTGTATGCAAATTCTACAAGCGGTAGATACTTTTCCCAAGAAGATTTCTGATCTGTCACATAGCATTTAAGCAAATCCAACACAGCTGAATTTGCAGCTTCACTTTGTCCATCCGTTTGAGGATGATAAGCTGAAGAAAAATTCAGCTTTGTGCCCATGTTATCAAAAAGAGCTCTCCAAAAGAGGCTTGTTGTTCGGGGATCCCTGTCTCCCACAATTGATTTGGGCATACCATGGTGTTTAAATACCTGTGACACAAAAATTTTGACCATATGTTCTGGTTTTATGGTCTTTTTGACAGGTAGAAAATGTGCTTGTTTACTAAACCTGTCTACAATTGTCCATATTGCATCATTGCCATTTGGGGTGCGGGGCAAATCCATAATAAAATCCATTGCAATGCTTTCCCATAACTGGTCCGGAATAGGCAAAGGCTGAAGCAAACCAGGAGTCTTTTGCCTATCAAATTTTACCTTTTGGCAGGTGACACATGCACGTACATAGGCTTCTATATCTTTCCTCATACCTGGCCAAAAGAAGTATCTCTCAATCATTTGAGTAGTAGGGAGTATCCCTCTATGCCCTGCATAAGGTGGTGCATGACATTCATCCAAAACTTTTTGTCTCATGTTTGAAACCACACATAAGCAGTTATCCTTCATGATATAACCATCTTTGACCACATAAGAAGCATGTGTATGACCAGTCATTAAATCAGCCCATAAATCTGAAAAATCAGCATCCAAATGGTACATTTCTCGCATAGTAGACAAGTCTTGATGAGAAGCAACCGAAATTGCAGCCACATATGGTTTTCTGGACAATGCATCTGCTACCACATTTTTCTTGCCAGGAGTATGCAAAATCTGAAAATGAAACATTGAGAGAAAATTGGCCATTCTCATTTTTTTTTTTTCCGAGAAAAGATCCTTTCATTAGTTATGTAAAAAAAACCCCCGTAGGGCTACAAAAGAGATCTCTCCTGCTCCCAACAGAGAGAGGAGCAGTGAATACATCAAGGCAGCCCGGGAGACTCTCCCTGGGTGCTGCAAAATACAAGCATCAGTCTAACGGACTGAGCGGCTAAATCATACAATGGGGGGGGGAAAAAGCCAAACAGGTGGCCTGTAGTGCCAACGGGGGGATCCCGTGTGAAGGGTGTAGAACGGACCACAACGCCAAGTGGTATGGAAGGCCTGGCGCCGTAAAATCGCCTCATCCGAGTCTCCCCGGATGCGGTCGTACTGTCCTCGCAGGGTGTGGATCAACTCCTGCCAAATCCCCCGAACAGTCTCTGCTGGTGGCTCTAATCTCCCCTCAAAGGCCGTAAAACACCGGGCCCTCCAGGTGAACCAGATGGTGAGGCTGCTGAGGAGCTCCCATCGTAAATCCCTCTCCTGTGTCCAGCTGGCGGACGAGAAATCCGGTGCCGGAACCAGGCGAGGCTGGCCCCTAATAAATCTGATGGCCTGACTGCCCTGCTCCATCTCATAGCCCATAGCAGGCCCTGACGAAGTCGACCAAGCAGCGGCACCCCACGTAAACATACCCTCTGGAGAGAGGGGGGCCAGAATACGCAGCATCCGCAGCCAAATCTGCTGTGCCTGAGGGCAGTCCCAAAGGCAATGTCTCTGTGTCTCCATAGGGTGGCCGCATCGGACGCAGGCCGCCGGAAGACCGCTGTAAACAAGCCAAGTGCCAACTGCTGAGCCCCTGTGGACGACCAGCCACTGAAAAGCCGAGATCTTGCGGGCCTGTCGACTAGCCCAAAGCCGAGCCCAGAAATCCTCCAGGAACTCCTGTGATAGTCCCTGCAATCGCCAATGCCCCGCTGCCGCTGGAGAAACCGTCCTCCTCGCCGTCAAAATATGCCGTCCCAGCTGAACAGTATACTGGAAAAAAGTGATCTCTGTGGCCTCAAGGGATGCATAAGGATCATGCCACTCGTACTCTCCGGGGTCCCACTGTAGCCGGGCCAAGGGGCGCGCTGCATATGCCCATATACGCCAATCCGGGAACACGTCAGCAGGGTCAGGGTCAATATGCCACTTCCGAGAAGCGGCAGCCACTACCCGAATCCTCTGAAAGGTGCACTCTGCAACCAAAGGCGACTCCACCTCCACTCTCTGGAGTCGGCCCTCATCCTGAATCTCATAATAGAGGCATCTGCCATCCTCAGTGCTAGCTCTGACAGCAATCAGGATCTCCAACTGCGTAAAGGCTCCCATCCACCGTGGGGCCACTGGCTCGAAAGGTGTGAACCACTCCTCTGTAAGTGCCTCCTGAATGTCATCCCTCATAATCAACCCCCCTCTGAAGTGACTAAGCCTCTCCACCTGGGTCTCCTCTGGTAGACTGCAGAAAGCCTGCCAGTCTCCAAAACTACGAGCTGGGCCTGCCGCTAAAGGTCCCCAGGCTAGACGAGGCCGAGAACCCAGCATATGACCCTGCTCTGTACGAACCGCTGGGCTCCAGATAAGCGGCTGCCTGGCCCGCTCCTCAACACAAGACGGAGGCCGCTGAGAGAGCCCCGGTCTCAGCAGCTCCCAAGCTCTCAGGATACTCAAAGCAAATCTGTCCTCCCATCCTCTACTGAGGCCTGTCCTCCTCATCTCTATGAATATCCAGCGAATCTCTGGTGCCCAAGTTCCCCCTGCAGGAGGCGCCCGGGCCTGCAGTCGCTGCAAGAGGAGCTCTTTCCAAGGCTCAGCGCCTGGAAGCAACCCCCGAACAATAAGCTTTCCCAATAAGGCTCTACTCTGATCGATTGGATCTATAATGCCCAAACCGCCCTGAGCCAGCGGAAGTGTAATAACTGCCCATGCAACCTTTGCCCGAGCTGGCTGACCGTCCCGCCCAGACCACAGAAAGTTCCTGATCAGCCTCTGTACCTGGCTGATGCAAGAGCTCGAGAAAATCCAGCAAGACGTAATGTACCACATAGTCGCTAACAGCACCTGATTTGCCACCACCACCCTCCCAGCCAAGGAAAGTCGAGCTGTACTCCAATACAATAGCTTCTTCCGAATGCTCAGAAGAAGCGGGGCAATCTGCTGCTCAGGTGACAAATCAAGGCCAATCTGGCATCCCAAGTACCGCACTGCTGTGTCGGGAGGAATCCATCTAAAGCCGGGGTCCGGACTCCATGCCGGAGTGGGAGCACTACTGATCCAAAAGGCCACTGTCTTGCGCCAATTGATCAATGCTCCCGAAGCTGCACTAAAGATCTGGAGCGACTGCTCTGCCCGAATAAGATTGGCCTCTTGGCCATGCAAAAATAAGCCCGTGTCGTCTGCAAACTCTGCATCCAGCAAATCCTCCCCCCGGACTGGGAGCTGAAGTCCTCTCAAACCAACCTCCTCTGCCGTCAAATACATACTCATAGCCTCCGCAAAGAAGAGAAAAAGGAAAGGGGCGAGAGGACACCCCTGACGGACTGATCTGGTCAGCTCAAAACTCGGCCCCCGACCTCCTGCAATCAGCACCTGGCTGCGAGCTGTGGAGTACAAAGCTGCCACCCCTCTGATCCATCCTGGCTCAAAGCCCAGGCGTAGCATAGTGCCCTCTAAGAATCCCCAATCAACTCTATCGTATGCCTTCTCAAAATCGAGAAGCATCACGACCAAGTCCTCGCCAAGAAACCTAGCTCGGGCCGTCGCCTCCCAGAAAGTAAAGATGTTGTCAAGGATACTGCGCTCCTTGACAAATCCTGTCTGAGTAGCATGAATCAACTCCCCCAGGAAGGGCTGGATCCTCAAACTCAAGGCCTTTGCCAAGACCTTGTAGACAGTATTGAGGATCGTAATAGGCCTCCAATGCCGAATATCATCTGATACTCCCTCTCCCTTGGGGATAAGATAGATCAAGCCCTCGGAAAAGCTCTGCGGCATCATCCCAGTGTCCAAAACATGCTGAAAGCCCCTGCGGAGGCCTGGCCCCAAAAGGTCCCAATAGCGCATAAAAAAGGCCGGCGTCAGTCCGTCCTCCCCTGGGCAACTATGTCGCGGCAGGACCCTCAAGGCCTCGGCAAGCTCAATCTCTGACAAAGGTGCACCTAGAACTGTGCGCATATGGTCTGTGACCCTCCTCTGCACATGGGCCCATACAGTCTGTCTGCATACATCTCGATCCTCAGTGGCTGGCTCCGCTGAAAGCAAGTCACGATAAAAGGCAGTGGCAATGGCTCTGATCTCCCCGAGCTCAGTAGCTATCGATCCATCCGGTCTACCAAGCTGGCGAACCCCTGCTCGCGCATGACGGGGCCCAGTGATCTCAAAAAACTCCCCAGTCACTCTATCACCAAGCTGTGTCCACTGAGAGGCCTGACGACGATAGTAAAACTCATGTCTCTGCTCCTCTGCCTCTCTAACCTCCTGGCGTGCCTGGCTCAGCTGGGACGCCACCCACTCACATGCAGGCTGCTGCTCCTGAAGGCGCTGTAGCGAAGCAAGGCTGCGTCTCAGCCGATGCTCCCGCTCGCGAATCTCTGTCAGTCGTGTCAAAGCTGCAGCGTGTAGAAAAGAGCTAAGATCAATGAGTCCCTGGGCACACTGGCCCGCTGCATCCTGGTCAGAGCACTGACTATCATGCCAGATCCTCTCAATGTCCTCAGCGAGACTGGGGTCTGCAAGTACCCTCTCTGGGATCCTCAACTGCAAGCTGGGCTCCCGTGTCCCCTCCTCCAAAGTCAGTATAACTGGCGCATGATCTGAAAATGAGGTGCCAGCAAGAATGCCGACGGAGCCCCCTCGCTCCCCCAACCAATCGCCCACATAAAAGCGATCAATCCGAGATAGATTAGTCCCTCCCTGCCGGCGATCCGACCGAGAGAAACTAAGACTGTCCTGAGACCGGGAGAAAGCCCCATGCTGCCATGCATCAGTGATCCTCAGTGTCATACAAAACCGGTCCCAAGCTGCAAGCTCCGTGCCGTGCACTGTAACATGACTGCCTCCCACCCTATCTGCCGGGTCCTCAAGCATGTTGAAGTCTCCCCCAACACACCAATGTGCGGCCTCTGGCAATGCATCTGTAACCTGAGTCCAGAACTCTGCTCTGGCACTAGCATGATTGGGCGCATAGATGTTGAGCACACCCAATAGCTCATCATGCATCCTCAGAATGACATACTGTGCTCTACCAGGCACAATGATCCCTCGATCCACAATGGCCTGCCGCCATGCATCTGCAATAACCATGCATACTCCTCCCTGTCCACCCAAAGGACCAAACCCTGCAGACCAGAAAGTGTCCCATCTACCAGGCATCACCGAACCATATCTCCGGATCCTGCTCTCACCCAAGTGGTGCT
Organism: Cibotium barometz; assembly: GCF_041138505.1. NCBI lineage: Eukaryota > Viridiplantae > Streptophyta > Polypodiopsida > Cyatheales > Cibotiaceae > Cibotium > Cibotium barometz. The sequence goes on along the minus strand of NC_141048.1, from coordinate 3,623,503 downwards.
CCTGCATCATCAGAATGTCAATGCTGCCACCAACCAGGCATCTCTGTAGCTCCTGCCTCAAGCAGCCTCGATAGCGTATAAAGTGTGCTCCGCCAAGGCCCTGTACATTCCATGAGATGATCCTCATGGATGTCATACTGAGGTGGGGGCTGTCTCAGCCGTGCGGCGGGCCTTCGCAAGCGGCTTGGATGGGGAGTAGTCCCCATCCGAACGGCTGCGAGTCTGCCCACCCGGTGTACTGCAAGAATCCCGGATCAGACGCCAGTGGCTGTGACCCATGGCGACTGCCTCCTGCTCTGACATAGTAACCTCGTGAATACTCACATATCCTGGGTCGCGTGCCAGATCTGCGACTATGCGCACGACCAAATGCCGAATCCCGGATGTATCCACACTCCCGGGATCCAAGACAAAATGAGCCAACTCCCAAAGTCGGCCTAGCACATCTGTAACCTCCAAATCGCTCATGTGATGAGAAAACTCAACTGCCTGAGCCTTCAACGTGCTGAGAGCGAGCTCTAGAGTCCACTCCCGGTCACAAGGTCCACAAAGAGGGAATGAGAAGGCCACCGCTGAGTCTAGTGCCTCCTCCCCGCGGGCCGGAGGTATCACTACATGCACTCGGATGGGTGCTGGCTCATGGGGGCCCTCTGCTCCAAAAAGCCGTGTGAAGGTATAATCAAACGCCGCCGAGCGCTGTCGAATGCCGAGGCGACTCAGCCGACTGCGGATAGATGAGATCCGTGAGGCCCTAATCGGCATAGGTCTCCTCTGTGGTGCTCGAGCGAGGTCAGTGCTCAGCGCCCTCCGGACTGCAGGTGAGCGCCAGGGAGCTGCCAGGACCTCCCGGGAAGGCGAGGCGGGCGGAGGGGGAGGAGGGGGAGGCGAGGGAGGAGGAGAGGGAGCCGCTGCCGAGACCGGAGCGGGGGCGGGAGGAGGCGATGGTGGAAGCGAGGCGGTGGGAGGGGATGGGTGTGGGGGAGGTGAAGGAGGGGGAGCTGGCATCTCCTGGTCCTCGGTCGCTGCAGGGGTCTCCTCCTGGAGGGGAGCAAATCTGTTCCTCACGGGAACCCAGTGAGGCTGAGACTGCGGCTGCTGCTGCAGCGGTACCTGGGCGTGCTGCTGTGGCTGTCTCCCTCGGCGGCGCCCCTGTCCAGGCTGCCACTCCGAGGTCTCTGTGGCCTGGGCAGGTGTCCCTGAGGCAGCCTGCCGAGCCGAATCTGTGGGCGGGCCATCCGTGGCCTGCTGCTGTGGTGAGGGCCGAGGTCTCCTGCGAGGGCAGGCCTTGGCCAAATGACCGACCTGCCTGCAAATGAAGCACTGGTTCGGGAGCCCCGAGAACTCCACTCTCTGATCTATCCACCCCCCCCCTATCCTAGGTAGCTGAATGACCTTAGGAAGGGAGGAGATGTCAGATACCAACACTCTGACAGAAGGTAGCCCCGCTGCTCTGGCCACCACTGAAGCTGCTGAGGGGCCCGTCTCAAGAACCGAGCCCACCAATGCTCCGAGCCTGGGGAGGAGCGGAAGATACTCCCGGCGGAGACCAGGGAAACAAACTGTAATATGGAAGAGGCGCTCTCCCTGCTCCGCCGCAGCTGGGTCAAATCCATGCTGCCAAGGCCTGAAAAAAGCCCGAGCACCCCTGATATCCAGAGGACTCATGGCAAGGACCTTGGCAACGCTCTGGGCGGCCTCGAACTCGATCTGATAATGTCCCCGGCCCAAGAGCTGTACATCCAGGATCTTGCCCACATCTGCAAGAAGGCGAGCCTGAAGTAGATCCCTGATCTCCCCTCTGCTGGGGCGAGTGCCGACTATACGGCAGATGGTGGAATGAGCCTGAAGGCGTTCCACCTCTGCGGTGAGGCTCGCTTCCTCTTCCGGCGAAAGAGAAAGCCTGATGGGGATGACCTCGGGGGCGGGCGAGGGGGCTGCGGAAGAGTCCCTCTGAGGCGAGGCGGGAGGAGTCTCCATCAGAGTCTGAAGCTCAAGCGAAGGCGAGGCGAAAAACGGAAAACCTGCAAGAAGCGGGCTGCACACCAAGGGGCGGAGAGACGGATGACGAAGAGGGGAAAAAATAAAAAACCCCCAAGGGGTGAAAAGAAGCACGACAGAGGAGGGAGAGGGGGGGGGGGCGGCGACAACGCGAGAAGGAGGGGGGGGGGGGCGCTGCTGAATGGAGGCGGGCGAGAGGAGGCGAAGAGGCGGGGGGGATGGCGAGCAGGCGGCAGCGGGGGGAAAAGGGCGCACAGGCGGCAGCGGGGGGGGAACAGGCGGCAGCGGGGGGGGGAAGGCGAACAGGCGGCAGCGGGGGGGGGGGGATGGCGAACAGGCGAAGAGGGGGGGGGAGGCGCAGCGGCGAGGAAAGGAGAGGGGGGGGCGGCGCAGCAGCGTGGAAGGAGAGGGGGGGCGCAGCGGCGAGCAGAGGGGGGGAGCAAGCGGGAGGCGGAAGGCAAAAGGCGCGAGGAGAGGGGGGAGCGATGGTGCGCAAGCAGGGTGAGGCGGGAGCTTCAGCGAGCGGGGTGGCCATTCTCATTTGTTTCTCAGAGAGTTTAGTTTGCGTAAGAAAGTACCGCAAACTTTGGTGATCAATTTTGACAACAAATTCAGCTCCCAATAAGTAATGTTTCCATACTGTGAGAGCATGAATGACGGCCAATAATTCCTTCTGATAAACATCAAGAGTAAGTTCAGCATTTTGCAATCTCCTGCTTTCAAATGCAATGGCATGTCCTTCTTGATTTAAGACGGCTCCAATGCAATTGCCACAAGCATCACATTCTACCACAAATGGCTTTTGCAAGTCTGGAATGATTAAGACTGGCCCTGTGATAATGGCATTTTTGAGCTTATTGAAAGCATTAATCTCAACCTCTGTCCATTTAAACATAGGACGTTTCTTGGTGAGTTCATGCAATGGCGAAGCAATCATTGCAAAGTGAAAGATAAATCTCCTGTAATATGAACATAGACCAAGAAAGCTTCGGACTTCATGAATAGATTTAAGTTCTGGCCAATCTTTGATGGTTTGGATCTTTGCAGGATCCATTCGTACACCATCCTTTGATACTATGTGTCCCAAGTAGTGAATCTCTGAAAGGAAAAATTCACTCTTTTTGGCGTTGATCATAAGCTTATGCTGCCTTAGTTCTTCAAAGACCACTCTTAAGTGCTTTTTGTGATCCTCCTCATTCTTGGAGAATACAAGAATGTCATCAAAGAACACACCTGTAAAAGTTCTATGATTTCTGAAAATTCGGTCCATCATGCGATTGAAAGTAGCCGGGGCATTTGTAAGACCGAATGGCATAACCAAATACTCATAGAGACCAAAAGAAGTGCGAAATGCTGTCTTATGTACATCCTGTGGCATCACTCGCACTTGATGATAGCCGCTTTTAAGATCAATGCGACTAAAACAAGATGATCCATCCAGCTTGTCCAAGATATCATCAATCCTCGGTATGGGAAACCGATTCTTGATGGTAATCTTATTTAATGCCCTGTAATCCACACACATACGGAATGAACCGTCTTTCTTTTGTACAAGAAGAACGGGTGAACAAAATGGCGAAGAACTAGGCCGCACCAAGCCTTTCTCAAGTAGTTCACCCACTTGTTTCATAATCTCTTCTTGTTGGCAAGCACTAACACGATATGCTGGCCTATTTGGAGGTGAATTCCCTGGAACTAATTCAATGCGGTGATCTTCTGGCCGTGAAGGAGGCATTACATTAGGTAAAGAGTCAGCAAAACAATCCCCGAATTCGCTTAAAAATTTCAGCCTCTCTTTAGTAAGAGTGTCCACATGTACATTACTGTGTTCCACATTATCACGTACAAAAACCAAGTACGAAGAAACACTCTTTTTCATTGCTTTATTGATTTGTATATGAGATACAACGGGGATAGTATCACCCGACACACCTGCATCTAAATGATGCTCTCTACCTTTATACATAAAAGTGATTTTGTTGGTCTTGTAATTCTTGGTAGGCTCAAGGCGTGCATGCCAAGGTTTTCCCAGTAATACATCACATCCACTAAGAGGGGCAACGAGAAAGTTCTCGTGGTCGAGGTATCCTTGGATATGCATTCGCAGCTTTCCAATAAGGGGTGTAACCTTCACATCTTTTTTCCAGAAAAGCTGAACATGCATGAATTTCGGGTCCCATGTCACCTACTTCAATCCCCAAGGCAGCAGCCATATCAGTGGAGATGAAGTTGTCAGTGGAGCAGTCATCAAACATGAATAAAGCTGGCTGGTCTTTTAGTTGTCCCCATGCTTTGCATACCATTCTATGCATGTTTGCATGTCCCGTGTTGCCCTGTACATCATATACCATGTTGACATGCACTTTAGGCTCTTCTGGCTTCTTATTCTTGTTAGGGCATTGTGGAGAGATGTGATCTTTACTACCACATCTAAAGCATTTGCCTTCACGAATGTATTGTACCCTTTGTTGAGGAGTCAAGCCATAAACACCCTTTTTCTGCCACGGTTTCTTTTCTTTTGCATTTTCAGCTCTTTGAGGGGGCTTTACATCCTTCAAATCTGAATTTTCAGCTTTGTGCATGGCTTTGAAATCTCTTCTAAAGGGCTGTCCACCCTTTTGCACATTACAACCAGCTTTCTCCTTACCCTTGCCCAAGCTTTGGTCAATTCTAGATTGCACCCATTTGACATTAAGCTCTTCGGAAGCCAAGACCGAGTTTATGAGTTGACGAAGAGTTTGGTTTGGATAGATTTGTAGTCCTCTTTGGAAGATGGGTTGCAATCCTGACTCAAATTTCCTCTTCTTTTCTTCTTCAGTAACGGTCATGAAGGGTAACACTTCCATTAATACCTCCCAAAATTTGGAGACGTAAGAGGTAATGGATTGCCCTTCTTTTTGCTCCAACCTGTCCCACTTCCTGCATATATCCTGAGTAAAATTTGGAGGCAAAAATTGATCATAAAACTTTTGTTTGAATTCAGCCCATGTAGAAATGGTGTTGCCGGAAAGCTTCTCGGCCAACCACCAATGAGCAGCAGTGCCTTTCATGTACATGCCCACATGTCTGAGTTTTGATGATTCTGAAAATTCTCCCTCATGAAAAGCAATTTCAAATTGGGAGATAAAAGATAGAGCTTTGGTAGAATCATATTCTCCATGAAAATACTCAAACTTAACTGTTTTGTCACCTGCAGTAAACTCTTTAGTCTTCTTCTTCTTATGTTGATGCGTTTCCTCTTCATCTCTCTCGATTGGTTGCTTATTTGCTTCATTAGTAGGAACATATCGCTCAATTCCATCATGAGGAGGGGCTGATTTATGAGTCGGTTCCTTGGGAAGACTTTCATGAGCTTTAATAGATGACCTGTGGGGAGGAGAAACATGTGCGGTAGAGGCATGATGAGAGGTAGCAGACGCCTCTTCTCTTTCCTGTCGCACAATAGATTTAAACTTTGATGTTTCAGCTGCATGTTGATTCATAAGAGGAGGCTTTTTAAACCTAAGCCCTCCTTCCTTTCGAGTAACTACATCACCTTGTCCCATGAGGTAAGAGACAGCCATATCTCTTGGTTGAACCCCCAATTCCATGGCAACATTTTCCAATGCATCATTCACAAAAGGAGAATGCTTTGACACACGAGATACATGCCTTGACTGTGAGTCTTCATGCATATCCTTGAGTTGTTTTTGCATCATACATAATTGCCTTTTGAGGTCTGCAATTTCAGCCTGCATAGCATCATGTGCATCACTCTGTATAGCCTTCTCCTTACCTCGGGATGGCTGTCCCATATATACATGAGTTGCATTTCCTTCCCTTCTAACATAAGATGGCTGTCCGGCATGTGCAATACCATCATGTGACCCAAGAAAAACATTTTCAGCAGTGTATTGTTCATGCATTTGAGTATCATCATGCACATTGTCTCCTCTTGGCTTCACATATGTACTCTTCCTTGGATTTACATCCCGTGAAGTACCTGTTTGGCTCGCCATAATGCTTAAGAATGCTAACAGCTAGTGTAAGCTAGATTAGGACCGTCTTCCACACAGAAAGGAGGAAGATCCTAGGCTCTGATACCAATGAGATTCCCCCGGTCGGGGTTGAGCACAATCTTGGCAAACACTTAAGCTATTAACATAATTAAACAATTTTAAATGGCGCAACACAATAGAGTAAGAAGCTGAATTTTATTTTTGCACACTGCACTAGGGCCGGAAAGGGCCGACCCCCCTTGTAATAGATTTTATTATCAAGGAAAACTGTTACAAGCCTCACGGGCATTCACATGCCAAACTGTTCAAGTGCATCCATGATCATGAAAACAGCATTGCAAACAAATTTGTCGTAGACGATGGAATCCATAGCTTCACTTGAGAGTAGCTTCGTTCCTTGATTCCTTGAAGCTTGTCAAACGCAGCTATGCTCCACTGGCATCCATACACATACACATGTGTGTGCCAAGACCGAGACATAGGAGACCATATTGACAAAGCATTCGAATCTCAAATTGAAAATTGCTTGCAAAATGCTCTTACCAAGTATTGGACGATCAATGTCGAGCTCCACCTCCGTGCGGACGAACTACAGCTTGAATGTGACCGTTTTCCACTTCCGGCTGAAATTAGGGTTTCTGATTTTTAGGGTTTTAAGCAGGTTATATGAGTCCAAAATTGGGCATTTTGGGCTCTTTAGATGCCTATGAGTAAGGGGCACAGCTTGGTATGGTTTCCTCCAAAATTAGGGTTTCTGAAATTAGGGTTTCTGCAGAATTAGGGTTTCTGAAAATTAGGGTTTCAGCAGAATTTGGGGGCGGTAGAATGGTTAGGAGACTCCATATTCATTTAGAAGAGAGAGATAGAGTGAAAAGGTGAGCAACTGGAGGCTTAACTGTGAAAAGAAGAATCTTCAAGCTTTCCATTGGAGCTGGGAGCAAGAGGGAATGAAAATCAGCACTCTCACCAAGCAAAAAGTTAGAGAGAATAACAAAAATAGGCTCTCTTGAAGGGGGGCGCCTATTTCTAGAGAGAGAGTGTAGAGAGAGGTAATTTTCAAAATGAGTAATAGCATGGTGGCAGGTCCTCATACTGCCACCCAGTCCATAACCATCCCTTTTCCACACAAATTTAGTAGGAAGGGTGCCTGGACACTCGCCTAGCCGACCGGAAGGGAATTCTAGTCTATTCTTACTTATAGTTTGTCCGCCCGAGCTTTAATGAAGTGTGGACGCCCAATCTCACTTATAACTTGGGCGGACACACTTATTAAAGTGTGGACCTGCAAAACAAAGAATACATTGCTTTAACTCATAAAAGAGTAAAGTGGTGTACTTACCACCTGTCTACAGAATACAAACGAGGTCAGAATACAGTTTCACTCGCACGGTTCACAAGAGGGCGTCCCCTACATGTGAACTACACAAACAAATCTTGCATGCAATCAAATAGTTCATGCAAAGACAGGATTTTTAACTTGCAAACATGTTATGCAAGGATGCATTGAACAGTCTCCCTATTCATTTAGCTTGTAGTCCGTGGTACCACACTCTGGATTTGGGCGCAGATACACAATCCCAACCCATATATCCAGCCTACTGGCTCTCGGTGTAGACATAAGTCCCCAACCATAAGATGCCAGTCCATCCTACAGAACTCGTCCATAGGCCTGAAGCGCAGAGAATGCCCAAATAGTGACACAGCATGTGGACAACTCAGAGATCTTTTGCATGCGAGCCTCATCGGTGGGTTTGCAAAGATCATAGACATTCATCCTCTGGGGCATGGCTACTATCAGGTGGAGTTTGACTCGCCTCAGAAAGTCACGGCCATCACTCTTATCACTAGCCATACACTCAAATGTAACTCGGATTGCTTGTCTTTCTAGGGAAGAAGATGAGTTGTGTGCCATACTACATCTTTAATTTTACACAACATTACTAAAAAAAGATAAGATTCAAACAAAAGACAAAGCAATATCTATACAGGATTAACCACAACCCCACCTCCCTCCACGTGGGCAAAGGAGGTGGGGCTATTTCAAAATAACCACTCCTCCTGCAAGCGTGAGGAGCCGCCAAATCCCACATCTTCCAATGCAATTTTGAATTTGAATCTAAGAAGATCTCAGCTCACATCTTCCAATGAAATCTTTGTATACATGCTTACATACCTATAGATACACACACTTATATATATTATGTATGTATGTGTATCTATAGGTATGTAGGCATGTATATATAAATAGTGTGCATGTGCATGTGTGTGTGTGTGTGAGAGAGAGAGAGAGAGATTACATGTAAGATGCATTTATTTGAGAGTGAGCACACCTCACCACTCATCCCTAATTTAATCTAAATTTTAATTAATTAAATTATATATATATGTGTGTAAATCTATTTAAGTGTGTGTGAGAGAGAGAGAGAGAGAGAGAGAGAGAGAGAGAGAGAGGCTGAGAATTTCTATGTAGGAGATAGTTTGTGTGGGAGGAGATAGTGTGTGTTTTCATTAGTGTATGTGCGGGGCAAAAAACTCAATCCATAGTCCTTGGACATAGTTGTGAGAAAAACCATATAAACCACGCTTTTCAACCATAATGTTTACTTGAAACAATTCAAGGCAAACAAACAACACACAATTCTCCTTGTACAGGCATACAAGGGTGAAGTGTCCAAAAACACTTAACAAAAATTTGCAAAAATCAGCAACTTTGCAAAACTTAAAGTATACTTAGCTTTTCTCTTGCCAGGTTCATCATGAAGCCAAAAGAAATATCTCCTCAGCATATGCATAAGATATCTTGAGATATAGCTCCATATAGCTTGTTTGTAAGCTTGATTATAGAATCCACAATATCCAAATGGAAAAAGTGCTGAGCTCAGGCACATAAAACCAACTCCATATTCCGAGGATAAAATCTGTGAATCCATAAATCCATAGACCAAGCTGTCTACTGCTCATGCTCATGACTACTTCCACAAGCTCAATAGCCAAAAGTGTTGGTCACTGTAGTCCCCACTTGTGATCTTTTCTCTTTCTCATTGTTGGAAGGAAGCCTCTTGCTTCGGAGAAAGCCTATGCTCTGATACCACTATCACAACTATGGACGGGGATCCGGAGCAACAATAGAATAATAGACCAACACTTCAAATGAAGGAGAAAGCACAAGCGGAAGTATAAATGGTAAACATATGAGAGAGTGCAAAGGAGATTGAGAGAGTTGGATAAGATCACCTTTTATAATAGCAGTAAAGCTTTATAATGGCAATGGCCAGCAACAACTGAATGTTGAACTATGTGCAAGGGAAGTGGATGAAAGAGTGAATAATGGGGAACTCCTTATATGGTGTAGGAAAAAACTAGCCGAGTGCCTCTAGGGCTGGCTGGCTAGCCCTAGACAAATAAATAGGAGAAAAATCTAGTAAAATCCCAAATAAATAGTAAAGCCCCAAAACTGAAATGCACAATTCTAACACCCCCTCTGCAGCTCATAGTGTGCAAGAGTCGAAAGAAGATAAGTCTATGAAGATGCAACCATGGACCCTCCAGCACCGCGAATACTGGAATCACCTCGGAGAGAGCATCCACCAACCCATTTCATCGAAACAAGATTGCACCATGAACATCAAGGAACTTTGCTAGGCCACGAATTCCCACACAAGTGTGCAGTGAACTCCAAAAATAGATGATGAGCTGTTGGATACATCGCGCCCATAATCCCCAGCAGTGGACGGAACACATCACCTTCCAAAAAGCCTCGAACAATGAACTTGGAACAAATCCAGTTCATAATCTCTACTGTACCAAAGATAACCATGTCCTGCCAGATGTCTAATGCTTGGAACTCCGAATCACGGTTCCCATGCACCAGTAGGTGGAGCTATAATCAGTGCCCTCTTCCGCCCACAAGCCTCTTTTGGCTAGAAGCACATGGGGGGAAATTGCATGTGTACTAGAGAAGCACACCATCTGGGGTCTCCTGAGCCGGAAGCGCCTTGGGAACCCTAGAAGTGGTACTAGAATCTGTATCACTATCGTGTGTCGTGTCTGCCTTTTCTCTGAGATGAAGCCTTGCCCTTGGTCTTGTCCTTCTTCTTGGACAAGCAATCCTTGGACAGATGTCCTCTTTTTCCGCAAGAGAAACGACGACTCGGACCTTTCTTCTGAACTGAGGAAAGTGCCTGGTCAGAACTGTTGACTGACACCTTCAATTTACCCTGTGAGATGAGAACGGAGTCCTCCTCCAAAAGTAGGGAGCTAAGATCATCAAAATCCAACTGAGTGGATGTGACCTGGCACCGCAAAGATCGAGAAATAACATCATAGTCCGGAGGAAGCTTGGTGAGGATAAGAGCAGCCAGCTGAGAAGAGGACAAAGCAACACCCATAGCCAGTAATTGGTCATGGATAACCTTGGCCTTCATGAGAAAAGACTGCATGGAATTGTTTTCAGGAAATAACAAGCCGTAGAGCTGCCCCTGCAAGGTAACTGCCCTCATCGATGAATCTCGAGCAAAGAGATCCTCCAATTTTGACCATACCTGATGAGCACTGGTGAGAGTTTGCACTACTGGTGAGACCTCCTCGGTGATGGTCCGCACAAGCACATAATGCGCCTTCGAGTCCCGATTCTCCCAGTCTTGTAATTCCACAGCAAATTCATCCTCCTGATCTTGAGTTCACCGCCTAGAGTTTTGAGAATGCTTGGGCTCTCTTTTAGTGCCTTGAACAATGTCCCACAAACCCTTGTGGATGAACCAGATCCGCATCTGAAGCTTCCAATGAGCATAGTTGGGTCCTTTCAACTTGTCATCCTTGTTCGTACAGGGGGGGAGCCATATCCACAGCAACAAAGAACAAATCTCAGCTCTCAAACACTTCTCTCAAGTGCTTTCCAACGAAGCGAGGCACCAGGAACAATCAGTCCCCCTCTCAAACCGTAGAGAGAAAGAGGCAGGACAGCAGCAAAACAGTCCAAGATCCACTGGGAACCTCCTACCGGAAGGGCAGGGACTCGTGGAGGAAGAAGACAGTGTAGAGCCACTTGTCTGGCATCACCACCATGAGCAAGAAATGCACCACCAACAGATGCTGTAGAAGAAAACGCAGCGAGAACACTTCAAAAACTGCCTCTGAAGAGCAAAACACAGCCTGTAGGGCTGGCCGACAGCAACCAAAAGAGGGCTGGACCAGAAACGCAGCAAGGTACTGAAATGCAGCTCGTGTATGGGACTGATCTGCAGCCGGAGAAGTGATGGAAGCAAAACGCACAGCAAAGTGGGCAGATTTGTAGAGTTTGGAGCAGCCTGGACCTAAGCTCTGATACCATGAAGGAGAAAGCATAGGTGAAAGCATAAACAGTAAACATATGAGAGAGTTCAAAGGAGATTGAGAGAGTTGGACAAGATCACCTTTTATAACAGCAGTATAGCTTTACAATGTCAATGGCCAGCAACGAAATGTTGAACTATGTGCAAGGGAAGTGGATGAAAGAGTGAATAATGCCTTATATAGTGCAGGAGGAAACTGTTAGAAGTCATCTCCTGTCTTAATTAGACACTAGGGCTTCTGTTGTGGGTGTGCCCGCCCTGTATAGGTGTTTTATCATTTTTCCTCACTTCCCGTATTTTTTCCCCATTTTTCATGGTGTGGATGGATGCCACATGCCCCTGGTAATGGCCGACTGCACCTCATGTGCTCCTGGTGGCTGGCTGACTGCCTATGATGCAGTCGTGGAGGTTTTGATGCTGGCCGACCTGTTTTGTACAGTCGTGGAGATATTTTCTACTAGCCGACTTGCTTTATGCGGTCGTGGAGAGCCCTCAAGCGCTGGCCGACTGCATCCATGGGGCATATAAATAGGCCCCATGTTCCTCACCATTTTCTCATTCAGTTTTGTACGGGATCTTGTGTATAGAGAAGAGTTTACACGCCTATCTCTCAGTGTTTCTTGTGCTGTCTATTTTCTGCACTCTACTTGCTCTTGTGGACCCAAGTGTGGTTATCATTTCCGCTGCGTATTTTGACATGGTATCAGAGCCCTAGGTTCTTGATAGATCTTGGGAGTTTTCTGAGCAAGAGGGGGATAGTTAAGTTGCTGATTGGTGGACTGTTTTGGACTATTCGGGACTGTTTTTGACATGGTATCAGAGCCCTAGGCTCTTGATAGATCTTGGGAGTTTTCTGAGCAAGAGGGGGATAGTTAAGTTGCTGATTGGTGGACTGTTTTGGACTATTCGGGAAGAGAAATTGCAAGAGTAAGGCGGGCTAAGGTGCTGGACAGCCACTTGCAGGTTTAGAGTTTTTTTTCCCACCCACCCACCCTTTTTCAGTTTAATCCCCGCGATGGCAGATTTGTTAGAGATGGCTGAGAAGCACGTGAAGATCCCGACTGTCCCCACGTTCCCTGTGGACCGTCAGTTGGACGGGAACAATTACGGCATCTGGAAGGTTATGATGGAGTCTGTACTGGAGTCATATGACCTTGCTGATTTCATTGTCATCAGGGTTCCACGGTCGGAAGCAGAGGAAGGGGAGGTACTGTCGATGAAGAAGGACCGGGAGACACAGGCACAGATGTGGGATGGTGTCAACGCCAGGGTCTGGTCATTTATTTTCCTCAACTGCACACCACAAGTGATCAATCATGTAAAGCACATGACGCTAGCCAGAGGCATATGGCAGCACTTGGCTTCTCTTTATAACAGGGTATCACCCATGAAGAGGATCTCCTTGGAAGTGCAGATGCGGGTTATGAACCCTGCAAAGTCCTCGACGATGCAGGAACACATTAACAAGCTGCAGGCCCTTCAGCAGGAAGTCCTCCAGGCTGGGAAGGAGATATCATCTGAAGACATGGCCATCACTTTGCTGTCCCACCTGCCTACTCAGTATTCTGCTTTCTACTACTCATTGATTACGAGTGGCAGGCTCAACACCATTACCTGGGAGGAGCTTGTGCCAATGGTCTTGGACCAGGAGGAACGTTTCACGAACCCTCCTCACAGCGGCGGTTCAGAGGCCTTAACTGGCCAATGGTCGAAAGGCCGGAATAACAACAAGGGTAAAGGGAAGGCTTCACTGGAGAAGTCTTCTGAGAAGAAGCCTAACTCAGAACGAGAGAAGCTGAAGGCCGAAAGATCCTGCAATGATTGTGGCGAGAAAGGGCACTATTGGAGGAAGTGTCCTAAGCGAACTGGCAAGAGTGCTGATTCCTCAGTCTCAGCTGCAAAGACTCCTGCATTTGTGCACTTAGAGATGATGGACTCCGATGCTTCATCGTCTTCAAGCGAGGAGGCAGTTGGCTTCACCGCGAAGGATACCTGGGAATGGATTCTTGATAGTGGTCCTTCCAGGCATATGACTCCGTCGCGTGACTTCTTTTTGGATTTGAAACGGCAGTCAGGTCGCATCTTTATTGGCGACAACTCCACTATTCCGATACATAGTGAGGGCCGGATGGAGATTATTCCCGACGGCAATGGGGGCAAGCATGCTTCCCGTGTTCTTTATGTCCCTGCTGTAGGTTTTCATCTTCTGTCAGTGCATGAAGTATGCAAGACTGGCTTTCGGGTGGAATTTGAGGAGCATTCAGTTGCTCTACGGGACCGTGAGATTGGCTAGGTTGTTTGGGAAGGCGGTGTGGAGAATGGTATCTACAAGCTCTCTGCACTCTCCTCGTTGACAGGTTCTCAGGTCGGAGATTTGTGGCACTTTCGTTTTGGCCACTTAAATGTGGATGCACTTCGGCGAGCTTTCTGAGACCAAATGGTGGTTGGCTTGCCAGATGTTGGCAGTAGGCAAGGGCGTTGCAGTTCTTGCATACGTGGTAAGCAGCACAGGGAATCCTTTCCGAAGCAGGCTTCTAGGCGGGCTTCGAAACCATTGGAGTTGATTCACACTGACTTGTGTGGACCTTAGCAGACACCATCTTTGGGAGGATCTCTCTACTTTATGCTGCTCCTTGATGATTGTACCAGATTCACGTGGGTCTACTTTCTTTCCCAGAAGGACCAAGCTTTTGCACTGTTCAAGGATTGGCACGTGATGGTGGAGAAAGAGTCTGGATTTCAGGTAAAGACTCTCAAGGCTGACAAAGGAGGTGAATTCTCCTCGACTGTATTTCTCAGATTTTGTGCAGATCATGGCATCAAGAGGAAACTGGCCAATACAGGATCGCCTTCGGAGAATGGAGTTGTAGAACGCAAGAACAGGGCTGTGGTGGAGATGGCGAGGACCATGCTGGAGCATCGTGATCTTCCTCGTCCACTTTGGGGAGAGGCTGTGGCAACGGCTGTCCATACCCTCAACCGATCTCCGACGACTTCAGTACCTCATATGACTCCATTTGAGGCATACTTTGGCAGGAAACCTTATGTCTCGCACTTCCGTGTTTTTGGGAGTGATGCGTATGTACATATTCCGAAGAAATAGAGGGGGAAGCTTGACTCCAAGTCTCGCAAGCTTGTATTTGTGGGGTATAATTCTCTTTTCAAGGGATACAGATTGTACGATCCAAACAAGAACGAGATTGTTGTCAGCCGGGATGTGGTCTTTGACGAGCATGTTCTAGTATCCACTGTCGAGGAGCCGCCACTTCTTGGAGATCCATAGGAGTCTGATGATGATTCCCAGACCATTATTCCAGTTGATCAACCTCAGTAAGTACAGGAGGTTGAGCCCGCAGCTGGAGTAGAGCCCCCGCAACCACAGGAGGCTCCACGATCTGTTCGAGTACCTAGGTGGTTGTTGGACACCCTTCGTCGGGAGTCAGGTGTCACGGAGTTACCCTCCGAGTGGACCACAGAGGACAGCCCTCGAAGATCACACAGAGTCCGAGATAAAAGCAATACAGCAGAGCTTCTTCAGGTAAACTATGCTCTGATGTCTCGTATTATGCGGGACAAAGAGCCCACTTCCGTCAAGGAAGCCCTTTCACAGGATACTTGGAGGAAAGCCATGCAGGTGGAACTTGATGCCATCGAGAAGAACAACACATGGAAGTTGGTACCGAGGCCGTTGAAACGGTCAGTCATTGGTGTCAAATGGGTCTTTAAGACCAAATGCGTCTGATGGGTCGGTGGACAAACACAAAGCCAGACTTGTGGCCAAAGGTTATGCTCAGCGGCCAGGCATCGACTACGAGGATACCTTTGCACCGACAGCACGGATGTCCACGATTCGGACCGTTCTTGCCCTTGCTTCTTCTTAGAGGTGGCCCGTGTATCAGATGGATGTAAAATATGCGTTCCTTAATGGTGACCTGCAGGAGGAGGTGTATGTTGAGCAGCCTCTAGGCTTTGTTGTTCCAGGATCAGAAAGGATGGTTTACAGGTTACGTAAGGCCTTGTATGGTCTTAAGCAGGCTCCCAGGGCTTGGAATCAGAACATTGATTCCTTCTTTATTCGGACTGGATTTCAGAGATCGGTTGCTGCCTTGTCAAAGGAGTTTGAGATTACCGACTTAGGCTTACTCCACTTCTTTTTGGGATTGGAGATCTGGCAGACCCAGAGGGGGTTTTTTGTCTCTCAGCAACGGTATGTTCATGAGTTGCTTGAGGCCTTTGGGATGGAGAACTGCAAGCCTATTACTTCGTCGATGGACCCAAACACAAAGTTAATCGTTACTGATCCTTGTGAGCCAGTTGATGCCTCGTAGTACCGGAAGTTGGTTGGTTCATTGATCTGGTTGCTGAACACCAGATTGGACTTGAGCTTCTCCGTGGGGCTCTTGAGCTCTTTTATGTAGACGCCATCGAAGTCTCATTGGGACGCAGGATTGCGGATCTTGCGGTATCTGCAGAGTATGAAGGATCTAGGACTCTTTTACACAGGAGGGGATGGAGTCAGACTCCAAGGTTGGAGTGACTCGGATTGGGGAGGAGATCCAGACACGAGGAGATCTACTTCAGGATACAGTTTTACCCTCGGCTCAGGAGCAGTTTCTTGGAGTAGCAAGAGGCAGCCAACTATTGCCCTCTCTTCGACAGAGGCAGAGTACCGGGCTGATTGTGGTGCTGCTTGCGAGGTTGTGGGGTTGCGGAGGCTGCTAGGCGAGATTGGGTTTCCACAGAAGGAGCCCACAGTCATCCAGTGCGATAACCGGAGTTGTATAGCTATTGCTCGGAACTCGGTCTTCTATGCCCGGACCAAGCACATAGAGATACGGTATCACTTTGTATGTGAGAAGATCTTGGCTGGTGACATCTTGCTACTTTATTGTTCGGCGGAGGACAATGTGGCGGACCTCTTCACGAAGTCTCTACCTTAGGCTACGCTCAGGCGGCACTCCAGCTCCCTTGGGTTGATTGCACAGCCAGGAGCTGAGAGGGGGTGTTAGAAGTCATCTCCTGTCTTAATCAGACACCTGGGCTTCTGTTGTGGGTGTGCCCGCCCTGTATAGGTGTTTTATCATTTTTCCTCACTCCCCGTATTTTTTCCCCATTTTTCATGGTGTGGATGGATGCCACATGTTGGCAGGAGCCCCTGGTGCTGGCTGACTGCACCTCATGTGCTCCTGGTGGCTGGCCGACTGCCAATGATGTAGTCGTGGAGGTTTTGATGGTGGCCGACGTGTTTTGTACAGTCGTGGAGATATTTTCTGCTATATGCAGTCATGGAGAGCCCTCAAGCGCTGGCCGACCCCATCCATGGGGCATATAAATAGGCCCCATGTTCCTCACCATTTTCTCATTCAGTTTTGTACGGGATCTTGTGTATAGAGAAGAGTTTACACACCTATCTCTCAATGTTTCTTGTGCTGTCTATTTTCTGCACTCTACTTGCTCTTGTGGACCCAAGTTTGGTTATCATTTCAGCTACGTATTTTGACAGAAACTGGCCGACTGCCACTAGGGCTGGTCGACTGGCCATGGATAAATAAATAGGAGAAAAATCTAATAAAATCCCAGATAAATAGTAAAGCCCCAAAACACTGAGATGCACAATTCTAACATCAAATACTAGAGACAGAGCATCACAACACAGCGGAAGAACCATAAATAATACAAAGACACCGCACTGAGCCGGAACGGCTGGCCCCTGTAGGAACTTCTCTATTCAGTTAGAAGCTTTTACAATAAACCAAGGTGCGGGTGCATACAACACCGGATTTTCCACAAAGCATCAGCACAGATTTTGCCAAGAACTCGGTCTAGAGCCAAGATACAAACATAGCTCCAAAAGCCATCCGATAAACTGTCTCATAACAGTCCCATAAATCAGCTCATAATCAGCCCATAATCAGCTCATAATCAGCCCATAAACCGTCTGTAGAACAGCCCGGTATAGAGCCCAAAACAGCCCCGAGTTCCATGCCAAATCAGCCCCAAAACTGAGCCATAAATCAGCTCATAATCAGCCCATAAACCGTCTGTAGAACAGCCCGGTATAGAGCCCAAAACAGCCCCGAGTTCCATGCCAAATCAGCCCCAAAACTGAGCCATAAATCAGTCCCAGAGAGCTCTCAATTCAGCCCAAAAACAGCTTCATAAACAGTCCCTAAATCAGCCCATAAATGAGTCGACCAGCTCTATGGCTGCTGGGAGGAGTCGACCTGCTGAAAACAGCCTAGAAACTGTTGTACGGCCAGCGCAAGAGAGAGGAGGGAGAAAAACTGTAGTGGACCAGCCCTGTAGCATATCTGGAGCAAGTCGGCCAGCTGAAAACAGTCCAAAATCTGCTGTATGGCTGGCACAAGAGAGAGGAGAGAGAAAATCTGCAATCGGCCAGCTGAGGAGAGAGAGAGAGAGAGAGAGAGAGAGAGAGAGAGAGAGTGAGTGATGTGGCCCACTCAAATCAGGCCCAAGCCCTGGTTTAATAGAGTCAAATTGCTATATTTGCTGCACTTTTTCCTTTTTACCCAAAATAGCTGAGCTTGTCCAAAAATATCAACTTTTTAGCTTTCCTTGGCTTGCACTCCAAGTTTTAGCCCAAAATATCAACTGTATGCTTTCCTTGGTTTGTACTAAGTTTTAGCCCAAAAATATTTGAACTTGTCCAAATTTATCAGCTTTTATGCTTTTCTTGGCTTGATGCCCAAGTTTCATCTAAGCACCTCCTTTTGTCCACCTGTCCAAGCCCAAAAACAATAATATGTCCAGCCCATCATTAATGATATGTGAACACACTGACTTATAAATATTATAAGTCACTTTATTGGATAAAATCCCATGCTGCACATGCTGTATGGCCATCTTTCATGCCAAACCATGCCAATAAAATGTTGTAGCTTTCTTTTGTGGAAAATCCCCGTTCACACCTTGGTTCCGATCAGTGTGTGAAACACTGGTCAAGACTGGTGAAGGGATCCCTCCGTCTTATAAAGCAGATGTCCGCAATCGTATAAACCTGATACCATTGAGATATCCTTCAAGTATAGCAGATGCAGTGCCAATCAATGATATTTAATAACTCCGGCATTAAAGCTGTAAGTCCAGATCCACGATCCAAAGTCAGATATGGGCACAAGAGCCAACCGTATCAAGAAACAAACTATATCCATATCCTGAGTCAACAACTTTGATAATAAACAGACATAGGCACAAGAGCCAACTATGTCCTAAAATTCCATAAGCCAGATAATAACCAGACATAGGCACAAGAGCCAATTGTGTCCCAAATATCCATAAATCCATAAACTGGATAATAACTACACAGGCACAAGAGCCAACCTTGTCTCAAATATCCATAATTCCATAAGTCGGATAATCAATAGACACAGGCACAAGAGCCAACTGTGTCTCAAATATCCATAATTTCAGAAGTAGCTTTAAGTTCCTGCAAAAATAAAGAAGCAGCATACATAGCCACCAAACATCTTGCCATATAAGGTTCCCCCCCTATGATCCATACGCATGCCCAAGCCATATGGTTCACCAGGACAACCCCCCTTCCATGAAACCATACCTGCTCGCTAGGGTTTTCCCTTCCACGAGGCTTCACTCACTAGGCCAACTGTCCTTCCATGAGTTCACAAAAAGAATTCACTCACCAGGGTTACCACCCTTCCATGAATGAACATGCTCGCCAGGGTTTCTTCTTCCATGAGGCGTCACTCACCAGGGCAACTGCCCTTCCATGAGTTCACAGAAAGAATTCACTCACCAGGGTTACTACCCGTCCATGAATGAACATGCTCGCCAGGGTTTCCCCTTCCATGAGGCTTAACTCACCAAGGCAACTGCCCTTCCATGAGTTCACAGAAAGAATTCACTCACGAGGGTTACTACTCTTCCATGTATGAACATGCTCGCCAGGGTTTCCCCTTCCACGAGGCTTCACTCACTAGGGTAACTCCCTTCCATGAGTTCACACGACACTCACCAAGGTTATGACCCTTCCATGAGTTCACAGAAAGAATTCACTCACCATGGTTACCACCCTTCCATGAATGAACATGCTCGCTAGGGTTTCCCCTTCCACGAGTGAATCCAGATCACATGACCCTTGGCGTAGACGTAAGTCCCCAGCCACAAGGTGTCATCTCCACTTTACCACATGCACTCCATGTCGGTACTCAGAACATACACTTTGGAGGAGAGATGGACTCAAGTTCACTCTACCAGATTCACTCTGTGTTGGTACTCCGACCACACACCTAGGAGGAGAGGTGGGCTCAAGTTCACTCTACCATGTGCACTCTGCAGTGGTATCCTGATCAGAGACTTGAAAGGAGAGGTGGGCTCAAATGTAGAAGATAAGATGAGAATAAGTCACTGGCATAAATATCTCGGTTCTCCATAAGCATGTTCGCGACAGAGTTTTTTCCAGGCATTTTGGCCGATAAAAGAAATCCATAGATAAATCCTTGATCCATAAGATATCCATAAATTCTAGAAATCCACTGCATCCCAAATAAAGGGAGCCAAAAATATACTCCATTTGAGTAAAATTAGCCAAAAACTCAGTCCATAGTCCTTGGATATAGTCATGAGAAAAACCATATAAACCAGGCTTTTCAACCATAATGTTTACCTGAAACAATTCAAGGCAAACAAACAACACACAATTCTCCTTGTTCAGGCATACAAGGGTTACGTGTCCAAAAACACTTACAAAAATTTGCAAGGAGCAGCAACTTTGCAAAACTTAAAGTATACTTAGCTTTTCTCTTGCCAGGTTCGTCATGAAGCCAAAGAAATATCTCCTCAGCATACGCATAAGATATCTTGAGATATAGCTCCATATAGCTTGTCTGTAAGCTTGATTATAGAATCCACAATATTGATATGAAAAAAGTGCTGATCTCGGGCACATAAAACCAACTCCATATTCCGAGGATAAAATCTATGAATCCATAAATCCATAGCCCAAGCTGTCTACTGCTCATGCTCATGACTACTTCCACAAGCTCAATAGCCAAAAGTGTTGGTCACTGTAGTCCCCACTTGTGATCTTTTCTCTTTCTCATTGTTGGAAGGAAGCCTCTTGCTTCCGAGAAAGCCTATGCTCTGATACCACTGTCACAACTACGGGCGGGGACCTGGAGCAACAATAGAATAATAGACCAACACTTCAAATACCAGAGAGAGAGCATCACAACACAACGGAAGAACCATAAATAATACAAAGACACCGCACTGAGTCGGAACGGCCGGCCCCCCGTAGGAACTTCTTTATTCACTTAGAAGCTTTTACAATAAACCAAGGTGCGGGTGCATACAACACCAGATTTTCCACAAAGCATCAGCACAAATCTTTTCCAGAACTCAGTCTAGAGCCAAGATACAAACATAGCATCAAAAGCCATCCGATAAACTGTCTCAACAGTCCCATAAATCAGCTCATAATCAGCCCATAAACTGTCCGTAAAACAACCCGGTACGGAGCCCAAAACAGCCCCGAGTTCCATGCCAAATCAGTCCCAAAACTGAGCCATAAATCAGTCCCAGAGAGCTCTCAATTCAGCCCAAAAACAGCTTCATAAACAGTCCCTAAATCAGCCCATAAATGAGTCGACCAGCTCTATGGCTGCGTGGGAGGAGTCGACTGCTGAAAACAGCCTCGAAACTGTTGTACGGCCAGCGCAAGAGAGAGGAGGGAGAAAAACTGTAGTCGACCAGCCCTGTAGCATATCTGGGGCAAGTCGGCCAGCTGAAAACAGTCCAAAATCTGCTGTATGGCTAGCACAAGAGAGAGGAGAGAGAAAATCTGCAATCGGCCAGCTGAGGAGAGAGAGAGAGAGAGAGAGAGAGAGAGAGCTCCAAAGTGATGCGCCCCACTCAAATCAGGCCCAAGCGCTGGTTTAATAGAGTCGAGTTGCTATATTTGCAGCACTTTTTCATTTTTGCCCAAAATAGTTGAGCTTGCCCAAAAATATCAAGTTTTTAGCTTTCCTTGGCTTGCACTCCAAGTTTTAGCCCAAAATATCAACTTTATGCTTTCCTTGGCTTGTACTCCAAGTTTTAGCTCAAAAATAACTGAACTTCTCCAAATATATCAACTTTTATGCTTTTCCTGGCTTGATGCCCAAGTTTTCATCTAGGCGCCTCCTTCTGTCCACCCGTCCAAGCCCAAAAACACTAATATGTCCAGCCCATCATTAATGATATGTGTCTACACCGACTTATAAATATTATAAGTCACTTTATTGGATAAAATCCCATGCTGCACATGCTGTATGGCCATCTTTCAGGCCAAACCATGCTAGTAAAATGCTGCAGCTTTCTTTTGTGGAAAATCCCCATTCACACCTTGGTTCCGCGCAGTGTGTGAAACACTATTCAAGACTGGTGAAGGGACCAAATGATGACATCCCTCCGTATTATAAAACAGTTGTCCGCAACTGTGTAAACTTGATACCATTGAGATATCCTTCAAGTATAGCAGATGCAGTGCCAATCAATGATATTTAATAATTCTGGCATTAAAGCCATAAGTCCAAATGATGACACCGGGAGCTCACACCAGGATCTCAATCCTTCCATGGAGTCCTTCCACATGTACTAAACCATGCTTGGAACACACACTAGGGTCTGTACCTACCCTTCCATTGTGATAGTCAGAAATATGACATCTCCCTGGCTTCTACTTCAGTTGTCCGCAACTGAAGTGCGGCCAAATAAACCTGCAGAAGATCCGGATAATCCTTGAAGTAGTCTTTGTCAACCCATTTCTCATCCAGAGCGGGGTAGTTCTTAAACTTCACAAGGAACCTGCGGATAAGCCTGCCACAAGCAGCTTTCCATTCCCTATGAAACACAATCTCTTCCGGTTGAAGCACTTCTTCAAGCTCATCAATTTCGGGTTGGTCCTCAATAACTGGCTCCAGTGGCTTAGGACCCACATATTTCTTGAGGAGGCTAACATGGAAAGCATCATGTATGCGCCAATGTTTAGGCAAAGCAAGCCTGAAGGCCACCTCATTAATCTGTTCCAATACTTGGAATGGCCCATAGTACTTGGGAGACAGCTTTGGACATTTGCCTTCCCTGCCAAGTTGCTTCCAAAGGCATGCCTTCTCAAACTTGAGAAGCACCCAATCACCCTCTTTGAAATCCATTTGCCTACGATGTTTATTTGCAGCTTTCTTATGCTTTTCCTGAGTTCTTTATATGGCTGTCCGTACTTGTGAGAAAGCTGTATCCAGATCTCTAACATACTCATCCGTAGCAAAGATTTCATCCTTTGTTCGAAGAATAGGTGGAAGCACCACCTTGCCATAAACAATCTCAAAGGGTGCCTTTCCAATCGAGGTGTGCACCGTATTGTTACAAGCAAACTCCACAAGAGGCAAGTACTTCACCCAATCTGATTTCCGCTCATCCACATAGCATTTAGCAAATCAAGTACAGCTGAATTTGCAATTTCACTCTGCCCATCCGTCTATAGATGATAAGCTGATGAAAAATTCAGCTTTGTGCCTATATTATCAAATAAAGCCCGCCAAAACATACTTGTGGTTCTCGGATCCCGATCTTCCACAATAGCCTTGGGCATACCATGATGCTTGAAAATTTGGGCCAAGAATATCCTCGCCATGTGCTCAGGCTTAATATTCTTTCGTAAGGAATGAAATGAGCCTGCTTGTTGAACCTGTCTATGATGGTCCATATGGTGTCATTTCCCTGTTGCATTTTAGGCAAATCCATGATGAAATCCATAGGTATGGACTCCCATGGCTGATCCAGAATAGGCAACGGTTGAAACAAACCGGGTGCCTTATGCTTGTCAAACTTCACTTTCTGGCAAACCATACATTCGCGCACATATACATCTATGTCTTGGCGCATGTTTCGTCAGAAAAAGTACCTCTCCAAAGCCTGCGTAGTGGCAAGAATTCCTCTATGCCTTGCATACGGTAGTGCATGGCATTCATCCATCACCTTAACACGTAAATCCTTATGCACACATAAGCGATTTTGCATCATCAAATATCCATCTTGTATGCAATAGTTCGGGGCGGAAATGTCCTGCTGTAAATCAGTCCATACAAGCTGAAAATCCTCATCCGTATCATACAAATTTCGCATATCGGAAAGGTCCTGATGATAGGCAACAGTGACAGCATGTACCTGTGGCCTTCGAGAAAGAGCATCTATCACTATATCTTTTACTAGGTGTATGCAAAATCTGAAAATGAAACATAGAGAGGAAATTTGCCCATCTCATATGCTTCTCTGATAATTTAGTTTGCATCAAAAAGTACTGCAAACTCTGGTGATCCGTTTTGACAACAAATTCAACCCCAAGAAGATAATGCTTCCATACTGTAAGGGCATGAATCACTGCCAATAGCTCTTTCTCATAAACCTGCAAGTGGAGCTTTGCATGTTTAAGACGCCTGCTCTCAAAAGCTATGGTGTGTCCTTCCTGATTCAAAACAGCTCCAATGTTGTCCCAACATGCATCATACTCAACAGAGAAGGGTTTATGTAAATCCGGAATAATCAATACCGGTCCTGATATGATACAAGCTTTCAACTTATGGAAAGCTTTCTTCTCTACATCACTCCAGTTAAAGATAGCTTTCTTCTCAGTGAGATCATGCAAAGGTGAGGCAATCTCAGAGAAGTGTCTGATAAACCTCCTGTAGTATGCACATAATCCAAGAAAACTTGTGACTTGGTGAACTGAGTTCAACTCTAGCCAATCCTGAATAGCATGTATTTTACTTGGATCCATGCGTACCCCATCCTTGGATACAATATGACCAAGATAATGAATCTCACATAAGAACAATTCACTCTTCTTACCATTTATGTAGAGCTTATGCTATCTAAGCTCTTAAAAAATTGTCGCCAAGTGTTCTCTATGTTCTTGCTCATTCTTTGAGAAGACAATGATGTCATCAAAGAACGTGCGAGTAAACTTTCTGTGTTTCTTGAATATGCGGTCCATCATTCGATTAAATGTGGCGGGAGCATTAGTAAGGCCAAAAGGCACTACCAAAATCTCATATAGCCCAAAAGCAGTTCGGAAAGCCGTCTTATGAACATCTTGAGGTGCCACTCTGATGTGATGATAGCCACTTTTGAGATCAATGCGGCTAAAACAAGCAGCTCCTTCCAGTTTATCGAGAATATCATCTATGCGTGTGGTGTCATGTGCACAGTGTGTATCTACCGTGTGCTACACGCATGCAAGACTAGTTTCGAGGCTTGGGGAAGCTTGGAACTAGGCAGGCTGATTGACGAGCTGAGTTAGGGAAATACTAACGGGCGGGCACCCAAGTATGGACAGGCGGGCGGCCAAGTGTGGACGCCCGATGACCGGCCAAGAGCCTATAAAAGGGTGGCCAAGGTTAGTTATTGTTATATAGAGAGTCTCGCGAGTTTGTGAGAGCTCTATGGTCTTGGAGCCTGGATCTAGTGCAGACGTGCACCTGCTTTATGCAGCCGAGGCCGACAGCAGTCTCAAGGCCCGCGAGGGCAGCTTCGTGGCGGTATGGGATGTCGCGAGGAGGAGATTGGTCGGTACGTCAACCTAGTTAGCTCAGCTCGTGGCTCGGTGGGGATAGCCAAGTCTATGGGCTCGCCCACGGCTGTCATGATTGGGAGGTGAGTCAGGCCTGCACCCCCTTTGTTTGTTTGTTCGTTTGTTTGCAAGATTCGAGTTTCGAACCAAGATCGATCACGAGGGGATCCTTGGGGATTTGACAGTGGTATCAGTTAGTTACTCCTCAAGAAATTATAAATGTCGAGGACATGACATTTGTTCCGCACGAACCTGAAAAGATTCTTGGATTTCGTGAACGAAGATTGCGTAATACGCTTATCACGGAATACAAGATCAAGTGGAAGGATCGTGTTGAGGAGGACGCTACATGGGAGACATTGACTACTCTTCAGAGAGATTACCCTGGCTTTTTAGTGAGCTCAGGAGTGAGCTCTTAGAGGAAGGGGAGTATGTCATGTGCACAGTGTGTATCTACCGTGCGCTACACGCATGCAAGACTAGTTTCGAGGCTTGGGGAAGCTTGGAACTAGGCAGGCTGATTGACGAGCTGAGTTAGGGAAATACTAACGGGCGGGCACCCAAGTATGGACGGGCGGGCGGCCAAGTGTGGATGCCCGATGACCAGCCAAGAGCCTATAAAAGGGTGGCCAAGGTTAGTTATTGCTATATAGAGAGTCTCGCGAGTTTGTGAGAGCTCTATGGTCTTGGAGCTTGGATCTAGTGCAGACGTGCACCTGCTTTATGCAGCCGAGGCTGGCAGTAGTCTCGAGGCCCGCGAGGGCAGCTTCGTGGCGGTATGGGACGTCGCGAGGAGGAGATTGGTCGGTACGTCATCGTAGTTAGCTCAGCTCGTGGCTCGGTGGGGACAGCCAAGATTGTGGGCTTACCCACGGTTGTCATGATTGGGAGGTGAGTCAGGCCTGCACCCCCTTTGTTTGTTTGTTCGTTTGTTTGCAGGATTCGAGTTTTGAACCAAGATCAATCACGAGGGGATCCTTGGGGATTTGACAGCGTGGAATAGGAAACCTGTTCTTAATCGTAATTTTATTCAAGGCACGATAATCCACACATACGGTACGTACCATCCTTCTTCTGCACCAATAAAACTGGCGAACAATAGTACTAGCTCTTTCTCAAGCAAGTCATTAACTTGCATCATAATCTCCTCTTGCTGACTGGCACTCACCTGATAAGGTGGCCTATTAGGAGGAGAACTACCCGGGATTAGATCAATACGATGATCCTCGGGTCTCTCTGGTTGTAAATCACCAGGCAAAGCATCACGAACGCAATCGCTAGAACCATGCAAAAACTTTAATCTCTCATGCGTCAAATGATCCACATTTACATGAGTTTGAGCATGTTCAACTTCATGACAAAAACCAAGTAAGAACAAGTAGACTTTTTCATTACTTTGCGAATTTGTACATGACTAACAATAGGTATGGTGCTTCCTGGAGCACAAGCATCTATGACCACTTCCCTACCTCTATGCAAAAAGGAAATTTTTTTGGACTTATAGTCCTTCTTCGGCTCCATACGAGCATGCCAAGGCATTCCCAACAATACATCACATCCCATGAGTGGAGCAACCAAAAAGCTCTCATGATCAAGGTAGCCCTGGATATGGATGCGGAGTTTCCCAATGATAAGAGTTACATTAACCCCTTTACCAGCAAAAGTGGCATCTGCATTCATTTGCATACCATAATCTGATACATTTAACCCAATAGCTGCAGCCATCTCCTCAGAGATGAAGTTATCAGTGGATACATCATCAAAAAGGAAGAGAGCGGGCTGATCCTTCAGTTGCCCCAAGCCTTGCATATGGTTCTACTCTCAGCAAGCTGCCCCGTATTTCCGTGAACATTAGGAATTATATTCACATTAGGCTTCTCAGCTTTGTTCCCTGTCTTCTTGGGATTCTTTGGACACTTAAGATACAAGTGGTCCTTGCTGGCACAGCCAAAACATTTCCCATCTCAAACATACTCAAGGCTCAAGCCTATGCTGTTTGGACAGCCCAAGATTAAAGATTTACTCCCCGGCTTCTTAGACGAGCCTTCCTTTGTATCAGAAGAACCTTTCTGGTCACTTTTATGGGGCTGTCCCTCCTTTTTCTGGTCATAACCAGCCCTCTTTTTGCCTTTGTATGAATCTGAAAATGGCCTGTTTTTGAGCAAAACATGCAACCGTTCCACCAGAGTAGCAGAATGAATGAGCTTTTGAAGAGTCTGATTCGGGTACACCTCTAGGCTGTCTTGTATTACAGAGTGCAAGCCAGCTTCAAACTTTCTTTTCTTCTCTTCCTCATCAAGAGACATGAAGGGGGTTATCCTCAGCAGCACCTTCCAAAATTTACCCACATAAGCTTGTACAGATTCTCCTTCATCCTGCTTAAGCCAATCCCATTCTTTTTTCACATTCTTAACAAAGTTTGGTAGCAAAAACTGTGCATAGAACTGCCTCTTAAAATTAGTCCAAGAGAGAGCTGCTGTGCCATCCAACAACTTGATTTAAATTCTCGGGTCTTCTTCTTGCTGCGTAACCCGTCGGGGGAAATAGATCTGTCTCTTACTCCGAGAGTGAGAAGAGCCCTTATGCTTAGAGTGTTCCCGTTTCCGAGAGGCATGACGAGAATGAGAGGAGGCTTCATTAGATTCCTTAGAGTTTGCATGAGTGGCATGATGAGACACATTCTTCTTCATCCCTCCTTTTTCCTGCAAATAAGATTTGGCTAACCCTTGGGATTCGGATATCCCAATTGGGTAGCTATGGCCTCGAAAACCTCACCATCCGTGTTACTCTTTTTCTTAGATAGCAAAACCCTATGTACATTGGGATCTTCCTGTATAGCCCTCAATGTTGTAGTCTCATCACCGTATCGCCTAACTTGGCGTCTTAGAGTTTCCAACTCAGACAATACATCTGTAAGTGGTGCGGCAAGTGGGGTGTTTTGTACATCCCTAGGCACCTCATCCTGCACCTGTCTGTCTGGTGTATTCATCACATGTTCGTCATCACTCACATGATGAGTTATCATTGCAGATCAAAAATTTCTGCCAACACAATAATTTTCTACACCCATAACGCTCTATCTACTACCCTCAACAAGGGGATTTACCACAGACTAGAGAACTGAAGCTCTGATACCACTGTCACAAATATGGAAGCGTGTACAGAGAAACATAACATCATGGCATCATACATAGCATCTGACATCATCATCATCATCATCATACTTTGATACCACTGAAACAACAATATGAAAATATGCACAAAGACAGCACTAGGGGCTGAAGTTGGGTCAGTCCCCCCCCCCCCTGAGGTATCTTTATTACCAACAGAGTGTTCTAGTACAAGATAACGGGTGCCAGAGAGTAAACACTCTTCAAACTGGCACCAGATACATCCAGAATAAGATGAAAACAAATCACTACAATGCGGAGATCACGAGGATCATCTCGTGGCATGAAGAAGGAATCATCTGCAAAAGCCTGTGCCACAAAATGCTTGCCAAATGGCAATTGAAG
The DNA here is from genome assembly GCF_041138505.1 of Cibotium barometz. Taxonomy (NCBI): domain Eukaryota; kingdom Viridiplantae; phylum Streptophyta; class Polypodiopsida; order Cyatheales; family Cibotiaceae; genus Cibotium; species Cibotium barometz. The sequence continues at coordinate 3,595,077 of NC_141048.1, read as the reverse complement.
ACCACGAAGTGCACCTTGTTGAGTAAGATGATCCATGTATAGAAGCAGAGGATGAGTTGCTATGAAATATAACAAGGCAATCAAAGGGCATTCTTGTCGCACTGACTTACCCAAAGACTACGAGTCAGAGAGTTCACCATCAAGAATACATGATGCCTTATTGCCTTGATACAACCAAAACACAAGATTGGACATCTTAATTCCGAACCCCATCTTGCACATGGTCTCTGCAATAAATTCCCATTGCACTGTGTCAAAGGCCTTCTCTATGTCCACTTGCAAAATAAGCACATCTTGTTTTGTATATTTTGCATATTCAACCCCAATGTAGGCATTTGCAATGTTATCCGTTATGTGTCTTCGTGGGACAAAACCATATTGTGCCTTGTGCAAGCCTGCATAAAGTACCCCTTTTATCTTGTTGACCAATTTGTATACGACGGGCATTAGGGTTATTGGCTGCCAATCGGTGAGGGTCTCACACAGGCTCTTTTTTGGGAGAAGTTTCACAAGCCCTTCTTTCCATGACTGGGGCATTTTCCAAATACGCCAAGCATCATTAATCATGAAAAGCCAATGCATGTTTGACGTCATCCCAGAAGTGCAAGAAGAATTCTGCAGTTAAACCATCCCAACCTGGAGATTTCCACGTGCCCAATTGTTTTATTGCCTCTTGCAATTCTTCCTCCGCGAAGCATTGTTCCATCGTGAGTCCCTCTTCCTATGATTCTATGCGTGAAACATCAGAGAGCAACTGATCCCTGGCTGCTCGAACTTGTGCATTTGCAGGAGTTGTAGTGCATAGTGGGACACACATTAATCAGCCAATTGTTTTTTGGAACATGTCCAAGCTTGTGTCGAGGCCCCTTCCACACACACACACACTCACGTGCACACGCATAATATATATGGACATATATACATATATACAAATCACACACACACGTGTTTTTCGTTGAGTGGGTGGGGAGTGAAGGGAGGCCTTTCACATACCCAAAACAAAACAGCTTGTATCTCATATGCAGGAATGTGTGTCTGGGATTGCAGTTCTTAGTGGAGAAGGAGTTCTTCGATGGGTGCGCATTCTATCGTGCAGAACCACCAGGAGAGACAAGTGATACAGGCCATGCAGGCACTAGAAAAGGGTAATTGTAAGTTATTGACTCTCCTCGATAATCTTGGTCCATTGGCTGCTTCTTCTCTTATGTTTTAGGGGTGCTTTTAGGTATGCTCTGGTACAAGGTGGCTTACATTCATGTGGGAGGCAACGTGCTGATACATTGCCAGTAGAAACGAATGTGACCAACAAAAAGGGCACTGTGTCTTTGATTACAGTAAGCTTTCTGTGCTGGAGTAGCCATCACCAGTGGTTTTAAGAATTTGATAATTGTTTAATCATGGGAAATGTCGAGTATTTGTAATTGTTATATATGGTTCACCTAATCTTACACAAAGCCTTGTAAAATATAAAGCTGCTGTAAGACGTAGATGATGTGGAAAAAATAGAGAAGGGATAAAAAATGCTATAATGTTGCCTTACCTTATCCTGAACTGAGTTTCGTTAATGTTGCTTACTCATTGTTGCAATGTTTCCCTTGCAAATATATAGCTTGGCTAGAAAAAGCACTCTTGAAGGATGACAATAAAGAGAATCTGTTGCATACGAGCATCTCCTTAGTTTTTTGGATCTTCTCCTCATGGTTCCCTCAAAAAATGAGGTCGTCCACATAAACAACTATGATCATGTACCTGCCCTGCTCAAATAAAATGTACAAATTTGCATCCAATGGGCTTTTCGAAACATACCTTATTGTGAACAATAGCCCAAGGATCAGTAGCCACTTGTTGCCATCAGGGCAGGTCAGGGTTAGTCCGGGTAATTGTGCATGCCCAAATGATTTTGTAACCCACTTGAAGTTGATGTGCATACAGGTGTCCCAGTATTTTATTAGGCCTAGTGCTTGGCACCGGATATCAAGGTAGATCGGCCCACAGGCAATGTGCCCACGTCAAGCAGCAGGGCAACCCATCGGAAACAGTTCTGGACAGGTCTACAGCATTCAGGCAGATTGGGCAGCAACGAGTTGGGTAAGTTGGTCATGCGGCAGGCCTGCCGGACCGACCAGCAGAAAGGGGGCAAATCAGCCCTATGAGAAAACCTTATCTCTCTCCACTTCAGGCATCTGATTCCCAACTTGGGGACAAGTCCACAGAGTATAGCATCCAGCTCACATTAGAAAGTGTGGGACGGAGGTCCCGCCACCCAGACACTCGGATCCACACAGTGGCCACAAATGGGCACGAAAATTGGGATCCCAGGCACTTGGATCTGCACACTAGCCTCAATACGGGGGGCACAAAGGTTGCCTGGCCCCATAAATTGGTGCGAAACTGGAGAAGACCATTTGGGTGGCCAAATGACGTCTCCACACCCCCCCCCCCTCCCCCACAGCCCTCCTTCCTCCATTGCTTATAAACAATTTTCCTCAACTGAAAAGCATCGAGGTACACTTGAAGAAGTTGTAGATAGTCGGTGAAATATTTTTTGTCAGCCCAGATAGTTTTTGAATTTCACAAGGTATCGCCTAGAAAGCTTGTCACCAACTAGCTTTCTCTTTGTAAGCCCAGTGGGGCATGCCATGACAGACTCAACCATGTATCCAAAAGATAATGAGAAGAGAGGGGAGAGATGTAGGCATATGCCCATTTATGGTAGTGCTACGTGTGAACAGGGCTTAACCAAGGGCACTTTTTCCCATGTGGTTTTTCCCCTTGGATATCAAGTGTGAAAGGTTACTCTATCCATATAACTTTTGTACTTCTATATTATATGGATGTGACACACATGCAAGAGTTGACTTGCATTTTGTGGCTATCACGCATTTGGTGTTTGGGATTACAGCGGTGATTTGTCACATATGTATACACATTGTGTGTAATTGGACAATTTGGTGCAGGTTTATACTTGCTTCAAGTTGCAGGCAAAACACATGACATTTGGTTGCCTGGCATATGCACATTGGTGCTTGGTTTGCCTGCAGGTGTATTTTATCGACATGGCTCAAAATGCTACAGATGTATTTGGTGTGCTCACCCAGGAGGATAAATTGGATGGATCAAACTACTCCCTCTGGAGTTTCATGATCCGTAATTTGCTAGTAGCCAAAGGGCTTTGGGGCATCGTGTGTGGTGATGACACATGCCATGGGACTCTAGGGATGCACAGGCCATGTCCTTGATAGCCCTTTCAGTGAAAAGGACTACTATTCCACACATTCGGTCTTGCAAGACATCGAAGCTTGCATGGGACACATTGGAAGCAATGTATCAGGTACGCAACGAGGCAAGAGTTGCCTACTTGAAGAAGCAATTGGATCTTCTATCTATGGATGAGGGTGACTCCATGTCAGATCATCTCACCAAAGTGAAAGATTTGCAACAACAATTGCTCAACATTGATGAGGTCATCCCAGACAGACAACTGGTCACCAACACTCTTCATTCTTTACCACCTTCCTACTTCGGCTCTTACACCTCTCTCAACTCTCTATGAGAGGAGGTGGTGATCCCGTCACTTTTGAAGAGCTGGTGGGTTTACTCTTGCAAGAAGAGCAAACAAGAGCAAACCTATCTACCAACTGTGGTGGAGACAAGGCATTTACAGCCAAGGATAAGGGTAAAGCAAAGAGCTTTAAGCATGGGGGACAATAGTCTAGTAAGGCTGGTCATAGACAACCCTCTTCTGGTGGTGAAAAGTCTGACACAAAGGGGATGCAAACAAGCCTAAAAAGAAGGACAAATGTCACTAGTGTCATATGCCTAGCCACTACATCAATGAATGTAGAAAGCGGATTGCAAAAGAGGAAAAGAAAGATGCAGGCAATGCAGTAGCAGACTCTTCAGATGACAAAGCACAGTAATCGACTAATGTAATTCAAGAAGAGTACACTTTTTTGGTCACATGCACTAGTGACACACCAAGTGCTTCAGACAATGATATGTCTTGCATTGCATCTGACAGACAGGATGTATCATGGTATTTTGATAGTGGTGCTTCGAGCCACATCACTTCATGCAAAGATATATTTCAGCACTTGGTTTATGCTTCAAATGGCTGCACTGTATCATGTGCAGATCATACCATGTATCCAGTAAAGGGAATTGGCAATGTCATGCTTGTTGCAGCCAATGGTGCCAATATATGTATGAAAAATGTGTTGTATGTTCCAGGGATAAAGAAAAATCTGCTCTCTGTCTCAGCAGCCATAAACGACCAAAGTTTAAAGGTTGAATTTGAAGATGGAAAGTGTTTGGTAAAAGACCCATCAAAGGGTTATGAAATAGTCACTTCTGGAACACGATACAAAGGCTTGTATAAGCTGGACAGCTATGACAAGCGTACTTATGATGTAAATACAGTGGCTGCCCACACTCCTGCTATGCATGATGCAGAGCTATGGCATGCTCGTTTTGGGCATGTAAATTTTCAGAGTTTGATGCTTTTGCAGAAGCATCATATGGTTGATAATATGCCGCCTCTTGAGTCTCCAACAAGACATGTATGTGAGGGGTTTTGGGTAAGATGCATCGAAAACCATTCCCCAAGGATGAAGCTATTAGAGCTGAAAGTAAATTACAGCTCATACACAGTGATGTATGTGGTCCAATGCGGACACCATCCATAGGGGGGCATCTTTATTTCATCACATTCATTGATGACTACTCCAGGTTTGCTTGGGTTTACCCCTTGAAAGCGAAAGCAGAGGTGTTTACATGCTTTTGACACTTTGTAGCAATGGCTGAAAATATGTGTGGATGTAAAGTCCAAACACTCCGCTCAGATAGAAGTGGAGAATACATGTCAAATGCATTCAAGGATTATATGCTTCAAAAGGGCATCAAACACCAATGTACTTTGCCTTGTACACCGCAGCAGAATGGTGTAGCTGAGAGGAAAAACAGATCTCTCATGGAGATGGCAAGATGCATGGTGAAAGCACAAAAGTTACCTCACAATTTTTGGATGGAAGCTATAATGTGTGTAACTCACGTGTTAAACAGGTGTCCAACAAAAGCTTTGAAAACCATAACACCATTTGAGGCTTGGTATAGCCGAAAGCCAAAAGTGGATTATATGCGTACATTTGGGTGTTTGGCATATGCACATGTGCCAGAACAACTACGAACAAAGCTAGATGATAAAGCAATGAAATGCATTTTTGTGGACTACAGCAATGAGAGCAAAGGCACCGTCTTTATAATCCAACAACACGTAGGATTTTTGTCAGTAGAGATGTGGTATTTGCTGGAAATTCAGTACAGCCCATGTACAGCTTGTATAAAAGTCATGATACAGGCATATAGGGCATGTTTGATGGGCTATTACCCATTGCAATTAGGGGGGATTCAGAACAGCCAGCCCCTACACAAGAAAATCCTCATGTAGAACATGTGGAACAGCCAGCAATTCAGCCCCCTTCTATGGAAGAAGTAGAAAATCTTGTCAGGGAAGAGCAAACAACCATAAACACAGCCAAGATGGTTGCTGAAAACTTTGCAAGAAAGCAAACTTGGAGGTCCACTCACAGGTAGAACAAGGGCTAGTTCCAGCCATGCATTGAATATGCATCATGGGGAGTCTGCATTAGCCATGGGTGGTCTCTTTGATTCATAAGAGCCTTCTTCTTATGAATAAGCACATGAGAATGAGCACTGGGTGCAAGCCATGCAAGATGAAATCTCTTCTATCATGATGCATTGAATATGCATCATGGGGAGTCTGCATTAGCCATGGGCCTTCTTCTTATGAAGAAGCACATGAGAATGAGCACTGGGTGCAAGCCATGCAAGATGAAATCTCTTCTATCATGAAGAACAATACTTGGGATCTTGTGGACTTGCTGAAAGGCAAGCATGTCACTGGAACAAAGTGGCTGTACAAAGTCAAAAGGAAGTTTGATGGTACTATTGATAGGTACAAAGCAAGACTTGTGGCTAAAGGCTACTCTCAAAAAAAGGGAATAGATTATGAGGAGACTTTTGCTCCTACTTCGAGAATGACTACAATAAGATCAGTGATTGCAATGGCTGCACATAAAGGATAGAAAGTGCATCAATTGGACATCAAAACTATATTCTTAAATGGGGATTTACAAGAGGAAGTATATGTAAATCAACCCATTGGTTTTGTAGTTCCTGGTGAGGAACATAAAGTATGTAGGTTACACAAAGCATTGTATGGGTTAAAGCAAGCTCCAAGAGCTTGGTATGATAAAATATATGCTCATCTAACCAGCCAAGGTTATGTGAGTAGTCAAGCTGAAAGCACATTGTATGTGAGGAAAACTGGTGCGGATATTGTCAGTCATCTTGTATGTAGATGACATGCTCATTGTAGGGACTAGCAAAGCACAAATTTCAGATTTGAAAGCTGAATTGATATGTCAAATTTGGGGCCTTTACACTACTATCTCGGCATACAGCTTATGCATATAGATGATGGCATTGTTATGCAGCAAACTAAGTACATAAAAAGTTTGCTAAAAAGGTTTCACATGGATGAATGTAAGTCCATTTCTACTCTAGTAGAACCAGGTGTACGGCTTACTATGCATGATATTGGAGAGCCTTTTGAGGCCGGCATTTACAGCCAGGCAGTGGGATGCCTCATTTACTTGTGTAACACGAGGCTTGACATATCTTTTGGGGTGTCTTTGTTGAGCAAATTCATGCACAGCCATGGTACAAAGCATTGGCAAGCAGTCAAACGCATTTTTCGTTATCTTCAGGGTACCTTGGATCTTGGTTTGTGCTATCCCAAGGGGGGCAGCTTGCATCTTTATGCATACAGTGATTCAGATTGGGCTGGTGATTATGATACCAGGCAATCCACCAGTGGGAATTGTTTTTTTCTTGGCAGTTCATGCATATCTTGGTTGAGTAAAAAGCAACCCATTGTTGCCACATCTACTTGCGAGGTTGAGTACAGGGCAATCTTCATAGCTACAGTAGATTGTGTATGGTTGAGGAGATTATTGGCTGATCTTCGTGAGTGTCAGCAGACACCCACCACCATTCTCACTGATAGCTAGAGTGCTATGGCCGTGGCACGAAATCCCGTATTTCATGCACGTACCAAGCACATTGAGATTCATTATCACTATGTCAGAGAGAGTTTACATGCAGGGGAGATCAGTTTATCTTACTGCCCTACACATAGGATAATGTTGCAGATCTATTCACAAAGGCTTTACCTCGAGAGAAGTTTGAAGCTTTCCGCAAAGCTTTGGGCTTACTCTCATACAGAGAGTGATCTGCTACCTTGTACAGGTTCACACTTTCACTACAGGGCGGATTTGTAGGCATATGCTCACTTATGGTAGTGTTACGTGTGAACAGGGCTTAACCAAGGGCACTTTTTCCCATGTGGTTTTTTCCCTTGGATATCAAGTGTGAAAGGACACTCTATCCATATAACTTTTGTACTTCTATATTATATGGATGTGACACACATGCAAGGGTTGACTTGCATTTTGTGGCTACCACACATTTGGTGTTTTCGCCCAGTTCGCCTTCTCTCTCCCCGCTTCTCTCTGCCTGCAGGTTCGCCCAGCTCGCCTTCTCTCTCTTCGCCCAGTTCGCCTTCTCTCTCCCCGCTTCTCCCTGCCTGCAGGTTCGCCCAGCTCGCCTTCTCTCTCTTCGCCCAGTTCGCCTTCTCTCTTCCCGCTTCTCTCTGCCTGCAGGTTCGCCCAGCTCGCCTTCTCTCTCTTCGCTTCTCTCTGCCCGCATTTTCGCCCAGTTCGCCTTCTCTCTCCCCGCTTCTCTCTGCCTGCAGGTTCGCCCAGCTCGCCTTCTCTCTCTTCGCCCAGTTCGCCTTCTCTCTCCCCGCTTCTCCCTGCCTGCAGGTTCGCCCAGCTCGCCTTCTCTCTCTTCGCCCAGTTCGCCTTCTCTCTCCCCGCTTCTCTCTGCCTGCAGGTTCGCCCAGCTCGCCTTCTCTCTCTTCGCTTCTCTCTGCCCGCATTTTTGCCCAGTTCGCCTTCTCTCTCCCCGCTTCTCTCTGCTTGCAGGTTCGCCCAGTTCGCCTTCGCTTCTCTCTGCCCGCAGGTTCACCCAGTTCGCCTTCTCTCTCCCCGCTTCTCTCTGCCTGCAGGTTCGCCCAGCTCGCCTTCTCTCTCTTCGCCCAGCTCGCCTTCTCTCTCTCTTTGCGCCCCGCTTCCCCCACCCACCCTTGCTCAGGCCCCCAAGGCAGCAACATAACTCTCCCCTGCACCTGTAGCTGAGCATCTTGTAGGTCGCATTTTTTGAGTCTCCCCCAAAGGGGAGAGGGTACCCTTGAGGGGGGACTCGTTCCACCAACAGCCCTCTCCTTTATCAGCAGCAACACATGGAAAGTAAGAAGTCTTTTGCCTCAGTCACCGCTTCACGATTACCGCCCATTCCTCCACCCGTGAGCAAGCCGACACCATGGGAAGCCTACCTCATGCAAGAACTGAAGAAACTCCAGGGAGAATTAGCAGCACTGAAACACGAGACTATCAAGAAAGATGAACAAATCAACGAACTGAAAGTGCAAGTGCAAGCCATGAAGACGAAGCAAGAGGAAGCACGAGAAGGACCCATACCTACAACACTACAAACAGAAACGACAAACCATGTTTCAAAGGTAAATTCAGTTAACTCACAAGATTTTGTTAAAGAAGTCATATCAGCAGTCAAAGAAAAGGAACGAATGGAAAGTAACAAAAAGGTAATCAGAGTCGGTGGTCTTCCTCAAGGTTGGGATAGGGCAGACATAGCTCAAGAGCTTCGAGAAGACTACATATTAGATACAGATGTACTTACAGCACAACTGAGCAAAGTAGTCCCCTTCGTGGACTTAGGAGACCCTATCTCTATTATAGTAAAGGGTACACAGGCAAAAGTCTCCTATATGGACAACAATGAGAAAATAGCAGTGATGAAGCAAACAAGGTCTCTCCAAGGGACAAAGGTATGGATAGCTGATGAACTCACCCCGCTACAACTCAAGAACAAATCGGCAGAGCTGAATAAAGTTAAAGAAGCAAGAAAGAATGGCAAATGGGCAATATACAGAGGAGGACAAGCAATCATTAAAGAATTCCGTACCCCACCCCCCTCAAGAGCAAATCCATCCATGGATGAAATATAGCTATTTTTTATTTTGAACCTCAATTTCGAACTAGATGCAATAGAACCCATTGTAATTTAAACTCTTAAGAGTCTTAAGAGTTCATTTTGAGTTATTTTTTTTTTCAGTTTTATGCCTCTTTGGCATTGATACCCAGAGTGGAATGTAAATGGATGTACCTGATCTGTCCCATAGGTCGGATTCGGCCTCCCATGGACGTTAATATAACTTTCTTTCTTTCTTTCTTTCTCTCTCATTTCTGTGAGAGCTTCTTCTTCTTGCACCTAATTGTTGGAAATAAGTGCACACTAGGTGTACTATTTCTCTAGTCTAGTTTCAGTTGAGTCTTTGTGTCTTGAGTCTAGTGCCATGTGGTACCTCTACATTTATCCCATAAGTGAGTCTACTCAATCTTGTACTTCTCACCTATAAATTGTAGGTGTCACATCAATAATCAATCAATCTTGTGTCTTGTCTACACTCATCTCAAGGTATGTCTAAGCTTTGTGTTTCCTTTTTAGTCTTGCGTTCATTTCAGTTTCAGTTTCAGCTTTGTCTCTACCCCATTTCTCCTACATGGTATTAGAGCAGGTTTATCCTGGCTCCCCTCATCCTTGCCTCAGTCTGCTGCAGCCATAGCTGCGTTTTTTTTTCTGCCCGCCACAGAATTCTGACCGCCCCTGTTTTCATCAAGTTCTGTCTCGCCATACTCCAGTTGAAGGGTTCCTGTTTCTTCCTGACGATGTTCTTCATCTACTCCATCAGCATAAGGCTCTTCATTATGGTGCGAATCTTTTTCTTCAGCTGGGCGACTCTTTCTCTCGATGTCATCTCTCTAGGTGTAGCCCGTGCTGCCCCTACCCTCATCGCTGCCCTGTTTGCCTCTGCTCCGCCTGTTGATTCTGCTTCAGCTTGCAACTCAAGATCTGCGCCAACAACTGCCGTCTCTCTACTTGAGCTGTCGTCTCTCTACTTGAGCTTCCCCGCCATATCTCTGTCGCCACGACTTAGCTCCAGCCTGCTGCAAATCTGCGCCATCTTCCCCTGGACCGCGCCCCCTTCTACGCCTCTGCCTCTTCATCTCCAGCAAGGCCTGCGCTGCATCTGCTCCGACATCTGCATCTGCTGGAACTGCCCAATTGTTTCCTCAGCCTCTGGCCGCTCCTATCTGCCACGTCATTCTCTCGTTGCTGTGTGTTCGTGGAGCTGCTGTCTATACCAGGCCGGGTGCTGCTGTTCAGTCAGTTTGTGCCTCATCATCTTCTCCTCCGGCCTCCACTCCAACTTCCATGTCTCCATCTTCTACTCCAGCAACCTCTACAGCAGCAGCTCAAGGCGCTCTCCATCTAAGAAGTATTTTCAGTCTTCTCTCTATTTCTTTTTTTTCTTTTTTTTTAAAAAGGTTCTGAATTTCATTTACTTCTCTATCTTGTACGGGATTAGACACTGCCAAATCTGGTAAGACCTTCCCATCTCTCTCATAATTGTCTATGTTTTCATGCTATCTACCACCATTGATAACCAATGATGTAGATCATGGGGTAATATCATGTCTATTTGTCTACATGGACTTATCTTTGTCTCTATCCAAGAGGCACCCCTGCATTACCCACTCTAGCAGGAGGATTGACCTTGAGGAGGGATTATCTATCAAGGTCCATCTCTCTATCTATCTACAATCAGTCAGTCTCTCTGTCTATGTGTCTATCTTGTGTGATCTTACAGTCATATGTCTCTGACACTCTGTCTATCAGTCTATATGCCCTCTCTTTTGTGGATTAGCTACCCACATTCTCTTGGCATTTTCTGTCTATGTCCCAATTTATCTTCTATCTGTTAGACTCTCTCATGTCTATCTGACATTCTCTCTCTCTGTGGGACCACTCTACTAGCTGATTGTCTCTCTCTCTGTCTGTCTATGATCCACTCTTGTCCCTACCCTTGTGGACCCATATGAAGATATCACTTGAGGAGGGGTGTCTCAGGATCTTTTGTCTCTCATGTCTTGTCTCTAAGTCTATCAGTCTTTATGTCTGTCTTCTAGTCTTGTCCATCTTGTCTTCTAGCTTGTCTCTCAATCCTTGTCTAGTCTCTCTATCTTGGTCTTATCTTTTGTCATGTCATAGTCTTGTCTTTTTGTCTTCCTCCTAGTGTCCACTTAAGGAGGGTGTTGGAAATAAGTGCACACTAGGTGTACTATTTCTCTAGTCTAGTTTCAGTTGAGTCTTTGTGTCTTGAGTCTAGTGCCATGTGGTACCTCTACATTTATCCCATAAGTGAGTCTACTCAATCTTGTAGTGCCATGTGGTACCTCTACATTTATCCCATAAGTGAGTCTACTCAATCTTGTACTTCTCACCTATAAATTGTAGGTGTCACATCAATAATCAATCAATCTTGTGTCTTGTCTACACTTATCTCAAGGTATGTCTAAGCTTTGTGTTTCCTTTTTAGTCTTGCTTTCATTTCAGTTTCAGTTTTAGCTTTGTCTCTACCCCATTTCTCCTACACTAACCCTAATCTACAGGAAACATTGGTGTGTGTGAGTGTGTGAGTCCACCAACAAGAGAGAGAAGGGAATAGGGATCTTGCACAGTACCCCACACTGAGTGGGGAATAGGCCCCGCCTCCTTTTAGGAATTTATTCAGGAACAATCCACGAGCACATTGGCCAAGATCTTTACAACCAATGAATACAAAACAAACAGATATGCCAAGATATCCAAGTCGATGTCGATGTCTAGGCCATAGTTGTCACGGTACGAAAATACGATACCATACGGTACAATACCGTACGGGAATATTCGGTACGATATGAAATTTTGGGATACGGTACGATAAAATACGGTTTTTTAAATTAAAGAACACCTACAAACATAGACATTTTTAATTTGGAAGGGTAGAGTCTAGAGAAGTTGTTTCAAACCAAAATATCATTAAAAACAACTAAACAAGTTTGAAGTGACAAACAAAAGTACATAAGTATAGAGGTGCGATGCGATCATGTGCGCTAGGCGCGAGTACAAAAAGAGAGGCTAGAGCCAAGGCCCAAGGAGAGACTAGACAAAGGCATCACTATCAGAGCTCTCGCTGAAATCATCCTCATGAGAAGAGGACACATCAGTGGCCTCGCCGAAGTCGCCATCGCTAAGAAGGTTGCCCTCATCATCGAACTCGGGCTCTCTAAGCTCATGTGAGAAGCCAAAGGGAGCATCCTCATCTGCAAGAGCGAGTGTGGAGCTACCCGATCCACGCCGCACATAGGTATGCACTATGTCCCTGGGAGCACCACGAACCGTGCATCCACGGCTTCCTACTTGCACTCCTCTGCCACTACCTCCACGCCCACGACGAGTGCGAGTAGGTCGTCGATCAAATGACTCGAGCTCTCGATAGATCTCTGCATAGATCCTCTCCTCCTCCTCATCCTGCACTTTGTTTACACTCTGAAGAGTGTCCCCTGTGAGCTTGAATGCATCCACATTCACCTACATTGTACAATGATCAAGTGACAAGCAATGTATTAGAATTTGGTTCCAAATTTCAATAAACATTGAAGTTTGAAATTTGAATGCTTATAACTTATAACTTATAAGTTGTAACTTATACCTGTCTCGCTGATTCCATCTTTTGCATTGCGCGCAGCATGCGCAAGTTAGCGCGGCAATACACTAGCCGCTCTAACTGTTGCGTGCTCAAGCGATTACGTAACTTCGTGTGTACAAGTGAGTAGGAACTCCAGTTCCTCTCACATGCACCTGAAGAGCAATCCTGAGCTAGGATTCTCAAAGCCACCTTTTGGAGGCTTGAGAGCGCATACCCAAATGTCTCCCACCAAAAGAGGGGCTTCACAAGGGATTCCCTCTTCCAACAGGTAGTAGATGCAAACGCGGCTCCTCCCCTTTGGTCATTGTAGCTTATGAGCTCCTCAAGGAACTTCCCATGGCGATCCTCCGGCAATGCTTTTGGCAAGTAAGCATCTCGGGCTTCAAGTAGCTCCACGTTGGTGAAGAGGGCGGGTGATTTGTAAGCCGGATGCAATAAAGCGGCAAGACCATGGATAGGTCTTCGCATCCACTTCCATCTCTTCTCCACAATGGCCAACATACCATCGCGCTTCTCCTCGTCGATGGAAGGAGAAACGCGTAACTCTGCTATGGCCTCTCCCATGAAGTGAACAAGAAGGCCCATGGTGGCTCCCTCCATGTCGGTCATCTGCAATACCCTATAGAAGGGCGTGACCGCAATGACAATAGTGCGGACCGACTGCCAAAACTCCTCCTTTAGGCAAAGCCGTTGCATGGCTTTGGCCTCCGCCGATTCTCGCTCATCCCACTCATTCCACATTGTGGAGACCACTGTTTGGCGAAGGGAGGATTTCACATCGTGGAGGCGCTCCAAGACGAGCCACATGTAGGCGAAGCGTGTAGATGAAGGCTTCTTCAATTCCAACTTGCTATGTTCGCGGAACATGGCAAGCACCTTCACCTTTGTGGTGAAGAAGGTAACAATAGAGATAGCTTCGGTCATTACTTCCTTCATCCACACTAACTTGCCCATATCCTCCATGAGCAAGTCAATGCAATGGGAGGCACAAGGCGTCCATACTATGGAGGGATAGTCCTTCTCGAGCAACTTCCCCATCCGACGGCAATTTGAAGCGTTGTCGGTGATGACTTGCACCACGTTCTTCGATCCAACCTACATGTCACAATGCACATGAATGGATGCAATGAGCGTATGCCGTATGAGACTTGAGTCATGACTCATGATATAGCCACATATGATCATATCACATATACCAAAGCCTAAACTTTAAAGACTTTAGTGCAATTTGAAAGTTGAAACTTACCTCCATGATGGCTTGCTTGATATGGCGATATATGAATGCACCCGATGTTTTCCTCCCCGCCTTTCCGGAATCCACGCCCCGCACAAAGTTATGTGCCAAGAGGGCAAGAGACAAGTATATTGATGATGCCTCTCTTCTTCCGGTCACTCCATCCGTCGGAGAGGATGCTACACCCATACTTGGACCATGCCGCCCGCACCGGATTGAGAGATCTATCGATTCTTTCCCTCTCGTCCACAAGCCTCTTCGTGCGCATGTCATGATAGGAGACGCCGGTCCATCCTTCACATGGGCCCACATTTGCAATGGCTTTCACCATTGACTTCCATTGATCTACCTTGAGCACATGGAATGAGAGATTGCACTCAATAATGGTGTGTGCAATCTCTATATCCGCTAGCCGTTGCCGTTCTCGGAGATGTGATAGAGAAGAAGAGAACCCCCCGGTGGCTTGGGCTAGAGTGGCTTGCCTCATGGGAGACTCAAGCCTTTGTCTCTTTGAGGAGGCGGAGGCGGAGGCGGCACCGATGGAGGCGGCGGGGGAGGATGTATCACAAGGCGGGGAAATGACCTCATCATCCGCCCTTGAGCTTCTACCACTATCATAGTGAGCACCCAATCCACCCTTGATCTTGTTGAAGATCTCATCGGATATAGCAAGGGGGACTTCCTTGCATGGCGCAACTTGCCCCCCCCACCTTTCCAACATGTTGGAGAAGCCTAGTAACTCCACTTGTGTATTGTTTGCCACAATACTTACAAGTCCACCTATATGACTTGGACTTTCCATCGGCTTTCTCTACATGGATAGCATGCACATTGAAGGCTTCATTCTTCTCCCTTGTCATTGTAATAGAGAGAGAGAAGTTAGAAGATTCAAGAGATGGATAGGCTTGAGAGAGAGAGAGAGAGAGAGAGAGAGAGAGAGAGAGGCTTGAGAAAATGAGAGAGTGAGGCTTGAGTCTTGACTCTTGAGAGAGAGAGAGCCTAAAGGCTTGAGAGAGAGAGAGAGGCTTGAGAGAGGGCCTATGGGGGAGAGAGTGGCTTGAAAGTTGAGAGTTGAGAGAGAGAGAGAGAGAGAGAGGGGGGGGGCTTGATGGTCACTTGAGCAAGACTCAAGAGAGGGGGGGGCTTGATGGTTACAACTCACTAGAGTAATGAGCATTGAGAGGCTAGAGCTTTGAGAGAGGCTTAGGGGGTGGGCATTTTATAAGGCCATGCAGCATGGGCTGAAACCGATCCCGTCAAGTGGGAAAGACTCAGTTGGACACCTACACGTTTAATAGCACAACTTTAAAACCACAAATATGAAATGGACAACTTAAAACAACTTGAAATTTAAATGAACAGAAATGGAAAGATGGACACCAACACTGGGGCCGGAACGGGCCGACCCCCCCCTCAATATATGATATATTTATTGGGAGTATTTAAAGAATACAATGCTCCATGGGTTCTGAGAACCAGATGATGTCCATGTACATATGAAAACAGTACTAAACAAATAGCTCGAATTTCGATGTAGAAGCTCGAAGCAGATTGACCACTAGTGTGGTCCAATCGCTACGGTCCTGTGCTTTCACTGGACTTCGCGGAGAGCGCCAAACTGGTGTTCCGAGACCACGCACAGACAGGCGCTCTCGTACTAACGCCTGGCTCTCCCGATCTCAGCACCTTTGGACCGAGGTTCGCCCATATAGCTTGGACAACCCGGCACCGAACGGGTGTAGGCCGAGCGGGACGAATCTTTTACCAGATTTAAACATTAAATGCTTTACTCAAATCTAAAAAATCACTTACTTGTAGTTGGTTGATAGAAGACCAAGACTTGTGGAATGATGAAGCCTTCCAGGTGATGAAGTAGCAGTTGCCTTGTGGTGAACCACCAAGGCAGATACCTCCGTAAAAGAAAGCCACAGCCACCTTATAGAATGCACAGCCTGATAGTGATGGATACACAGCCGCCTGTAGAGTAGTAAGCGCAGCCTGTGTAGAAGGGAAACGACCGGCTGTAGAGGTGCACACAGCCGCCACAATTGGTCCAGAAGCGCAGCCTGGACAGCATACAGGTAAGGTTGCCAACAATAGGTGGTGGGCAGCTTGTAGCATGTGCTGTTGTAGAGCAGCCAGCCGCCTGCAGAGAGCACTAGCCCTGTAGAAGAGGAGGCGCAGCCAGCAGCCTGTAGGAGATGGCGTAGAGGAAGCAGCCGCCTCAAAGAAGCAGGTTCAGTCGCCTGTAGAGGGTCAGGCGCAGCTGGCAGAGCAAAGATGGAAGACAGCCGCGTGTGAGCAGCGTAGGCTGTCTCCTGCAGGTTTCAACGCAGCCACCAGCAGTAGGGTACAGCCGCCTGTAGAGGGGCAGCCTGTAGGGCGGATGCAATGATATAGTAGTCAGCCGCCTGCAAAGAGAGTGCTAGCCGCCTGTAGAATACGTGCGCCAGAGAGAGAAAGGTTCGCCGGTTGATGGGAAATCCACGCCAGAAGGAAGCGATTCCTCCTACGCTTGAAGGGGGCCCTTTCTTTTAATAAAATTAATGTGGAGTTTAACTCCACGCTTGCATGAGGGTGGGGGAGTTTGGGTAGGTGCCTTTGCCCACCCCCACACTCACTTAAATGGGGCTCCCCACCTTGGCCCCAAAGTGGGTGCCCAAAGTGGTGCCCACATTTAAATGAATGTGAACACTTCACCTTATAAAACAAAGAGGTTAGAGATAAAATATTAAAACAACATATACCATATACTTACCACCTGTTCACATGCACTGAAACTCGTCAGAATACAGAGCACACTTCACGACTCACTGGCAGGCGTCCCCGCTCAGTAAGTAACACGTCAGGCATGCAAATACACGAATACATGTCATGCGAAAACAGTTTCAAGCATACAAATCATGTGTGCATATGCAAAAAGTAACATGGACATATCTCCCGTTCATGGAACAAGTACAAAATATCTGTCGGCACAAAACTGGCACGACATAAAAACATAAAAACCTGGTCTTCCTATGGAGTGACAGTCCCATAGGTAAGACACAGTTCCAGGCACGAGTTTCCCTAGGTGTGACAGTCCCATAGGTAAAACACGGCACGAATACTGGCTCTTCCATGGCGTGACAGTCCCATGGATCGAACACAGTCCAGGTCATACACGGGTGGCACTGATCTGGCTCCCGTCCATACGACACCATCCTGCTAACACACGGGTGGCACTAATCTGGCTCCCGTCCATGTCAGCAAAATACTGGCCTCTTCACATGAGACACCGGCCTGGCCTCAAGTGAACGAGACGCAAAAATGTGGGAATGGACCAAATGGTCGGCCAATTGGTGACATCCCCCCGGGCTTCTAAAGAGTTGACCTCAACTTAAAAGCCTCAAGATATGCCTGCAACAATTGTGGATAATCTGCAAAATAATCCTCATTTACCCACTTGGCATCAATAGGCAAATAATTTTTAAACTTCACAAGGTATCTCCTGGAAAGCTTTCCTGCAGGTAGCTTTCTCTCCTTGTGAAAAACAATCTGTTCTGGCTGGAGGATCTCCTCAAGCTCTTCAATCTCTGGCGGATCTTCTGTGACAGGCTCATCAGGATCTGGCCCCACATATTTCCGAAATAGACTCACATGAAAAGCATTGTGAATCTTCCAATGACTAGGTAGAGCAAGCCTGTAGGACACTTCATTGATTTTGTGAATCACCTTGAAGGGTCCATAATAGCGAGGAGAAAGCTTAGGATATGATCCTTCTCGTCCTGCCCTCTTCCGAAGCCTAGCCTTCTCAAATTTCAGCGATACCCAATCACCTTCTTTGACTTCCATGTCCCTTCTATGCTTATCAGCAGCCATTTTATGCTTATCCTGAGATCTTGCAATGGCTGTCCGCACTTGACCAAAGGCAACATCCAAGTCACGAACATATTCATCAGCAGCAAAAATCTCATCCTTGGTACGAAGGATGGGTGGCAAGACCACTCTGCCATAAATAATCTCAAACGGAGCCTTTCCTGTGGAAGCATGGATTGTATTGTTGTAGGCAAATTCAACAAGTGGAAGATACTTCTCCCATGCAGTCTTTTGATCTGCCACATAACACTTCAATAAATCCAACACAGCTGAATTTGCAGCTTCACTTTGGCCATCCGTTTGGGGATGATAAGCTGATGAAAACTCAAGCTTAGTACCGATATTATCAAATAAAGCCCTCCAAAATAGGCTTGTAGTCCTGGGATCTCTATCCCCAACAATGGATTTAGGCATACCATGATGCTTGAAAATATTAGCAAGAAAAAGCTTTACCATATGATCAGCTTTGATGGTTTTCTTGACGGGCAAGAAGTGAGCTTGCTTGCTAAACCTGTCCACAATAGTCCAAATAGCATCATTCCATGCTGGGATCTAGGCAAATCCATAATAAAATCCATCGTGATACTTTCCCAAGGTTGCGAGGGAATAGGCAATGGCTGAAGCAAACCTGGAGGCTTTTGCCTGTCAAATTTCACCTTTTGGCAAGTAATACATGCACGCACATAAGCCTCAATATCTTTACGCATGCTTGGCCAAAAGAAATACCTCTGGATCATGCGAGTAGTAGGCATAATACCTCTATGACCAGCATAAGGTGGAGCATGACATTCGTCCATAACCTTTGGACGCAAATCCTTCACCACACATAGGCAATTATCCTTCATGAGATAACCCTCATTGATAACATAAGAGGCATGTGAATGACCAGCCATCAAATCAGTCCATATATGGCAAAAATCAGCATCCAAATGATACAAATCTCTCATAGCAGATAGATCTCCATGAGAGGCCACTGAGACTGCAGCAATATAAGGCCTCCTAGATAGTGCATCGGCCACTACATTTTTCTTTCCTGGAGTATGCACAATCTGAAAATGAAACATGGAAAGAAAATTCGCCATTCTCATTTGCTTCTCTGAAAGCTTGGTTTGAGATAGAAAGTATCTCAAGCTTTGATGATCTGTCTTGACCACAAATTCAGCCCCAAGAAGGTAGTGTTTCCAAATCTTTAAGGCGTGAATTACAGCCAAGAGCTCTTTCTCATAGATATCCATATGAAGCTCAGCATCATGCAAACGACGACTCTCGTATGCAACTGCATGCCCTTCTTGATTTAGGACAGCTCCTATGCAATCACCACAAGCATCACATTCAACCACGAATGACTTGTGCAAGTCAGGAACAATCAATACTGGACCACATATGATCGCATGCTTGAGCTGCAAGAAAGCATCCTGTTCCTTTGAAGTCCATTTGAAAACAGTTTTCTTCTTCGTGAGATCATGTAGAGGAGTTGCAATCATAGCAAAGTGCCTTATGAAACGCCTGTAGTATGAACATAATCCCAGAAAACTACGTACTTGATGTACGTTTTGCAATTCGGGCCAATTCCGAATAGTCTCTATCTTTGCAGGATCCATTGTAACTCCATCCTTGGATACAATATGTCCCAGATAATGAATCTCTGAAAGGAAAAACTCACTTTTCTTGGCATTGACGAAAAGTTTGTGCTTTCGCAACTCTTCGAACACTGTGACCAAATGAGTTCTGTGTTCCTGCTCATTCTTGGAGAAAACCAAGATATCATCAAAGAAGACTCCTGTAAACTTACGATGGGGTCGGAATATCCTATCCATCATACGATTAAAAGTAGCAGGGGCATTGGTGAGACCAAAAGGCATTACCAAGAATTCATATAATCCGAAGGCTGTCCTGAATGCAGTCTTATGGACATCTTGTGGCACCACTCGGATCTGGTGATAACCACTCTTCAAATCAAGTCTGCTAAAGCAAGCTGAGCCATCAAGCTTATCCAAGATATCATCAATACGTGGAATAGGAAATCTGTTCTTGATGGTAAGCTTGTTCAAAGCTCTATAGTCCACACACATACGGAATGATCCGTCCTTCTTTTGAACAAGAAGCACAGGAGAGCAGTAAGGTGAGGAACTGGGCTGAACCAAACCTTTCTCTAAAAGCTCGTTAACCTGCTTCATAATTTCTTCTTGTTGTGCAGCACTCACTCGGTATGCGGGTTTGTTAGGTGGAGAACTACCTGGCACAAGATCTATGCAATGATCTTCGGGCCTTTGGGGAGGTAATTCACCTGGCAACGAGTCAGCAAAACAGTCTTTGAATGCATTAAGAAAATTCAGCCTATCATTAGACATAGCATCCACACTTTGATGATTTGGCACAAGACTATCACGCACAAAAATCAAGTACGCTGAAAGACTCTTTTTCATTGCTTTATTAATTTGGATGTGTGATACAACTGGGATAGAATCCCCTTCTTTGCCAGCATCAATAAAGTGCATGCGGCCTTTATGCATAAAAGAAATCATATTGGACTTGTAGTCTTTGCGGGGCTCAAGCCTATGATGCCACGGCTTGCCCAACAATACATCACATCCATTCAAAGGAGCAACTAAGAAATGCTCATTATCAAGATAGCCCTGTATATGAATACGCAACTTCCCAATCAAAGGGGTAACCTGCACCTCTTTGCCAATAAATGCAGCTTCAGCTTCAATCTGAGGTCCCATGTTTTCAACCTCAATACCCAATGCAGCTGCCATTTGCATAGAGATGAAATTGTCAGTGGCACAGTCATCAAACATAAATAATGCGGGCTGATCCTTGATTTGCCCCCAAGCCTTGCAAACCATACGTTCTTTTGCATCATGACCTGTATTACCTTGCACATCAGGAACTGCATGAACATTTGCTTTAGTGTGCTTGTCCTCGTGCTTTGGTTTGCGATCTGGGCATTGCCGAAACATGTGGTCTTTGCTACCACAAGAAAAGCATTTTCCATCCTTAGCATATTGTTCTCTTTGCTCCGGGGTTAATCCAAATTTGTTCTTTCTTGGGCCCTGTTCTTTATTTTCAGCTTTACCACCCTTGTAAGGCTCCCGGAAGTTCTTTTTAGGTGGCTGTCCACCCTTTTGCTGATTTGGGGCAGCCTTGTCCTTCACCTTGGAACCTCCTTGATCTTGCTTGATCTTGAGCACCAATTGCTCTGTAGCAAGGGCAGAAGCTGTGAGTTGTTGCAATGTATGTTTTGGGTGTAATTCAATACCCGATCTATAAGCAGGTTGCAATCCAGAACGAAACTTCCTCTTTCTTTCCTCCTCAGAGATTAGCATGAAGGGAGTCACTTCCAGCAACACTTTCCAGAATTTGTTCACATACTGTTGCACACTCTCATTATCTTTTTGTTCCAGCCTGTCCCACTTTTGAGTGAGAGTTTGCTCTGCATTGGGTGGCAGGAACTGAGCATAAAATCTGTCTTTGAATTCCTTCCAAGTAGAGATGGGATCCTTGGTGATCTTTTCGGTGATCCACCAATGAGCAGCAGTGCCTTTCAGAAACATGCTAGCATGGCGCACCTTTGACTTTTCTGTAAAGTCCTCGTCGCTAAAAGCAATGTCGAACTGTGCCACAAACGCTAACACCTTAGAGGCATCATGTTCACCATGAAAGACATCAAATTTGACAGATTTATCACCTGCTTTGAACTCCTTGAGCTTCCTGGCATGAGGCTCATGGTCCTCTCTTTTTCTTTTCCCCTTATCCAATGGGGTAGCCCTGTCTGCATGGGCACCATGGGCCGTCATAGAAGCTTCATGGGGCACGGTGGCATGTGCTCCACGAACTCGAAGCTCAGATGCATGTGACTTACCTGCATATGGCATGGTCTCTCCATGAGACAACTCAGAAGGCAAAATTTTTCTGGAAGTAGTCCTGTCACCATGAGATACATATCTTGCATGCATGTGACTTTCGTGCCCTCCATGAGCACTGGCATACATAAATCTGTCAGGCTTAGTGCCTTGGGGAGAGGATGCATGACGAGAGGTGACAGTCACCTCTTCCTTTTGCATAAAAGATTTCAGCCTCTGGGATGCAGGATCTCCATGCTTTAAACGAGGTGGATTTCTGAATTTTAGCTCTCCGTCATCCCCCTCTTTGATATCACCTTTGCGAAGGAGATAGGCAAGTGCCAACTCCCTTGGTTTCTTGCCCACTTCACGAGCCATAGATTCAAAGGTTACATCAACCATAGCATCTGCCTTCCTGGCTTCAATAGCACTTTGCAGATGAGGATCTTCATGCAAAAACTTCAATTCTTGCTCTTGAGCCTGCAAAAGTTTTCTCATATGTTCCATTTCAGCCCTCATAGCATCAGGGTCTTGTTCAAGCATAACTGTCTTTCCTGGAGACAGTTGACCTTTGGATTCACTATCCAAAACCCTTTCAAGAGGCTTGTGTCTACCTCGCAGGGCATCAGACCCACGAGAAGCACTAGAGGGACCCCTCGAATTTGGTACTTCCAAAGGGTTGCCTTGGCTGTCCATTGTGTTCAAAGTTTGCTAAAAGCGGGATGTCCAATACACAGGTTCGTTTCCCCACTAGGAAGAGGGAAACAACCGTGCTCTGATACCAATGAAACCGATCCCGTCAAGTGGGAAAGACTCAGTTGGACACCTACACGTTTAATAGCACAACTTTAAAACCACAAATATGAAATGGACAACTTAAAACAACTTGAAATTTAAATGAACAGAAATGGAAAGATGGACACCAGCACTGGGGCCGGAACGGGCCGACCCCCCCCTCAATATATGATATATTTATTGGGAGTATTTAAAGAATACAATGCTCCATGGGTTCTGAGAACCAGATGATGTCCATGTACATATGAAAACAGTACTAAACAAATAGCTCGAATTTCGATGTAGAAGCTCGAAGCAGATTGACCACTAGTGTGGTCCAATCGCTACGGTCCTGTGCTTTCACTGGACTTCGCGGAGAGCGCCAAACTGGTGTTCCGAGACCACGCACAGACAGGCGCTCTCGTACTAACGCCTGGCTCTCCCGATCTCAGCACCTTTGGACCGAGGTTCGCCCATATAGCTTGGACAACCCGGCACCGAACGGGTGTAGGCCGAGCGGGACGAATCTTTTACCAGATTTAAACATTAAATGCTTTACTCAAATCTAAAAAATCACTTACTTGTAGTTGGTTGATAGAAGACCAAGACTTGTGGAATGATGAAGCCTTCCAGGTGATGAAGTAGCAGTTGCCTTGTGGTGAACCACCAAGGCAGATACCTCCGTAAAAGAAAGCCACAGCCACCTTATAGAATGCACAGCCTGATAGTGATGGATACACAGCCGCCTGTAGAGTAGTAAGCGCAGCCTGTGTAGAAGGGAAACGACCGGCTGTAGAGGTGCACACAGCCGCCACAATTGGTCCAGAAGCGCAGCCTGGACAGCATACAGGTAAGGTTGCCAACAATAGGTGGTGGGCAGCTTGTAGCATGTGCTGTTGTAGAGCAGCCAGCCGCCTGCAGAGAGCACTAGCCCTGTAGAAGAGGAGGCGCAGCCAGCAGCCTGTAGGAGATGGCGTAGAGGAAGCAGCCGCCTCAAAGAAGCAGGTTCAGTCGCCTGTAGAGGGTCAGGCGCAGCTGGCAGAGCAAAGATGGAAGACAGCCGCCTGTGAGCAGCGTAGGCTGTCTCCTGCAGGTTTCAACGCAGCCACCAGCAGTAGGGTACAGCCGCCTGTAGAGGGGCAGCCTGTAGGGCGGATGCAATGATATAGTAGTCAGCCGCCTGCAAAGAGAGTGCTAGCCGCCTGTAGAATACGTGCGCCAGAGAGAGAAAGGTTCGCCGGTTGATGGGAAATCCACGCCAGAAGGAAGCGATTCCTCCTACGCTTGAAGGGGGCCCTTTCTTTTAATAAAATTAATGTGGAGTTTAACTCCACGCTTGCATGAGGGTGGGGGAGTTTGGGTAGGTGCCTTTGCCCACCCCCACACTCACTTAAATGGGGCTCCCCACCTTGGCCCCAAAGTGGGTGCCCAAAGTGGTGCCCACATTTAAATGAATGTGAACACTTCACCTTATAAAACAAAGAGGTTAGAGATAAAATATTAAAACAACATATACCATATACTTACCACCTGTTCACATGCACTGAAACTCGTCAGAATACAGAGCACACTTCACGACTCACTGGCAGGCGTCCCCGCTCAGTAAGTAACACGTCAGGCAGGCAAATACACGAATACATGTCATGCGAAAACAGTTTCAAGCATACAAATCATGTGTGCATATGCAAAAAGTAACATGGACATATCTCCCGTTCATGGAACAAGTACAAAATATCTGTCGGCACAAAACTGGCACGACATAAAAACATAAAAACCTGGTCTTCCTATGGAGTGACAGTCCCATAGGTAAGACACAGTTCCAGGCACGAGTTTCCCTAGGTGTGACAGTCCCATAGGTAAAACACGGCACGAATACTGGCTCTTCCATGGCGTGACAGTCCCATGGATCGAACACAGTCCAGGTCATACACGGGTGGCACTGATCTGGCTCCCGTCCATACGACACCATCCTGCTAACACACGGGTGGCACTAATCTGGCTCCCGTCCATGTCAGCAAAATACTGGCCTCTTCACATGAGACACCGGCCTGGCCTCAAGTGAACGAGACGCAAAAATGTGGGAATGGACCAAATGGTCGGCCAATTGGTGACATGGGCCATGGCCAATGGGCACATGGGCCACAAAGCATGCCCAAAATGGCCAGCAAACGGCTACAAAACGGCTACAACAACGGACAGAAACGGCTACAAAACTGCGCAGTCAGTGGCGGCGCAACGGCTAAAAACGGGCAGAACTGGCATATCGTACCGTACGATATCGTACGGTATCGTACCGTACGAATCGTACGTACGAATTGATTCGTACGCGTACGAGAAACAACCCTGGTCTAGGCACGAGATCTCTGATGCCGAGCACACCACAAGGATGACCCACAAGTATCTCTCACCAGGCTAGTACCAGATCCAATGTCCAAATCCAAATCCAAGTCTAGATCCAAGTCCAAATCCAAATCCAATGAATCCAAGTCTAGATCCAAATCCAATGAATCCAAGTTCAATTCCAGAACCAGATCCAAATCCAAGTCGAGATCCAAATCCAAATCCAAGTCCAAGTCCAAGAATCACTTACTCATCCCATGTGTAATCTCCACAACCCCTATGGCCTTGTCGATAAAGAAAACCATGGAAAAGCTCTTTTTGGCAAGACAATTGATATAAAACTTGTTTTAATGGTTTTCGGGTGATAAAAACCTCCAAAAAGCAGTTTTGTGGTTTCTAAAATTTTCAAGGTTTTTGAAATTTTCAGTCCGTACAACTCCGCACATGTACGTACAGTTTCGTATGGTTGTATGGATTCGTATAGTCGTATAGACATATGATGATGTGGCACTATAGTCGATGAAGGTGCTTTGAATCAGTGGGCAACGATGAAAAACTCCATGGTTTGGTTCATGATCAAGAAGATGATTTCCAAGCTTCAACGGAGATGGCAACACCTTAAAGATGAAGAGGTTGTTCTCCAACTTGATGCTCAAGAGAGGCTCATGCTTCTTTTATACTTGAAGAGGGCCTTGCTTTTTGCCAAAAGCTTATCCATGCTTTGCTTTTGACTTTTTTACTCTTTGCTTTTTCCTTTTTGCTTTTCAATAATAAAATATTACTCAACTTTTGTCAAAGTTATTTAGCTTTTTCTTTTCTAACTTTAGGACCTTGCTTTTTGGCCATGGAGTTGCTTTTTGGAAAAGCGGCTTTTAGCTTTTTGCTCCAGCTCAGTCTCCTCTTGCCAGTGGTGCCTTGGCTTACGGTCAACCTAGTTTGACTTTTTGCTTTTTCTTGCTTTATGACCAAGACTGGTGCTTTTTCTTGAGCAAACCTTACGGTCCCTGCCTCCTTCCACCTGTTTGGTGTCTGGGAAAGGGTTCTATCATGTGAAATAGACCTAGGAGAGCCAAATAGTTACATTTCCTTCCTCTTTACATCGCAGTTGTCCTCAACTGCGGACTACAAGTGTTCCAAGCATATCCATATATTTCATGTATATCCATGTGTTCCAAGTACATCATGTACCTCCATATATTTCAAGGTACTAGCTCCATCTGGTGAGCTTGTGCATCTGGCCTTTCCCCATATTTGTGGTGTCATCTACTCATCTGGCAACATCTCAATGCCTTTTCTTTGACCAATAGCTTTATTTCTTGATGGTACTTCTTCATGGACTGCCACATGTGTTAGATGTAATAAATGCATACTTACCTTTTGCAAAAACTAGATAGAAGCTAGTCAACAAACAAGTGTGCATCATTCGCGTCTACTGGGTCCTCTAGGTACTAGCTAGGTAGTCTAGAGCCCAGTGGACTATCACATGCCATAAATCCAAGCATCGTCCATACATCAAAAACAGTACACAAAGTCAAAGAATTTCAAACATACATCAGTATGCAATGCACAAGTAATGATCCTCTTGTTCATGGATTGTCTTGCTTGGTTTCATCGCAAACTGTGCTGAGCTATTTGGCTCTCGAGGAACATCGCTCAGACTATCGCTCAAGGCCATCTGGTCACTAGGACCGCCCGAGAATTCATCAATACTCATCTGGGCCATCTGGTTGCATTGATCGCCCGACTATGAAATTCAATACAGTCATCTGGGCCATCTGGTCGCAATGACCGCCCGATTGCGAAATCCAATAGTCATCTGGGCCATGCGGTCGCGATGACCGCACGACTGCAAAGTCCAATACAGTCACTGGGCCATCTGGTCGCAATGACCGCCCAACTACGAAATCTAATGCAATCATCTATGTCATCTGGTCGCAATGACCGCCCAAGTCCAATACAGTCATCTGGGCCATTTGGTCACAATGACCGCCCGACTGTGAACTCCAAGATATGTGGCATCGTTGCCTCCCATATACAAATCTCATTCTGGCATTGTGGCCGTCAATGGGTCATCTGGCGTCATTGCCTCCCATATACAAATCTTACTCCTTGGGCTATCGGGCATCGTTGCCACCCAAACTAGAGCATGTCCAAGTAACCATTATATAAGGATAATAATGGTCAATTCTAGTCCAATATATCTATACAATCAAGAGGGCTAGATACACAATCCCTCCCTCTTAAATCTGTCTTGTTCGCAAGACGTCTATGCCTGTACTTCAAATATATTTGGACCAACTGCTTCCTCCCTTGCTCCTAGGAAGGAAAACGCTGAAGAGATCCAGATGCCCTATGCTCAAACGATGCGTTGCTTTTTATATGAAGCTCTACTGCAGGTTGGCCAGTATACAGCAGTCAGCTGCCTGTATATTTCTTCCACGGCTCATAAATGCTCCAGATATTGCTCTGTCGGCTGCTGTAAATAACGTGTCGGGTGGTCATAACAGGCCTTGACTTTATGTATTAAATGCCCTAAATGTTCTCAGTGACTCATGTGCTGAGGATGGGGCTGAACCAGTCCCATACATGCTAGGAATGCTTGGATTAATCCTTAAATGCCCTGGATGATGCTTAATGATCCTGAATAATACCTGATAAATGTTTATGATGCTTAGATGATGCCATGTCACTTGTACACCTGATGGGTGTGCACGTGACACTCGAATCATAAAGTTCAATGTCCTTTCTCAGTCCTTTCTCATAGTAGGCCAATAGAAGTTGCTCTCCAAAGCTTGAAGTGTAGGCAAGGTGTCTCTATGCCCCATGTAGGGAGGATCATGGCACTCCTCCATTACTTTGGTCTCAATTCTTTGTGTCACACATGACTTGGGTTTGCATCATAAGAAAACCCTTCTTGATGACATAAAAAGTCACCAAATCTCTATTCTGCAATCTGTTCCAAAACATCATTGAAATCCTCTTTGGTAGCATAAGGATCCTTCATCAAAGTGAAATCCATATAGTAACCCATAGAAACTGCATGGCTCAAGGGTCTCCGAGATAATGCATCTGCTTCCTTGTTGTCTTTGACATTCATAGGCCACAACATGGCCTTCTTGGTACAAGACTGCTCCAGTGCAATCTCATCATGTTCAACCACAAAAAGGTTTAGAATAAGGTCCTTTGCTAGCATAAAGTCTCAATTCTTCAAAAGGATCCTGCTTCAGCTTTGGTCCACAGATTCCGTGGCTTTATTTGTGGAAACATGCAATGGGCTAAGCACCACTGCAAATCATTCGTCGACGAACTTCTTGGTATGATGTCAATCTGATGAAACTGCATTTGAGAGAGTAGGCCTAGGAGTAGCTTCCTTGTCTCCTCCATGACAAATAGAGCGCGTAGCTCTAGATCCTTCTGCAATGGTGACTCCTTTGGCCCGAAGATATTCTTTAGCAAGTTCAACTCCTTCGGCTTCGGTGGCTCAATCCTTTTTTTTTTTTTTTAAAAACGAGAAAAGATCCTTTCATTAGTTATATAAAAAAAACGCCCGTAGGGCTACAAAAGATCGCTCCTGCTCCTAAAAGAGATAGAGCAGCGAATACATCATGGCAGCCCGGGAGACTCTCCCTAGGTGCTGCAAAATACAAGCATCAGCACAAAGAACTGAGCGGCTAAATCATACTATAGGGGGGGGGAAGAGCCAAACAGGTGGCCTGTAGTGCCAACGGGGGGATCCCGTGTGTAAGGTGTAGAAAGGGCCACTGCGCCAAGTGGTGTGAAAGGCCTGGCGCCGTAAGATCGCCTCATCCGAATCGCCCCGGATGCGGTCGTACTGTCCTCGCAGGGTGTGGATCAACTCCTGCCAAATCCCCCGTACAGTCTCTGCTGGTGGCTCCAATCTCCCCTCAAAGGCCATAAAGCACCGGGCCCTCCAGGTGAACCAGATGGTGAGGCTGCTGAGGAGCTCCCATCGTAAATCCCTCTCTTGTGTCCAGCTGGCGGACGAGAAATCCGGTGCCGGAACCAGGCGAGGCTGGCCCCTAATAAATCTGATGGCCTGACTGCCCTGCTCCATCTCATAGCCCAAAGCAGGCCCTGACGAAGTCGACCAAGCAGCGGCACCCCACGTAAACATACCCTCTGGAGAGAGGGGGGCCAGAATACGCAGCATCCGCAGCCAAATCTGCTGTGCCTGAGGGCAGTCCCAAAGGCAATGTCTCTGTGTCTCCATAGGGTGGCCGCATCGGACGCAGGCCGCCGGAAGACCGCTGTAAACAAGCCGAGTGCCAACTGCTGAGCCCCTGTGGGCGACCAGCCACTGAAAAGCCGAGATCCTGCGGGCCTGCCGACTAGCCCAGAGCCGAGCCCAGAAATCCTCCAGGAACTCCTGTGAGAGTCCCTGTAGTCGCCAATGCCCCGCTGCCGCCGCTGGAGAAACCGTCCTCCTCGCCGTCAGAATATGCCGCCCCAGCCGAACGGTATACTGGAAAAAGGAGATCTCTGTGGCCTCAAGGGATGCATAAGGATCATGCCACTCGTACTCCCCGGGGTCCCACTGGAGCCAGGCCAAGGGTCGTGCTACGTATGCCCAGATGCGCCAATCCGGGAGCACATCGGCAGGGTCGGGGTCAATATGCCACTTCCGAGAAGCGGCAGCCACTACCCGAATCCTCTGAAAGGTGCACTCTGCAACCAAAGGCGACTCCACCTCCACTCTCTGGAGTCTGCCCTCATCCTGAATCTCATAGTAGAGGCATCTGCCATCCTTAGTGCTAGCTCTGACAGCAATCAGGATCGCCAACTGTGTAAAGGCTCCCATCCACCGTGGGGCCACTGTCTCGAGAGGTGTGAACCACTCCTCTGTGAGTGCCTCCTGAATATCATCCCTCATAATCAACCCCCCTCTGAAGTGACCCAGCCTCTCCACCTGGATCTCCTCTGGTAGACTGCAGAAAGCCTGCCAGTCTCCAAAACTACGAGATGGGCCTGCCGCTAAAGGTCCCCAGGCTAGGCGAGGCCGAGAACCCAGCATATGACCCTGCTCCGTGCGAACCGCTGGGCTCCAGATGAGCGGCTGCCTGGCCCGCTCCTCAACACAAGGAGGAGGCCGCTGAGAGAGCCCCGGTCTCAGCAGCTCCCAAGCTCTCAGGATACTCAAAGCAAATCTGTCCTCCCATCCTCTACTGAGGCCTGTCCTCCTCATCTCTATGAAGATCCAGCGAATCTCTGGTGCCCAAGTACCCCCTGCAGGGGGCGCCCGAGCCTGCAGTCGCTGCAAGAGGAGCTCTTTCCAAGGCTCAGCGCCTGGAAGCAACCCCCGAACAATAAGCTTCCCCAATAAGGCTCTACTCTGATCGACTGGATCTATAATGCCCAAACCGCCCTGAGCCAGCGGAAGTGTAATAACTGCCCATGCAACCTTTGCCCGAGCTGGCTGACCATCTCGCCCAGACCACAGAAAGTTCCTGATCAGCCACTGTACCTGGCTGATGCAAGAGCTCGAGAAAATCCAGCAAGACGTAATATACCACATGGTCGCTAACAGCACCTGATTTGCCACCACCACCCTTCCAGCCAAGGATAGTCGAGCTGTACTCCAATACAAGAGCTTCTTCCGAATGCTCAGAAGAAGCGGGGCAATCTGCTGCTCAGGTGACAAATCGAGGCCAATCTGGCATCCCAAATACCGCACTGCTGTGCCTGGAGGAATCCATCTAAAACCGGGGTCCGGGCTCCATGCCGGAATGGGAGCACTACTGATCCAAAAGGCCACTGTCTTGCGCCAATTGATCAATGCTCCCGAAGCTGCACTAAAACCCTGGAGCGACTGCTCAGCCCGAATAAGATTGGCCTCTTGGCCATGCAAAAATAAGCCCGTGTCGTCTACAAACTCAGCATCAAGCAAATCCTCCCCCCCGGACTGGGAGTTGAAGTCCTCTCAAACCAACCTCCTCTGCCGTCAAATACATACTCATAGCCTCCGCAAAGAAGAGAAAAAGGAAAGGGGCGAGAGGACACCCCTGACGGACTGATCTGGTCAGCTCAAAACTCGGCCCCCGTCCTCCTGCAATCAGCACCTGGCTACGAGCTGTGGAATACAAAGCTGCCACCCCTCTGATCCATCCTGGCTCAAAGCCCAGACGAAGCATAGTGCCCTCTAGGAATCCCCAATCAACTCTATCGTATGCCTTCTCAAAATCGAGAAGCATCACGACCAAGTCCTCATCAAGAAATCTAGCTCGGGCCGTCGCCTCCCAGAAAGTAAAGATGTTGTCAAGGATACTGCGCTCCTTGACAAATCCTGTCTGAGTAGCATGAATCAACTCCCCCAAGAAGGGCTGGATCCTCAAACTCAAGGCCTTTGCTAAGACCTTGTAGACAGTATTGAGGATCGTAATCGGCCTCCAATGCCGAATGTCATCAGATACTCCCTCCCCCTTGGGGATAAGATAGATCAAGCCCTCTGAAAAGCTCTGCGGCATCACCCCAGTGTCCAAAACATGCTGGAAGCCCCTGCGGAGGCCTGGCCCCAAAAGGTCCCAATAGCGCATAAAAAAGGCCGGCGTCAGTCCGTCCTCCCCTGGGCAACTATGCCGCGGCAGGACCCTCAAGGCCTCGGCAAGCTCAATCTCTGACAGAGGCGCACCTAGAACTGTACGCATATGGTCTGTGACCCTCCTCTGCACATGGGCCCACACAGTCTGTCTGCAAACATCTCGATCCTCAGTGGCAGGCTCCGCTGAAAGCAGGTCACTATAAAATGCAGTGGCAATGGCTCTGATCTCCCCGAGCTCAGTAGCTACCGATCCATCCGGTCTACCAAGCTGGCGGACTCCTGCTCGCGCATGACGGGGTCCAGTGATCTCAAAAAACTCCCCAGTCACTCTATCACCAAGCTGCGTCCACTGAGAGGCCTGACGACGATAGTAAAACTCATGTCTCTGCTCCTCTACCTCTCTAACCTCCTGGCGTGCCTGGCTCGGACGCCACCCACTCACATGCAGGCTACTGCTCCTGAAGGCGCTGTAGCGAAGCAAGGCTGCGTCTCAGCCGTTGCTCTCGCTCACGAATCTCTCCCAGTCGTGTCAAAGCTGCAGCGTGTAGAAAAGAGCTAAGATCAATGAGTCCCTGGGCACACTGGCCCGCTACATCCTGGTCAGAGCACTGACTATCATGCCAGATCCTCTCAATGTCCTCAGCGAGACTGGGATCTGTAAGCACCCTCTCTGGGATCCTCAACTGCAAGCTGGGCTCCCGTTTCCCCTCCTCCAATGTCAATATAACTGGCGCATGATCTGAAAATGAGGTGCCAGCGAGAATGCCGACGGAGCCCCCTCGCTCCCCTAACCAGTCACCCACATAAAAGCGATCAATCCGTGATAGATTAGTCCCTCCCTGCCGGCGATCCGACCGAGAGAAACTAAGACTGTCCTGAGACCGGGAGAAAGCCCCATGCTGCCATGCATCAGTGATCCTCAGTGTCATGCAAAAC
The DNA here is from genome assembly GCF_041138505.1 of Cibotium barometz. Taxonomy (NCBI): domain Eukaryota; kingdom Viridiplantae; phylum Streptophyta; class Polypodiopsida; order Cyatheales; family Cibotiaceae; genus Cibotium; species Cibotium barometz. Next base: position 3,562,783 of record NC_141048.1, on the reverse strand, counting down.
CGGTCCCAAGCTGCAAGCTCCGTGCCGTGCACTGTAACATGACTGCCTCCCACCCTATCTGCCGGGTCCTCAAGCATGTTGAAGTCTCCCCCAACACACCAATGTGCGGCCTCTGGCAATGCATCTGTAACCTGAGTCCAGAACTCTGCTCTGGCACTAGCATGATTGGGCGCATAGATGTTGAGCACACCCAATAGCTCATCATGCATCCTCAGAATGACATACTGTGCTCTACCAGGCACAATGATCCCTCGATCCACAATGGCCTGCCGCCATGCATCTGCAATAACCATGCATACTCCTCCCTGTCCACCCAAAGGACCAAACCCTGCAGACCAGAAAGTGTCCCATCTACCAGGCATCACCGAACCATATCTCCGGATCCTGCTCTCACCCAAGTGGTGCTCCTGCATCATCAGAATGTCAATGCTGCCACCAACCAGGCATCTCTGAAGCTCCTGCCTCAAGCAGCCTCGATAGCGTATAAAGTGTGCTCCGCCAAGGCCCTGTACATTCCATGAGATGATCCTCATGGATGTCCTACTGAGGTGGATGCTGTCTCAGCCGTGCGGCGGGCCTTCGCAAGCGGCTTGGATGGAGAGTAGTCCCCATCCGAACGGCTGCGAGTCTGCCCACCCGGTGTACTGCAAGAATCCCAGATCAGGCGCCAGTGGCTGTGACCCATGGCGACTGCCTCCTGCTCTGACATAGTAACCTCGTGTATACTCACATATCCTGGGTCGTGTGCCAAATCTGCCACTATGCGCACGACCAAATGCCGAATCCCGGATGTATCCACACTCCCAGGATCCAAGAAAAAATGAGCCAACTCCCAAAGTCGGCCTATCACATCTGTAACCTCCAAATCGCTCATGTGATGAGAAAACTCAACTGCCTGAGTCTTCAACGTGCTGAGAGCGAGCTCTAGAGTCCACTCCCGGTCACAAGGTCCACATAGAGGGAACGAGAAGGCCACCGCTGAGTCTAGTGCCTCCTCCCCGCGGGGCCGGAGGTATCACTACATGCACTGGGATGGGTGCTGGCTCATGGGGGCCCTCTGCTCCAAAAAGCCATGTGAAGGTATAATCAAACGCCTCCGAGCGCTGTCTAATGCCGAGGCGACTCAGCCGACTGCGGATAGATGAAATCCGTGAGGCCCTAATCGGCATAGGTCTCCTCTGTGATGCTCGAGCGAGGTCAGTGCTCAACGCTCTCCGGACTGCAGGTGAGCGCCAGGGAACTGCCAGGGCCTCCCGGGAAGGCGAGGCGGGCGGAGGGGGAGGAGGGGGAGGCGAGGGAGGTGGGGAGGGAGCCGCTGCCGAAACCGGAGCGGAGACGGGAGAAGGCGAGGGTGGAAGCGGGGCGGTGGGGGGGGACGGGGGTGGGGGGGGTGAAGGAGGGGGTACTGGCATCTCCTGGTCCTCACTCGCTGCGGGGGTCTCCTCCTGAAGGGGAGCAAAGCTGTTCCTCACGGGAACCCAATGAGACTGAGACTGTGGCTGCTGCTGCAGCGGTCTCTGGGCGTGCTGCTGTGGCTGTCTCCCTCGGCGGCGCCCCTGTCCAGGCTGCCACTCCGAGGTCTCTGTGGCCTGAGCAGGTGTCCCGGAGGCAGCCTGCCGAGCCGAATCTGTGGGCGGGCCATCAGTAGCCTGCTGCTGTGGTGGTGAGGGTCGGGGTCTCCTGCGAGGGCAGGCCTTGGCCAGATGACCGACCTACCTGGAAATGAAGCACTGGTTTGGGAGCCCCGAGAACTCCACTCTCTGATCTATCCACCCCCCCCCCCTATCCTAGGTAGCTGAATGACCTTAGGAAGGGAGGAGATGTCAGATACCAACACTCTGACCGAAGGTAGCCCAGCTGCTCTGGCCACCACTGAAGCTGCTGAGGGGCCCGTCTCAAGAACCGAGCCCACCAATGCTCCGAGCCTGGAGAGGAGCGGAAGATACTCCCGGCGGAGACCAGGGAAACAAACTGTAATATGGAAGAGGCGCTCTCCCTGCTCCGCCGCAGCTGGGTCAAATCCATGCTGCCAAGGCCTGAAGAAAGCCCGAGCACCCCCCCTGATGTCCAGAGGACTCATGGCAAGGACCTTGGCAACGCTCTGGGCGGCCTCGAACTCGATCTGATAATGTCCCCGGCCCAAGAGCTGTACATCCAGGATCTTGCCCACATCTGCAAGAAGGCGGGCCTGAAGAAGATCCCTGATCTCCCCTCTGCTGGGGCGAGTGCCGACTATACGACAGATGGTGGAATGAGCCTGGAGGCGTTCCACCTCTGCGGTGAGGCTCGCTTCCTCCTCCGGCGAAAGAGAAAGCCTGATGGGGATGTCCTCGGGGGCGGGCGAGGGGGCTGCGGATGAGTCCCTCTGAGGTGAGGCGGGAGGAGTCTCCATCAGAGTCTGAAGCTCAGGCGAAGGCGAAGGCGAGGCGAAAGCGGAGAACCTGCAAGAAACGGGCTGCACACGAAGAGGCGGAAGACCGGAAGAAGGGGAAAAAAACAGAAACCCCCCTGGGGGTGAAGAAAAGCACGAAAGAGCAGGGAGGGGGCGAAAAAACCCCAAGGAGAAGCCCTGGGGGGGGGCGGCAGCAACGAGAAGGGGGGGGGGGGGGGGGGGCGGGGCACTGCTGAGAGGAGGCGGGCGCGAGCAGGCGGAGAGGGGGGGACGAATCAGGCGAAAAAAAAGGGGAGGGAGGGCGAATAGGCGAAGAGGGAGGGGGGGGGGCGAGTCGGCGCGAAGAGGCTAGGATGAGATGGCGAGAAGGGGGGAGGCGCAGCAGCAACGAGGAGGGGGGGCGCAAGCAGGCAAGACCGCGAGAAGAAGGGGGGGGGGGGGGCGCAACGGCGAGTAGAAGGGGGGGGAGCAAGAAACGATGGCGGCGGTGATGGGCGAGCAGCGCAGGGGGGCGAAGGCGGGAGCTTCAGCGAGCTAGTCTCGATCACAATCCTAAGACTAATCTCGGTGGCTCGATCCTTGATGAAATCTTCAAACATTCGAGCCCTTCTCTGGTCCTTTTTCTTGTTGGCTCTCCAAGCTAGGAATTCTTCATCTTGGAGAAACTGTCTGAAGTGTTGAAAGTCATGGTACTCTTTTGATGCCATGGCCGTGGTCTCATGAGTAATGGATTGACGACCCTGGTTCCCATCTTGAAGTTCTGTATTTGCCTCATAGTTGCTCCCTTCATTAGGCCCTTGGTCTCCCTCTGCTCTCGACATGGCTCTGTCAAGAGATATCCTGCTCTGATACCACTGTAAGCCCAACGGAGCGTGCCATGATAGACTCAACCATGTATCCAAAAGATAATGATAGAGAGAGAGAGAGGAGAGAGAGAAGGGAATAGGGATCTTGCACAATACACCACATTGAGTGGGGAACAGGCCCCGCCCCCTTTCAAGAATTTATTTAGGAAAAATCCAAGAGCACGCTGGCCAAGATCAATACAATCAATGAATACAAAACAAATAGAAGCTGATGTAGGATATGCCGATGTCTAGGCACGAGATCTCTAATGCCGAGCACACCACGAGGATGACCCATAAGTATATCTCACCGGGCTAGTACCAGATCCAATATCCAAATTCAAATGCAAATCCAATGAATCCAAGCTCAATGAATCCAAATCCAAATCCAATATCTAAATCCAAGTACAGATCCAAATCCAAGTCCAGATCCAAATCCAAGTCCAAATCTTGATCCGAGTCTAGATCCAAATCCAATGAATCCAAGGCCAGATCCAAATCCAGTGAATCTAAATCCAAGTCCAATTCCAGATCCAGATCCAGGTCCAAGCCCAAGCCCAAGCCCAAGCCCAAGCCCAGATCCAGATCCAGATCCAGATCCAAGTCCAAGTCCAAGTCCAAGAATCACTCGCTCATCCCATGAGTAATCTCCACAACTCCTGTAGCCTTGTTGATCAAGAAAACCACGGAAAAGCTCTTTTTGGCAAGAAAACTTATATAAAACCTGTTCTAATGGTTTTTGGGCGATAAAAACCTCCAAAAAGCAGTTTTTAGGATTTTTAAAATTTTCAGTCCGTACAGCTCTGCACATGTCCATTCAGTTGCGTACGGTTGTATGGATCAATATAGTCATACACAGACAGATGATGATGTGGCACTAGAGCTGATGAAGGCGCTCTGAATCAACGGGCAATGATGAAAAACTCCATGGTTTGGTTCATGATCAAGAAGATGATTTCCAAGCTTCAACGGAGATGGCAACACCTTAAAGATGAAGAGGTTGTTCTCCAACTTAAACATGCACCTCAAGAGAGGCTCATGCTTCTTTTATACTTGAAGAGGGCCCTGCTTTTTGCCAAAAGCTTAGCCATGTTTGCTTTTGCCTTTTTTACTCTTTGCTTTTCTCTTTTTGCTTTTCAATAATAAAATATTACTCAACTTTTGTCAAAGTTATTTAGCTTTTGCTTGTCTAACTTCAGGGCCTTGCTTTTTGGCCCTAGAGCGTGGCTTTTAGCCTTTTGGTCTGGCTTAGTCTCCTCTTTCCAGTGGTGCCCCTGGCTCACGCGGTCATGACCAAGACTGGTGCTTTTTCTTGAGCAAACCTTACGGTCCCTGTCCCCATGCCTTCTTCCACTTGTCTGGTGTCCGGGCAAGGGTTCTATCATGTGAAATAGACCGAGGAGGGCCAAATAGTTACACTTGTGAAATACTATGGTTGAAGTAGCTCTTCAAGCTTGTCAACCTCTGGTGGCTCTTCTATGACAGGCTCTTGTGGATTTGGCCCCACATACTTCCGCAATAAACTCACATAAAAGGCATTGTGAATCGCATTTAGAGTAGAAACTCGAGGAAAAGTGGATCAAATTTCTCAGACAAATCTACCCCACAAGTTCAACCAAAACGTCTAAACGTTGAGAGAAGAGCCCGCACTGCTGCCCCCACCTCCTACTCTACCCTAGCCTATGCCCGTGCTGCTACCTCCCCGCCTCCTCTGCCTTCGCCTCTGCCCCCAACTTCGTTTCTGCACCCCTGTCTCCTCCTTTTCCCTCGCCTTTGTCCCCAGCCTCAGTTCTACCGCCCCCCCCCCCCCCTCCCGGCATCCTCCTCTACCCCCATCTCTTCCTATGCCGTCACCTCTATCCCCAACTCCTCCTTTGCCCTCATTTCTACCCCCTGCTACCTGCTCTACCCGTACTGTTGCCCCCGCCTCCTCCTCTGCCTTCTCTTCTGCCCCCTTCCTCCTCCTACCCCCTGTCGCTTCCTGTTCGTGCTTTTGTCCCCTGCCTCCTTGTCTGCCCTTTGTCTCTCCTTTGAGCAGCTGTTTCTATTTGGATTCGAGTCAGCCGCCCATTGTTGATTGGTCTTATGGCTTTCGCCACAACCAATCCTTCCTCAACCCCACAGGTTGGGAGAATGATCAATTTTTCGCAAGATTAGCTCACTTCTCTCCAACACGACAAGATGGGGAACTTTTTCAACGTTTCCAGAGGGGAACTTTATGGGCTGATTCTGGGCAAGATGCAAACAAGGCCAAAAGGGACTTTGATGCAAGTGAAGAAGCCATGTGAGAAGGCAACTTCAGGGAGGCTTCAAAGTTTTGGCAAGTATCATCTTAAGTGGGGGTCTGAGCTTTTATTGCAAAGACTTGTGAGAAAGCTAAGTGGATAGTACACCAACATGGTCAAGCAATGATTTTTGGCACAAGTGATTGGGTTTTGTAGAGATTTTAAAAGAAAAGTACGAGGTAAAGTTTCACGTCGATATTTGGTGAAGTTCAGGAACTATTCACCTATAGATTGAAAGTGGATGGAGGAGGGTGGCTTAGTAGATTTACCTATGGTTTTGCAACTTTATCTTGATGCTTTTGGTTTGGAGCCTACCTGTGACATGCGGCGACTGATCAATGTTAAGCAACCTTGGATTAGTGCTACACTTTACTTAAGAAATGGTTAACTAAGATGGACACAAGAGAGATGAGTGTCAATGCAATGCAATGCAGCTATATTAGATGATGAATGCGGTTACAATGAGATCCAAATGGATCTATGCTGTCCTAGATGATGTCTACCCCTGGAAGAGAGGGAAACATGCTGAAGAATGAGAAATGAAGACTGATCCCTACTCCAATGCTGAGGTAAACCCTTATGCTGCTGGTTGTCCCTCTTTGTAGGAGTATGAGAGATGTCTGTATGCTGAAATCTGAGGATGAATGTTGAAGATGATGGATGCATGGCTGAACTGCTGCTCCCAAGGCTTCCTGGAGGAGAAAGGATGGAGAACACTTTGCTGAAAATGGACTTAAGGTGCTGAATGGAGAGGCACCTGTTTATATTTGAGTGAGGGCTGCTGGTCGGCCAGCCTACCTGCTGTCAGCCAGATGCAAATGCCCACGACTGGCATAAATGCCTTATCTACATGTCGGCTGCCCTAGAAATGTGCCTAAAAATTGCATAAAATAAACCATGTGATGCAGATGATGTGTACACTGTTGTAGGTGCCATTCCAGCCCCATACAATGATGTACAAGCTGAAATAAATGCTTTTAATGCCTGTAAAGTGCCTGATACATCATACATAAATATCTGATAAATATTTGATGATGATTCTGATGCTAGAAATGATGCCATGTCACTGTACACGTGAAGGGTGTGCACATGACATTCCCCTCTGCTAAACTGTTGCTGGGTGGTATACGTGGCAACCTTTCGACTCCTCTGGTGATCCTTCTCCACCGAACCACTGCCCCCTTCTGTCTTCTGCTGCCGGGACTGAGGTCGTCTGTAGGAGTGGAATCCTTTGAGCCAAAGACTTTATCTACTGCGGGAACTGAATGGCAAATGCTACTAAAACTGCTTGGAAATACCTGAGTCACCCCTGACCTGCCTGTGGAAACCTTTCACCTACCATCTCCGTCGTTCCTGAAGCTCTGAACCTCCTGAGGCGATGTTGGAGCCAACTTCCTTCTTCTTGTGTGGAAGAGAACCCCCTGCTGGCTGCCAGTTGAAGCCCAAAACTTATGTACTCCTTTGATGATGGATGTCATTCTTCCGCAGAGAATTCATGGGCAAACATGTATGCCTTGTAGATGCAAGACTGACTGCTAAGATGACTGCTATGCAAGCCATGTGCAACCCTATATGCTGTGCAAGAATGCAGATGGATGGGTTACTAATGCATACCTAAGGGAAAATCCCTAAGGGTGGCCTGGAAGATTTTGAGAACTGGGTTTAACTGTGCGGAAACGTGATACATGATAACTGAATGACTTTAGAGAATGAACATGCATTGACTGCTAAGGCTGCCTACCCTATGCTCTGATACCAATGTGACATGCGGAGACTGATCGATGTTAAGCAACCTTGGATTAGTGCTACACTTAACTTAAGAAATGGTTAACTAAGATGGACACAAGAGAGATGAGTGTCAATGCAATGCAATGCAGCTATATTAGATGATGAATGCGGTTACAATGAGATCCAAATGGATCTATGCTGTCCTAGATGATGTCTACCCGTGGAAGAGGGAAACATGCTGAAGAATGAGGAATGAAGACTGATCCCTGCTCCAATGCTGAGGTAAACCCTTATGCTGCTGGTTGTCCCTCTCTGTAGGAGTATGAGAGATGTCTTTATGCTGAAATCTGAGGATGAATGCTGAAGATGATGGATGCGTGGCTTTACTGCTGCTCCCAAGGCTTCCTGGAGGAGAAACGATGGAGAACACTTTGCTGAAAATGGACTTAAGGTGCTGAATGGAGAGGCGCCTGTTTATATATGAGTGAGGGCTGCTGGTCGGCCAGCCTACGTGCTGTCGGCCAGATGCAAATGCCCACGACTGACATAAATGCCTTTATCTGCATGTCGGTTGCCCCAGAAATGTGCCTAAAAATTGCATAAAACAAACCATGTGATGCAGATGATGTGTACACTGTTGTAGGTGCCATTCCAGCCCCATACAATGATGTACAAGCTGAAATAAATGCTTTTGATGCCTGTAAAATGCGTGATAAATCATACATAAATATCTGATAAATATTTAATGATGATTCTGATGCTAGAAATGATGCCATGTCACTGTACACTTGAAGGGTGTGCACGTGACACTACCATGGAAAGTGCTCACACAGGTTCAGCAGAGTGTGGGTCTAGAGCATTGCTTGATGCTTAAGAGGGGGGTTCCTTCGCTCCCTTGGCACAAACGCACTCAGATGGGATCTAGGAGTCGCTTGGTGCTAGCAGGACTTCTATGGTATTTGTACTAGTCATATGGTTTATTATGGATGGAAAAAGATTGGGACGTTGATCTTTACCATACGGTCTTGGATGTACTCATATTTGTGTATAAAAATATTTGTACATGTGGAGTATCTTGCATGTATTTGTCTGTGATGATACTACTAAGTAGGGATGGCCATATTTTGGAGCAGTTGGGACATCACCTGGAGACATGTATATTGCATGGAGTGGATGCTTGGTTTTTGACGATACTTGTTGTGTGTTCATCTTTCTTGTGGTGTTCTGTTTCAGGTTGGCAGAACTTGAACGTTTTGGTTTGCACTATGGAGTGCAATCGAGGATGATTGCATTCTTTCAAGAGGGGGGTATGTCACTGCAATGCATGTTTTGCCGCCTCAGCGGAAAACCCTAACCCTAATTTTCAAGATTGTCAGAATGAAGTTCGCGTCATCGCGAAGAGCTCATTGAGAGGAGCAACTTTGTCTCTTATAGCAAAGTGGTTAGAGAGTGGTTAGAGATTTTTAGGAGGATGACTTTTTGCATAAAAAGTCAAAAAGTTGCTTTTCGGTTGCTTTTTAAAATCAAGTTACTTTTTAAAAGTGCTTTTTAAAAGAAAAACTTGCTTTAAAGCAAGTCTAAGCAGGCTCTGTATAAGTGAGGCATGGGGGAGGGCTCTAGTGACAACCACAGCAGAGGAGGCGGCGAAAGAAGCCTTCACTCGCGGGCCTTAGGCGCTAGTGCGTGTGCGGGAACGCTCCTAGCCAAGGATACTTGGAGCGAGACTGGTGAAGTTGTATCGGAACTTCGTGAAGAGTAAAGAAATATCTGTGGGGGCTTTGGGGCCACGTAGGAGCTTCCTTTGTCTACATTCTCTCTCTAAGCGATTTAAACTGTTTTTAAGTGCTTGTGTTTGGTGAAGTTTTTTACCGCCCGTCAGTTTTATTGAAGGCCGGTTTCAATTCTACACCAAGTTCAAGGACCGAGGCACTCACGAAGTGGTTTGGCCCAATGAGGAGCTTCTCCAAGAGTACCCATAGGTATTGGGGGACTACTTGGAACTTGGAAGCCATGCAACTACCACTAAGCTAAGCAGGAGGGAATGTCACATGCACCCATGTGCTGAGGTGCTATGTGACACACAAACTCATCATTATTGCTATGCTTGTACATCATTAGTACCTTTTTAGGGATTATTTCTCGTATGCCATGACCCCATTGTGCCCTAGTCTAGGGACATGTCAAGGCACAAGCGATGATCTTTCCAAGCCTTGGTTGTTAGTTTTTGTCACTTAACCCACTTGGAGAACAGAGCATGTAGGTCATCCTAGCATACGAGTCACTAGCAGGCATGTAGAAGCATTAGATAGCATGGGCATGCAAGGGCTTTAGGCTAGCCCACCTTGCACATGGGCAGCCCATGGGCCACCAACGGGGTCAACCATGGCCTTAGTGCCTAGTCGGTCAACGCTATGAGGGCATAGACCCCAGTCGGCCAACACAAGGATCAGTCGGCCCCAATCTGGTGTCGACTCTACATATTCTCTCTCTACAGCTCTATCTCCTATATTAGAGATTAAAATGGGTTGCTTCATGCTTACTAACATAAAGGAATAAAGGCGGCCTTGCTATGAGTGGCACGATCAAACCAGTTGCATGTTACAAATGTACAATAGATTAGGTCTTATCTCTCCTTCTCTATTGTGTCTTGCTTTAGTTTTGATTATCGTGAACCTCTCATGTGCTTAGCATTAATCTAAGTTTTAAGTCTCTTTGTTGCATCACTCATGTGACACGTAGTACTTTTGCCAGCCCAATGTGCTGATTATGTCATCTAATTAGTACCTCTTATGATGATGTTTATCTTTGAATGAAATAAGTTACTTTTTGATTGAGAAAAAGGTCCCAGTGCCGAATTTCTACTTGAGAACTGCCTATGATTTTAAGTGCCTATTTCTACATAAGAACTGCCTATGATTTTAAGTGCATATTTTCCACAAAACTATTTCGAGATCACATTAATGAAAAACTACGTTTTTTGAAAGATTAAAAAGTTTTAAACTTGTTATTTTACTTTGGAAAGATCTAGGCTCATTTATGTTTGATATTACAGGGGACTAGCGAGTTTTTCTTCAACCTGGAAGATCACCTTGAGTGGAATGGAAGCTTTACTGTGTGGGGCGAGGTGTTTTCACATGCTTAATTCTGTGTGCTTGTGACACTTGTTAGCTTAGCTTCAATTAATATCAACTTGGGCTTTCTGGCAGGTAGTAGACAAGACGAGTTGGCAAGTTCTCAACACGATAGTTTCTCTTCCAACCCGTCAGGAACTTCACCCAAGTGGTACCGTGTTGCGAATTCTGCTCAAGGAAATAGTGTTTTCAGTTTCTCTCAAAATATGAGAATTGTTATCATTTTGCTGCCATCAATTGCTTTCACTGTGTGTTGTTTTGAGAGAGAATGTGCTCTCTGTTTGGCAAGCTTCCTAGATGTAATGCTTTTCTTTGAAATAGGCAAGTGCCAACTTTCAGCTCCTTTGCTTGTTGCACATTTTATGATGCGGGGAATTTATGAATTTTACTCTTTTTTTTTGTGAGATACGGATCCTTTCTATTAGCACACTGGTGGCACATCCTTCAAGAAGGGGTCTTCCCTCCGTATCCTAAGGAAGGACTCCCTGCACTTTCTAGTTTTGTGGGAGTTGCCTGGGATGTGCTATTAGCTTTACGGGAAATGTGCAGATGAGTTCCATTCAAGTGGTTTACTGGTGGGGTGGCACCCCCTCGATGAGCTAGCTGCAGTGGGAAAATGTGCCAAGTTGAGAGGCTAGTGGACACTTCCCATACAAACTCTTGTGATGAAGAGATGTCCCACTGACTTGGGGCACCTGGCGTGTCTCCAGAGTAGGCGCAATGTCAGGCTTCCTCTGTTCTCACAATGGAGACCCTGATCCTGTCTCCATAGCACAGGCAACGCAGTAGTGCCGAGGCCTATATGAGCAAGTCCTTATCAAAAATGATGAGAAGAAACCTGTAAAATGTCGCAAATTCGAGCAACAAGATCACTAGCTTTGCCAAGGAGGTGCGTGATCTGAGGCGAGCATTCTCTTCTATACAGACATTTTAGAGTCCTCCCTGACAGAGTTACTACACGTAACTGTATGTACGGGGAATCAATGTACAGAGGTGTGACATGCTAACTATGCGGAAGCATGATTAATGATGCTTAAGACTAAGCAGAAGAGGTTAATGCTAATCACATGGGCAATGATCACCCAATGAAGTAGAAAGAAGTAGAGGATTAGAAACTCTTTACGCAATCTTTCCTATTGTATATTACTGAATGAATGAGTATTGTGCGTTGACGCTAGTCTTGTAGGAAAAAGCCACACTTCTATGGGTTGTAAGAGATTTTTATATTCATTTATTTTTAAGTATAATGTTTCAAAGAAATTCCTACTAGGGAATACTATGAACACAAGATATTAGATGAAAAAAATTAAGTGCAGTTTTTTTTTCCCAAAAACAGTGTATCATTTAGGTGCTTTTTGTGAAAAGAAGTTTAAATTTTCAAATTTTAAAATGCTTCAAATAAAATTTTAAGCACACTATAAATGCAATACAAAAACTACATGTGCCTTTTATCAATTAAACACACTTTTAATACACGCCGTCTTGAAGATAAGGCTACCACAATAATTTATGATATCTTTCAGTACTTTGAAAAAGAATAAATTTTAATGTGATTTTAATTTTAATTTTTTGCCATAGGTAGATGCATACCAAGAATTCTGAAGTACTTTTATGGAATTTTAAGTTGATTTGTCTTTTCATTTCTTCAAAGTTTATAAATCAGCCTTAAGCCAAATTTGCTAATGTTAATGGAAAATGTTGATATCAAGGTGTACTATGCTGTTTTAGATATTATGGCTGTATGTCCTTAGTGTTTTCTCTTACCCATGGTCTTGGTGACTAACCCTTTTTGGGTCACAAACTCATTAATAAAGTAATAAAATGTGTTCATATTATGCTGAAAATACATTCCCACCATTTGTGCATGTCTTGGGCACATCGAGGCACCTATACGGCTACCAAATTCACTCAAAATGATCATAATGCTATCTCCAAGTTTACTCTTCAAACAAATGCAATAATTAATCATGTCTACATGACATCAGATAAGGCGTGCACGATACGATCTCACCTCCCGTTAAACAACTTTGAGTACGAGGGTGTTTGTACCTTTGCTCCATCCTCGACATAGTCAAACTATCGGCATTGCTCAAAATTGTCTAGTCCATCCTCCAAGTAACTCCTCGAAAATCGTTAGCATGGGAACTTCGGTACCACTTATCTCCTCTTCCAAACTGTTGTCAGTGTTACTACCACTTAGAAAAGCTGTGTATCTAGGCAATTGGTTTTGGAATATGTGTGGATCTTGTAGACTTGGATCTCTTGATCGACCTTGTTCTTGGCGTGTTTATATGTATATGTATATGTACATATGTACGTACGTATGTATGTATGTATGTATGTATGTATACAAACATACATGCATGTCTATTGTTCAAGTCAAGTGCTTACTTTAGGCTTGCCAAAGCATGTATCGTTGGATCTTTGCCTTCAATCCACAATGCTACTCCCTAATATGGATGTGCTAACTCATCTATCATGTTCTCACTCAATTGTCACACCAAAGTGCTTCTTTGCTAAGGTGGTGAAGGTAGAGCTCTCTATGTCTAAAGGAGGCAAAGAGAATTTTTTTAATGGTCATGTTAAGGTTGCTTTATATGTTACAGCACCGTCTTACAAAAGATGAAGTGTTCGTCCAAGCAAGTAAGATGGTAAAACACCTTAGGATAGGTCGAACAGGTGAAACATGTTAATCTACGAAGCGGTTAACATACCTCCTCCTTAATGATGACCGCATCCTCGCATCACCCAAGTTGGTGGTGAAGTTGTTCTCAGGTCAAAGAGGTGGATGGTCCAGGATATGTTGTGAAGTTGGCTTGTGACGTTAAGTGGTATGGTTCCAAATTAATCCGTACCGAATGCAACGCATATTAGTGATTGGCTTTGGCTAGCCCTAGTGGTAGGCATCTTGTCGAGACTGTACGAAAGACATATGCGATGTCCAAGTTCATGTAAGGCCTCCTCCTGTTGTTGAAGCGGCTTGGGTCCTTCAAATTCAGGTAGTTGGTAGAAGCGGCTAGGATCTTCTTGGCATGGCTAGATTTTATGTCCAGACCTCCACAACGTGATGTTTAGAAAGTGGGCTTCTTCGTAGTGAATGTGTCGGCCAGGGCAAGGGATAGGTGTGTTGAATTGGAGTTGAAGCAGAGGTTGCGCATTGAAGTTCTTCGGAGATCCAAGTGATGGGTTGTACCATGAGTCAAGCTTGCAGCCGCCATGGTCCCCCCATCCAGAGATGTATTTGGAGAGTTGGCTTTGACGATGTCACTTTCAAGTCCATGTGTTCATGCGTGCGACGAAGTGCGAGCTGTGAAAAAAAAAAATGTGATGCCCATAGTGAAATATGTAGGTGACGTGTTGGGCAATAAGCGGAAGGTGTGCCATATGTTTAACTCCAAGATTTCTCCAACTCCATTGCTTTCTTGAACTCTCTTTATTGCTTTCCTCAACATTTACTTGACATCTCTTTTCTTGGAGAGTCAATATCATGAGATGTTGATGCGTGGCAAACAGAATTTGCCCATAGTTGCAATGGAGCTGGGCATGTTGTTGCCTTCCCTTTGCTACGGTCCCTATTTATTCTTTTTACTCTTAGAAGATTCTAATCTGGAAGATCGTTGTTGATCTTGCAATTGCTTGGCTTAGGCCCTTATCACCACCTTTATTTGGTAGTTTCTTTTCTTCATGCGAAAGATGACGAACATGCCACACTAATGACAACCCTATGGCGGTTGATGATGTATTCATTGTAGGATTTAGAGGAGTTGACTTAAAAAGGGTAGTCACTAATCAAATGATCAATGCCGCACTTTGTACACCACTATCCAGTGGTGGTAGAGGTTAGCTATTGCAATTTCTGGGATGGCTTTCATCAGGCAACCATTCTGTAAAACATACTAAGGGGGCAATGAGAAACCATGTTGTTCACCTCTTTAGTCAGGAAAAAATAACACATGGCTGATCTCCATGAGTTGGGCTACCTATATATGCGAGAAAATGCCCATTCGCATGGGTAAAATGGCAAAGTGCCTTTCTTACGGTAGGTTGGGCGAGTGAAACCATGTTATATAATGGCTATTAAGAATAGTAAAAACCCAAAAAATAATAATTTGTTTAAGGCAGAAGAAAATGGAAAGCAAACTCATGCTCTCTTTAGTAAATGAAAAGTATTATTATTCAAAAAATATCCTATTTGAAGACAACATGCATAACTTTATCTTTAAAAGAGTTTTGAGGTTATTGCATAGTAGTTAGGTGCACCGCATAATAAAGTTAAGATTTCATTTTTTAAAATAAAGTATAGTTGGATTAGTTCCGAACGCATGGCTGCCACCCAATGGTCATCCTCCAATGCATCAACATGAGAAATGGGTTCCTTCCTCATTTACAAGCTAGTTCCAACACATGGATTAGGACCATAAACCACTTTTTGGCTTCTTCTTGATGGATTGGGGATGAGATGGAGGTGGGGATCCCTTGGTGGCAGTTATGGGTCGTGGTCTTGATGTTCCTTGTGCAAGGATTAACTTCTTAGTCTAGGTAAGACCGTAGGTGGCTATTTGAGGTGTAATGTGGCAAGGAAGAGGGTTGGACAAAGCGTAAAAAGAACGAGATATTCCAAGGAAGACTGGATTATTGCAAAGATGTGGGGCAAGGGTGCTACGGGCCATTTGTGGACTTGGAATGAACATTGTATGTATGGTCTTTTGGTGTGTGTATTTGGACTATCTTGGTATATGAAGTTGGACTTTCCGGGTGTGTACCTTCAAGATAATCCGACTTGTACTTGCTCTACCTACTCAGTGGAAGCCACTTTACCCACCACTGAATGGGGAGCTAATTATGCAAAAAAAATGAAGAGTGGGAAAATTACCTCATAAACCTATTTTATGAATGAGGGTTGAAGCCAGCATCACATTGAGGCATGCTTGTTGGAAGGTCATTTGGCAAAAGTTTGCGCTTGACGGTTTGGTCGTTAGTTCTTGTCTTGGTTGTCAACATTGTCAACTTTGTGGTCGTCTCCACTCTCTATTGATGGCACTTTTGTTATCGGGGATGTGCACTAAATTGTTCCTTATCTCCTTGCTTCTCTTCTTCTTACTTTCTTTTTCTCCTTCTACTTCTCCTTATCTCTTTTTCTTCTCCTTCTATTGCTTACTATTCTCTTTGCTTCCCTCCCAGTTCTTCTCTTTTTCTTGCTTTCTTTTCCTCCTCCTACTCTACTACTCCTCCTCCTCTCTCTTGCTTTCCTTCATTCGTCTCTTGTTTCTTTCTCACTTTTCTCCCTTGCTTTCTTGCTTTATTTCATCTCTTCTCTCCTTTTACTCCCCTCTTGCTTTTCTTCCTTTTTGGTCTTCTTCACTCCTTCCACTTCTCTTCTTCTCTTTCTTTCCCTTCTTTCTTTGCTCTCCTCTTCTTTCCTTCCACTTTATTATTTTGTTCTCCACTTTCCCCTCTACTTCTCTTTTTTGCTTCCCCTTGTACTTCTTCTCTTTTCTTGATTTCCCCCTTTGTTTTTTTGTTTTTTGGGTTCACCCCATTTCTTCTCTCTTCTCTCCTCCTCCTCCCCTCCACTTCTCTTCTCCTTTTCTCCCTTTACCTCTCGTTTCTTTCTCTTCCCCTCCACTTCTCCTCTCCCCTTGCCCTCCACGTGTCTCCACTTTCTTTTCCCTTCTTCCGCCGCTTGTCTCCACCTTCTTCGACTTGTCTCCACTTTACTTCTATCTTCACCCGTCTTCTTCTCCTTTCTCTTCTATCCTGCACTTCTCTTATCCACCTCCCCCTCCACCTCCCCTCCACTTCTCCTCTCCTTTTCTCACTTTACCTCTCTTTTCTTTCTCTTCCCCTTCTCTCACTTTACCTCTCTTTTCTTTCTCTTCCCCTTCACTTGTCTCCGCTTTCTTTTGCTTTCCTTCCCTCTTTTCTTTTATTTTCTTCTTCTTCTTCACATCTTCCTCCTCCAATTTTCCTCCTTTTTTCCCTTCTGGCAAACCATTTTCTTGCTCTCGGCTTGTAAATGTTGCCTACCCGCTAGATGTCACCTACACCACCCTTGCTTGCTCAGCCTACTGTGTTCCTGAGATCGATACGGACCTGTAGCTCGATGTTGAATTTTGTACGCTTGTGTGAGCCCTAACCACCAGCTCGCTCGCCCATGTGGGTGTTGCTAAGAGCCCCGTCGTTGTGCCTTTGACCCTCCATGCCTACATGGTGGTGTGTGCTCTTCCATGCCTGCCTTCCCACCCTTGGAGCGTCGCGAGCCACTTAGGCCTATGCTTCGTCCACGTGTGGCCACATTTTTTAAAATTTTGGTAAAAAAAAATTTGAGGGTGCTTTTTTAAGGGGAAAATTTATTAGGGGGAGGGGGTGTGTTTGAAAATTAAAAAAGGGAGGGGGTTGATTTTTATAAGGGGGTAGAAAAAAAGGGGTTTTATTGGGTGGGGGCAAGTTATTTTTATTAGGGGGTGTTGAGGGGTTAGAAAAAGGGGGATTTTACTTGATGGGAGGAAGAAAATTTAAATGAAAAGAGGAGGGGGTAAAATTTTAGAAAGAGGGGGATTAAATTTAGGGGGGTGGTGGGTAAATTTATGCTCTCCCTCAAGGGGGGGTTTATTAGCTCAAAAGGGAATAGGGGGAGGGGTTTATTAGCTCAAAAGGGAATAGGGGGAGGGGTTGTTTCAAGAAGGTAAGGGGAGATGGGGTTAGTAATAAAAGGATTAGGTGGGTGGGGGTTATTTCAAAAAGGCAGAGTGAGTGGGGGTGGATAGGGGGATATTTATTTCAAAACTTTGTGTGTATGTGTGTGCACGTGTAAGTTGTGGGGGGGGGGGTGTTTTGGTTTATGTGTGTGTGTGTGTGTGTGTGTGTGTGTGAGAGAGAGAGAGAGAGAGAGAGAGAGATAGACAGACAGACAGTATGTGTGAGTGTAGAGAGGCTCACACTAATGGCGAGGCCAAGTACACCATTTATAGCCAAAAAGGGATATCTCAACATCATGGCTTACATCACTCATTTGACCTCATCCCTTATGTCATTCTATCCCAATCACACCATCTCCTATCATCCTAGTCACCAACCTAATGAAACTTTTCAACCTCATGCACTCTCAAACCATTCAAACTAGTACACACTTTATAGACTCTCTTGATGCACAAACACACACACACTCACACACGAACCTATTAAGATTTTATTTTCAACACCCTCCCTAACAACAAAAATAGGACACTCATGGTCCCTCCCATAATCTAACAACCTTGAAAAGACGCACATGGTCTTCCTAACTAAAATGGACACTTACCAGTCCTCTTGCCATCCTCCCATAGTTGTGAACTCTTGAGGGTTCTTTTACACCAACACTCTTAGAAATAAGGGTATCACCTTAGGGTTAACTAAAGACACTAGGTTGCTTCTTTTCTTGGCTCTAGCACATTTGTGATGTGCCTTTAATTATGTGCGTGCTTTGATGGTGGTCGTATTGATAGATCGAAGCTCTATAGCTAGTGGTTTGTGTTGTGCACTACTCTACTACCCACAGCTTCTGTGAGGTTCATTAAGGCCACCATTCTCAGTCCACATTCATTGCTAGTTTCTACTACTATTGAGCACCTCTTTTGTTGTTGAGTCTACTAAAGAAGCTACAATTAATCTTCTTGCTATATATAGCGGTGAAAAGATGCCGATTAAAGGAACTTTAGTGCACGTAAGGAGCTATTTTGATGCTAAGGTTTGGACTCTTCTCAATTTGATGTTGCTACCACAAGTGCTTGAGATGTTTAAAGCTACATTAATGCATTGATACCTCTACTATAGCACTCCTTGGATGCTTTATTTTAGAAGCTTTATTAGGGTCCATCGTGGTACTAGCTACTAGGTAGAATTGGGGTTTGGGGGAGACATCACTTTGATGACTCTCTTTGGATTAGGATATTACAATGCAAGAGAGACGAGGTTTTTGGGACCCAAACGGAGGGCTTCTTGTAGAAGCCTTGAGATTCTAGCATCTTGATGAGAAGATCCAATGGGGATTGGGTTGGCATCTTTTTGCTCATGGGTAGGCTTTTGGCTAAATGGTGGCTATGAGGTCTTTGCTCACTAATCCAACAACGTAGCTTAAATGTGGCCTGGTGATAGTCATGTAGATTAAACTCCCTACAATGTACCTATATATAGTAGGGTCCTCCAAAAGATCACTTGCATCTATAGCCAATTTTGTGTTTTTCTCCAATGGCACTAAATTTGGCTTACTACCTGTCATTTCATACTTGGACATCATGTCCAAAGCATATACTACTTTCACAAAAGACAAATCCCATCACATGATCTAATCACCTCTATATCGAGGAAGTATCACAGCTCACCTAAATCTTTCATTTTAAACTTCATCTTAAGAAGCATCTTTACCTCATGAATGTCAACATCATTGTCTCCTGTGATAATCATCAACATTGTTGACTACCAAAACAATTCTCATGTTAGTCTTTTTTACACAGTGAAAATCTAATGTAGATATCCAATAGTGACAAGATACTCTCATATCTTGTTTGACCATGCTTTAGGTGTTGCCTGCTTCAAGCCATATAAGGCTTTACACAACTCGCAACAAAAACAAGCTCTGGGTGTGCATGGTTCTCATATCTTGGTGGTTGCACCATGTAGATCTTCTCTTGTAGATTACCATGCAAAACTGAATCTTTACATCTAAAGACCATCTCTTAGGTGCCACCATAGCAATGACAGCTCTCACGGTTTCCCTTCTTGAAACCGGGTTGAAAATCTCCTCATAGTTAATGCCATAGGTCTGTGTATATACTTTGGCTACCAATCTTGTCTTGTGCCTACGCACAGACCTAGCTGAATTTGGCTTTACCTTATACACCCATTTACATCCAATTACCTTTTTCTCCTTAGGCAAAGGTACAGATTCCCATGTCACACTTGCATGTAACGCAATTATCTCTTCACCCATGGCATCTTCCCAATGCTTATGTCCAAGTACCTCTTTAAAAATGTGGGCTCTCTTGTATTTCTTTGACCATGTAAGCATAATGATGGGTTGTATATGTTGAGAGATGTAATCGCGGTGTTGTGTGTATGTGGGACAGTACCCTAGAGGTGTAAGATATTGTGGAAAGATAAGAATGCCACATGTAATATTGAATACTGTGTGATTGTTGACCAAAAAGAGTGGAAAAGGAGTTGCCACATGGATGATGATATGTAAAGTGGGATAAGGCTATAGGGCCTATATCATTGTATGGTTTAATTGAGATATGTAATAGAACTTGTGTCTTGAGTGTGCAATCTTTCTCTTTCTCTTATGGAGTTCTTAGAGTGGTTTAATCCACCTTAATTATGTTGCTTAATCATTGTCTCACCATGATCAATCCCATATTAGGATTGTTTAACATGGTATTAGAGCTTGGGTAGGCTCTTGGTCATGGTGAATATTTATGTATAGATTTTTCTTAGTTATGTGTTCATTTGATTAAGCATTATTTTCAATTTATTATGAAAAAAATTATGCACACTCATATTATCATTTGGATTTGCATTTGTGAGGATTTGCATTTGTGAGGATTTGAGAGAGATTTGGAGCTTCTATTCTCAAGTTTGAGAGGAAATTTGCAACAAGGAGGTTGCATAGAAGCTGCCCAAGAGAGTTGCAAATGGAAGTTTACAACATGGAAAGCCTGCTCATCATCACGGAAGCTGAAAATGGAGATTTCAGCAAGTATGAAGGCTATGGAGTCTTCGATGTCAACAAGGAAGCTGCCAAGGGGACAATGGTGTCTCAAGATATGGTATGGTTGCAAGTTCCAATTCAATTTATTGGTTTTGCAAATGTTGTTTTGGCGCTCATCTTGGTTGGGCACATGGAGAGTGCTTCAATGGGAGGCACTATTGCTACAAGAAATTTGATGGAATATGCTCAAGGTGGTTGAGCATATATTTGGGTGCTTTCATGTGGAAGAGAGCACATTTTGGTGCACAAAATGGGTGCATGTTAAGAGCTTGGACAACAAGCTTGTGAAAAGAGAGGGGACTCTCTCTAACTAGCAACAATGACGAAGGCCATAGTTGCTTGCAAAGGCAAGTGAAGTGTTTGGGCCTCACTTGGGGGAAATCTTGCAACATGGATTGAAAGCTCTATGGATGAGCTTATGTAACCCAAAAACAAAACCCATGGAAAAGCTTATGGAAGCTTTGAAAAGCCTCAGTAGATGGAGGAAGAGGAAGATTTGCTGTAAAGATAAGTCTAGAGAAAGCCTTGAGAGGATCAAGAGAAGAGCCACCATCCTCAAAATGGAAGGCTTTGAGAAGCCTTGAGAGCTCATGCATCTCCAAGTCCTAATGGAGGTCCTTGAAGTGTGGCAATCCACGTCATAATGGCAGGCAACATATAGTAGTTATGGCCGCCTCAATAGAAGAGAAATGGTAAGGTTGCTGCATAAGAAAAAGAGGCCACAGGATTCAAAGACGGTCCCAAGAATTAAGAAGAAACATATGAGAGTGCAGGAACGCACGAATGCATTAGATAGTTGAGGTGCTCATCGCTTTACAGAGAGCCATGCGCATTGTGGAGCCAAAGGTCCCCATTAAAGCTCAAGGGAGAGTTTGCACACAGAACTGGGGTCAAGTCTAAAAAGCAAGAGCAGGCTTGGCATTGAAAGCACGAGCGTTGGGCTTGTACAAGCAGGGCACAAGCAATGCTGGACCATGGGCAGCACTCAGAGCACTTAGCAATGTAAAGCTAAGTCTAAGGTTACCATTGAAGCTTAGAGAAAGCTCTAACACAGTCCCGTTAGAAGAAGCAAAGGTAGAGTTGACTACAATAGGTGTACGCAGCATGGGTGTACAGACATTGGCATCGACAGTAGCTCTGCCAACAAAATAGACTTGGAGACCTCTGCCACCCAGTAGCATGGACTGCACAAGAAGACTGACGACAGTAAAACAAATGTAGCGGCGGACAAGAGAGTTGGAGCAGTCGTAGAAGATGGCGCAGAGAAAAAAACAACTCGTCTACATCGAGCTCGTGCGCAAAGCACATAGCAGAGTTTTTTGTGAAGTCAGACTAGCACATTGTGGCTATTGTGAATATACACAACAATAGATTTGAGGAGAAGACGATGTTAGAACCTGAAATCTAACCGAGCGCACGTGACACACTACTGCCAAAGTAAAGAAATTAAATTTTTTTGGTTTCTTTAAACCCTTAAAGGATTTAAGGTTACATTCACACACATCCTATATGTCAAGCATCAAAGGCCTTGTTCATATGCTATTAACCTCGAATTGTCAAAAGTAAGACATGTCTACACACACATGGGTTCCCTGCCCGCTGACTACGATCAAAATGGAAGTTGTATAATATTCACCCATGTACTTAGAGGTAACTGTACCTAAGCTTGTGTGCTCAAAACAAGATGTGTGAAATTCACCCATTGGTATGAGGGTTTCCCTGCCGCCCGAGCTCACCGAGAAGCTTAAAATGGTTGTTATGATGTGTGCATGAGCGATGCATGTGTGAGGTGCATGCGCATGGGTTGGTTCCCACCCGAATTTCTATGTTCAAATTGGACTCAGTGGTTTTACTCTGTGAGCGAGTTGGCTCAAAATGGACTAGGTGTCTAAGACGGTAGACACGTGCACACATGTTTGGTTGATGGACACTCCAATGTATCATTGAGGGTGAGTGTTGAGAGATAGCGATTGCAGTTATGCAATGCTACATTGATATGGGTGATGGGTGAGTTGTGGAACAACACCTCAATTAAGAGGGGGTGTTGAGAGATGTAATCGCGGTGTTGTGTGTATGTGTGGGAAAGCACCCTAGAGGTGCAAGATATTGTGGAAAGATAAGAATGCCACATGTAATATTGAATGGTGTGTGAGTGTTGACCAAAAAGAGTGGAAAAGGAGTTTCCACATGGATGATGGTGTAAAGTGGGATAAGGCTAGAGGGCCTATATCATTGTATGGTTCAATTGAGATATGTAATAGAACTTGTGTCTTGAGTGTGCAATCTTTCTCTCTCTCTTATGGAGTTCTTAGTATGGTTTAATCCACCTTAATTATGTTAATAATTGTCTATCACCATGATCAATCCCATATTAGGATTGTTTAATAGTATACCCATCATATCTCAACCTGTCCAATGGATATCATACCCTTGTAGACCTGCATACACATGGATCATTGCCACCAACACTACTTTGGCTCTTTTTAGGTGTGAAACATCATGCATAATGAAAGGGTGATCCTCCACCTTCTATGTGAGTATGCTGAATTTTTAGCACCTGTAGTACCATTAAATGTTGTGTCAAAATTCCTAGCATTCCACCTAACCAAAGTCTAACCATAGACCCACTGTTAGAGGACTCTTCTAGTCCACTCAGCACATGTGATTGGCTGCTCTCCACAGCCACATTGTTGTTTGCATCATCCTCTATGGAATCCTTCATCAATATGGTGTATACCATATACTCACATCTCATAAAAAACATCAATCTTGATCACTCATATCTCACGCGTAGTGGGATCGTTATCTATAATCTTTTTGCTCAAGGGATTATCCAATAAAGATACATTTTTGTGCCTTGGGAGATCAAATTTGCTTCTCATCTCATCTGGTACATGTACATATGTAACGCGATGTTCAAGAACCTTCTTGCTCTCTAGCAAGGAACCATAGTGTTAGCAGTTAGACCTCTTAGCTTGGATCGTGGAAGTCCCAATTGGAGAGGCAAAAGAGGCTAAGAAGTGTGTCAATCCCTCTTATTTGATCCCTTCCTCTATTCTTAATCCTCTAAGTAATCCTTCCAAAAGTCAAAGTTTAAGCTAGAAAGCTTGAATCACTCTATTGTGGTTAACTACCAAGCATGGTGCTCAATACTGAATACTCCATGTGTAGAGGCCGATGCACAGTGGATCATACTGAATGTCGATCAGTTTGCTGAGCTTGTTGCCTTGGGAAATGAAATGATGGATCATGCAAAGAGTTGGGTATTGTGAAGGCCTTTCCCTAATGCAGGTGACCTACAAAGTGCTTCAGCAAGTCCATTGGATGCTACATATAACCCAATTGGCATCGAATTGTGGCCCAGATTGAAGAGAAAAAATCAACCAATTCCCTCTTCTTTACTACCATGCAAGTTGCTTATCCAACCTTCGACATAATGGAAGGGGATAAAGCCCTAGGTTTCATTGATGAGTTCGATTAAGTAGGATTACTTTGACAAGTACCATAAGTCGAGAGGACCAGGCCTTGAAAGTTCTTACAAAGGATGCTACAGATGTAGGTAAGGTTGTTACCTTGTTCCAGATTGTGAATATTTTTGCGAGTTCTGATGTGGATTTCGTTAGCTCTCAGGTCTATACAAATTAAGCGCATTCTACAGGCAAGGTAGATTGCAAACATTTTTGCTAGTTCGTTTGTGGATTTCGTCAGCTCAACTCCAAACAAATTAAGCTCATTTTGCGTAGCTCTTTTTGGACTATCAATGAAAATGCACTAGTTGCTTTTGTTGCATAGTTTGAAATGTATTTGAAGGTAGCTTGCAATAAGATTGTATCCACTACTACTGCCACCTCATCCGAAAAAGCTTGTGGATTTGAACTGCATGCCACATTAAGAGTTTGTTGTTGGTGGATGGCCGGATTCTGCAACACATTAAGATTCTTCAAAGTTATCTTCGCTAGTTCCTACCTCTCCAATTCTCTGAATCCCTTGAGTGTCTCTTTCTATGTCTGCACTTCTACTTCTAGCTCTTTCTGGGGTTTTCTCTTTGGTTGTTTCCTTATGGGACTCCTCCTCCTTGTCTTGAAAGTTCTTCACTCTCTTCTCAAAGTGTGGTGTACCCTTTTCTCCTAAGGCAACTATAATCAAGATTTGCATAGTGGTTGAGATCCCTTGATGGAGAAAGTGCAGATACTAGCCAATCTTCATCTTTGAGTTAGGACCTATAATCTTAAGCTTTGTTTGCACATTTGATTAAACAAAATATGTGCCCATGTAACATGCTTACTAGCAGATGCATTCAGATATAAGCGTAGTGCCCTTTTTGACATGTCAGTGAGCTTGTGGTGGGTGAGAATGACCATTTCAATAAGAAACGTGAAATGCAACCTATCTTGAGCTTTTTTGCGATTCTTGAGTTTGTGAGAGGCAAAACAGAGTGAGAAGGTGATTTGTTGAAGTACTTGGCAAGAATGCAAAATTGGTACTCTTGTCCCCGAGAAAGGTGACGACAACAGACAAAAAATCTAGGCACCGATTCATGAATCATGGATTTAAGCACACGAACCAAGGCGACAAGGAGGCTAAGAGAAATAGAGTGCGTGCAGCCCCACGATGCAATAGTAGTAATGACCCAACGACTTTATACATTGCCTAATGCATGCACACCACATGGATTTAAAGTGTATCATGCAAGTATGACAAAAATGTTGTACATAAGCATCAGTTTTGGCAATTCACCAAAATAGGATTTTAGTCTGAACCCATTAACTAATTTTCAGTAGTCTCACACCATCTAGATATTTCAACTCAAATGTACACATACCAAATTTTACAGATAACCAGTGTAAGGTCAAATCTACCTTAGCTTGAGCTCACCCGAATGCGGACCCATTCTGGAATTGAATAATAAATTGGATCACGCACGTCCAAAATCTTAAATTTTATAGTCCAGTCCATAAAGAGCTTCCAATGTCTCGATGGATGCCATTAGCATTCTGAAATTGAATAATAAACTGGATCACGCACATTCAAAATCTTAAATTTTATAGTCTAGTCCATAAAGAGCTTCCAATGTCTCGATGGATGCCATTAGCATTCCAACTACCCTAAAGTCTCTTCTCTCCCAATGCCAACAACTAATCCAACAGACAATGCATGAATCATTCCTCAAAGAAAGTATGTGGATCACTGCTACCCGAAAATTGGGAATGATGAATTCCATCGGCACAATTGCTTCCAAACCATACACTAATGAACAAGGAGTGTGACATGTTGCCACTTTATAACCTATGTAGAATGCCCAAGGTGCCAAATATAACTTTTGATCCCAATCTGTCTTATTCTAATTAACTATCTTCTTCAAGATTTTCTTGCAACACTATGTTTGTGGATTCAGCTTGACCATTTACCTGTGGGATAATAAAGTGTGGATTTCTTGTGAATTATCATATGATACTCTTTGAGACTCTTGATGATCTCATTCAAGAACTATCCACCTTGATCACTAAATAGTTCAATAATTGGATAGCCAAATCTCGTCATTATCATCTCATACAAGAATTTTGCTACTGATGTAGCCTTGTTATCTCTAAGAGCTGACTTCAACCCACTTTGTGTAATAGTCAGTAGCCTTTAAAATGTATCTATTACCGGTTATTTTAGCTGGAGGCTTGAAAGCAAAATCAAGTCCCCATTTTTGAAATGCTTCTAGCACTAATGTCGGATTATAGGGCATTCTATCCTCGCAGCATTCAATTGTCCTAATTTCTCACAAAAGTCATAGACTTTGGCAAACTACCAAGTACCTCTTAACACTATGGGCCACCATAATCCTCCCTGAAATATCTTTTGACCTATAATTTCTCTGGAAAAGTGTCCTCCACTAACACTTTGATGTACTCTTGCAAATCACTGCAACTTTCTCATGATCTTGAACACATCATTGCTAGAGATCCTATTTTGTACCTAGAGAAGTTCGATCAAATTTGCGAGGCCATGGAATAGATTAATGATCCCACCAATATCTACTCGTTTGCACTTTTCCTTGAGAAGGCAAAGCATGCCAGTGGTTTAGGTCACTAAATCCACTTAAAAAGGCTACAAGGTCTTGGGATACACTTTGATAGTGGGATTCTCACCCAATGGAGCCAAATCGAGCCTTATCGCATAGCTATATAACCTCAAACAGGAGGATGACGAAACAATGTGGGACTATATTGCGTCTCCATAAAGGAGATGCATTACCCTTGAAAGACTAGATCGGTCATCGATTGATTTATGATCAATCTCAAGAGCAAGAGGCTTCATGACCTTCTCTACAAGTCAAGGCACTACATCTTTGATGAGTGAGGCAATAGACCTAATAGATCGTATGCAAGACAAGGATGTATAAGTCGTCCACCCAAATCAAGAGATAGGGGATGCATCATGCAAAGCTTCATTGTCAACTAAGGGTGCCCAACTAGCACAGCTAGAGTCCTAGTCAAGGACATGAGCATGGATGAGTTTCCAAAGAATTTGATAAATCGTTTGGGCCATTAATGGTAGGGACAACCCCAAGAACAACCTCAAGGCCAACAAGGGCAACCCTAAGGGCAACCTTAAGGCCAGCCCCAACCAGTACCTCGTGAAAGACACCTACATTTATTCCCACTAGAATCCTAGACAAGGACATGAGCATGGACAAGTTGCCAAAGAATCTACTAAACCGCTTAGGCCAGTAGTGGGGCAAGGACAACCCCAAGGGCAACCTCAAGGGGCCAAACCTAGCCAACACCTCATGCATGACACCTATATCTATTCCCACAAAGACATGGTATAGTGTGCAGTCTCTCACCAAAATCATACAAGTACAAAGTGTCCAATGTTAAAGCGTAGATAACAACAATATTGTGCTCATTGTCACCAATGCCATGGAAACACCACGATACAGCTCATTGTTGGCACCAAGGAAACCCAACACTATAACCTATGCTCCTGGTGCCAAAACCACTAGCCCTATTACCCATACCAAATGCTTTTCAACCGGTGCATAATCTAGGGACTACACACTAAAACCTTGTACAACGAGGTATGTACAAGCCGCCACCACTGATGCCATACCCACCTTTGGTATTACCATCCTAACCAGTTCCTCTTGGAACCGCACTAATACAACTTTACTCGATGACATTGCTAGTGGAATGCAAGTCCAAAATAGGAGAGCTATAAGTCACATGAGCAATATGATTTATATGGATATCCAAAGCAACCCCCATTAACTATACCTCTTTGTTTGGGGGGGCATAGGTTGTGGTGGTGGGTTTCCTAGTACCCACAATGAGCTGTGTCATGGTTCCCAGCAATGAGCACAAAATTGTTATTTCTTGGCCTCAACAATGGACGCTCCATACTTGTATGATTCTTGCACACCAAACTATATCTCTTCATGGGAATAAATGTGGGTGTCATGCTTGAAGCACTGGCTAGGATTGGCCTTGAGGAAGTCTTTTGGGGGCTGGCCCTACTGCTACTAGCCTAAAAAGTTGAGTAAATTCTTTGCCAACTCGTCCATGGTCCTATCCTTAATTAGGACTCTAGCTAGTGTTGGTTGGTGGGCCCTTGGCCGACAATGAGGCTTTCGATGATTTCTTGGTTTGGGTGGACAACTTCTACATCCTTGTCTTAGAGATTGGTTGGGATGGTCGACTTCTACTAAGTCTATTGGCTCACAACAAATGTAGTGCCTAGACCTGTAGAGATGGTCTCATGAAGTCTCTTGCTCTTAAGACCGATCATAGATCGATCAATGAGCAATATGTCATCCAATCTCTTGTGGAATGTTGCATATCATGTGCAGATACTTGGTTCTACCAATGTGGTCCCACATCGTTTCTCCCTCCTCTTGGTTGTGGTTACATACATATGTGCAATGGAGCTCCATCTGGCTCCACTGGGCGAGAATTCTATAACGAATACAATGGGTAGGATCATTAGAGATGGTGCTCCATTTGGCTCCACTGCGGCAAGAATTCTATAATGAATACAATGGCTAGGATCATTAGAGATGGTTGTGAAGATTCTTGCTAATTAGATTGACCACATGAATCTAACAATAAACGACTTGAGGACTACAACTCATATGGAAATATTTCTTGTATAGAGAAATTATGGTCTTGCTACATAATCCTAAATGGTTCCTCTTCTTGAGGTTATAGATTTGAACAATGGGATGCCATCTAGTTTCTTGGTGTGAGATGAAGATGTGTCTAAAGACCTCCTATATGGTCTTTTCAAGTGGATTAAATGACCTAAACCACTGACCTACTTTGCCTTCAAAAAAAAAGTCCAAAAAATTTGAAGTGTGGATACGAGGGTTAGGGTGAGGTCCAGTTAGGGTTCATATGTATGGTCATCCTACGCTCAGGCCCTGGGGGCCTCCCCCATGGCAAAAGGGGGTTTGGTTCAGGCACCCCAAACTGACTTCTAGGCAATCAAACCTAAGTCACGTCGCTCCTCAAGTGAAAGGCTCATCGCCCCAAATTAGGCCATCAATACATGAAATGTAAGTTCAAGTGGAGGGCTCGACATCCCAGGTGGATCCATCAACTCAAGGTATGCAGGGGGCCTAGCAGTTGTTGTCAGTCGAGAGACGGGATATCATGCGCAGGAAAGCCACCATGCACCCCCTCCTCTGCATGGGCAGCACCACTTGGCATCTACTTAGGTTTAGATAACCTAACAGTCGAGCACTTCCAACCTTCTTCGAGGCCGTCGCTAGATTTTCATAGTCTTCAACCCAAGTATGGCCTTCCAAAAGCGAGAGCACCCAAGGTGGAGATAGAATCGGACACAAAAGAAATCGGACACAAAAGAACCATCAGATTCCTCTCTGAGAAGCGACAGAATCTCCCCCACTCTGGACCCTAAACACATGGTTATATAGATATAAGTGATGCATGACCTTCCAACTTCAGCCCCTTGACCTTTCATTGGCTAGGCATGGCCTTTTCACTCTCCAACGCCTTCTCAACTCCCCTAGAAGGGGGCACCTACTTCTATGGCCTTTGGGCTTCCCGTGTGCTATATCCCTTTTACTTTAACCTAAATGCCTATTAACCATTGTTTTATGGCCTTTGGGCTTCCCTTGTGCTATATCCCTTTTACTTTAACCTAAATGCCTATTAACCATTGTTTTATGGCCTTTGGGCTTCCCTTGTGCACCATCTATATCCCTTTTACTTTAACCTAAATGCCTATTAACCATTGTTTTAGGTATTTCCGATTTGAAATCCCCTGAACCTTATTTATATGCAAACCTTTTACATATAAATAATCTTTTCTAGTCTTACCTTATAGTGTTTCATGTCAGTCTCATAACATTTTCTCCCCCTTGAAAGAAAGTTTCGTCCTCGAAAACAAACTCAAGAAACCTTTTCTTCAGTGTGGCCACTCTTTCCCAAGTTGATCCTTCTTCTAGTCTATCTTTCCACTTTACTAAACATTCTTTAAACACAAAATGCCCAATTTTCTTTTCTCGATATTTGAGAATATTTTCAGGCTCATGTGGAAGAATAGGTGGTTCTATGAAATCAACTATTGCTTCTTTTTCAATGATATTATCATTGTTTCCTATCTTGCGTTTCAATCTACCAACATGAAACACGGGATATACTCTGAATCCTTCAGGTAAAGCTATCTTGTAAACTACACTTCCAACTTTTTTAAGTATTGTATAAGGACCACAATACCTTGGACTTAACTTTAGAACTTTTTCACTTTTTAAAGTTTCTGACTTTTTAAAAACCTTTACATAAACTAAATCACCTTCCTCAAAATTAATTGGTCTTCTTTTACCTTTCTCATAACTAATAGAACAATCATGTGCTTTTTAACGTTGCAACATTTTGCGTGTCTTGCATGTCTTTGAGAAAGTCTTTTACATTCTGTAATTTTTCTTTTTGTAACCCAACTGCTATGGGTGCTCTAGGTTGAAATCCATACATGAGCATACATGGACTAAAACCGGTAGAGCAGAATGTTTAGGAATATTATAAGCAAATTCTAATAATGGAAAATACTCATCCTAATTGTTTTGCTTATGATTAACATATGCTCAAAGCATATCTTCTAGGACTTGATTAACCCTTTCTGAGACTGTCCATCACTTTGTGGATATTCAGACGTACTCATACTAAGTTTGGTGTGTCCAACTTTTTAAACACTTCTTTCCAAAAATGGCCTGTAAACTTTGTATCTTGGGCGCTTACTATATCTGTTGGCAATCCATACAATCTGTATAGATGATGGATAAACATTCTAGCCAATTTTGGTGTTTTTACTTATTTTTTAGTTGGTATAAATTGTACCAACGTGGTTAACCTATCCACTACCACCCACACTGAATCATGCCCCTCCTTGTTTTTCGGGGTAGTCCTACTATGAAATCCATATAAATATTTTCTCACTTACTTTTAGGTATTTGTAGTGGTTGTAATATTCCACCTGCTTTTAGGCGCTTAGGTTTATTGACTTGACATTTAGCACATTTTATATAACATAATTCTAGATGTCCTTCTTTAAACCTGTCTAATAAAGCTATCTTTTAACAAGTGCATAGGTCTTGAAAGTTCCTGGGTGCCCCGCACTTGAATTGTCATGACATTGTAGTAAAATATTCTCACGAATATTTTCTTCTTTGGGTACGCAAATGCGACCTTTATATAATAAGTACCCATTATCGATGGAAAAAATAAATTCCAATGATCTTTTCCACGTATTGACCCTTCTTTAAGTGATTCCTTTGAACCGTTTTGCTGTCTCAGGAGACTGACCAATGTCCCCAAGCAACCTGGTGAGAGTCTCTGGTTATGCGTGTAGCATACACCAAGCGGATAAGGAACAGACGCAACACAGACAACTCCCACAGGCTATGGATAACTACTTGAAGTATTCGACTACGTAAGACTTTTCAACTCTTGCAAGAAATCTTGACCACTAAGACTTAACAAGTAACTCCACTTGAACGGAAATGAATATACAGAGACACAATGTAACGACACCTATACAGAGAGAACAAAAAGAGAAAGAGAGTCTTTCTTTATTCTAAGGAGAACCTATGATACATTTGGCAACCAGCCTTGTAAAGTTCAGGTTACATCCTTTTATACTGCCTGCTTGCAACATTCGTTTGCAGTATCTGTTGTGGTGCTAGGATTCCTCAGTGATAAAGTGCGTCGACTCGGTGTTAAGGGAGCATTGGCTCTATGATAAAGTGCCCTAACATCTGCTTGTAGGCTATGACATTTGGCTCGATAGCGGTAGCTGCTGCTGCCGGTAGTCTGGTAGGTCCACGGCCAACACCTGGCATGCCCGGTGGGTCGGATTTCTAATTCGACAACTCAAACTCAGAACTTGTAGTCTTTCAAAATGTTAGATGCTCCTTAGTATTTGACTTGGCTGGGGAAGTTGTGATCAGAGCCTGGAGGTTTGACTATTGACTCCGTCTCGGCAACCTTAGTGCCCAAACTTCTGAACCCAATGGCAGGCACATGCATGCCTTTGATGTGGAAGAACGGATCTTAAAGGCGGAAGATGAAGGATGACTTCCACAAGATGACTTCTGAGAGAGGACTTCCGCAAATGTGGGCTGTAAAACGCAAATGCTTGGGTTGGGGTGTGTTTGAGGATTCAAGGCATGCATCTACGGAAAGTGGTCCATGTGGAAGGTGACATTGTTTACCTCTTTGATGATTCTAATGGCCATCTGGATATCTGTGTTTGTGTCCTGGTTCTTCCACCGTCTAGTGACTGGAGAGATCATGCGGCATGATCCTTCAGCAAAGCCATGGCCGATTCTTCTTTAAAGGAGGAACTCCTGGAGTAAGGCACCATGGCTAGTTGCAAGCTTTCCATGTCAATAGTTATCTCCAGGTTTGGCTTGGCCAGTAGGCCTCTTTCTTAAGAGTTTGGCCTTCTGCGCTTTATGCCCAGCAAGCGCTTGCTCCAGCTTGTCCATTTTTGCGATGAGGTCATCATGGGTGGCGAAGGTGAAACCTTGCGAGGGCGGAGGTTGACTTGGAGCATGTGGGGCACTTGGAGTGGTGGAGGGAAGTAGGGTGGCTGTTTGACTCGGTGCACCGGACTGGGCGTTGGCTTCATCATTCGAGTCATCATCCTTTGGCCAGTTGGCTGGTTGCTTGCATGGGTGGAGATATATTTGGTGCACTCCCCCTTTGTCCTGTAGCGCGGGGGAGTGCACGAAACACTTTACACACGGAGCCAGCTCAGCGACGCTTACCCCCTCTCATGCCAGCTCAGCGACGCTTACCTGTACGCCTGCATTAGCATTTACTCCTCCAGCCAATCCCCTTCACTACCATCGCAGCTTCACTAACCGCTTGGTCATCTATCTATTCATGATGCGATTATTTATATAGCTGCGGCAAGACTACACTGTGCTCTTCATGACTCTAGCCTTAAAAGCACTGTTAAAAAGAAAGCACAATATCGCAAGCTCCCTTGAACTGCAGAGGCAAATGTAATGTTGAAAAGAATGGCACAATGAAAAGAAAGCAATGAAAAGAACGCAACTTGAACAATCCCACGAGGGATCACAATCATGACAAACAAGAGGAATAGATTTAATGATTTAATCATGATGTGCATAATTGAAGGTATGGAACCTTTGCATTTCATCTTATACGGTGAACATCTCTAAAAGATCTGTTAGAGTTAACTCCATTCAAAGTTTGCAAAATTTACTCCTCTTAATGCGTTATATACAAACATGACTTCCAAAATGTACTCCCTTATGAGAGTGTGACAAGTCCTCTGTAGTATAGTATTCCGGAAACATTGAGGCCCTTTATGGTGACAAGTGAGTACAATGTCTTAATGTGCGGTATATCCTTGGGTTAGTGCTTTTTCAAGTGTGCATACTATATCTTCTTATTCTTTGCAATCAATTACTTTTTTTGTTAGAAGCATGGAAAGGTTGCTTGCCTTTTGTCTTTTGCTATTAATAAATTGCACTATTTAATATTTTTTTGTATTGTTTATATTAAAGTTTTATATATTTTGAGCCTTTAAATAATGTAAAATCACTTGATTTATTTTCGTTCATATACATGGGAATCTTAAAAGAACCTTAAGATATTAAATAACAAAACAATATTTTTTGAGCCACAATCATGCTTTTAACCAACTCTATTGGGAGATCTCTTAATATTCTATGATTTTTTAGGATAATTTATATTTGATGTGAAATGAAAACTATACGGGAATTCACTTATGTATGTGTGTCACATTAGTTTAGTGGAGGTTTTGAATGTACATTTTTGGGAAAATTTTATAAAATGTATAATTACATAAGAGATTTTTTACTTCATATTTAAAAATAATTAAAAGTACGTATAGAAAAATACTCAAAATTAATAGATAAGGAATTTTAAAAATTATGTATTTTTCTTTACATAGTTGTATGTATAGAAAAATACCCAAAATTCATTATAAGGAATTTTTAAAATACCCCTTCAAGTCATGCGATGTATATAATTTCAAAAAAGTGATCGCTCCCCTCGCTCAAGTGATTACCAAGGCTCTCAAGATTGTCTTTATATGTTATGGAAAGCCTATGGGTAGGCATATGCACACATATGCATATGGCCAGCCTAGGCATATGCATAGACTTGCATATGGAAGCATATGCAAGTCATATGCCTAGTCAAGCCTAGAAAAGCATATGGAAGCATATGCAAGTCATTTTCTTACCATCCTTCTTGGAAGGTCTACTTTTAAATTGGTTCAAGAGTATTGAACCATTGTCACACATTCACAATCGGCATAATATCGCCAAGGTGCTTTTTATAAGAAAGACTTTTCGATCAACATGCATCAATGCTATACATGGTTCAAAAAAGTTCATATCCATTAAAAGGAAGCTACTTGAAAAAAAATTCATATCCATTAAAAGGAAGCTACTTGAAAAAAAAGCACTAGCATAAGCATAATGAAGAACAAAATTAAGCCCAAGTGTTTTATGTCACTAGCTACAATGATCACTCTGCATCCCCATCCAAAGCTTTGGCATCCAATGTTGCTTGCATGGAGCGTTTTTTGGTAGCTGCGGACCGTGGAAAAGGAAGAGCACTATTTTCTGTATATGCTTTTCTCCCAAGAGGACGCTCAATGAATGGTCTTGCTCGTTGTATAGAATTTCCAAAACCATCTTGTACAATCTGAAAATTCTCAGCAGGATGCAATGCTCCATGCTCGTCCCTTGCTTGCACCTCTTGCATTTGAAGCAATAACCTTTGCATTAAGGCATCAAAATGTGCTTGTAAGCTTGGTTTTCCTTCCACCATGTGTACAATGCGCTCATAGCAATCTGTCGCATTAGGCTTCTTCGCATTTGGCTCTTGAGTACCTTGTTGAGAATGGTCTACATTCCCAATGCTATGAGTCTCCTCCATGACAGAAATACAATTTGAGCCAATACATGTGTCATGGCCATTGTCATACAACTCTAAACACCTACCAATGATAGTATTTAAAACCCTTTAGTAGCATGACCTTTACTTGGTGCTTACACATATTGTCCTTTAGTGCACCATCCACAATTACAACAACCCCAATCACAATCGGCATTATACACAATGTAATGGATCTTGGCGCCCGAGAATTGACTTTTTACCTTTGCCATAACCCTTGTGCCTTCATTAAAAAATAGTACATCTCCATCTGGGATGCTCTGAGCTCTTTCCAATGAATGCTCAATCAATCTTTTTATGGCTTTATTTATGACAAAGCCACCCTTCTTTGCCTCATCTATATACCAAAAATACGACAAACATGCCGTCATAAGTTTGTGCAAAAGCCAATCAATTCTACGTCCCCATATGTACTTCTTGCCACATAAGAAACGAGACTTTAAAGTAGCATGATATGACTCGATAGCTCCATTTGTATCTTGATTTGCATGCGGAAGCATCCTCAAGCTTCTTGCCCACATCTCTACAAAAAGATAAGGCCCAGGTGAGTACTAATGCATAAAAAGTACATTAGGTTTCAATGATGTATTAAAGCTTCAATCAAACTTTTAACTTCTTAAGCTTAGAAGGTTGAACTTACCAACTTTTGAAACCCAATAAGTACGGAAATATTCAATAAAGACCTCCTCATGTGAAAAGTCGGCCAAGAACTCCAATACACTATCTTTTATATTGTCTATGGCAATGGCCTCCGAAGCTCCCCCTTGGACACGCATGTTCATGATTGCACCTAGGTGTCTAAACATGATAGCTCTAACTTTCCAATCTTGTACCTTCTTCACTAAGTGCTTCAACCAACTTCGACGAACGTGCCATAAACATAAATAAATTGGTATGTTGAATACCACCCTATTTTCAAGATTGCAATAAATTAGAAATAAAAGTTTAGCTAGTTTGACAAAGAGAAAGAGATAATACTTTGTGAGCAATAATGTGGACATGCACATGATTTACCTGATGGCATTTATCTCGGCGGTTGCATCATCAACAAGAAAGGCATTTGGATCCCATGATTTGTTGTAGTCAAGTATTTTATTGCGAAGACTTGTAAGCCATTGGACAATAGTGTCCGTATTAGAGCTTGATGTTATGATCCACGCAACTGGGACTCCATTTTGATAGTTATCAAATACTAGCACAGTGTAGAGTTGGAACTAAACAAAAAATATTCAATGAGATAGAATCTTAACATTTCTACATATAAAGTAGCATAAAAAAAGTACATATATACTACATGCGTACCTTGTAAAAGTTTGTTCCAAACGTTGAATCCATTGATATGACCCCATTGTTGCCATGTGTGTTGAGCTTCTCAAGTTGCCAATGTGTTTGAATACCTAGCACAAATGGCTTATTGTTTGTAGCATCCATCTCCGCATAGTAGAAGACATCTTGAGAGTGTTGTTGTGTCCACATGCGAACACTTTGGGCATCACTAGAATGTAGCTCATGAGTACTACTTGCATGCTTCCTAGCAATAAGTGATAGGAAATCATCTCGTGACAATGTATAGCTAGGATTGTTTACTTTTTTTTTGTGAACAACTTGAATATGTGCCTCATGCACTTGCATTGGAGTGTAACGTTTGCAAAGCATTTCAAAGACCCATGATTTTATTTCCAAAGAGAGCCATGGTGCAAAGGATAGGTTGTGGCCCAAAGTTGCCTTGATGCCTTCTTTGTGACAAAGCTCATCATTCTCATCAACATGATGCATTTGAATATAGCGAATGCAAGCTACATCTTCTAATAGATATAATCTTTTTACAAAGAAATGACATTGACAACCACACATGCGAGTGCCTTTTACACAACCTGGACGGCTTCCTTTCCCTGTCTTTGGTGTCTTTTCATTGCGAGGAACCATGATCTCCTTTCCACGCATATCTTTAGGACCATAAGCACACCAAAACAAAGTCTCCTCTAAGTAGCTATCAAGAGTTGGTTGCTTTAAGCTACCCTTTTCATGCCTTCGCACGGATTGCCGCCTAAAATTTGTTTCTGCATCTGTAAGAGACTCTTCTCCTTTTAAAAAATCTGTTAAGCGATCCCAGTGAAAATAGGCTACTCGAACATATCCATATATAGACTTTTCACACTTTTTATCGGTCCATTGTAGATGATTAGCATTGAAAGGACCCAGCGGTGGATATTGAAGGTGGATCCTAGTGTCCATTCTACACACACAGAGACCAGAAATCCTAGTAAAAACCTTAGATTTTTTTAACACATAAATGAAAAACATGAGCTCCTGCATACTTATGTGAATCTAATGTGGAGGTCTCCCTTAGTGCATCCCTTGGCTCATTCTTTCTATTGTTCGATAAAAAAATATCTCGACATACTTAGTGCTCCACCTTAGTGCTCGTAGATCAAACAATATCAGCAAGCTTATAAATATTCATATATATATATATGAATATATATATATATATATATTATAGGCTTCAAAACTTGGGCGGTACAAATAGCATTTACAATATATACTCAAATGGGCGGCATACAATCAATGCATAGAACCCCGACATTCTTTGAAGGCTCTCTCCCCCTCCCTCTCTCTCTCTCTCACACACACACACACACACCCCTTAAACACCTTAAAGCAATGTAATCAAACACCTTCAACCAGAGAGATGACAGAGCACAGCCTTACTTGGTGAAATGAAGGGAACTCCGCTTGCAAGTGTAAGAGTGCCAGCCTGCACAAAAACAAGAGTTAGAGAAACGAGAGAGAGAGAGAGAGAGAGAGAGAGAGAGAGAGAGAGAGAGAGAGGGGGGGGGGGGAATCATTGGCCATTACAGCTATTTAGAAAAGCAGTAGTACACAACAAGAATGGAAATGGTGTTCGATTGCTTTTCCTAAAAGCTCCAGGCTGCACGCCATATGCCATGAACATTTTTGCAAGCATCGAATCGAATATCTCTTAGTGCAGGTTTTAACCATGCCTGATCATCATCGCTCACACTAGAGTCACCACTGTGGACTATAGCAACTCAACCCTATTGCTTAACAAGCACCATTGGAGAACAGCAGCAACTATCATTGCTTTTCAGGCTCATCTGGTAACCGTCTGCACTAACTACACAAAAAAATAAATAAATAATACAACAAATTTCGATTCCAACAGCGCTTCATCTCCTCACCTCCTGGTGAAAGGAGATGGTGAAATGCAACAGGTCTAGCACCTTCTCTTGCAATGCAGTCCATGAAGAACAGGTCCGCAGGGAAGGGCGGGAACCAGAATTGGGGTTCTTCTGTGGCCTCCTTTACAAGTGCGTTCACAGGAAAGCTCATCTCAGAGCATCACAGGAAATCTTACCATCAGGGGTGGGGATTGGCTGGAGGAGTAAATGCTAATGCAGGCGTACAGGTAAGCGTCGCTGAGCTGGCATGAGAGGGGGTAAGCGTCGCTGAGCTGGCTCCGTGTGTAAAGTGTTTCGTGCACTCCCCCGCTCTACAGGACAAGGGGGAGTGCGCGAAATATATCCCCACCCTGCTTGCATTAGCCAGTGAGAATTAGGCGGAGCTCATCCATGAGTTGGTCCTAGAAACGGCTTAGCTTGTCTTGCAGGCTTCGGGGAGGTCCGCCCCAGACGCTAGTTGAAACGGGTGTGCCCTTTTGTTCCGAGCTCACCACCTTGATGGCGACGACGCTAGTTGCTCTTGCTGGACTTCTGGAGTGTTTTGTATCCTCTGGGGTGCAGGCACACAAGAGGTGGTACTTTGACTTCGATAGTAGTAGTTGCAGCTATGTTTGTCAATCACAGGCCTTATACCCCAGGGAATAGTAGAGTTAGCAGCTGGCCCAGCTTCATATGTGTGTTTCTCTTTTGTAAGCGTTGGCCTCTTTGATTCCTAGCCACTACTGCACGTCGGCGATATCGGTGATGATGCTAGAGAAGGGATCGAAGGTCACCATGGCTCTGGGAGTAGAGTAGGTGGCGTGCGAGAGAGAAGGGAGAAGGAAGTTGCAGGCAAAAGGTTGTGGCTTTGAGCAAGAAGACGGACTGCATGATGGAAACAAATAGATACACAAGAGTTAACTAGAGTTTGCGGTGATTTAAAAAGAGTTACATGCATGATTACTGCACAGCTGCCAAATAATCATGATGTGGCTGCATCACATCACTCAATGCCCGAGACGAATCTTCGATGATTGTTCGGAGAGGGGTGCCGTCATTAAAGTGATGGATGCCCAAGTAGTGGGTTAGTGGCACCAATCATTAATGAATACAATGGATGCCCAAGTAGTGGGTTAGTGGCACCAATCATTAATGAATACAACGGCTAGGATCATTAGAGATGGTTGTGAAGATTCTTGCTAATTAGATTGACCACATGAATCTAACAATAAACGACTTGAGGACTGCAACTCATATGGAAATATTTCTTGTATAGAGAAATTATGGTCTTGCTACATAATCCTAAATGGTTCCTCTTCTTGAGGTTATAGATTTGAACAATGGGACGCCATCTAGTTTCTCGGTGTGAGATGAAGATGTGTCTAAAGACCTCCTATATGGTCTTTTCAAGTGGATTAAATGACCTAAACCACTGACCTACTTTGCCTTCAAAAAAAAAAGTCCAAAAAATTTGAAGTGTGGATACGAGGGTTAGGGTGAGGTCCGGTTAGGGTTCATATGTATGGTCATCCTACGCTCAGGCCCTGGTGGGGGCCT
Source organism: Cibotium barometz (assembly GCF_041138505.1). Lineage (NCBI taxonomy): Eukaryota > Viridiplantae > Streptophyta > Polypodiopsida > Cyatheales > Cibotiaceae > Cibotium > Cibotium barometz. The sequence continues at coordinate 3,523,450 of NC_141048.1, read as the reverse complement.
CCCCCATAGCAAAACCAAGGGGGTTTGGTTCAGGCACCCCCAAACCGACTTCTAGGCAATCAAACCTAAGTCACGTCGCTCCTCAAGTGAAAGGCTCATCGCCCCAAATTAGGCCATCAATACATGAAATGTAAGTTCAAGTGGAGGGCTCGACATCCCAGGTGCATCCATCAACTCAAGGTATGCAGGGGGCCTAGCAGTTTTGTCAGTCGAGAGCCGGGATATCATGCACAGGAAAGCCACCATGCACCCCCTCCTCTGCATGGGCAGCACCACTTGGCATCTACTTAGGTTTAGATAACCTAACAGTCGAGCACTTCCAACCTTCTTCGAGGCCGTCGCTAGATTTTCATAGTCTTCAACCCAAGTATGGCCTTCCAAAAGCGAGAACACCCAAGGTGGAGATAGAATCGGACACAAAAGAACCATCAGATTCCTCTCTGAGAAGCGACAGAATCTCCCCCACTCTGGAGGTGGACGTGATCTGGCGAATCAACAAGGTTCTCACAAGGGCAAATTTCTAAAGCTGCAGAGTAAGGCGAATAAGTGGAGCTATTCTTACCATGCAAGAGCGGTAGTGGGACTATATTATGGACCTAGACCACCAGTAGAGTTCCAATGCTCCTAGATTAGAAACAATTGGAATGTGAGGGACTAGGAAGTAGAAAAAACGTAATTCTTTCCTAATAACTACTATTGCTAGTTGTTTAAAAATGAACAAATGGTCCTTAATGTGTTAGGAGCACGACAATGGATGGTGAGGTCAGTGTCGGTTTTTAGATGGTCCCCAGACTTCTCCCCTAGAAATGGTGTTGGATCCACATGCTTTCTATTTTTGCTTTCTTTCTATCTATGTTAGTCTCTATTACTTTCTATTTTTAAAGGCCATAATGTTTCTTTTTTGGGCTCATGATGTCCTCCATAATCTCTCTTTTTTTGGATTCACTATTTTCTTTAAAAAGGCAAGAGGGCTCATTCTTTTTAATTTTAAGGGGAGAGGTAGGGAGAGAAGGACACCTTAAGGTATAGGGTACGTATTAATTAAAGCTTTGGCAATAGAAAATGTAAATTTTGTCACCATAGACTTTAAAAGGTTTGTAACCTTATAAAGTCTAAGGTTTGAGTGAACATGGACCACATAAAAATAATAATTAATAGGTTTGGGTGAATATGATGAAGCTTTTTTTGTGGGGGTTGTCTATGAATTTTTCTTTGTGATCAGGTAGTGTTGAGAGTTATGGGTCCCAAGCCCTCTCTCATACCCCTCTGGGTAGAGATTCCTAATTTCCCTTTACAACTTTTCCCTCTATTGAAACTTATTGTCAACCCTCTGGGTAGACTTAGGGATAGGACCATTGATGATCTCAACCCTAGGTGGCACCCCCAAGCCCTCTCTCATACCCCTCTGGGTAGAGATTCCTAATTTCCCTTTAAAACTTTTCCCTCTATTGAAACTTATTGTCAACCCTCTGGGTAGACTTAGGGATAGGACCATTGATGATCTCAACCCTAGGTGGCACCCCCAGGCTCTTATTGAGATGGACATCACTCGAGAACTTTTAGCCATCTTAACAATTTCAATGGGAAGAGGTTACTCCATTGACCAACCAGTCGTATATAAGAATATCCCCAACACATGTTTCCACTTTGGAGCCAAGGATCACTTTATGAGAAACTATCTGGTTAAGTTCCCACCTCCTCCTCCCAAACCGAATGAGCAAAAGAGCCCAAGGCCTAATAATCAAGGTTTTCAAAATGTAGGTAGGAGAACAAACCTTTCAATAAGAGTTGGCATCCACAAGGTAACTCAAAAGTCAAACAAAACAATAGGTTTAACCCCCTCCTAATGGATCTTGTTGAACCTTCCCAACCAGAGGAGGGGTCCTCTAGTGAGGTTTAAGAGTATGTCTTGAGCTCCCAGGCATCGAGACAACAAGATGCTTTTGCAAGGGAGATAGAGGACATGGATTTTCAGGATAATTTCCAAGAAGATCAACTTCTCCCTTCACAAGCAGATGAAGAGACTCTCCATGGAGAAAACATTAAAAATGTCTCCCTTGCTGCCACTGAAAGCTTGGGTGATATGAGCTCCTATAAAAGGAGACAGTCACAAGTGGGAGGGATGCACTCCCCAACCCTAAATGAGAAAACCTAAGTCCATTGGGAAACCTCAATCCAAAATCCCCAAAACATGATGCTAGACAACATTACAACTGTCCTTTAACTCTAAAGGTCTTACTGATGAAATTAGACCCCATGTTATTAAAGATTGGATGTGGTAGTTAGGTTTAAATCCCTCCTTTATCTGCCTGCAAGAAATCAAGGTGATGGGTGATGCCTTGTAGAGAAACCTATATACACGGTGCTGTTTCAACGAGAAGCCGGGCCTCATCAGAACAGTGCAGACATGGATATAACACGCAGGAGCAGAGCAAGAAGAAACCGAAACGTGTGTGTGTGTGTGTGTGTGTGTGTGTGTGAAGCCTGCCGCGTGGGCTTGAGCTCAAATGAGAGAGCTTTCCCGTGTGAAGGGCTTCTTCACATGCCATTTTATGCCCCTAGGACTCAACCCACAGACCATCCAAGGTTGCACAGGGTTTAAAAAAGAGGCAGCGTGCTCAGCCGAACTGTTCACACCCAAAGCCTTGACCTACCGTAACACAGCTGCTTTATAGAAAGTGTAGAAAGAAACCCTAACCCTAGCGAAGGGATCCCCCACCTTTCGGTAATTTGTTTATAAACTCTTTAATAATGCAGCCCATATGATTAGATTGTTTCATGATGACAAATAACTTCCAAATACATAAGGCACCCGAACATTTTTTTGCATTTAATTAAACAAAAACACACATTTTCTACATTTGGTTTGACCAATTGGAAGGTTTTTTTTCATTAATTATGAACTAGTTTGAGATGGAGATGTTGGCGCCCATGCCCTTCTATTTTTGGGAGGCATGTTGAATAATATCTTCTTGTGTAAGCATGTTGACCTCCATGTAGATTTTGAATAGGAGTCATCCTCCTCGCGCATGATTCTCTCTTTGTGGCCATGTCTATCTATAGGATGAAGGACAATAGCTCTTATTCACACATTGTTGAGATCAGGACGGTGATGCTCTCTCTCTCTCTCTCTCTCTCTCTCTCTCTCTCTCTCTCTCTCTCTCTCTCTCTCTCTCTCTCTCTCTCTCGCGTCGGCAATTAAATGCTTATAGGTGAGCTAGGGATGTGGGTTTCTCAAGACTCTCGCACGCCTCGACATTGCCCTCGTCTCTCTCTCTCTCTCTCTCTCTCTCTCTCTCTCTCTAGAGTAGGCACAACACTTCTCTTGGCTTGTCTCCCTAGCGTAAGGGGGATGGTAGAAACAGAGGTAGTGAGCTAGGGAGAGAAGAGGGAAGAGGAGGGAGAGGGAGAGGGAGAGGGAGAGGGAGAGGGAGGAGGAGGTGGCCTAGGGAGAGAAGAGGGAAGAGCACAGGGAGGGAGGAGGTGGCCTAGGGAGAGAAGAGGGAAGAGCACAGGGAGGGAGGAGGTGGTGGTGGACAGTGGGATGCCATGACAGTAACCAAGGAGGAGGTGGTGTTGTGAAGCTGCCTTGGTTCAATTATGGAGATACATGGATGTTCGATGGGGGCGCGTAGGGAGATAAGAGGGGCTTTAGAGTTCATTAATTAATGGCACATCAGTGGCATTAATTAATACAACAATGATATAAGTTGTGTAAATATACCTCTTAATCTGAATAGAAAGAGAAAACAAGAAAACGTATTTTAGCCCAACGAAAAAGTTACCTTAAAGATGTCCAAAGAGTGCTGATTAGCACATAATCCAAAGATAGCACTTTATTCCCATAAACATGTTATTGAAGAACAACGATTTGTAAAAACCACTCCATTGTATCAATGAGTTCATGTTGCTCTGAAATAATATTGAGCACAAAACATTTTTGTAAGGTTTTATCTTTTAGCTTTTGTTTCTTAAAAAATTATATCTTTCAATAGCTAATGTTATTATCTTATATATATATTTTGGACAGATGGAGGTGAGGATGGAGGTGAGGAGTATAGGCTTCCAAGGAGAGATAATGCAGTCGCTCGAAGATTGTTTTAGTGGTTTGCCACATCAATTCTGTTAGCGGTGTAAAGATAAGCAAATTGTGTGGTTTCTATTAACTTATGAGCCAATTTATGTGCAGATCAATGATCATGGTTCTGCATGGGGCATTGGTCTACTTTTTTGTGTCACTCTTTCTAACCTGACATTTTTGTGTGTGGATGGTACAAGATTTACTAGCTTTGTATTGGAGGATTCTGGGCTAGACTCTAGTTTTCCTATCATGTAGTAATAATGAGAGTGAGACGGCACCTAATATGGCAAGTATATTGTAACCTTCATTTTTTAATTCATGTTGTGGATTGGTTGTCTCAATACCACGTATGTTAAGATTATCACCACTACATTGGGTTGGAATGCTAGATGTATATGTATGCGAAGTTCAATGCTTTCTTCAAAGAAATATAAGTGCTTCATGAGCTCCTAGGCGGATATATATAGCAAGCATGGTGTGTTCATATATAGGTAGCCAAGTTAAGGACAATGAGACCTAAAATGGGCTTCAAATATAAAGCCTATCTCTCCTCTCGTGTATATTCTCCACCCAACCATATCCCAAATGGACCCTAAACACATGGTTATATAGATATAAGTGATGCATGACCTTCCAACTTCAGCCCCTTGACCTTTCATTGGCTAGGCATGGCCTTTTCACTCTCCAACGCCTTCTCACCCCCCTAGAAGGGGGCACCTACTTCTATGGCCTTTGGGCTTCCCTTGTGCTATATCCCTTTTACTTTAACCTAAATGCCTATTAACCATTGTTTTAGGTATTTCCGATTTGAAATCCCCTGAACCTTATTTATATGCAAACCTTTTACATATAAATAATCTTTTCTAGTCTTACCTTATAGTGTTTCATGTCAGTCTCATAACATTTTCTCCCCCTTGAAAGAAAGTTTCGTCCTTGAAAACAAACTCAAGAAACCTTTTCTTCAGTGTGGCCACTCTTTCCCAAGTTGATCCTTCTTCTAGTCTATCTTTCCACTTTACTAAACATTCTTTAAACACAAAATGCCCAATTTTCTTTTCTCGATATTTGAGAATATTTTCAGGCTCATGTGGAAGAATATGCGGTTCTATGAAATCAACTATTGCTTCTTTTTCAATGATATTATCATTGTTTCCTATCTTGCATTTCAATCTACCAACATGAAACACAGGATATACTCTGAATCCTTCAGGTAAAGCTATCTTGTAAACTACACTTCCAACTTTTTTAAGTATTGTATAAGGACCACAATACCTTGGACTTAACTTTAGAACTTTTTCACTTTTTAAAGTTTCTGACTTTTTAAAAACCTTTACATAAACTAAATCACCTTCCTCAAAATTAATTGGTCTTCTTTTACCTTTCTCATAACTAATAGAACAATCATGCGCTTTTTAACGTTGCAACATTTTGCGTGTCTTGCATGTCTTTGAGAAAGTCTTTTACATTCTGTAATTTTTCTTTTTGTAACCCAACTGCTATGGGTGCTCTAGGCTGAAATCCATACATGAGCATACATGGACTAAAACCGGTAGAGCAGAATGTTTAGGAATATTATAAGCAAATTCTAATAATGGAAAATACTGATCCTAATTGTTTTGCTTATGATTAACATATGCTCAAAGCATATCTTCTAGGACTTGATTAACCCTTTCTGAGACTGTCCACCCCATCACTTTGTGGATGTTCAGACATACTCATACTAAGTTTGGTGTGTCCAACTTTTTAAACACTTCTTTCCAAAAATGGCCTGTAAACTTTGTATCTTGGGTGCTTACTATATCTGTTGGCAATCCATACAATCTGTATAGATGATGGATAAACATTCTAGCCAATTTTGGTGTTTTTACTTATTTTTTAGTTGGTATAAATTGTACCAACGTGGTTAACCTATCCACTACCACCCACACTGAATCATGCCCCTCCTTGTTTTTCGGGGTAGTCCTACTATGAAATCCATATAAATATTTTCTCACTTACTTTTAGGTATTTGTAGTGGTTGTAATATTCCACCTGCTTTTAGGCGCTTAGGTTTATTGACTTAACATTTAGCACATTTTATATAACATAATTCTAGATGTCCTTCTTTAAACCTGTCTAATAAAGCTATCTTTTAACAAGTGCATAGGTCTTGAAAGTTCCTGGGTGTCAGGACTATGGTCCTACGGAAGTCGAACCCTAGCATAAGTTAATAGCTTTCGGAGTCTCGAGAGTATTATTAGTGCTAGCGGGGTTCAGGGGTTAATGGGCGTTAGGGTTTGGTCGATGTGTGTACACATCTAAGTTAGCACGGCTCTTAAGTAAGATGGGCGGCCGGGCTAGGAGGTGTGGACACAGGCCAGGGTTTTGGTATAAAACCCAACGAGAAACCCTAACTCGTCATTATATGGTTGGGAGGTGAACCGACTTCCACCCTCTCTTCTTCTCCACGCCTAGGCTATGGCGGCTTGAGGAAGACGCAGCCGTAGCAGAGGCGTTACACTGGTATCAGAGCCAGTGGCGGCGACCGACGTCACCTGCACGAGAAAAAGCTCAACACCGCAGCAAAAGACACGAGCGCAGTCGCCGCCCGTACGGTGACCTACACGAGCGCAGCCCACAGCCTACGCGCGCCTGTGTGAACAGCCCACAGCGAGCGTCTCCGTCGCCCACCCGTCGTCCGTACTACGGCCACCACAGCGGGCGCCCAAGGCGGCAACCAAGGCAGACCGGCAGTCCTCGAAGGCGATCGGTGATGAGCGATCGTTGGCGCGCCGTTGGCGAGCGCGCGAGAATTCTCCCTTACTTGAGTGGCACAAGGGGGAGGCTTCACCATCCAAGGAGTGGGGTTTTGAACCCACAACCTCAAGCTCCAAGGCAAGTGTGCTAGCCACTTCACCTTTTCACTTGTGTTGTTCTTCTCTTCAAAAGAGCTCTACTTATTCTTTCGAAGAAGGACACAAACTACAAGGAAAGTGACACAAACTACAAGGAAAGTGACCTTTTCACCTTCAACTTTCCTTCTTTCAATTTGTGAGAGGAGTTTTCTATGCTCCAAGTTTGGAAGATTTTGGTGGACGGATCTTCAACGACATGCTACATGCAACACACTTTTTTGCATGCATGTGTTGATTGAGGACTCAAGTGGTGATTTCTTCTCGATTTCCGTGCATGCAAGAGGAATTCTTCTACGACGCTTCAATTGGAGTTCGCTTTTGAAGGTAATCCGTTCTCTATTTGTAAACACGTGCATACCATGGCCTCAGCGAAACCGTCTCATGTTCACTTCGATTTTGAGAATGATATGCATGATGTTAGTGAGGCACACCCTTTGGGTGGTGGTGTGGGTGATTCGCGACAGGCCGTTGCGCCTGATCGGGATGACAACATGACCGATGCCGAAGGGGGTGCGAGTCCAATAGATGATTATGGTTTGGTAGACACAGTAGAGTTTGGGCGTCTCACTTCAAGGGTAGTTGCACTTGAGCGCACTATAACAAATATCAATACCAATCTCACAAACATGAGCACGCTTTTTACTGAATTTATGGCACGTTTTGCAAGTGGATTGGCGGCAAGCAAGTGGAGGGCCTATTCCGATAGTTATGCCTCCTCTTGTTCCAAATCCTATAGTAGAATCTATTGCACCATCTGCAACGCAGGAAGGGGCTATGTTGAAAAACGTGAAGCCGCCTGTGTTTAAGGGAGAGGAGCGCGATCGTAACAAGGATGCGGTCCATACATTTTTACACAAGTGGACGGACTTGCATCGCTTACGCCGCACTCCCGCTGCTGTTATGGTCACTGAGACGAGTCTCACACTTGAAGGTAAAGCCTACAAGTGGTGGATGAGTCTACCTGTTGAAACTCGCCCTAAGACTTGGGAGGAGTTTGCGGCAGCATTTAAAAAGGAGTTCTTACCCGCAAAACGAGAAAGATCGGAGTTGGACAGCCTGGGACAAGTGCAAGATGGAAGGTCTTACACTTAATCAGTATGTGTCCAAACACCGTGAAGTCATTCTCAAGCTAGATGGTTTGGACGACTTTCAAAAGGTTCGTGGGTTTGTTAGAGGCCTTGATAAAGAATATCAGGCAAAGGTTAAAACCCAATATCCTAAAACTTTGGAAGCGGCTATCCAAAGTGCCCTTATCTTTGATGACACTATGGATAAGAAGGACATGGATAGACCGGCCAAATTCAATGGCTCGCAATTTAATGCTAATAAGCGTAAACTTGCCAACAATTCTACTGAAAACACAAAGATGTCTAAAGGGTCAAGTGGTCCGTTGTCTCCACAAGACTTTGAACGGGCCAAGAAGGAGAAACTATGTTATCATTGCTTAGGTAGTGATCATGAGAAGAAAAATTGTCCACAGTTGCCTCGCAAGAATAAGGATAAGGAGAAGGTCAAGGAGAAGGCTGTACACATGGTGCAAACACTTCCCTTGGATGCTGATCCTAAGTATTCTGCGGTAGAGGTTTCGCACACTGCTGAGATGCATGAGTGTAATCTCACTGCATCTATGTGGCAAGAGACAGTTGGACCACATGATTTGGTCCGTATGCATGGCTCCATTTATGGTCATCGAGTACGTATTCTCATTGATGATGGTGCCACGCACAATTTCTTGAACTATGCATTAGTTAAGAAATTAAAGTTGCCGGAGACAAAGAGTTCTCATCGTTATGTGGTGTCCACCATTCAGGGGGATGATCACGATGTGTGGGATACTCTAGTACGGCAAGTGCCTGTGTTTGTGCAAGAACACACTATGGTTCTTGACTTCCAAGTGATGAATATGTCTCGTGCGGATGTCATCTTAGGACGGGAGTGGTTGTATGGGTTAGGGTCATCCCTCAAAAGGAGTTATGAACATAATACGTTTACGTTTGAGGCCAATGGTAAGCATGTTTTACTTATTGGGGAACGTGATGTACCCCCAACACCACTCATATGTAATGCCGAACTCTTTTTTTTGGAGCATAGTAATCAAATAGAAGAAGTCTATTTTTGTTATTGTGTGTCTCAAACTAGTGGGTTTGATGTGCATGATGTTTCTTCTTCAAATGAATCTTCCTCAGCGATGCCTTCTTTCTCTTTACCTTCTTCTAAAATCTCTTTAAATAATCTTAAGCAACCAGTTAATGCTTTGTCGTTCCGGGCACCAAACCAATTAGTAAGCCGTCGTACAGGCTTAGTGCGACTGAAGCAGCTGAGGTGGAACGTCAGCTTGCTGACTACCTTAGTAAGGGCTTCATTCGCCATAGTGCTTCACCATGGGCATCGCCCATTCTTTTGGTGAAGAAAAAGGATGGATCCATGCGCATGTGTGTGGATTATCGCTCCTTGAATGCGGTAACCATTAAGAACAAATACCCGCTACCTAAGATAGATGAGTTGTTTGATCAACTCAACGGTGCGAAGTATTTTTCTAAAATTGATTTACGTTCAGGATATCATCAAGTGTGTATTAACGCTGATGATATAACCAAGACTGCGTTCCGAACTCGCTTTTGGTTATGCCGTTTGGGCTTACTAATGCCCCGGCAACGTTTATGACGCTTATGGATAGCGTACTAAGGCCGTACTTAGGCAAATTTGTCATTGTATTTCTTGATGACATTTTGGTCTATAGTTCGACTTTAGAAGAGCATTTGGAACACTTACGAAAAGTTTTTCAGTTACTACGCGAGAATGCACTTTACGCGAAAGAAAGTAAGTGTGAATTTCTCAAGGATAGCATACAATACCTAGGTCATGTAATTTCTGCAGACGGAATTGCTATGGATGCTAGTAAGGTTGATGCTATTATGCGATGGCCAACACCTCGAAGTAAGGAAGAACTTCAAATCTTCTTGGGAATGGCAGGATTTTATCGCAAATATGTGAACGGTTATGCAAAGATTGCCGCTCCCATGACTGATCAATTGAAAGGTGCGGCAATTACCTTTCAATGGCGTGAGGAGCAACAACGTAGCTTTGATAAGCTTAAAGTTGCTTTGGCTACAGCTCCCATCTTGGCAATTGTGGATCCTCAAAAACCATTTGTGATTGAAACGGATGCCAGTGCTAAGGCAGTGGGTGCGGTTCTCATTCAAGATGGTCATCCTGTTGCCTATGAGAGCAAGAAGCTCAATCGTGCTCAACAAAACTACTCAGCTTATGAGCGTGAGCTCTTTGCCATCATATATGCCTTACAAAAATGGCGACATTACTTATATGGTGCGCAATTCGAGCTTGTTTTTGATCACGAAAGCATAAAGTGGTTTATGAATCAAACAGATTTGCAGGGTCGAAAGGCCAGATGGGCTGAGATCCTTCAGGAGTATGATTGCAAGCTACGCTATCGTCGCAAAGGACGTTACAATATTGTAGCTGATGCTTTGAGTCGTATGCCGGAGATTAATTCGCTGCTATTCACAGAGTTGAAAAGCGAATTGTTAGAATCTTTACGAGGCAAATGCAAGCAGGATTCAACATACTCAAAGGTGTGGAATCATGTTCAAATGAGGGGTCCCTCTCACTCAAACGGTAGTGTTTCCAGTTCTTCCACACATGGTTCTTCTTTATCACAAGATGAACTACAGCGATGGAAAAACTTTTCCATCGATGATGGATACTTACTCCACAAGGGGAGAGTTTGTGTTCCATTGGACTTAGACACTAGGCGCCAAATTCTTTTTGAGTGTCATGATAGTCCAAGTGCAGGTCATGCGGGCATTCGCAAAACGTATGCTCTCGTAAGAAAGCATTTCTATTGGCCTGGACTTCACAAGGATGTTACTGACTATGTTCTGCAGTGTCAGAAGTGTCAAGTGAACAAAGCAGAACGTCTTAAAGCTGGCGGGTTACTGTATCCATTAGAGATTCCTGACGGCAAGTGGGAAAGTATATCTATGGATTTTATAACGGGCTTGCCCACAACGAATCGTGGACATGATGCCATTTGGGTAATCGTGGATCGATTAACCAAGCTTTGTCGGTTTGTGCCTACTAAGAAAACAGTTACAACTCCAGAATTGGGATGCCTTTTCGTGGAGAATGTTTACAGACTTTATGGCTTACCATCCAATATTGTCAGTGATCGCGATCGCAAGTTTAACATCCATTTTTGGCGAGCAGTATTCAGTAAGTTGGGTACTATGTTGAACCTTAGTACAGCTGATCATCCGCAGACAGATGGTCAGACTGAACGGGTTAATCAAGTGCTGGAAGATATGCTTCGGGCATATGTCAGCAAAAAACAATCTGATTGGGAGTCTTATTTGCCTATTCTTGAGTTTGCTTACAATAGTGCAAAGCATGTCTCGACAGGCTTTAGCCCTTTCATGTTGATGTATGGTTTTCAGCCACGTTCACCAGTGTCGGTGGGACTGGCGAATGAGAAAATCAGTCAGGTTAAGGATTTTATCCAAGACCATATGGATATGTTGCGCCTTGCACGATTAAATGTTCGTCAAGCACAAGATCGTTACAAGAAGTTTGCGGACCAGAAACGTAGGCCACTTCACTTTCAAGAAGGTGATTGGGTGTTTCTGAAGGTACCAGAAAACTCCACCAGTTTAAAAACGGGTCCCGTACCAAAATTGTTGCCCCAATTTTGTGGACCATTTAAGATACTCAAGAAGGTGGGCCCAGTAGCCTATAAACTTGAGTTACCAGCACATTCCAAGGTTCATCCCATCTTTTACGTAAGCCGTTTGAGGAAACGCCTTATGGGTCATGAAAGCCCGGTGGATGATTCTTTCTTGTTGGTAGAATATGTGGAACCCCCAATACTGCCTCATGAACCAGAAAGAGTATTGGATTATCACATGTTACGTACTCGCCACCAAGTTCGGAAACAAGCTCTTATCAAGTGGAAGGACCGTCCAGAGGAAGGCTCCACTTGGGAAAACATTAGTGTGATGAGGAAACGTTTCCCCACTTTTGTTTTCGAGGACCAAAACTCTTTTCGAAGGGGGGAGTAATGTCACGACTATGGTCCTACGGAAGTCGAACCCTAGCATAAGTTAATAGCTTTCGGAGTCTCGAGAGTATTATTAGTGCTAGCGGGGTTCAGGGGTTAATGGGCGTTAGGGTTTGGTCGATGTGTGTACACATCTAAGTTAGCACGGCTCTTAAGTAAGATGGGCGGCCGGGCTAGGAGGTGTGGATACAGGCCAGGGTTTTGGTATAAAACCCAACGAGAAACCCTAACTCGTCATTATATGGTTGGGAGGTGAACCGACTTCCACCCTCTCTTCTTCTCCACACCTAGGCTATGGCGGCTTGAGGAAGACGCAGCCGTAGCGGAGGCGTTACACTGGTATCAGAGCCAGTGGCGGCGACCGACGTCACCTGCACGAGAAAAAGCTCAACACCGCAGCAAAAGACACGAGCGCAGCCCGCCGCCCGTACGGTGACCTACACGAGCGCAGCCCACAGCCTACGCGCGCCTGTGTGAACAGCCCACAGCGAGCGTCTCCGCCGCCCACCCGTCGTCCGTACTACGGCCACCACAGCGGACGCCCAAGGCAGCGACCAAGGCAGACCGGCAGTCCTCGAAGGCGATCTGTGAGCGATCGTTGGCGCGCCGTTGGCAAGCGCGCGAGAATTCTCCCTTACTTGAGTGGCACAAGGGGGAGGCTTCACCATCCAAGGAGTGGGGTTTTGAACCCACAACCTCAAGCTCCAAGGCAAGTGTGCTAGCCACTTCACCTTTTCACTTGTGTTGTTTTTCTCTTCAAAAGAGCTCTACTTATTCTTTCAAGGAAGGACACAAACTACAAGGAAAGTGACACAAACTACAAGGAAAGTGACCTTTTCACCTTCAACTTTCCTTCTTTCAATTTGTGAGAGGAGTTTTCTATGCTCCAAGTTTGGAAGATTTTGGTGGACGGATCTTCAACGACATGCTACATGCAACACACTTTTTTGCATGCATGTGTTGATTGAGGACTCAAGTGGTGATTTCTTCTCGATTTTCGTGCATGCAAGAGGAATTCTTCTACGACGCTTCAATTGGAGTTCGCTTTTGAAGGTAATCCGTTCTCTATTTGTAAACACGTGCATACCATGGCCTCAGCGGAACCGTCTCATGTTCACTTCGATTTTGAGAATGATATGCATGATGTTTGTGAGGCACACCCTTTGGGTGGTGGTGTGGGTGATTCGCGACAGGCCGTTGCGCCTGATCGGGATGACAACATGACCGATGCCGAAGGGGGTGCGAGTCCAATAGATGATTATGGTTTGGTAGACACGGTAGAGTTTGGGCGTCTCACTTCAAGGGTAGTTGCACTTGAGCGCACTATAACAAATGTCAATACCAATCTCACAAACATGAGCACGCTTTTTACTGAATTTATGGCACGTTTTGCAAGTGGATCGGCGGGCAAGTGGAGGGCCTATTCCGATAGTTATGCCTCCTCTTGTTCCAAATCCTATAGTAGAATCTATTGCACCATCTGCAACGCAGGAAGGGGCTATGTTGAAAAACGTGAAGCCGCCTGTGTTTAAGGGAGAGGAGCGCGATCGTAACAAGGATGCGGTCCATACATTTTTACACAAGTGGACGGACTTACATCGCTTACGCCGCACTCCCGCTGCTGTTATGGTCACTGAGATGAGTCTCACACTTGAAGGTAAAGCCTACAAGTGGTGGATGAGTCTACCTGTTGAAACTCGCCCTAAGACTTGGGAGGAGTTTGCGGCAGCATTTAAAAAGGAGTTCTTACCGCAAAACGAGAAAGATCGGAGTTGGACAGCCTGGGACAAGTGCAAGATGGAAGGTCTTACACTTAATCAGTATGTGTCCAAATACCGTGAAGTCATTCTCAAGCTAGATGGTTTGGACGACTTTCAAAAGGTTCGTGGGTTTGTTAGAGGCCTTGATAAAGAATATCAGGCAAAGGTTAAAACCCAATATCCTAAAACTTTGGAAGCGGCTATCCAAAGTGCCCTTATCTTTGATGACACTATGGATAAGAAGGGCATGGATAGACCGGCCAAATTCAATGGCTCGCAATTTAATGCTAATAAGCGTAAACTTGCCAGCAATTCTACTGAAAACACAAAGAAGTCTAAAGGGTCAAGTGGTCCGTTGTCTCCACAAGACTTTGAACGGGCCAAGAAGGAGAAACTATGTTATCATTGCTTAGGTAGTGATCATGAGAAGAAAAATTGTCCACAGTTGCCTCGCAAGAATAAGGATAAGGAGAAGGTCAAGGAGAAGGCTGTACACATGGTGCAAACACTTCCCTTGGATGCTGATCCTAAGTATTCTGCGGTAGAGGTTTCGCACACTGCTGAGATGCATGAGTGTAATCTCACTGCATCTATGTGGCAAGAGACAGTTGGACCACATGATTTGGTCCGTATGCATGGCTCCATTTATGGTCATCGAGTACGTATTCTCATTGATGATGGTGCCACGCACAATTTCTTGAACTATGCATTAGTTAAGAAATTAAAGTTGCCGGAGACAAAGAGTTCTCATCGTTATGTGGTGTCCACCATTCAGGGGGATGATCACGATGTGTGGGATACTCTAGTACGGCAAGTGCCTGTGTTTGTGCAAGAACACACTATGGTTCTTGACTTCCAAGTGATGAATATGTCTCGTGCGGATGTCATCTTAGGACGGGAGTGGTTGTATGGGTTAGGGTCATCCCTCAAAAGGAGTTATGAACATAATACGTTTACGTTTGAGGCCAATGGTAAGCATGTTTTACTTATTGGGGAACGTGATGTACCCCCAACACCACTCATATGTAATGCCGAACTCTTTTTTTTGGAGCATAGTAATCAAATAGAAGAAGTCTATTTTTGTTATTGTGTGTCTCAAACTAGTGGGTTTGATGTGCATGATGTTTCTTCTTCAAATGAATCTTCCTCAGCGATGCCTTCTTTCTCTTTACCTTCTTCTAAAATCTCTTTAAATAATCTTAAGCAACCAGTTAATGCTTTGTCGTTCCGGGCACCAAACCAATTAGTAAGCCGTCGTACAGGCTTAGTGCGACTGAAGCAGCTGAGGTGGAACATCAGCTTGCTGACTACCTTAGTAAGGGCTTCATTCGCCATAGTGCTTCACCATGGGCATCGCCCATTCTTTTGGTGAAGAAAAAGGATGGATCCATGCGCATGTGTGTGGATTATCGCTCCTTGAATGCGGTAACCATTAAGAACAAATACCCGCTACCTAAGATAGATGAGTTGTTTGATCAACTCAACGGTGCGAAGTATTTTTCTAAAATTGATTTACGTTCAGGATATCATCAAGTGTGTATTAACGCTGATGATATAACCAAGACTGCGTTCCGAACTCGCTTTGGACACTATGAGTTTTTGGTTATGCCGTTTGGGCTTACTATGCCCCGGCAACGTTTATGACGCTTATGGATAGCGTACTAAGGCCGTACTTAGGCAAATTTGTCATTGTATTTCTTGATGACATTTTGGTCTATAGTTCGACTTCAGAAGAGCATTTGGAACACTTACGAAAAGTTTTTCAGTTACTACGCGAGAATGCACTTTACGCGAAAGAAAGTAAGTGTGAATTTCTCAAGGATAGCATACAATACCTAGGTCATGTAATTTCTGCAGACGGAATTGCTATGGATGCTAGTAAGGTTGATGTTATTATGCGATGGCCAACACCTCGAAGTAAGAAAGAACTTCAAATCTTCTTGGGAATGGCAGGATTTTATCGCAAATATGTGAACGGTTATGCAAAGATTGCCGCTCCCATGAAAGGTGCGGCAATTACCTTTCAATGGCGTGAGGAGCAACAACGTAGCTTTGATAAGCTTAAAGTTGCTTTGGCTACAGCTCCCATCTTGGCAATTGTGGATCCTCAAAAACCATTTGTGATTGAAACGGATGCCAGTGCTAAGGCAGTGGGTGCGGTTCTCATTCAAGATGGTCATCCTGTTGCCTATGAGAGCAAGAAGCTCAATCGTGCTCAACAAAACTACTCAGCTTATGAGCGTGAGCTCTTTGCCATCATATATGCCTTACAAAAATGGCGACATTACTTATATGGTGCGCAATTCGAGCTTGTTTTTGATCACGAAAGCATAAAGTGGTTTATGAATCAAACAGATTTGCAGGGTCGAAAGGCCAGATGGGCTGAGATCCTTCAGGAGTATGATTGCAAGCTACGCTATCGTCGCAAAGGACGTTACAATATTGTAGCTGATGCTTTGAGTCGTATGCCGGAGATTAATTCGCTGCTATTCACAGAGTTGAAAAGCGAATTGTTAGAATCTTTACGAGGCAAATGCAAGCAGGATTCAACATACTCAAAGGTGTGGAATCATGTTCAAATGAGGGGTCCCTCTCACTCAAACGGTAGTGTTTCCAGTTCTTCCACACATGGTTCTTCTTTATCACAAGATGAACTACAGCGATGGAAAAACTTTTCCATCGATGATGGATACTTACTCCACAAGGGGAGAGTTTGTGTTCCATTGGACTTAGACACTAGGCGCCAAATTCTTTTTGAGTGTCATGATAGTCCAAGTGCAGGTCATGCGGGCATTCGCAAAACGTATGCTCTCGTAAGAAAGCATTTCTATTGGCCTGGACTTCACAAGGATGTTACTGACTATGTTCTGCAGTGTCAGAAGTGTCAAGTGAACAAAGCAGAACGTCTTAAAGCTGGCGGGTTACTGCATCCATTAGAGATTCCTGACGGCAAGTGGGAAAGTATATCTATGGATTTTATAACGGGCTTGCCCACAACGAATCGTGGACATGATGCCATTTGGGTAATCGTGGATCGATTAACCAAGCTTTGTCGGTTTGTGCCTACTAAGAAAACAGTTACAACTCCAGAATTGGGACGCCTTTTCGTGGAGAATGTTTACAGACTTTATGGCTTACCATCCAATATTGTCAGTGATCGCGATCGCAAGTTTAACAGCCATTTTTGGCGAGCAGTATTCAGTAAGTTGGGTACTATGTTGAACCTTAGTACAGCTGATCATCCGCAGACAGATGGTCAGACTGAACGGGTTAATCAAGTGCTGGAAGATATGCTTCGGGCATATGTCAGCAAAAAACAATCTGATTGGGAGTCTTATTTGCCTATTCTTGAGTTTGCTTACAATAGTGCAAAGCATGTCTCGACAGGCTTTAGCCCTTTCATGTTGATGTATGGTTTTCAGCCACGTTCACCAGTGTCGGTGGGACTGGCGAATGAGAAAATCAGTCAGGTTAAGGATTTTATCCAAGACCATATGGATATGTTGCGCCTTGCACGATTAAATGTTCGTCAAGCACAAGATCGTTACAAGAAGTTTGCGGACCAGAAACGTAGGCCACTTCACTTTCAAGAAGGTGATTGGGTGTTTCTGAAGGTACCAGAAAACTCCACCAGTTTAAAAACGGGTCCCGTACCAAAATTGTTGCCCCGATTTTGTGGACCATTTAAGATACTCAAGAAGGTGGGCCCAGTAGCCTATAAACTTGAGTTACCAGCACATTCCAAGGTTCATCCCATCTTTCACGTAAGCCGTTTGAGGAAACGCCTTATGGGTCATGAAAGCCCGGTGGATGATTCTTTCTTGTTGGTAGAATATGTGGAACCCCCAATACTGCCTCATGAACCAGAAAGAGTATTGGATTATCACATGTTACGTACTCGCCACCAAGTTCGGAAACAAGCTCTTATCAAGTAGAAGGACCGTCCAGAGGAAGGCTCCACTTGGGAAAACATTAGTGTGATGAGGAAACGTTTCCCCACTTTTGTTTTCGAGGACCAAAACTCTTTTCGAAGGGGGGAGTAATGTCACGACTATGGTCCTACGGAAGTCGAACCCTAGCATAAGTTAATAGCTTTCGGAGTCTCGAGAGTATTATTAGTGCTAGCGGGGTTCAGGGGTTAATGGGCGTTAGGGTTTGGTCGATGTGTGTACACATCTAAGTTAGCACGGCTCTTAAGTAAGATGGGCGGCCGGGCTAGGAGGTGTTGGAATTAGGGTTGCAGGAATGCACACACAACTTCAAGAAAGGGAGTAAGCCCAAAGCTTTGCGAAAAGCTTCGAACTTCTCACGAGGCAGAGCCTTTGTGAAAAGGTCTGCAAGGTTATCCTGTGTTGGCACATAAGCCAAACTGATCTCTCCTGCAGAGAGTCTCTCCCTGACATAATGGTAGTGCACCTCAATGTGCTTCGTACGAGCATGGAACACTGGGTTCCGCGCAACTGCCAATGCGCTCTGACTGTCAGTGAAGATGGTGGTGGCAGATGGCTGCCCAACACCCAAATCAGCCATAAGGCGTCTGAGCCACACACACTCAACCGTAGCTGTGAAAGCTGCCCTGTACTCAGCCTCACAACTAGAAGTGGCCACAGTAGGCTGCTTCTTGCTCAACCATGATATGCATGAGCTTCCAAGCATGAAGCAAAAACCACTCGTGGACACGCGTGTGTCATAACAACCAGCCCAGTCAGAATCTGAAAAAGCATGTAAATCTGGCGGCAATGATCCCCCCTTGGGATAAAACAACCCAAGATGCCGAGTACCACTCAAATAGCGAAAGATACGCTTCACTGCCTGCCAATGCTTAATGCCTGGGCTATGCATAAATCTGCTCACCTGTGAGACTGCAAACTGAATGTCTGGCCTCGTAATGCATACATAAATGAGGCAACCAACAGCTGTCTGATAGAGTGTGACATCAAAGTGATCTCCAGCATCATGAAAACTCAACTTCAAACCTGTCTCCATTGGAGTAGCAATAGGCTTGCAGTCTTCAAGGCCAAATCTCCGCAACAATGTTTCAATATACTTTGTCTGACACAAAGCAATACCTCCATCACACTGCTTAAATTGTATTCCCAAATAATGATGCAAATGCCCCAAATCTGACATCTCAAAAGAGGCATTCAAATCAGCCTTAAAATCAGCAATATGATTCTCATTTGGTCCTGTGAGCAGCATGTCATCGACATAGAGAGCAATGATTAGATGTACACCATCCACACGTTTAGCATACAAAGTGCTTTCTGTTGGACTATTCTGAAACCCATGTGCAGTCAAATATGCATGTATTTTTTCATACCAAGCTCGTGGAGCTTGCTTTAAACCATATAAAGCCTTTTTTAACCTGCACACTTTGTTTTCCTGCCCTCTTTGAACAAAACCACGAGGCTGCGATACATACACCTCCTCATGCAAATCTCCATTTAAGAACGCAGTCTTTATGTCCAGCTGATGTACATTCCAACCATTATGAGCTGCTAATGCACAGATGCTACGAACAGTGGTCATACGACATGTGGGAGCAAAAGTCTCATCAAAATCAATGCCCTTCTCTTGAGCATAACCTTTTGCAACAAGCCTAGCCTTATGGCGATCCACTGTGCCATCAGGCTTACGCTTCAATTTGTATACCCACTTAGTGCCAATGGCCTTCTTGCCAGGGGGCAAGTCACATAAAGACCATGTACCATTCTTCATAATAGCATCGTATTCTGCTTGCATAGCAGCCATCCAATTTTCTGAACTTTGTGCCTCATCAAATGAAACAGGCTCACTTTCATCGCACATACTAGAAACAGCCAATGCATAACAATCTGACGCATAAGAGGCACCATGAGAGCCAGAACGAGTGCGACTAGACAAAGGGGCATCCAACTTGCTGTCACGCAAAGTCTGCACCAGCCATCTAGGCATATTCCTAGAGCCCTCAATCTCTTGTCTCTCATCCTCAAGTGCATCATGCACATCTGCATCAGATATAGGCTGATCTGTGCCATCATTTAAAACCTGCATAGGCTGAAAAACTGCCTCATGAGGTATTGCACTTGACTGTGCACCACTGAAAAGAGGCAACAATGTATCATAGACATCACGTGAGCTGATATCTGTCTCCTTAGTACATGAAACCAAGGGCTGAACTGCATCTTCCACAAATACAACATCACGGCTAACCAAAATGCGCTTTGTCTGTGGATGATACAAACGATAGCCTTTGCTCTCAGCACTATATCCAACAAAAATACATTTGACAGCTTTGTCATCCAATTTTCTGCGATGTTGCACAGGCACTAATGCATATGCCAGGCAACCAAAAACACGTAAATGGCCAACAGATGGCTTGCGGCCATGCCAAGCCTCATATGGAGTGACAACCTGTAATGCTTTGGTGGGACACCTGTTTAGTACATAAGTGGCACACATGACAGCCTCAAGCCAAAAACCATGTGGTAGACTTTGACTCTTAACCATACATCTTGCCATTTCCATGAGAGACCTGTTTTTTCTCTCAGCCACACCATTTTGCTGTGGTGTATACGGCACTGTACATTGGTGTTTTATCCCACGCTCAGCCAGAAATGCATTAAATTCTGAAGACATATACTCCCCCCCTCGATCTGAACGGAGGGTGCCCATCCTACTTTCTGACACATTTTCAGCCATAACCAAAAACTGTTTGAAGCACAAAAACACTTCGGACTTTGCCTTCAAAGGATATACCCATGCATGCCTGGTAAAATCATCAATGAAAGTCACGAAGTAAAGGTAGTTTCCAAATGATGGAGTTTGCATGGGACCACAAACATCACTGTGAACAAGCTGCAATCTGCGTTCAGCTCTCACTGATCCATCTTTGGGAAAGGAAGCACGCTGCATTTTACCCAATATGCAGCCCTCACAAACATGCTTGACAGGTGCCTCAAGCTTAGGCAAAGAAGACACCATTTCAGATTTCTGCAGGCGCAGCAAACTTGCAAAATTCAGATGACCAAAACGTGCATGCCACAGTTTTGCATTTGAAATAGCCTGCGTATCCATAATAGCACATGCTGAATCCTCTACACATTTGCCATCCATATTGAGCTTATACAGCCCTCGACATAGTGAACCAGATGCTACAATGATGTCACCACAAGAGAGATCATGAACAGTACATCTGTCATCCACAAATTTTACAACCAAACCTGTTTTGGCAAATGCGGAAACTGACAGCAGATTCTTTTTGATCCCTGGCACATACAATGCATCAAAAAGTGTAAAGGTGTTGCCATTTGCAACATTCAGCACAATCTGTCCAACTCCTTTAACGGGATAAGAGGAGTTATTGGCACAAGTGACAGTATTCCCTGTGGGAGCAGACTCAAGGAAAGTGAATAAACTGCGCTGCGAGGTGATATGCTTAGTGGCACCACTGTCAAAGTACCATACATCTGAATCTACTGCAGACATACATGTGTCATGCAAAGATGGGTCATAACTGCACTGCGCATTGAATGCCCATTCTGTATCTAGCACAACATTAGCAGATTCATTGTTAGAAGGAGAGGCATCTGCAACAGCCATACCAGCCTCTTTCTTCTTAGCCTCTTTCGCAGCCAGCTTAGGACACGCTTTGATGACATGATCATTTCCCTTACAGTACTTGCAAAATGTCTTCTGTTTGTCACCCTTCTTCTCATCTTTGTCTTCCTTCTTTGGTTGCGCAGCATTTGCAGATTTCTGCTTACTAGAAGAAAAGCCTGCTTTACCTTTCCCGCTTCTCTGATTAGCAACGAAAGCTTGATCTGCGACACGCATAATATTCCTGTTTTGCCTTGACTGGTCTTCTTGCAGCAAAACAGAAACTAACTCCTCAAATGATAAGGCATTGGGATTGCCTTTCATCATCAAGCGAAGAGTGGAAGCAAAACCCTGATAAGAATCTGGTAGACCATTCAAAACAGTCTGCACAAGTGAACTGTCTGACAGGATTTCATCTGCAGAAATGAGCTGCTCTTTGAAATCCTTGATCTTTGTCAAAAAGCTATCCATAGAATCACCTTCGTTCATATGCTCATTCTCCAACTGTTTTCGGAGGTAAGCAACACGAGCCTCATTTCTTGCCTGATACAATGTGGCAAGTACATCCCAAGCATCCTTAGAAGTCCTGCAGGAGCGAATATGTGGGATAATGGTACGTTTGACAGACAGCGCAATCAAGGCATGAGCCTGCGCATCTCTACCATCCCAACGAATCTGCTCTGCTGAAAGTGGTGGTTCTCGAACAGCTGCTACAGCACTTGTGCCTGCACCATCATCAACAGTACCTGTTTCTGATGTGTTTGCAGCATTCCCAGCCACAATAGGACGTGCATCAATACCCTGCACAATGTTCCATAACCCCTTTGCTACCAATACATGTCGCATCATATATGCCCACAATGGATAGTTGGTGCCATCCAACTTATCCTCAGCAGCCAACATGCGGAATACATCATTGTTGTCAGCCATGGCCAATGACTGTACTACTAGATGTAAATGCTGTCTGTAAGAGGTAAACCTGTATAAAATCGACCTGTGCTATGTAGCACAGCCCAAAACAGACGAATGGGCACCTGTCCTGCAGATTTCAATCTTGACAGAAAATCTGCACAGTAGGACGATATTGCCTGCGCAGTACTTGGAATGCAAAAACGGAGGGCGAAATGACCTCAGATCAAAATTCTGAAACGACCGAGCCCTACGGGCTCTCCCAAAGCATATACTAACCTGCAAACGCTCGTGAAACCTCGTCGCAATCGGAGGAGATGAAGCGGCAGGTGTCGGTGATGCTGCCCGGGAGGAGGAAGCCTGCTCTAATACCAATTGTTGGAATTAGGGTTGCAGGAATGCACACACAACTTCAAGAAGATGAGGAAGCTTGAGCACAACACAGTAGTGTATTATGAGTGCCAAAAATGAAAGATTACAAGCCCTAGAAGATAATGGGCGTATATACAATGCACGGGGGAAAAAACCTCCTAGTGAGGGAAAAAGTGCCCCGGCGGTCCTAAGTGTGTTCACACACATCACTACTATAATATGGTAACAGGAGGTGTGGACACAGGCCAGGGTTTTGGTATAAAGCCCAACGAGAAACCCTAACTCGTCATTATATGGTTGGGAGGTGAACCGACTTCCACCCTCTCTTCTTCTCCACGCCTAGGCTATGGCGGCTTGAGGAAGACGCAGCCGTAGCGGAGGCGTTACACTGGGTGCCCCGCACTTGAATTGTCATGACATTGTAGTAAAATATTCTCACGAATATTTTCTTCTTTGGGTACGCAAATGGGACCTTTATATAATAAGTACCCATTATCGATGGAAAAAATAAATTCCAATGATCTTTTCCACTTATTGACCCTTCTTTAAGTGATTCCTTTGAACCATTGCTGTCTCAGGAGACTGACCATTGTCCCCAAGCAACCTGGTGAGAGTCTCTGGTTATGCGTGTAGCATACACCAATCGGATAAGGAACAGACGCAACACAGACAACTCCCACAGGCTATGGATAACTACTTGAAGGATTCGACTACGTAAGACTTTTCAACTCTTGCAAGAAATCTTGACCGCTAAGACTTAACAACTCCACTAGACATAATACGTGAACGGAAATGAATATACAGAGACACAATGTAACGACACCTATACAGAGAGAACAAAAAGAGAAAGAGAGTCTTTCTTTATTCTAAGGAGAACCTATGATACATTTGGCAACCAGCCTTGTAAAGTTCAGGTTACATCCTTTTATACTGCCTGCTTGCAACATTCGTTTGCAGTATCCATTTTGGTGCTAGGATTCCTCAATGATGATAAAGTGCGTCGACTCGGTGTTAAGGGAGCATTTGCTCTATGATAAAGTGCCCTAACATCTGCCGGGCAGGCTATGACATTTGGCTCGGCAGCGGTAGCTGCCGGTAGTCTGGTAGGTCCACGGCCAACACCTGGCATGCCCGGTGGGTCAGATTTCTAATTCGACAACTCAAACTCATAACTTGTAGTCTTTCAGAATGTTAGATGCTCCTTAGTATTTGACTTGGCTGGGGAAGTTATGATCAGAGCCTGTAGAGGTTTGACTATTGACTCCGCCTCAGCAACCTTAGTGCCCAAACTTCTGAACCCAATGGCAGGCGCATGCATGCCTTTGATGTGGAAGAACGGATCTTAAAGGCGGAAGATGAAGGATGACTTCCACAAGATGACTTCTGAGAGAGGACTTCCGCAAATGTGGGCTGCAAAACGCAAATGCTTGGGTTGGGGTGTGTTTGAGGATTCAAGGCATGCATCGACGGAAAGTGGTCCATGTGGAAGGTGACATTGTTTACCTCTTTGATGGTTCTAATGGCCATCTGGATATCTGTGTTTGTGTCCTGGTTCTTCCACCGTCGAGTGACGGGCTTCTTCTAGAGAGATCATGTGGCATGATCCTTCAGCAAAGCCATGGCCGATTCTTCTTTAAAGGAGGAACTCCTGGAGTAAGGCACCATGGCTAGTTGCAAGCTTTCCATGTCAATAGTTATCTCCAAGTTTGGCTTGGCCAGTAGGCCTCTTTCTTAAGAGTTTGGCCTTCTGCGCTTTATGCCCAGCAAGCGCTTGCTCCAGCTTGTCCATTTTTGCGATGAGGTCATCATGGGTGGCGGAGGTGAAACCTTGCGAGGGCGGAGGCTGACTTGGAGCAGGTGGGGCACTTGGAGTGGTGGAGGGAAGTAGGGTGGCTGGGCGTTGGCTTCATCATTCGAGTCATCATCCTTTGGCCAGTTGGCTGGTTGCTTGCATTAGCCAGTGAGGATTAGGCGGAGCTCATCCATGATTTGGTCCTAGAAACGGCTTAGCTTGTCTTGCAGGCTTCGGGGAGGTCCGCCCCAGACGCTAGTTGAAACGGGTGTGCCCTTTTGTTCCGAGCTCACCACCTTGATGGCGACGACGCTAGTTGCTCTTGCTAGACTTCTGGAGTGTTTTGTATCCCCTGGGGTGCAGGCACACAAGAGGTGGTACTTTGACTTCGATAGTAGTAGTTGCAGCTGTGTTTGTCACAGGCCTTATACCCCAGGGAATAGTAGAGTTAGCAGTTGGCCCAGCTTCATATGTGTGTTTCTCTTTTGTAAGCGTTGGCCTCTTTGATTCCTAGCCACTACTGCACGTCGGCGATATTGGTGATGATGCTAGAGAAGGGATCGAAGGTCACCATGGCTCTGGGAGTAGAGTAGGTGGCGTGCGAGAGAGAAGGGAGAAGGAAGTTACAAGCAAAAGGTTGTGGCTTTGAGCATTAAGACGGGCTGCATGATGGAAACAAATAGATACACAAGAGTTAACTAGAGTTTGCGGTGATTTAAAAAGAGTTACATGCATGATTACTGCACAGCTGCCAAATAATCATGATGTGGCTGCATCACATCACTCAATGCCCAAGACGAATCTTCGATGATTGTTCGGAGAGGGGTGCCGTCATTAAAGTGATGGATGCCCAAGTAGTGGGTTAGTGGCACCGCCTCATTAATGAACGGGTTTGGTGGCATCGATGCGTGGTATGGTTGTTTTTTGCAGGCGGTAGCCATTGACCGGCTCCTAGAATTTCTCTCCATTGAGCATGCCAAGGAGGAAGGTGCCGTCGTAGAATTTTTCCACCACACAAAACAATCATGTCCATCGTAGAGAAATCTGGCAGTTGACTTGGTTGTGTTATCCTGGAGAGCTCGGGTTTCTACCCACTTGGTGCTGTAATAATCTGTGGCCTACCACCAGGATATAGCGGGTGGGAGCTTAAACGAGCCTACGAAGCCGAGGCTCAATTTTTGGAATGGTTCTAGAGGAAGGATTGGATTAAGCGGCGGCATCTTGTTCTATATGTTGATTGGCCCCCGAGACGGTGGCATACGTCACACTGCTTGGCTCATCTGTAGTAGGCATCACCGATTGTAGTCGACCACCAGAGAGACCAGCTTGGAGGATCTTCCTCCCGATTTTTCTTCTTCGGCAAAGTGTATCTGACCAAACCCGTCAGCTGTTGCAACTTATTAGATTAGGTCTCCACGACCTCGTTCACAAGACGGTCAAAATGCTTCCCCAGCATTCTAGACATAAAACATTCATTAAAGAACAGGTCATAAATACAGTTTCTATAACGAACTCTCATCTTTCCACATTGTTCCACATCAACCACATTATTTAATTCCACAATCATTTCACAAGCATTCCTATTCTCATCCAATCACATCATTTTCATCTCATCACATATTTCCTCAATTTATCCTCATCAAATCTCATCCATTCGCATCTACCCATATCCACATCCACATCTCATCACATATTTCCTCAATTTATCCTCATCAAATCTCATCCATTCGCATCTACCCATATCCACATCCACATCTCATCACATCACATTCGCATCTACCCATATCCATACTCAGGTTCATGTCCTTTTAACCTATTTTCAATTTATTCCAATTGCACTACTTTGGAAAGTTCTTTTTGAATTTCTATTTCAGGGGAAATCATTTTAATAAGAAGGGATATTTTTCCATCCAAAGATATCTAGAAACTAAATTATCTCTCTCTAGAACATTTTCTCTTGAGGGGAGAGAAACTGGACATCTTGAGGGGCTGGGGGAGGAATCTTACACTTTCTCTCTTGTGTGTAAGGTAGCATGTTATTCTTAACATCTTTGGCAGCACCGCTGTCAAGCGACGAGGAAACAAGGAATACATTTAGCTTAGGGTCCTCCACACAATTCATTTGCTAGTGCCTTTGATTAGCCCAGTTGGAGTGCAAATCCATCGGTTGGTTATTTAATCTCATTTTGTTTTGTTTTTTGATGGTGATTACCGAGAGCATTGGAGGTTAATCGAGCATTGGAGTGTTCAAAGTCTTCATCGAGAGCAGGACAAGCAGGTGAATGCTCTCACATTGCCCTTAACATTCATGTAAAACCTTAATTTTTTGTGTTTTTTTCTTCTTTAAGTTTTCATTCTAGCTTAATCAACTAATTAATCTTAATTTGTTAGTTTTAATCATGCATTGTAGGCACCAATAGATAGCTAGAGATAAGCTCTATCTCCCTATTGAAACAAAAACACAAAAAAACAGTTGGAAAAACACCTGAATCAGTAGGAACTTAATGAAAAAACTAGGCAAAACTGCATTCTGTTGGGCTTCTCTTGAGAAGCAAATGCCCGTTCGCTTAACAGGCCACGGTCATGGCACATCTGCCATGCCCGTTCCCTTCTACTACTAACCAAATCTAACAAGATTTCCTACCTAAATGTTGCAGTTGCATTAAAATAGGAATAATTGCATTAAAATGAGCATAGATTGCATTTAATTGCATTAAAATGAGCATAGATTGCATTTAATTGCATTCAATATAGGGTGTATAATTGTACTATCAGAGAATATTCAAGAGGGTTGTCAGACCTGCACCCATAAATGTGCAGTTGCATTAAAATAGGAATAATTGCATTAAAATGAGCATAGATTGCATTTAATTGCATTAAAATGAGCATAGATTGCATTTAATTGCATTCAATATAGGGTGTATAATTGTACTATCAGAGAATATTCAAGAGGGTTGTCAAACCTGCACCCATAAATCCCTAGACAAATATTAAAAAATTCCAAGATCTGACAATGCCATGACCGTTCCTCTCCGAAAGTGCCACGTTCATGTTCTGAACGTGCCACGCCCATTCCCTTCTCATCTTGGAGCAAATGCCCATTCGAGAGCTCAATTGCAATTGCCACGCCAGTGCCTTTCCTTCCATCTTCAGATTTTGAAATTGAATGCCCGTTTCTTTCTCATCTTGAAGAGCAAACGCCCGTTCCTTTCTTTCTCTAAGAACGAATGTTCATTCCATTCAACTTTGGAAAGCAAATGCCTGTTCCCTTCTCATCTTGAAGAGCGAACACCCGTTCCACTTTGGACTTAACTTGGTATGCCCATTCCCTTTTGCTCCTGAGAGCACACCCATTCCTTTCTGAGATTTTGAAAGCTTACGCCTGTGCCCATCGTGAAGCGAACATTTGTTCCTTCTCTCCCTAAGAAGCATACGCCCATTCCTTTTCTCAATTTGAAAGCGTACGACCGTTCCATTCCCAAAAAAAAAACTTTTCACTGAGGGGTTCTATACATTAGTTCCATATTTTCATGAACCTACAAGATTGAGTAGATTGGTGCGAAATAACCCTCTTTTCGTTGACGAAGCAAACTCTCAGGAAGCTCCTTCACTTATAAGATCGGACCCATCGGTCAATACCGAGTGGAGTCAAAAACGGTGCTTGTCTTTGATAGTACCAGTGAAAGCAAAGACCACCCAAGCATGGGGTGAGGGACTCTAGGCCTTGAAATAGGAGAGCCATAACTTAAGTGCATGGGGTGAGGGACTCTAGGCCTTGAAATAGGAGAGCCATAACTTAAGTGCATGGAGTGAGGGACTCTAGGCCTTGAAATAGGAGAGCCATAACTTAAGTGCATGGACACACCATCTATCCAAGAGTAACAAGCTCCTACCTCTCCCATCCATTCGCATAGAGAAGCCTTGCTTTGAGGCTCCATAATTTTATTTTGGGAAATACACAGTCGGAAGAACCGCAACAACCAAGGTGAGAGGCATGGACCAACCCCAACAAAGTGAGCCCACTCTGTCTCTAGATCCTAAAGCAGAAGTAGGGCAAAGTGAAAGTCAACAGACCCAGACTAAACCATCAGTTTGGAGAGTGCATGCCTATTTCAGGTATAGTTGATCAGTATAGGGCCCAAGGACTAGTGTGAAACCTAGGGCTAGGCCTATCATCTCAAGGTCCATAAACATCGCACCAAAGGGAAAGGGTCTACCCATGCCCTTCACATCAGCCATGTCCGCATGTATATCAGTAGTACCCACCACAAGGAGTCTACCCTGGGTACCACATGGGACCACAAGGGGCACATTTAAACCCACCTATCAGAACAGGGAGCCTCCTATGGTATATTATCCTCCTGGCCTTGGGTACCACATGGGACCACAAGGGGCACATTTAAACCCACCTATCAGAACAGGGAGCCTCCTATGGTATATTATCCTCTTGGCCCTGCTCCTCCACCAACCCTTCCTCAAATTATTCCTGTTCTAGGACTGACACCAGAAATGTTGAGATTGGCCATGGAAATAGGGAGGGGGTGGCTGCAGGTATCACACCTCTAGCACCAATGCAACCTGCACCTATACCAAGATTAGAGCAGAATAAAGCCACTAACATCTCAAAACTTCTCACGAAATTTGATGGGACTAGAGATTCAATCCCACATTTAGAGATGACGGTAGAGACTCATGAAGGTAATCCCAACACACCAGCCTTAACTTGTTGAGTGTTAGAGATGTTTCATCCGAGCAGTCCCTCTTAACGCTGTAACAAGACTGCAAAACCGACAAAGGGTCGTAGCACATGTTGCTGCTGCAGAGGCATCAACTTTGTAAGCTCAAGGACAAGCTAGAGCCCATGAATGAGTACGAGAGAGCGACTAGGCACTCAAGAAAGAAAGCCACAAAGATCGGCAAGGGTGAGAGCCGGGTGGTTATCAAAAGTGGTTCAGAAGACAGCACTACAACTCATGCATCGACTTCTTCACCTAAAGAGGAAGATTTACTACACGCTGCCGCCTGAGCCAGAGAACCTATTGACATGCATCTACTACCTAAAAAGCTCACCTGAGTATCCTAACCCCATTGAGGAAAAGGAGAGACTTTTGGCATCCCAAGAGTTAGTAAGGGAGTGCCAACAAACGCAAATAGAAGATAACCCTCCTACTGCCTCTACCTTGAGTCGTGCCTATCGGTCTCAAACCTAAGACTTGATGAAGCTCAGGTATATCCTCCTAGACAGCTTCTAAACTAACCACTCCCACAAAGGTTAACAGAAGCAGTAGTTTCCACTACAATAGCTACCCCCATCAGGGAAATAGGGTGGCCAAATATCTTAGAAGCCTTGGGGATGACCATCTTAGAGGAACGAGCACAGAAATCCTTGTTCCCATCCCTTGCACTCAAAAGAGCTTAATACTAAGCCAAACCAACCTTCCTCATGAAACAACCCCCGTTCCAAGAGACATTGTAGGTCTTTCTTCCTTCCTCTCTTCTCAGGTCCAAATCTCTATGGGCACTTTACTCCAAAGTAGCCCAAGTCTATGGATTGATATGAAGGATTGGATGGAAGAATGCCTTAGGGCAGGCATGCGCGAAACTATGAAGCATGACAACTCTAATGAATTTGAGGAAGAATAATTTCGTATACCCCATAAGGTACTTGGGACCCCTATGGTTTGAGTGAATAAGCTAAGTCAGTACTTTGAAGGTGATGAACTCAATGCAGTCTTGCCAATAACCTTCGATGGCCTCCAAGTTATAGCAATTCTTAGATGGAGGAGCACGTGTGAGCATTGTTACAAAACAATGCTAGGAAAAATGGGGAGCACCCGCCTTGGATGACACCACCTTGTTGATGGAGCCACAACTAGACCCATTGGTCTACTAAGGGATCTTAAGATTAAGATCCTTAGAACTACCTACCATCAGACCTTTGTGGGGGTGATGAATTTTGGACGTCAACCAGTCTCTTACGATTGCATCCTTGGCATACCATTTATGAGAGAGTAAAAAATGATTCATGATTGAGATATCGACTACATATACATTTGGCGAAAAGATCTGACATTCAAGATCAATCTACGCACGTGGAAGGTAAACCCCATGAGTGGCAAACCATTCACAAAGGATTCTGTCTCACAACCCACATGATCTACTATAGTCCATCTATGTCAGACATGCCATAAGACACTTGAAGATGAAAAGAAGAGTGAGGGGTGTGCACTTCTTCCAGAGCCTCAAGATTCTGAGAACTAGATGCATATCCTTGCTTGGACATTTTGCCTAGACATAATGGTACAAGGTTTGCTATGGTAGACGGGTAAGAGATTACATTGTTATACATGCTCAGTTCAACATACCTACCCAAAATCGCCACCCAAGAACTTGAACACGCCATTAGAGAAAATCCATCATGGGGTACACCATGCCATAGAATGCACAGGCCTGATGGATTCCTTAGGCCAGAACAATACGTCTTCCTAGACGATTCAGGCACCCATTGGTTGAAGTATGTGGGAGCTGTGGAAGCGCATGACCACTTCAATGAAATGTGGCAAAATGAATTTGTAAATAGCTCTCTTTTGGTCCACTCTACCGTTCCACAACCAGAAAAACCCACCGAACCCAAACCAGACTCAAAAAAGCTTTGCCGCTCCAATGTGTAAGGCACCCAACAAGAAGCTAACACAAGATGAAAAAGAAGCCAAAAGACTAGTTGATGAAGAAAGTGCTAAAGCAGAAGAGACTAGACAAATGCCTAAATATTTCAAGACCTTCCAGATGGTTGACCGATTTGTCCAATATGATTTGGCTCAAAGGTCTAATAGTAGTGGGCAACCTGGGACCTCTTATGATGGTCCAACCAGCTAAGGTCAGAGATAAACCTGCCCGACCGAGGCCAGTGTATATTGGGGAAGAGACCTCTTATGATGGTTGACCGATTTGTCCAATATGATTCGGCTCAAAGGTCTAACAATGGGCAACCTGGGACCTGTTACCATATTATAGTAGTGATGTGTGTGAACACACTTAGGACCGCCGGGGCACTTTTTCCCTCACTAGGAGGTTTTTTCCCTCGTGCATTGTATATACGCCCATTATCTTCTAGGGCTTGTTATCTTTCATTTTTGGCACTCATAATACACTACTGTGTTGTGCTCAAGCTTTCTCATCTTCTTGAAGTTGTGTGTGCATTCCTGCAACCCTAATTCCAACAATTGGTATCAGAGCAGGCTTCCTCCTCCCGGGCAGCATCACCGGCACCTGCCGCTTCATCTCCTCCGATTGCGACGAGGTTTCACGAGCGTCTGCAGGTTAGTATATGCCGTGGGTGAGCCCGTAGGGCTCGGTCGTTTCAGAATTTTGATCTGAAGTCATTTCGCCCTCCGTTTTTGCATTCCAAGTACTGCGCAGGCAAAATCGTCCTACTGTGCAGATTTTCTGTCAAGATTAAAATCTGCAGGACAGGTGCCCATTCGTCTGTTTTGGGCTGTGCTACATAGCACAGGTCGATTTTATACAGGTTTACCTCTTACAGACAGCATTTACATCTAGTAGTACAGTCATTGGCCATGGCTGACAACAATGATGTATTCCGCATGTTGGCTGCTGAGGATAAGTTGGATGGCACCAACTATCCATTGTGGGCATATATGATGCGACATGTATTGGTAGCAAAGGGGTTATGGAACATTGTGCAGGGTATTGATGCACGTCCTATTGTGGCTGGGAATGCTGCAAACACATCAGAAACAGGTACTGTTGATGATGGTGCAGGCACAAGTGCTGTAGCAGCTGTTCGAGAACCACCACTTTCAGCAGAGCAGATTCGTTGGGATGGTAGAGATGCGCAGGCTCATGCCTTGATTGCGCTGTCTGTCAAAC
Organism: Cibotium barometz; assembly: GCF_041138505.1. Classification (NCBI taxonomy): domain Eukaryota; kingdom Viridiplantae; phylum Streptophyta; class Polypodiopsida; order Cyatheales; family Cibotiaceae; genus Cibotium; species Cibotium barometz. Next base: position 3,491,100 of record NC_141048.1, on the reverse strand, counting down.
GTACCATTATCCCACATATTCGCTCCTGCAGGACTTCTAAGGATGCTTGGGATGTACTTGCCACATTGTATCAGGCAAGAAATGAGGCTCGTGTTGCTTATCTCCGAAAACAGTTGGAGAGTGAGCATATGAACGAAGGTGATTCTATGGATAGCTTTTTGACAAAGATCAAGGATTTCAAAGAGCAGCTCATTTCTGCAGATGAAATCCTGTCAGACAGTTCACTTGTGCAGACTGTTTTGAATGGTCTACCAGATTCTTATCAGGGTTTTGCTTCCACTCTTCGCTTGATGATGAAAGGCAATCCCAATGCCTTATCATTTGAGGAGTTAGTTTTTGTTTTGCTGCAAGAAGACCAGTCAAGGCAAAACAGGAATATTATGCGTGTCGCAGATCAAGCTTTCGTTGCTAGTCAGAGAAGCGGGAAAGGTAAAGCTGGCTTTTCTTCTAGTAAGCAGAAATCTGCAAATGCTGCGCAACCAAAGAAGGAAGACAAAGATGAGAAGAAGGGTGACAAACAGAAGACATTTTGCAAGTACTGTAAGGGAAATGATCATGTCATCAAAGCGTGTCCTAAGCTGGCTGCGAAAGAGGCTAAGAAGAAAGAGGCTGGTATGGCTGTTGTTGCAGATGCCTCTCCTTCTAACAATGAATCTGCTAATGTTGTGCTAGATACAGAATGGGCATTCAATGCGCAGTGCAGTTATGACCCATCTTTGCATGACACATGTATGTCTGCAGTAGATTCAGATGTATGGTACTTTGACAGTGGTGCCACTAAGCATATCACCTCGCAGCGTAGTTTATTCACTTTCCTTGAGTCTGCTCCCACAGGGAATACTGTCACTTGTGCCAATAACTCCTCTTATCCCGTTAAAGGAGTTGGACAGATTGTGCTGAATGTTGCAAATGGCACAACATCGATTGGGATGCCCGGACAGTGAGCCTACAATTGGCTTCTACCCAAGTTACTGTCCTCATGATGACAAAGAGCCCGTACTCACAGCTTCCCCATGCCAAGAACTTCCCATTTCACCACCCACCATCATTCCATCACCTCACCCCTATCAATACATCCCCCCAAAAAAGAGGCTGCTTCTCACTCCAACCACATCAATGCCTCTCACACCCCCCCCCACCCTCACGCTCGGCAGCAACCCACTCTCACATGGTCACCTCACCAGCAGCTCTGCTGCCCCACAAAACCAAACTAACCAAACTAAAACGGCTAACACTACTAAATAGAACTCCATAGGGCTTACCATCTCGCGCCTTTGGGTACCTAAAACGGCTAACACTACTAAATAGAACTCCATAGGGCTTACCATCTCGCGCCTTTGGGTACCTAAAAAGCTTCTCGTCACATAGCACAAGGTTATTATATGAAGGTGAATCTAAATTGTGAATCCCCAAAATATACAACCATCGTGTTCATCCACCATAGGCAACCCAAGCTCCTCATCCCCCATGTCGATAACACATTTACCAACCACAAGCCTATTGGGTACAGGACAAACACAGGCCCCCAAGCACTCCCCATGGAGTTCCAACCCTCAATCAAAGCCTTAACTGTACCCAAAACCAACTCTCCAATGGATCCTCAAACCTCTTCTACGAGCCCAATACTTCTACGAGGGCAATCATCATATTTGGATCCCCAAATCTCTCCAACCTCAACTTCCACCCCGTGTCACTCGGTAGTCCTCTACCCTTCAATGGAAACCCAAGGCGACATCCGTTGTAATAATGACTGCCTAGGAAAAAGGAAAGCATAAGCTTCATAGTGACACTACAATCTCCATGCTGCCACTAACAGAGTTAATTACTAATATACCTTCAACGTCAGCAACCCCCTGCCTATAATTGTGAGGCCTGCAACAACAAAGTACCACAATGCCATCATCAGCTCGAGGTATTTCAGTCTCAGGTACTTCCTTTACCAACTGCCTTAGAATCTCCCAAGGAAGTGATACCCACTATCTTGCCATTGCCTAATTGGAATCGACACCTTATTTTGGCAAATTGGGCATGCGGTCAGTACAAAACCCGCAATGGGGTGCTGGCAGCATAGCCTTTGGGTACAAAACCTGCTCCAGGGTGCCCACACACCCAAAAAAAATAGAGAGAGAAGCCATAGTTGTACCAAATTTGCCACGACCGTGCTCTTTTACAGGTTCTAAAGTGCTATGGACGTTCCAAGTTTGCCTCGGCCGTTCCAACCTACTCATCATTGGAATGCCCTGGCCATTCCTTCCTATACTCAACTGCATGCCCATTTGAAGTTTGCCACGGCCATTCCAAATCTGACTCAAAGCCCCCACCCATTCGAAGTTTGCTTTCATGAGCCCCCGTCCGTTCCTTTCCAATTTCATAATTGAATGCATGTTCCCTTCTCCAATTTGGAAGCCCACATCCGTTTGTTCTTGATTTTTTGGTGCCACAGCCGTTCCTTTCTGATTGCATGAGCGAACACCCATTCCATTTTGTTTTTTGGAAGCTCGCAGCCATTTCACTGGCCTTGCCACACCTGTTTTCTTCCACTGTCCACCAATTGCCATTCCAATTGCCATGGCTGTTCCCTGCAAATGCCGTGGCCGTTCCCTAGATTTACCATGGCCATACCCTTCTGCCAAACCTATAAATAAGGGGCCCACCCCCTCATTTCCTCACTTTCAGCTCTTACCCTAGCCAAACTCTTGCCAATTTTTCTCTTGAGCTCACACCCATCCACCACCAACCAGTACCATGTCTGACACTTCTCACTCTTCCACGGAGGTTCTCCATCGTACCTCCCCATCAGGAGAAAGCGACCTACAGGTGGCCGCTTTGAGGAGCATGCTAAGCACCCGAACCCAGATCTCTCATCTGAGGGAGGTTCTGATCTCATGAAGCAGGTTAATGGCCACACAATCCATTCCCTCATGTGAAGAACAACCCCACAAGGCGGAACACAAGCTCTTATATTTCACCGGGCCATGTTGCATGGCCATAGCCTCAGATCCTATTGTTGTTTAGAAGCTGGAGCATCTTGGCTTGGGCAGACTGCCAACTTTAGAGCCATGGGGGCCCAACATATATAACATCTTGTACTTCATAAAAACTTATGACACCAATCCACATACTAGTGAAGTCCTGGATAACAAGGGCTAGAGACACCATGTGCAGCTTAACGTTGAATTGATCAGAGATGCTTTAGTTGTCCCCCACATGGACCAGCCGTATGTCAAGATTACCAATGCACCCAAGCTGATGACCAGAGGCTTATATAGGGACAACTCCAACAAGGATAGCATATAATGGGCCAATATTACTCATCAGGAGGATCTTATCATGCTGGCCAGAGCTCTACAGTTCTTGCTCTGACCAGGTGGACGGATCGCTTCAGCCAATGCAGCTTGACCACCTTGGAATGGGTGCACCAAGGTAAAATGGTCAATTGGGAAGATTATCTTTTCTGGGAGCTGCATGCAGTCTACCCCAACCCACAAGGGGAGCTGGCAACTGCTACTTTGTTAACCCAAGTACTTCATTATGCGGCCGGGCGGGTGGGAGGAGTTGCCCCATGCAATCCAGCTTAGTGGCCCGACGCCGCAGTCACTTCTCTGCCCTCTCCACCAACTTCTCCAAACCCCCCACCAGTAAATAAAGAGGCAACACCAAGAGCTAGCCATTGCTCGCTGAATAGGCCCCTCAACCACTTAGCCAAAAGAGTCACGACAGCTATTGTAGAAGTAATGAGTAAGGCCACTAAAGAGGAGGAAGAGCGCCAGAAGAAAGATTTTTTCAACAGGAATTTATTTGAGACACCACCTCCTAACCGCTTCGTCGACATGCCTTCATTCGCAGAGGCAGGCCCTTCTTCCCCCGTGAACACTCGCCGTTGGGCATGCTCAGGAAGCTTCTGCTCCAGCAAAGCATATGCATCAAGTGTTCATGCGGCCCACGGCGGAGACGTGCCAAACTTTGCACTTGGATTCTCACACATGGCCATAGAGCTCATAACTCAGATGATGGATTGCATCTACCGTCAAAATAGGAGGTGGCGCAAGTTTCACAAAGAGAGATGCTGCTTGCCCCAAGGCTCAAGAGCATCAAATGTCTGAGGATTTATAATACCAGACCAACCTACTCTACATGCAGCTCCAAGCAAAGTTCAACGAGTAGATGCAACAGTTGGGATGTGCCCGTGCCCTCGCCCGCATCACAAACCTCCAACAACAATTAACTCAAGCCTATGAAGCTACTTAGTTGGTGTATTATGAGCTAACCATCGTCGAGAGCCTACACCAAGATGCCTAGAATCGGGCCTAGGCAGCGGAGGACACCCTTTCTCGAACACACAATGAGATTTTCTTAGACACCGAGAGATTTCTGAAGTGACCATTAGGACCCTAGAAGAGCACCTCGGTGATGCTGAAGATCGGGCCACGCAACCCCCTTTCACCCCCTCTTCTCCCTCTTCCAGCACCCTCGACCGTAAAGTGGATGCCCTAATGGATACCGCCCATGGAGCTCCCACTCTTAGCCCTCCCCCCACAAACACCCTACCAGCTTATCGACCTCCATTTTCGGGGCGTCCAGTTGAACCTTCTCCAACACACAACCTTTACCTCCAAGGAGACGAGCCCCTCTCCCACCATAGATTTACCTACCTCCTCAACCTACTTCCTCACCAAACTCCCCATATCAAGCATCACCCTCATTCCCCATTTCTTTTCCCAGGGCCTTCTTTCTTTCCACCACCCCCATGATTTTTATGAGCTCCCCCAACATCCTCTCTAGGCTACCTTGATAGGCTGGTGTTAGCCCTTACGCTTTGGCTTCCCTTCCAACCCAGCCAAGCTCATTGACCTATCTGTCCCGAAAGGCCTAGGCCCCTATCCCTACCCCTCTCAGATCTCCACAAGAGCATTGCACTATTTTCACGATGTCGGCTGGCGCGTTGTTAATAGTGCTTATCTTTCCCTCCGCGTTGTTAATAGTGCTTATCAATAGTGCTTATCTTTCCCTCCGGGAGGATACTCCCCCCCCTTACTTCACCCAAAGGCCTGCTTATTTTGTACCACCAATGTTTTGAGTAGCTTGAAGTGATGGCCGCCACTGGCATCTGCCAGTTTGATGACACCCACGTCGCCTTCCCATTAGAGTTCTCCACCGAAGAAGTTGCTATCATAGTGGCCTTTTCCATGCACACGGCCTCGTAGATGTCGCTTGCTAAAGTTGGCCTAGCCTCGGATGACAACAATGGAGGAGATGATGGCCCCACCCCCATGACTCTCTTCTCCCCTACCTCCCCCACCACCGCTGCCCATTTCATCTTCCGCCCCTACCAACAGCCAACCCCCACCATCACCACCACCCCCGTGTGGCACATCCATCCTCCCCCTCTTCCATGCACAACCCTCTTCTCCACCCATTCATTTTCCCATCCCACCCCACCCTACCTCCTTCACCCACACCCCCATCACTTCCTTTTTTGTCACTGCAGTTGGTAATACACACAACATTCCACGATATCCCCTCCACTTCTGCTAAATCCCCACCCATCCTCGACACAACCCTCACCCACGGGAGCCTCAGCATCAACAACCCCTCCACCCCCTTTCGCCGACACAACCACCCTTCACCCATAACGTCAACGAAGGATATATCCCACCACCACCATTGGAGCGTGAGGAGATCGACCCTCCGTTCAACCCTCTCAATTGGTGTAATCCCCTCGACCATATAGAGTTTGAGCAAGCCATCTCCATCCTACTCGGTCAACAACTCTAGGCAGAGCCTAGCACGTGCCTCACACCGATCGCATGGACATTTATGTCCTATGCCCTTACCTCGACATAAATCACCACTAGTGTGGCAGCGCGACCACCCCCCAAGGACACGTGGAGGATACCACTGGGCCACCCGCACTGCTTGCCCCATCACGTTCAAACTTATGGGCGAGCAACTGGCCTGCTGCAGCCTTCCTTGCCAAACCTTTCATATGAGAGACCTACTACAACGCACCTCACGCACTCCGGATCAACCCCGATTAGACGATGGGTGTGGAATCTCTTCCATGAGGAGTAGAAGAAGAATCTCAAACTCAAATTCAACTTCCCTTGGTTCGCTCCCCGTCTGCACAAACAGCAGCCGTGTATAGAAGAAACCATGGTTCGGCGCTTCCATGACTTCATCCACCGCTATGACCAAGTCCTTGACCCAGCCGTGTAACCATTTGATTCTTCAACTTGATCGTCATGCTGCTGGAGTCCTCTCCTGATTGGGACTATTACTTTGAAGGCGTGCAGGGTTTGGCCTTCGACATCAACAAAGGACCCATCCTCAAGCATATCTTTGGCCTACTACTACGAACACATCATGTGGATGCCCGCCTGGCACCTCCAGACCTTTGAACATATAAGGATAACATGCTACCTTGCACACAAGAGACAAAGAAGAGAAGAAGGATGCATGCAAGAGTTGAGTGCGGAGAGTTGCACTTGGCCAACCCTATGTGGGTTAACTCCTCGTTTGTGAAGCCGCTAGGGGCTCACTCCACCTCTTCTTGTGTCACCCACAAGAAGAGATCCAATAGCTACGTAGAGAGTAAGGAGAGAGCTATGGCGAGCTCAACCTCTATCTCATGCAACTAGCATGCAAAAGGGACATGGTAGATATAGCAAAGAGAGGGTAGAGCAGAGGAGAAAAGAGAGCATTACCATCCCTACTTACACACACCAACAATCCAACATGCAAGAAAGCAAGAACACAAGCTAACATGCAACCACAAGCTCAAATGAGAAAAATGGGATTGTAGCTTTTCATATTACATAAAATGACTTATATACAAGAGCTCATAGTTCCGACCGCCTATTTACAATTAGGGGCCCAAACTAGTCTTCCTAGTTTCTCTAGTTCTATGTACAACTATTCCTCTTGACTGGCCTTACACAAGCCGTAAGCTCGGTCATCTCACGTCTCTTATACAATGAGCGCTTTGCATGGTTACAAAAAGATACATTACAAAGGGTGTAGTCACATAAAAGGTAATGTTAACCGGAGTGGTTAATAGGACAAAATCCCCCTTTGTGTTATGAGAGCTCTTGCTTTGTCTTGTGAGTGTGTGAGAAAGTGAGAGTGTACTCTAGTGCATGTTCCTCTTCTAGGCATGTGTGTGTGGAAGAGTGAGATGTAGATTTCCTTACATTGTGGTGTGAGTAACTCTATGGGTGATTGGCATGGAGTTGGAGATTGGAGGAGTGGAGCTTCCAAAAGCAAGCTTGGGGAGCCTTAAGGGACATAAGCTCGAAGCATTGGTAAGTACCCAACGATGGTTGTTGTCTATTACTTCTTCCGATTGTGAATGGGTAGAGTTATCTCTTTGGGAGGTGTGGTAGCCCATAACATTTTTGGCACCACTGCCGGGGAAACACCATTGTTTCTTCCATCCTCTTTAGAGCTCCAGCTCCCATTATGCAAGATTCACTATTGCCTTTGCATTTGGAAGGTGCATTGTGAAGAAATTATTTAGATAAGGTTTGAGTGGTAGAGAAAGAATTACTGTAGTTCTGGAAAATTGTGTGTTGGAAGTGTGGGTGAGTACTTGGGAGAATCTAGAGGAAAGTTACACTTAGTTTTACATTCAATTTTGTTGTTTTCCATCACCAGTTCTCCTACAACATGAGCTAGCAGTTGGTGACACGTAGTGTATTGTGTTTTTTAAAAATCACAAAAACTACAAAAAAAAGGAGCCATTGGTTGTGTTCATGTCTTGCATTACATTCCTAATCCTTGGCACAATCTTTCTAGATAGGGAAATCATCTACTAAACATCATTCTATCGACACGACTGTAAATATGTGAAAGTCTAACGCCAAATGCTTCTCACTTTTGAGTATGTTTGAGGACATGAAGTGACACATCGATGATCTGGGATTGGCCTTGGAACAAGATAACAAGCCCTCAGTTGATCCAGATTCCACCATTTGACATGGTTCCTCAGGAAGCTCGCTTTGTATGGCCACCATTCGACATGACAAAGTCCTCAGGTACTAATTTGCCCTTCAGTTGACCAACCGAAAAGCGATAGCAAGACATCGATTTTCACGATAGATATGAATGAAACTGTTCATGGCATGAAACATAACCTGCTACTTCATGCCGTGAAACACTTCGCAATCAGCGGCATCAAAAATCTCGAGATTACCTTACTAAAATTAGGGCACCTTATCCTGACACATCTGACATAACAAAAAAGAAAAATCTTATCTCATGAAAAAGCTAAGCACTTCATGCCATGAACAACGTTTTGTTTCACGACATGAAGCATAGTCTGTTTTACGACGATGAGAACTGCAGTCTGCTACTTTTTATGGAGTGAACCATAACCTGCTACTTCACAAGTTAACCCATGAAATAACCTTTCACGGACTGCTAGTTCACGAATTAAGGGTTGTTAGACTAGAGATAAGAGAGTACCCTAATTGCACCATTGGAGCCAATGCGACTCAAATTAAAGTAATTCTGAGTTGAAAACTCAAAACGTGAAACATGAGTTGCTGCATCGTAAAAAAAATTTCATGACGTGAACAACATTCTACTCCATGGCGTGAACTTCTACCTGCTACTTCACAACGTGAACCATTGTCTACTGTTTCACAGAGACCAAAAAAGACAATTCGGGCAGAAACTAGGTGAAATGGTTGCAGTAGTGATTTCGCCTGTTGAAACACATTCTCATGCACTTGAGGTCTAGGAAACTCATCGGAGACGACCTTACCCCTGATGATAGTGCATCAAATCACCTAGGTTCTTCCTACCAAAAAAGTGTTGGCTCATGCCGGCGAGCACTCAATTGACTGTTTCATCTTGGAGGAATTTGACCACCATAGAAACAAGTAGTGAGGAATCTATGAACGAAGGTCTAAAAGATTCTTGGAGAGGAAGAAAAACCCTCTTCTCTTGTGAGATCCAGCAGAATTTTTGATATGGACAGGGGATTTTTTGGTCTCCATCATGGCACGAAAGATGAAGCGCAATCTGCGGGCACGGGCTCGTCAACAAGCGCAGGACATGGTCTAAGACCGGATTTACCAACCCAACCTTCTGGCTCTAGGAATGCTAACACAGTGAGGATTAGTGGGATGACCCCCAGGGGGGGTTTGTTTTGGCGATAAATCACGAGCGAGCATAAACCCAAATATGGCGAGCAATTTTTTAATAATGGGGGGCTCTCGGTCTATTCTCTCTCTTTATCTGTCTCTCTCTCTCACACTTTTTATATCTCTTCTCTCTCTCTCTCTCTCTCTCTCTCTCTCTCTCTCTCTCTCTCTCTCTCTCTCTCTCTCTCTCTTTGTCTGTCTGTCTCTCTCTCTCTCTCTCTTTTATCTCTCTCTCTCTCTCTCTCTCTCTCTCTCTCTCTCTCTCTCTATTTGTGTCTCTCTTACCTATCTCTCTTAATCTTTGTTAATCGCAAAATAAAACTACTCTAATAAAATGACACATCCCAATAAAATGATACAAGCTCAAATAAAATTACTCCATTGAAATTGTTCCAATAAAATGATACCCCAAAACATTTTTGCACATCCCATACATCTCTGAAGCTGCACTTGTGTAACTTGTGCATTTATATCTAGTGCTTTCTTGATCCTTTTGGCAGCTTCTTCTGAAATGCATGTTCTGTATCTTGTGTGATGACCATCTCTAAGCATATTTTCATTTTTGAATATGTTTGTCTCTCCTCTAGGCACTTCTGGTTGACTTGAGCTCAATGGAGTTTGTTGCTCCCTTCCCAATGGCTTACTCTATAAGTTATACCCTACAAGCACCAATGCATTTACCTCCTCAATTGTAAGATTTGTGCCTTCAACCACTGGCCATAGAGTAGGAACATTGTATGGGGGATGGTCAATGTTCTTGTCCACAACCCATGTATGCATGATGTCATTATTGCAAAACCACATCATTTGACTAGTTTTCCCAGCGGGACCTTGTTGAAAAAAATGATGGTGTAAGTACTCCTTTTGCACATCTTACAATCATGTGACCACACTTACTACTACCTATATAACCCAAACACTTTATTCTGTTGCCCTTTGGAGCTACGACGTCCAATAGACTTCCTATCTCTCTTGTGCTCGTTGTACTTAGGTCTATGACTAGCATAATCATCCACATCAATTACATTACATTGTTCTCTTGTGTCGGGTTGATTCCCGATCACCTACCAAAGGAGTTGGGGCCTTGTACATAGGCGTGCCTGTAGTGTTACTCTTTATTGTCCTTACAACTTGTGCTGAGCTTGGAGTATGCACATTTTCCCTCTCAATGAGCTTTTCAAGACTGGAAGCTGCTTCGATATGCTTGCCCATCATGTATGAATTTTGCTTTGCACTCTATAATAAAGCATTAGCTATGTCTGATACACATGCATTGTAGAGTGTTATTTTTTGTTTGAAACCCTCCCCAGCTAACCAGCTTCCATGTTTAGACTTTGACAAGTTTGTTCGTGGTATACATGACTGATCACTGCTCTTCTCCACCTATGCAATAGTTAGAGACATATTAGAAACATCAATAAAGACACTGGTTTTAAAGACAAAGATAGATATACATACTGAAATCATTACATTGCCCCAATGTGCAATGCGCACTTCCCACCAGCTCACCCAAAGATCCATGGCAGGTATATTTGAATCTTTTACATTTCCACTTGGCACCATTGTCGCATAAGTCGCCCTTGAGCTAATGTATCCTTTTTTGTTGACTCGGTCTACTACTTCTCGCACATGCTCTTATGCATGCCTAGGAAGGCCTTTATAACATACTTTGTAGTATATATATTTAGGCTTTGTGCCCAATGAAATATACATGAGTGTTCCCAACCTTTCATTTCTTGTCCTTCATTGTAGACTTGTTTATTTGCATTCCAATTTGCTTGGGCTTCATCTGCCACCATGAAACCAAAGAAACCTGCCTTTTCAAATCCATGTGCCACCATGACATTATTTATGCACTCCCAAAACAATACTTGGGAAGTCTTGTCCTCCTCTTTCATCTCGCAAGTTGCAATAGTTAGAAGCTCTTACAGGCTGTAACTAAAAGTCAATATGCTAAAAGAGGTAATAACAAAAAAATATTTTTTTCAAAAGCCATTATTTCTAGCGACGACGACAAGCCATTGTTACTACCTTGGATCATAAATGTGACAAGCCATTGTTACCCAATCCATGATGCATCTAGTGTGGTCAAATTGGATCCAAGCTCTTCTTAGATCACCATTCCATGAACGCCTCATTCTATTGGCGAGCTTGACACCTGAGGCTAGTCCTTTAGTAGACATCTTGAAAACAAAACAACATTCAGTTTCATTCCCTTGACCTGGAAATTGGTTCCCATGGAAGAAGTCATAATTGCAATCCCTCTTCAAATGTAGCAAGTCATCATAGCCAAATGATGATGTAGGTGGTCCTTGGTGTGCATGAGCTACTGACCTTCAAAACCTGAAAGAAAGGAAATTTTAATCACTTTGTATATATGGCCTTATTAAATGCTTCTCTAATTTAACTCACCACTTGTTCTCAACTAGTGGACTGAGTTCTTCTAGCACATTATTGTATTCTTTACCGCCAAGCTCATGTCCTTGATCTCCTTCTCAAACTAATGAAGTTAGCACCAACTCCTTGGCGCAACACACATTTGCACCTTCCTTAGACCAGTACCTACTTGATCTATTGTAATTACTCTTTGAACCACCTTCCTCGGATTAACACTTTCATCTACTATAATTACTCTTTAAACCATTGCTTTCGTCTTATCAGGCACTGCCTTTGATATGTCAGCAGCCTGGAAACCATGTGAATGAATTCCAATGTGTATTAGAAGCCGTGTTAGACTATCATCACTAGGCATGACATAATACACATAGCATGCACAAGATGCCTTGTAAGTAGCTGGCCTTTTGCAATAGTGACAATTGAGCTTTCCATCATTAATGGCTAAGACACCAACTTCACAAGTTTTCTTTATGAACCATTTGAAACTTATGTCATTAGGGAAGCCATTGTTTAAATACCAAGGGCATGTGGTGTGTAAACAATGCATTTCACCAATGCAATGGCTTATCCTACACACCCCCTGGAAAGTTGAGATTCGATGTAGCCACCTTTGTCCACATGTAGCCATTATACTAATGATCCATACCATCCATGCCTACTCCAGAACCCATGGTGGTAGGAAACTCAAGTATTACATTCCCGCCGTCATAGAATCTAGGAAGCTCATCCACTTTAAACACTCGTGGTATACGTCTCACCAGCTTTGTCAAAGTGTTCTCCTTTCTCATGTTCAATAAGAACTCTATAGTGCTTTTTGATTTCAAAGGTGAAAGCACTTCATGGTGGTTGGGTGATTGGGTGTATACAGGCACTACATCTAATACAGTTGTCTTCTGTAGCACACTATCATCAGAATTTGTTAAACTTTCAATATTCACATAATTAGAGGTACCAATTGATGTATTGGATTTTGACCTTACACATACCTCATATGAAAGAGATATCAGGTCATCAAGGAGGTAGAGCTCCTTGCCTTCTATATCTTGAAGGCAGAACAAGGGTAACATGTGTCTCCTTATCTGCTATGATTGTGATCACCTCTAAACCCTTGAACTGTGAAGGTAAACATTTTCGAATAAGAAATTCTTTGTTCACAAAACCTCTGCCAGAGAGAGATAGAGACAGATGTGTGCATGTGAGAGAGAGAAAGAGAGAGAGAGAGAGAGAGAGAGAATCACTAGTTAGGAGGTCTTAAATAAATAATTACCAAATATCATTTACATTACCATTTGTATTAGGGTTAGGGTTAGGGTTAGTGTTAGGGTTAACCATTTTAACTTCAATTTTCAAAAAAGTTAAAAATGTAAATTTTAAATTTTTACCAAAAGATATTTTTCAATTTTTATTGTTCTTTTATTTCTCTTTGCCCGTGAGCTCATCATTGCTTTCATGAGCATTGCATTTCATTGGTGTTGGGGAGTGGTATTGCTATGTAGATAACGAGGCAAATGAGATATGAGAGAAAGATGACTTGCATTATGTGGTAACTATTGTTGCATAGTAAACATGATGAAACAAAAGAGAGAGCATATGTTTCACTTCTTATTTTTGGTGTGCTGGTGCTGGCGTTATCTCCCCCTTGGACTTTGAAACTTTATCCTTGATGTTGCTATGCTTTTCACTAATGGGGGAGTGGTATTGCTGTGTAGACAATGATGTAGATGAGTTACGAGAGAGAGAGAGAGAGAGAGAGAGAGAGAGAGAGAGAGAGAGAGAGAGAGAGAGAGAGAGAGAGAGAGAGAGAGAGAGAGAGAGAGAGAGAAGACTTGGACTACGATGACTATAGAGTTTTTTATGATGAAACAAAAGAGAGAGCATATGTTACATATGAGAGAAGAGAGAGATATAGCTTGTGCTATGATGACTAATTTTTTCTAATACAATAATCTAACTTGTGCACTTATGCACATTACAAAATAAATCAACTAGTGCTCGTATGCACACTTGTACAATAAATTGACGCGTGCACACACACACATCACACTGATGTCAAAATAATATCAAATGCCATAATACAGCCACAAAATATTGTGAGATCTGTCCACACGCCATGACTCAATCCACCATCCGTGCGACACCTAAATCGGTACCCTCGCACTGTGCAACACCTAAATCGGTACCCTTGCACACCTCATCACCTAAACTCATAAACATAAACCACGTCTGTAGTAACAATCAATTGACATCACATCAATCAATCCTAATGTGTTCATGAGAAATAGGCATCATAAAAAAATATATAAATTTAAATGACCATGATTATCATTCGTCAAATAACATGGGTCATAACATTTTTACTAATCAACTATTGCCAACAACTGAAACTCCCAACAATCTTAATGATGTGCATGGGATCTAGTAGGACAATTGATTAATAACTCTATTGAGTAAGGAAGGTGATGTAATATAGAGAGTCATTTCATCCCCAAAGCCTGCCTTCTTGTCTCATCACTCTCCATCCATGTGTATCTCCAATGCTGTGAGCTCGCCATCGCGATCGCCTAGGTATGCAAATCTAAGAGATTTATGCATTTGATGTTCGAATTCCATCATGCTAGTTACAGTAAGTGATTATTTTTCAATCTTAAGTTGATAAGAATTTCCATTTCGACCTAATTCATTTTTGGAATAAGACTTGTAGACTAATTTTGAGGATAGAGAAAAGTTATGTCGGAATGAAAGTTTCAGAGGAAATTAGCTACTCCGTCTCAAACTTCTATTCTTAAGGTAGTGTCGTGTGGAATTAATCTATGGTATGGGACATTAGATTGGTTTTACATGCCTACCCCAAACGTATCTATGTCTTCTATCTTTCACCAGCAAGTGTTTGTATGTGGAAGGTACCTCTGTGGTATGGGACACTTAGATCCTTTTCACATGCATTCACTTGTTTGGTTTTATTTTCAGAAATTGTTTGATGTGATGATCTTGTCCTCCACTAGTACCATGAAGCCATCCACTCATTGATTGCGCAACTGAGGACAATTGATTTCCAACAGGGGGACTGTTATGACCCATGTTATTTGACGAATGATAATCATGGTCATTTAAATTTATATATTTTTTATGATGCCTATTTCTCATGAACACGTTAGGATTGATTGATGTGATGTCAATTGATTGTTACTACTGACATGGTTTATGTTTATGAGTTTAGGTGATGAGGTGTGCAAGGGTACCGATTTAGGTGTTGCACAGTGCGAGGGTACCGATTTAGGTGTCACACGGATGGTGGATTGAGTCATGGCGTGTGAACAGATCTCACAATATTTTGTGGCTCTATTATGGCATTTGATATTATTTTGACATCAGTGTGATGTATGTGTGTGCACGCGTCAATTTATTGTACAAGTGTGCATACGAGCACTAGTTGATTTATTTTGTAATGTGTATAAGTGCACAAGTTAGATTATTGTATTAGAAAAAACAGTGCAAAACTTAGAAGGTTTGAGAACAAAGGTTAATTGAGGACAAAGGCTAATTAAATGGCAAAGTCCAAATATGGATGTGTACTTTATTTTTGGCTGAAAGCCTACTTTTTAAATATAGCACAAATACCCACGCGAGGAGAAGCCACTCACGTTGGGGGGGAGAAGATTGCACCCAGTCTTGTGTTGCCTTGTGTTGATGGTGATGTATTTCTTTCTCTTATCTTATGTTTTGTTATATGCTTTAATTTTCAATTTAATTCAAGTAGTTGTTTTGATATTTGATATAATTTTTATGAGTCTTTTGATTATTCTCTTCAAGAAAATTAAAGGTCCGGTTGCAAAAAAAGACACAATGGTAGCAAGAGAATAAATACCTTCAAGATTGTTGGGAGTTTCATTTGGCAATAGTTTGGTAAAAGAGACACAATGTTAGTAAGAGAATACCTATAAGATGTGGGCTCATTTATGCCCTCAACAAATAGACAACACAATAGTGCTTATGGATGCTAAGAAAGATATAATGTGAAGATTTGAACTTTGATTGGCCATATGTATTGTTTGAAGGGTTTATTCACAAAAGGAAAATCAATTATCCTATTTTTTCATATTGTGTGTACTCTTATCCTTGTATATGGTGTGTTGAGTGTTGTGTAAAGAAGAAGAAGATTTTCAGCCTCTCACCTTGTGTGTTCTCTTTTAGGGTTTTGTGAGTGTGTGTGGTGGGCAAGAGCTCAAGCTCTCTTCTCCCCTGCATCTTTTCACCATTCACATCTACCCCGATCCACATCACATCCATTCTCATCACATCTCTCGTCCATTCACATGTACCCCGATCCACATCACATCACATCTTGTCCATTCACATCTACCCTGATTCACATCACATCACATCACATCACATCACATTACATCCGTTCAGATATCATCACATCACATTCGCATCCACTCACATCTCACCGCATTATATTCACATCCACATCTATTTACATCGCATCACATCTTATCCACATCTCATCACATCCACTCACATCTCCTCACATCCACTCACATCTCCTCACATCACATTCACATCTTATCACATCACATTCACATCTTATCACATTCACTTCTGCATCCATTTTCTACCAATTGCTTGGCCTAGTTAAAGGTACTTTTTCTCGATGGATATTTTCATATCCTTTCTCAAATTTCTCAAGTGAAATATATTAAATATTCTTCTTTTTGAGTAAAAGATTCTTAGGATTTACAAAAATCAATTCTACCCATATTTTCCAATTAAATTTAATAATGCTCAAAATTCCACTTTTGATAAATACTCATAATTTGAATTATGCCAAAATTCCTCTTTTACCATTTAATTTCTTGGATCTCAATTATCATGGAAATTCCTCTTTTGCATAAAATAAATTTACCAAAAATTTCACTTTTTCCATTTAATTACTTGATCCTCAAATATCATGGGAATTCCTCTTTTTGCATAAAAATAAATTTACCAAAAATTTCTCTTTTTCCATTTAATTACTTGATCCTCAAATATCATGGGAATTTCTCTTTTTGCATAAAAATAAATTTACCAAAAATTTCTCTTTTTCCATTTAATTACTTGATTCTCAAATATCATGGAAATTTCTCTTTTTAAATTAATTATTTATGCATAAACACTAAAATTTTATTTCCCATGAATATGATGAAAATCATTCTTTTAGCATAGGATGTCCAATCCTAGAATATGGTAGGAAGTCCTCTTTTAGCATTATGCATAAAAATCAGATATGTGTTAATTTCTAAAAATTTTACCATAGCTTTGCTGCTATTACAGATAATTTTTAATTTTTCTAGAAAAGAATAAGACTTTGTAATACAATTATGATAGAAGAACTATCCTTGAACTTAAATCCAAATTATGGAATTAAATCATAATTTTACCATAATTTTACTAACATAAAAACATAAAAATACTATTTTCTTAACCTCTAGCTTAACAAGCTTAGAGTTTGGTTTTGAACTAAGAATTTATCAATGAGAAGTACTCTTTTTCTAAAGAATTAGCCATAGGAATGACTATTCTTTTGGGAGAGAGAGATATACATAAAAAGCATTCAAAATAAGCATAAAGATTAACTTTTTTTATGATTAATCATTAATCATTAAAGTTCTTAGAGAAAATTTGATTTGCATTAAAAATAACTAATTAGAAACTTCTCAAGCTTGAGAGGGGTTGAGAAGTGAAATCATTTGAGAATATTAACAAAAACCATGAAATTCCTTCTTAGCTCTAGGTTTGGCTTGCTTCTTTTTCTAGAAGTGAAGCCCCCAACCAATCAATTGGTTTAGTGAGTTGAGAAGAAAGCTCCAAGAGTTGTTGAAGAGAGAGAGAAGCTCCAAGTTCTCCAAAAGTAGAGGATTTTTAAGGAATAATAGAAAATATCATTATTTTAATGTAATACTGGCATGGTATAGTTCACAGATTTTTTACAAAAGACTAAGGATCTATTTATAGGTGAGGGAAGCCACTAACCAAGTCCAACTGGGTTCTAGAATTTTCCAGGTTTAGTTTGACTCAATTTGGACAAGATTTGGACCAATTTGGCTCCCTTTCTGATTTGGTTTGATCCAGGAGAGAGGAGAGATAAAAATATCACAATTTTTTTGAATTAAAAACCCTTCCACATGTGTGAAATAGGTGCCTACCTCAAGAGTCCCCCTCTCCTTACCAAGGTGTCAAAATGCATCATTATTCTAAAATATCTCCTTTTTTTTAGTAATATCTCTTATTTTTTAACTAATAAACCTTGTACTCAGTCAACTCTTCATCTTATGTGAGCATTTACTCATTTTTGGGTATTTTCTTTTATTATTTGGATTTATCTCATCCCAACACTTGGATTAATCCTATTGGTCCCCATAGGAACCTTAATTGGGGCCATAATCTAGAAATTTCTAAAAATGTAAACCCTTAGGCTAAGGTCCTTTATACACATTTTCAATTAATTCCAAATGCACCTTGAAAAATTCATTTTGAATTTCTATTTCAAGGTAATCCATTTTAGACACTAGGAGGATTTTTATATCCAAAGATATCTTAATTTTGGATTATCTCTCTCTAGACATTATCTCTCTCTAGGCCAAAACAGGGTAAAACAAGATCTTTCTTTTATTTCAGAGAGGGGAATAATTACAAGAATAGAAGGGGAGGTTCTTACACCTTTACACCTTAAAAGTTGGAGGGAGGAATCTTACAATATAATCCAAAGATAGCACTTTATTTCCATAAACATGTTATTGAAGAACAACAGCTTCTAACCACTTCATTGTATCAATGAGTTCATGCTGCTTTGAAATAATATTGAGCATAAAACATTTTTGACTTGGTCAAACAAAAATTACCTTTGCATGTAAGTTTTATCTCAATGAAATCAATCATGTTTTTCAGTTTTGATTTTGGGTGTATGCATATACACAAGTATTCTGATTTTTTGGGTGTACAATCATAAGCATGCATAAACACGTGTTCCAATTTTTAGGTGTGCAATCATAAGCACATATATACACATATGTTTCAACCTATCAAGAAGTCTACCCTAGTTTAACCTTCAACTTTTGATGGTCCTTGTAAGATAATTCAAATCTTCCTTGTTGGGTATGCTCCTACATATAAGGCATATACTTTTCCTTGATGGTGCTTGTAAGATAATTCAAATCTTCCTTGTTGGGTATGCTCCTACATATAAGGCATATACTTTTCCTGGCTTGCAATCAATGGTGCTTACCATCATCTTTAAAGAGAATCTTCAAAGAAAACATTTTTGAAGTACCTTAATGTTATAATTAAAACATTGTTAAAATGTTAGACTTTCTACAAGACATGGATAAATGGCCTTCTAGCATATTGTAACCTATGGCCAATTAATGGATGCAAAAAAAGGAGGTAAAAAGTTAGATACTATTCGAATTAGGCAATTTGGACGGAACATCTTAAAGTAAAAGAATATATCAAATCACTTACAAGAGGATAAGATACATGGGATTTGCTTTTTGATAAGAGATTAAGAGAAATTAATCTCATTATTAAGAAGAAATAATGGCCAAAAGTAAAAACAGAGATACACAAAGAATTATAGTTTTAAATCCATATAAACTATACAAAAGAGGATTACATAGGTACGTAGAGCTTGAAGAGAGCTTTACATCTATATAAAAACTTTTAAAAACGGGCAACCGAACGAAAAGTTATGAGCATTTTACTACAAGACTATAAAACTGCCAAAATTCACCTAAAAGTTAGCAACTTTGGGAGAAATTCTGATCATCAATGAAGTTAAGGATTAAGAAATTAGTTACCTGAGTGGAAAGAGCATATAAAGAGCTTCCTAGCCATATGATCAATTTTAAAAACCAATGCCCAAGTGATGAGTAATTACCGGTTGAAATATGGGTATTAGACCATAAAAACTGCACTTCCCTTTCTTTGCATGAAACCTCAATTTTCACATAGCCTCTTGCCTTTTATCTCCTTCATGATTCAAGCTAGAGGGTAAGGGTTAACATTGCTCAACGGGGATTTACCTATGGTCTCCAAAGTCTTTCCACATGCTCATTACTGCTAAAACCATTGGTACCTCCAAAAGAGGGCGGCAATAAGGCAAGGGCTACCTTGAGGTCACAGGCCCACCAAGATAATAACTCCTTATCCCACTTATCATGAATCATCAAAGAGATCCAAAATTGGGTTAAGCATGAGGGGCTAATGCTAAATGAGACATTCACATGTAAAGAGAGTGTTTGAATAAGGGTTTGAAGATAACAGAATGGCAATGACACAAAATGCTCAATTGAGGAGGCTTCATTCATTGATTTGAAAAACGGAGAGGAGGACTCCTTTTCTAGGTGGAGAATCACCCTCTCTTCCATTGTTACAAATTACAACATAAAAATCTTCAACCCTTCAGTGACATAAGGGTAGATGTCACCATCAATTGTCCTCTTAGGCGAGGTCTTCTATTGATTATTAAATTGAAGACTTTTTGACTTTGAAAGTGTCCGCATATCACCCATGATCTCACCAACCATGCCAGTGGTGTAAGTGTGGGGCCCATCCCCCAGGCGGGTCATCAGTGTGTCCACCGCCTCACTAGATGAGCTCGATATCTCAACACTCCCCCTCCTCGAGCTCAACTCCATCTCATGTACACTCATATACACCAAGCGAAGCCCTGAATGTCTGGAGCTTCTCTGTACACCCAATGCTTTGGTGAAGATGTCAGCTACCTGATCCTATGTGCTAACATAAACAAGGTCAAGGTCTCCTGCCAAGACCTTCTCTCTGACAAAATGATAGTGGACCTCTATATGCTTTGTACGAGCATGAAAAACTGGGTTCCTGGCCAAGTGTATACTACTAATGTTGTCACAAAAAATGACAACTTGTCTATCCACTGATAGACCCAAATCTGCAACAAGTAACTTTCTCAACCAAGCTACCTCACATGCTGCCATAGTAGCTCCTCTGTATCCAGTACTGGCTGTACTGGATAGAGCAATCGTAGGCTGCTTCTTGCTGCTCCAAGTCACAGCAGCACTCCCCAAGGAAAACATGAAGCCACTAGTAGATCTTCTATCTGAGATACTACCAGCCCAATTAGCATCTGTGTACCCATGTACACATATCTCTATCCCAGTTTCATAAAACAGTCCACAATGCAAAGTAGACCTCACATACCTCAGTATGCGTCTCAATGCATTCAAGTGCGCAGCTTCCGAGGAACTTGCATGAACTGACTCACCAACCTAATAGCATAGCTCAAATCTGGCTTGGTGATCGTTATGTAGATCAAGCTTCCTACTATGTGCCTATACATAGTAGGATCCTCCAAAATCTCTCTTGAGTCTGCACTCAACTTGCCATTTTGATCCAATGGCACTAAGATAGGCTTACAGCCTGTCATACCATACTTGGACAACATGTCCAAGCCATACTGTCTCTGCAGTAATCTAATAGCATGTGGTGACCAAATCACCTCAATGTCCAAGAAATATATGAGCTCCCCCAGATCCTTCATCTCAAACTTCTGTCTAACAAGATCTTTACATCAAAGATCTCTGCATCATGGTCCCCCGTAAAATGATCAAGTCATCTACATAGAAGATGACAACAAGCACAACTCCTCTATGACTGTGTCTCGCATACAGCGAGGAATCTGCATTGGCTACATGAAAGCCAATAGTGATAAGATATTCAGAAATCTTGTCAGACCATGCTCTTGGTGCTTGTTTTAAGCCATACAAGGCTTTCTTCAACCTGCAAACATGCTCGAGGTGACTCACATCCTCATAACCAAGTGGCTGCAACATATACTCCTCTTCCTGCAAATCCCCATGCAAGAATGCTTGTTTTAAGCCATACAAGGCTTTCTTCAACCTGCAAACATGCTCGAGGTGACTCACATCCTCATAACCAAGTGGCTGCAACATATACTCCTCTTCCTGCAAATCCCCATGCAAGAATGCATTCTTTACATCCATCTGATGTAAAGACCATTTCTTTGACGCAGCCACTGCTATCACAACTCTCACTGTTGCCATCTTGGCAACTGGGCTGAAAGTTTCCTCATAATCAATGCCATATATCTGCGCATATCCTTTGGCCAATCTAGCCTTGTACCTACTTATGCTTCCATCACTGTTATGTTTTACTTTGTACACCCACTTGCATCCAATGGCTTTCTTGCCTTGCAATTGCACTAAATCCCAAGTCTCATTTCCATATAGTGCATCCATCTCCTCATCCATAGCTTTCTCCCAACACACATTTCCAACAGCCTCATCAATGCATGTGGGCTCTACAACTTGCACAACCTTTGCCATGTATGCATAGTGATGTGCCACATAACCATCATAGGTAAACCTCTGCACAGGGTTCTTCACTTTCCCAGATCTTCGATTCATGGCTTCGATAGCCTTCTTTACACCAGGTGTTCTCATAGCTGGGATCCCAAGCTCCTCATCAAGGCTCATCTCTGAGCCACTAGACTCTCCATCAACATGAGAATGCCCTGCAGAAATGTCAGGCATACTAAGGGGCTCAACCACTTTCTCTTTTCTTTTACGTGATGTACTAATCACATCTGCAGGACTGGTATTATGACACAGCCTGCCACTCCATGGTCTATCAACTGAACCACTAGATGAGGACTCTCCTGGTCCACTCAAAGACTATGATTGTTGACTTGCATTTTGTGCTACCACATTTCCACTCACATCAGCCCCAACAGCTTCTTTTTCAGCAGCATACCAGATGCTCATCTCATCAAAGACAACATCCCTACTTACCCTCAACTCACGTGTAGCAGGGTTATAACACCTGTATCCCTTTTCCTCAAGGGAATATCCAATAAACACACATTTTTCAGCTTTTGGATCCAGATTAGTTCTCAGCTCATAAGGCACATGCACATATGCAATGCATCCAAAGACTTTTAGATGAGACAAGTCGGGTTTTCTACCAGTAAACCTCTCCTCTGGAGTTACATCATGTATGGCTGTAGTTGGAGTCCTGTTCATGATCTAAACTGCTATAGAAACAGCCTCAGCCCAATAGCTATGCGGCATATTTTTCTCTTCCATCAATGCTCGAGCAATCTCTGCAATGTGCCTGTTTTTCCGCTCAACAACTCCATTTTGCTACGGAGTGTATCTGCATGTAAACTATCTCCTAATACCATTTTTCTTCAAAAATTCAAAGAACTCATTGGAGAAGTACTCTCCCCCTCCATCTGACCTCAGGCACTTTACAGATTTCCATGTCTGCTTTTCAACCATAACTCTGAAATTCTGAAAGTCAGTGAACACCTCACCCTTCTCCTTCATGAAGTATACCCACACTTTCCTTGTGTGGTCATCAATAAATGTCACATAATAATACCTGCAGCCTCCCTCAGACATCTGAATGCACAACATCCAGTGCATTTCTACTCACATATCTGTTACGTGGAAATACATGCTTTGTTTGCTTTTCCAAATTAGCATGCTTCACATATTTTTTGCATATCTTCAACTTTAAACTTTGGCAACCCTGTCACAATTCCTTTAATCTGCATAGACTTCATTCTCTGCACATTCACATGTCCAATTCTTTTATGCCAAATGTCTGTGTCTGTAACTGTAAGATTCCTCCTCAGCCTCTCAGGATGTCCAATATCTTCCCTTGTAGTCAAATCTCTTTTCAGAAATATAAAAGATCTTGTTTTTACCAGTTTTGGCCTAGAGAGAGAAAATCTTTTAGAGAGTGATAATTCAGTTTTTAAATATTTTTGGATGGAAAAATATCTCTTCTTATTAAAATAAGTTCCCCCGAAACAAAAGTTCAAAAAGATTTTCAGAAGTGCATTAGAAATCAAGTATAATCTGTTCAAGAGGCCTTATCCTAAGGGTCAAGATTTTTTCGAAATTTTAAATTAAGGTTCCTATGGGCCAATAAGATCAATCCATGTGTGGGGGAGGAGATAAATCCAATTTGTAAAAGAAAAATACCCAAAAATGAGTAAATGCTCACATAAGATGAAGAGTTGACTATGTACAAGGGTTATTAGTAAAAAACTATGAGTATTACTAAAAAAATGAGATATTTTGGGTATAATGATTCCAATTTGACACATGTGTAAGGAAGGGGAGTCCCTTCAAGGAGGCGCCTACTTCACATGTTTGAATGAGTTTTAAACTCAAAAATAATGTGATATTTTTATCTCTCCTCTCTCTTAGATCAAACCGAATCAAAAAGGAACCAAATCAAATAAAAAAGGAACCAAACTAGGTCCAAACCGAATCAAAAAGGAACCAAATCAAATCAAAAAGGAACCAAATCAAATAAAAAAGGAACCAAACTAGGTCCAAATCTAGTCCAAATTTAACCAAACTGAATCTGGAAAATTCTAGAGATCAGTTGGTCTTGGTTAGAGCCTCCTCTCCTATAAATAGAACTGAGCCCTTTGTAAAAAAATAAGAGAATTATACAACACCTCACCCTTCTCCTTCATGAAGTATACCCACACTTTCCTTGTGTGGTCATCAATAAATGTCACATAATAATACCTGCAGCCTCTCTCGGACATGGTCTTCGTAGAACCCCATACATCTGAATGCACAACATCCAGTGCATTTCTACTCACATATCTGTTACATGGAAATACATGCTTTGTTTGCTTTCCAAATTGGCATGCTTCATATATTTTTTGCATACCTTCAACTTTAAACTTTGGCAGCCCTATCACAATTCCTTTAATCTGCATAGACTTCATTCTCTGCACATTCACATGTCCAATTCTTTTATGCCAAATGACTGCGTCTGCAACTGTAAGATTCCTCCTCAGCCTCTCAGGATGTCCAGTATCTTCCCTTGTAGTCAAATCCCTCTTCAGAAGATCTTGTTTCTACCAGTTTTGGCCTAGAGAGAGAAAATCTTTTAGAGAGTGATAATTCAATTTTTAAATATGTTTGGATGGAAAAATATCTCTTCTTATTAAAATAAGTTCCCCCGAAACAGAAGCTCAAAAAGATTTTCAAAATGTGCATTAGAAATCAAGTATAATCTGTTCAAGAGGCCTTATCCTAAAGGTCAAGATTTTTTTGAAATTTTGAATTAAGGTTCCTATGGGCCAATAAGATCAATCCATGTGTTATTCTCATTTAAAATGAATTTATGCATAGGAAGATGCATAAAAGATTGATTTTTATTTTGAAAGTGTTATTCTCATCAGAATGGAATTTATGCATAGTAAAATGCATACAAGATTTATTTTTATTTTGAAGTGTTATTCTCATTAAAATGGAATTTATGCATAGTAAAATGCATAAAAGGTTTATTTTTAATTCGAAAATATTATTTTCCTTAAAATTGAATTTATGCCTAAATAGATGCATAAAAGGATTTTTATAAAAGTGTTATTCCTACTAAAGTTATCTTTATGCCTAATTAGATGCGTAAAGAATCTTTATATCAAAAAATTAGAATTCTCTTACATTCTATAAATAGATGTGATGAGATGTGATAGGAATCAGATAGATGTAAATGGATGGATGGAAGTGATATGAATCAGATAAATAAAAATGGATAAATGGACGTGATGTCCTGTGAATTAGGATGTGAATGAATGGTATAGGATGGGAAGGAATGTGAATCGTGATATGAATGAATGATAAAGGATGTGAATGAATGACGACATGTGAATCAGATGTGAATGGATGATGTGGTTTGATGTGTGAATGATGTGGGGGGTTGATGTAGATGGATGAATGTGTGAATGTGGATGTGGATGTGGAAATGGATCTATGGATGTGGATGTGGATATGGATGTGGATGTATGAATGTAGATGTGGATATGGATGTATGAATGTGGATGTGAATGGGGATGTGGATGTATGAATGTGGATGTGGAAATGGAAGTGTGGATGTATGAATGTAGATGTGGATGTGGATGTATGAATGTGAATGTGGATGTGCGGATGTATGAATGTAGATGTGGATGTATGGATGTATGAATGTGAATGTGGATGTGGATGTATGAATGTGAATGTGGATATGTGGATGTATGAATGTGAATGTGGATGTATGAATGTGAATGTGGATATGTGGATGTATGAATGTAGATGTGGATGTGGATGTATGAATGTGAATGTGGATGTGGATGTATGAATGTGAATGGGGATGTGGATATGGATGTGGATGTGGATGTGGATGTGGAAATAGATGTATGGATGTGGAAATGGATGTGTGGATGTGGAAATGGATGTGTGGATATATGAATGTGGATTTGAAAATGGATGTATGGATGTGAAAATGGATGTGTGGAATGTGGATGTATGGATGTGAAAATGGATGTGTGGATGTATGAATGTGAATGGGGATGTGGATGTACGAATGTGGATGTGGATGTGTATGTGGAATAATGAATGCGAATGTGTATGTGAAATGATGTGACGTCAACATGAGTGAATGGATGAGATGTGATGGCATGTGAATTGGGATGTGAATAAATGATATGTGATGTGAATGAATCTGATGTGATGAGATGAAAAATGATGTGATTGGATGAGAATGAGTACACATATAAATGGAATGTGGAATAAGTAATGTGGAAAGATAAGAGTTCATTATAGAAACTGTATTTGTAACCTGTTTGTAAATGACTGTTTTATGTCAAGAATGCTAGGGAAGCATTTTGACCGTCTTGTGATTAGGGTCGTGGAGACCTAACTGATAAAGTTGCAACTGCTGACGAAGAGTCAATGGAGGACGTCTCGTGTAGCAAGGTCGGTCTTGACCAACCTCGGTTCGATTTAAATGGTGAGCTTCCGGTATGGTGGATGAGGGACCAAGGAAGCGGCCTATGAGTGAAGCGCTAGGTGACTTGCAAAGGATCCTAGAGGGTGCTGACCATATGGTACTCGGGCTCTCGGTCACCGAAGATACCCACACGTGCGTCGTGGAAGATATTGGAACAACCAGATTCTTTGTTATGTTTGGAACGTGAAGTACATCTGCAAGGTACTTCACTTTGCGATCCTACATAGACAATGGCACATCTCCAAGATGGGCAATTGGATGAGCAGTGTCATCTCTCTGTTTCCACAAAACCTGGTCTTTCAAGGTTTTTCATCTCCTTAAACCACTCCCCATGACTTGTCATATGGTTTGAAGCACCTGAATCAATGCACCATACATCATCTTTATGTGCTGCTTCAATATTTTCAGACATGTCATTAACGACATGCTGCATAACAAACAACCTTTCATTATCCTCATTGTTTCTGCTCAAGGATGCATAGTTGTTTTGCTGCAATTTTCCATTTTGCATGTCAGCCTACTTCTTATAACAATCTGCCTGCACATGTCCAGGCTTACCACACAGTAAAAGCATCCACGTGTATCATTATACTGCCGTTGCCAATTTCCACGACCTCTTTGACTCCCCCTACCTCTGAATTGGCCTCTTTCACCTGCGTGTTGTTGTTGTTGTTGTGAATTCTGGGACTGTTGTTGTTGTTGTTGTTGCTGCTCTGCTGGTTATAATTCTGATTACCTGTTCAGCCACCTCCTTGACCGCGTCCATGACCTCCTTGACCGCGTCCATGACCTCCTCTACCTCGTCCTCTTCCTGAACTTGTGTAGAAGGCATGTTGCTCTGAACTGTTTTTGTTTTGTGAAGACTGTTGGTCTTCACCCAAGCTCTTCTATAATCAACATAGACACCAAATCAACATAGCTCTTCTCTTCTATAATCAACATAGACACCAAATCTGTAAAATTGGGAATATTTTCCCGAGTCTGAATAGACGTCTTGAACGCCTTATATTGTGGCCCGAGACCACGTAGAAAGACAGACTTCCACCTTATCATCATCATCTACTGAAACACCAATAGATGCAAGGGATTCCACAATACCCTTTATCTTCAATGCATAGTCATTTACAGACATACTCTTTTTTTCCACAGTATAAAGTTCATTCTTCAACTGTATCTTTCGCGCCTTGGTATTCGTTTCATAGAGTTTTACCAAGGTGTCCCACTCCTCCTTGGGGGACTTGGCATCCTATATGTGCCCAATCATGGTGTCTTGTATATTGATAGAGAGCCAATACATAACTTTTATGGCTCCTTGGTTCCAATCCTTAAACTC
Organism: Cibotium barometz; assembly: GCF_041138505.1. Lineage (NCBI taxonomy): Eukaryota > Viridiplantae > Streptophyta > Polypodiopsida > Cyatheales > Cibotiaceae > Cibotium > Cibotium barometz. Next base: position 3,463,395 of record NC_141048.1, on the reverse strand, counting down.
TTTCACATCTCTGCAGAGCAGTCGAATATCCGGTGCCTCTTCATGCTCACCTTCTATGTAGTCCCAATAACCCTTTCCCATCAAGAAATTTGTCAGCCTGAACCTCCAAGCATGGAAGTTGTTCTTATCAAGCTTCTCGGCAATAATCTGGGTTATGCCATCATTTGACATCTTGCCAGAGACACAAATTTACTAGAAACAGCACTCTGGTTTGTCCTGCACAAAATGCTGTATTTTCTGTAGCGGTACTGTACTACACTCAAATGCCACACAACCAGTGACATTTGAGTGTATTGTACTACACTCAAATGTCACAACCAGTGACCTCAATGTGCGTACATACACCCAATGGCAACTGTTGACCTCCTTGTGCAACACACAGTGTCTGCACAGTCAATCTATCTTCCTACAGTTCTTAAAATAGAGTTCTGCAGAGAATCGATGACTTACTCGTAGTGCTCAAAATCACCTGCTTTCTAAAAAACGGAGGTCGAGACGCGCCCGAAATGCGTTTTCGGCCCAAAAATTTTGGTCCAATAAGACATTGTAGTTGCCCTATAGCTTTACTCCCGCAAAAAAAGCTCCTCAATTAGAGATCGTTTGCCGATGCCTCCTATAGAGCTCCCGACAGGGTGTAGTCGCCAATACAAATAGGGAAGAGTGGTTGACGCTCTTACCCTCGTACCGCTTCCTGTGCTTCTCTTGCTTGCAGCTCAACCCTTAGCATGAACCAGGCTCTGATACCATGAAAAGATGCAGGGGAGAAGAGAACTTGAGCTCTTGCAAGCACACACATACTCACAAAACCCTAATAGAGAACACACAAGGTGAGAGACTGAAAATCTTCTTCTTCTTCTTCTTCATTCAACACTCAACACACCATAGACAAAGATAAGAGTACACACATATGAAAGGTACTCAACCAAATACATACTAGGGTTCTCTATAGTGTGAACCCAACTAAATGAGCTGGCGCTATAACTATGCCAGTCTCTAGAATGGCTGCCACACAGCCTGTCATCCCACTAGCCGCATATCACCCATGATCTCACCAACCATGCCAGTGGTGTAAGTGTGGGGCCTATCCCCCAGGCGGGTCATCAGTGTCCACCGCCTCACTAGATGAGCTCGATATCTCAACAGTTGTGCAGCCTCCAAATTTTGAAGTGCCTAAAGTCGCCTCTCATCCAAGGTCTCCAGTTGTACTAGGCGTTGGACACGTGTTTATTCTTCATTATTCAAGCGTGCAAAAGATGTGCGAAGGCTTGTGATTTCCAATTCTATTGGCAAAATAGCCTCCATTCCATAAACTAACTGAAAAGGTGTGAAACCAAAAGAGAGTTTGTGAGTTGTCCTATAGGCCCATAGGACCTCTGGCAAATGCACATCCCACTTTCTCTTCATAGTATCCACTAGCTTAGACAAAGATCCACAAAGCAGTCCATTAGTTTTTTCTTCTAAACCATTACATTGGGGATAATAGGGAGTTGACATAGCATACTTTATTTTTAATTTCTGCACCAAAGCTTCAATCAAGTCATTCCTGAAAGACCTCTCCCCATTCGTAAGGATTTCTAATAGGCACCCAAATCGGGCACATATGTATTCCCCCTGAGAAAGGATGCCACATTCTTATTGACCATGGCCTTTGCTTCTGCCCACCTTGTTGCATAATCTGTGGCCACCAATATGTAATACTTCCCATGTGAGTAACGAGGAAGTGGGCCCATAAAATCTAATCCCCACCTTTCAAATGGACCATATGCTGGGATAGGGTTTAAGGGTCCAGGAACCAATTGTTTATGCCCATATGCTGGGATAGGGTTTAAGGGTCCAGGAACCAATTGTTTATGCCCATATGCCTGGCATACTTCACAGCTTCTCCACCACTCATAGACATCCTTGGTTGCTGAGTTGAGGCCAATAATATCCTGTGTTAAGGATCCCCGAGTTGTGCTGGCTGAGGCAAAGTGACCTGAACATTCATGACATAATTCCATAATCCTTTTAGATTCTTCCAGGCTCACTACCCTCCTAAGAATCTTATCCTTACCTTGCTTGTAAAGAACATCCCCTAGAATTGTGTAAGGATGAGCTTTCCTTGTAAGCCTTTGCTTCTGTTGAGGATTCAATCCAGGAGGGAAGTATCTTGTATCTAAATAGTGTGGAACATCTTGGAGCTCAGGCCAACCTGTATCCATTAATGCAAGAATAGCTACTTTGAAAGAAGCCAAAGTTTTAGTAGCCAATTCATCAGCCTTTTGATTATCCTTCATGTTAACATGCACAAATTTACAAAACTCAAAAGCTTCTTTTAACTCTATTGCCCTTTTATACAATTCTTAGAGATTAGGACTCCTTGCCTTATATTCTCGTTTCATTTGTTAGATGACCAATTGCGAATCCCCTTTAACCTCTACCTCTTTAATTCCATCTTTTATGCAATCTTCTAATCCCCAAATCAATGCATTGTACTCAGCCACATTATTTGATATAGCCTTTGGAAATTCCCTACCCTTGGCCAATACCTCTTTTCCTTTTGGATCAAATAAAACTATCCCCCAGCCCCACATTGCCTGGAAGGGCTAAAGGCTCCATCAAAATGCATATTGAAAGCAATTGTTGGTGGTGTCTCCAAATCTCTATATACTTCTTCCTTTGTTCCTGTTCCTTCTTCCTCTTCCTTCCTGGGTAAGCAAATCTGCAAGAGAGGCCCTAGTGGTGTTTTTTGTGTAATAAAAGTGAAAGAGAATTCTTGAAACTCACAAATCTACTTTGCAAACTTCCCTCCTGCAGGATTGGGTTTGCAGACCAAGAATTGTAAAGAAGGTTGATATGTGAGGAAGCAAAAAGGGCAAGGTAACAAGTATGACCTGAACTTCTTTACTGCAAAAACAAGAGACAAACCACCTTTCTCCATTTCACCATACCTCTCCTCGGCATCAATGAGTTATCGGCTTGCATAATACACTGGTTGCATATGCCCTTGCTCTCCCTTTTGCAAGAGTATAGCACCCACTGAGTGTGATGAGACACTTGGGTTCACATAAAAGTCCTCCCTCCACCTAGGAGGCTCCAGAATTGGACTTTAACTCATGCATTCCTTGAGCAAACAAAAAGATTGAATCTGATCGGGCCCCCATTAGAAAGAAACATTCTTCTTTGTCAATAGATTTATAGGATACCTCTTCTCAAAGAACATGTCAACAAAGCATTGGTAATACTTTGTTTTACCCAAAATTCTCCTTACCTCCCTTACATTCATAGATGGTGGGAGGGCCACAATTGCCTGCACCTTCTCAGGATCCATCTCTATGCCTTCTTCTGAGATAACATGTCCCAAGAGAAGTCAGACGGAGAGTTAATATGCCTATTGCAAGGAGCATGGGATCAAGAGACACTTGATCATTGTTCATATTCCTCTAAGCAAAGCGAAAACTTACACAATCATGGAGATAGTGTGGAGTATGCTAAAGGGGAAAGGAATGTCAAATACCTGTTGGGTTGAGGATGCAATTAACATAGTAATGCATATATTTTACAAGAGTTACATGAAGATGCTGAAAACTGGCCTCCTTCTCTAGTAAGAGGCCCTCACTTGCATATTTTAAAACTTTTGAGTGTGATTGTTTACGTATGTTTTAGACTCATCAAGGACTGAAAGGGATGCTAAAAGTAGAGTGTATATGTTTCTAGGGTACAATGTGGAGTCAACGGGTTATTATCAACTCAATAACCGTGAGGCAAGGAAGATCGTGGGGTTAGCTATGACATGGTGTGTTTGTTGGTTACCAACTATATAACCTTGAGGCGAGGAAGATCATGGTTAGCTACAATATGGTTTTTGTGGGAATAACCCCCATCAAGTGGAGGAGGAGTCTCTGTCCACTTTATCCATTAACAACGAAGATGTAGCCCAATAGACACAACCACCAGATTGACTAGCATAAGCTCCCACTCACACTTCAATGTGTGACAAAGGGGAGGTCGGAATCCCTTCCATTAAAGATGGAATGGATGATGTAATTTGAAAATGAATATGCGAGGCCTTTTGCTAAAGCACAAAGGAAAATGCCATATCCAAAGTGGGTGAAGCAGCTTTTTGACAAGAAAGCTCCCTCAGATCTAGACAAAAAGTCAACGTAGTTGTTTGCCAAACAATCAAAGAGATTAGAAGAGAAGAAGAGAGCACATGCACACATTATCAATATGGCCTTAACACCTACTCATCTTGTGCTTACCTTGTATGCAGAGCCTATTGGCAAGATTTTGTTCTTAACCAATCCACCGCTTTTAACATTGTTTTGTACACCCATCCTACCGTATATTTCCCCCTGTGCTGATAGGGAAGTCATAAAGTTTGCATATATACTTGATAAAGGCTAGAAATAGTAGCCTTATACCATTTTTAAGTTATGGTAGGTGAAAAACATTAGCCATTTATATTCAAGTCAATTTTGACATTAAGCAATACACATTCATTCCCTTACAACAATAGAATACTTGTGAGCTCTCTCCCTCTTCTCTACTCTCTTGCTTGCTTGTAATTTTTTAGATTCTTGCTTAGCTTGATTGTTGCTTGCATGGATATGATTTAGTGATTGTGAGCTTATCCTCTACCCACCTCATGTGAGTAAACCATCATGCAAGCCACCTTCTCCCCTTACCACCATCAAGGTGATTGAGGATCTACCTTCACTACCATAGCCATGGAAGTGCTCTGACAAAGGAGAGAGGATGTGGAAGAGACAAGCTAGCGTACTATGACACAAAGTTGGGGTTTTGACTTCGATCGCTTCTTAGAATCAAAACACAACTGTATGAAACCTCACAGCCTCCTCACCTCCCTTTCTCTCCCTAGGTTAAGATAAAGATAAACACATCAAAGGTGAGATCATAATTCATGGAAGGAAAGATGAAATGCTCAGGAGAAGCAAAAATGCAATTCTTTGTTGGAAGAAAATCTTCCGACTCAGGATTATGTGAACGGAAAGTAATCCAATACCATGTGGTGACCTAATCACCTCAATGCTCAAGAAATATCTGAGCTCCCCCAGATCCTTCGTCTCAAACTTCTGTCCTAACAAGATCTTTACATCAAAGATCTCTGCATCATGGTCCCCCGTAATGATCAAGTCATCTACATAGATGACAACAAGCACAACCCCTCTATGACTATGTCTCGCATACAGCGAGAAATCTGCATTGGCTACATGAAAGCCAATAGTGATAAGATATTCAGAAATCTTGTCAGACCATGCTCTTGGTGCTTGTTTTAAGCCATACAAGGCTTTCTTCAACCTGTAAACATGCTCAAGGTGATTCACATCCTCATAACCAGGTGGCTGCTGCAACATATACACCTCTTCCTGCAAATCCCTATGCAAGAATGCATTCTTTACATCCATCTGATGTAAAGACCATTTCTTTGACACAGCCACTGCTATCACAACTCTCACTGTTGCCATCTTGGCAACTGGGCTAAAAGTTTCCTCATAATCAATGCCATATATCTGTGCATATCCTTTGGCTACCAATCTAGCCTTGTACCTACTTATGTTTCCATCACTGTTATGTTTTACTTTGTACACCCACTTGCATCCAATGGCTTTCTTGCCTTCAGGTAATTGCACTAAATCCCAAGTCTCATTTCCATATAGTGCCACATTTCCAACAGCCTCATCAATGCATGTGGGCTCTACAACTTGCACAACCTTTCCCATGTATGCATAGTGATGTGCCACATAACCATCATAGGTAAACCTCTGCACAGGGTTCTTCACTGTCCCAGATCTTCGCAGCTTTTCATTCATGGCTTCCATAGCCTTCTTTACACCAGGTGTTCTCATAGCTGGGATCCCAAGCTCCTCATCAAGGCTCATCTTTGAGCCACTAGACTCTCCATCAACATGAGAATGCCCTGCAGAAATGTTAGGCATACTAAGGGGCTCAACCACTTTCTCTTTTCTTTTACGTGATGTACTAATCACATCTGCAGGACTGGTATTATGACGCAGCCTGCCACTCCATGGTCTATCAACTGAACCACTAGATGAGGACTCTCCTGGTCCACTCAAAGACTATGATTGTTGACTTGCATTTTGTGCTACCACATTTCCACTCACATCAGCCCCAACAGCTTCTTTTTCAGCAGCATACCAAATGCTCATCTCATCAAAGACAACATCCCTGCTTATCCTCAACTCACGTGTAGCAGGGTTATAAAACCTGTATCCCTTTTCCTCAAGGGAATATCCAATAAACACACATTTTTCAGCTTTTGGATCCAGATTAGTTCTCAGCTCATCTGGCACATGCACATATGCAATGCATCCAAAGACTTTTAGATGAGACAAGTCAGGGTTTCTACCAGTAAACCTCTCCTCTGGAGTTACATCATGTATGGCTGTAGTAGTTGGAGTCCTATTCATGATGTAAACTGCTATAGAAATAGCCTCAGCCCAATAGCTATGCGGCATATTTTTCTCTTCCATCAATGCTCGCGCAATCTCTGCAATGTGCCTGCTTTTCCGCTCAACAACTCCATTTTGCTACGGAGTGTATCTGCATGTAAACTATCTCCCAATACCATTTTTCTTCAAAAATTCAGAGAACTCGTTTACCATTTATTTTCTTGGATCTCAATTATCATGGAAATTCCTCTTTTTGCAAAAAATAAATTTACCAAAAATTTCTCCTTTTCCATTTAATTACTGAATTCTCAAATATCATGGGAATTCCTCTTTTTGCATAAAAATAAATTTACCAAAAATTCATCTCTTTCCATTTAATTACTTGATCCTCAAATATCATGGGAATTCCTCTTTTTGCATAAAAATAAATTTACCAAAAATTCCTCTTTTTCCATTTAATTACTTGATTCTCAAATATCATGAGAATTTCTCTTTTTTAATTAACTATTTATGCATAAACATTAAAATTTTATTTCCCATGAATATGATGAAAATCATTCTTTTAGCATAGGATGTCCAATCCTAGAATATGGTAGGAAGTCCTCTTTTAGCATTATGCATAAAAATCAGATATGTGTTAATTTCTAAAAATTTTACCATAGCTTTGCTGCTATTACAGATAATTTTTAATTTTTCTAGAAAAGAATAAGACTTTGTAATACAATTATGATAGAAGAACTATCCTTGAACTTAAATCCAAATTATGGAATTAAATCATAATTTTACCATAATTTTACTAACATAAAAACATAAAAATACTATTTTCTTAACCTCTAGCTTAACAAGCTTAGAGTTTGGTTTTGAACTAAGAATTTATCAATGAGAAGTACTCTTTTTCTAAAGAATTAGCCATAGGAATGACTATTCTTTTGGGAGAGAGAGATATACATAAAAAGCATTCAAAATAAGCATAAAGATTAACTTTTTTTATGATTAATCATTAAAGTTCTTAGAGAAAATTTGATTTGCATTAAAAACAACTAATTAGAAACTTCTCAAGCTTGAGAGGGGTTGAGAAGTGAAATCATTTGAGAATATTAACAAAAACCATGAAATTCCTTCTTAGCTCTAGGTTTGGCTTGCTTCTTTTTCTAGAAGTGAAGCCCCCAACCAATCAATTGGTTTAGTGAGTTGAGAAGAAAGCTCCAAGAGTTGTTGAAGAGAGAGAGAAGCTCCAAGTTCTCCAAAAGTAGAGGATTTTTAAGGAATAATAGAAAATATCATTATTTTAATGTAATACTGGCATGGTATAGTTCACAGATTTTTTACAAAAGACTAAGGATCTATTTATAGGTGAGGGAAGCCACTAACCAAGTCCAACTGGGTTCTAGAATTTTCCAGGTTTAGTTTGACTCAATTTGGACAAGATTTGGACCAATTTGGCTCCCTTTCTGATTTGGTTTGATCCAGGAGAGAGGAGAGATAAAAATATCACAATTTTTTTGAATTAAAAACCCTTCCACATGTGTGAAATAGGTGCCTACCTCAAGAGTCCCCCTCTCCTTACCAAGGTGTCAAAATGCATCATTATTCCAAAATATCTCCTTTTTTTTAGTAATATCTCTTATTTTTTAACTAATAAACCTTGTACTCAGTCAACTCTTCATCTTATGTGAGCATTTACTCATTTTTGGGTATTTTCTTTTATTCTTTGGATTTATCTCATCCCAACACTTGGATTAATCCTATTGGCCCCCATAGGAATCTTAATTGGGGCCATAATCTAGAAATTTCTAAAAATGTAAACCCTTAGGCTAAGGTCCTTTATACACATTTTCAATTAATTCCAAATGCATCTTGAAAAATTCATTTTGAATTTCTATTTCAAGGTAATCCATTTTAGACACTAGGAGGATTTTTATATCCAAAGATATCTTAATTTTGGATTATCTCTCTCTAGACATTATCTCTCTCTAGGCCAAAATAGGGTAAAATAAGATCTTTCTTTTATTTCAGAGAGGGGAATAATTACAAGAATAGAAGGGGAGGTTCTTACACCTTTACACCTTAAAAGTTGGAGGGAGGAATCTTACAATATAATCCAAAGATAGCACTTTATTTCCATAAACATGTTATTGAAGAACAACAGCTTCTAACCACTTCATTGTATCAATGAGTTCATGCTGCTTTGAAATAATATTGAGCATAAAACATTTTTGACTTGGTCAAACAAAAATTACCTTTGCATGTAAGTTTTATCTCAATGAAATCAATCATGTTTTTCAGTTTTGATTTTGGGTGTATGCATATACACAAGTATTCTGATTTTTTGGGTGTACAATCATAAGCATGCATAAACACGTGTTCCAATTCTTAGGTGTGAAATCATAAGCACATATATAAAAATATGTTTCAACCTATCAAGAAGTCTACCCTAGTTTAACCTTCAGCTTTTGATGGTCCTTGTAAGATAATTCAAATCTTCCTTGTTGGGTATGCTCCTACATATAAGGCATATACTTTTCCTTGATGGTGCTTGTAAGATAATTCAAATCTTCCTTGTTGGGTATGCTCCTACATATAAGGCATATACTTTTCCTTGCTTGCAATCAATGGTGCCTACCATCATCTTTAAAGAGAATCTTCAAAGAAAACATTTTTGAAGTACCTTAATGTTATAATTAAAAAAACATTGTTAAAATGTTAGACTTTCTACAAGACATGGATAAATGGCCTTCTAACATATTGTAACCTATGGCCAATTAATGGATGCAAAAAAGGAGGTAAAAAGTTAGATACTATTCGAATTAGGCAATTTGGACGGAACATCTTAAAGTAAAAGAATATAGCAATCACTTACAAGAGGATAAGATACATGGGATTTGCTTTTTGATAAGAGATTAAGAGAAATTAATCATTATTTAATGGCCAAAAGTAAAAACAGAGATACACAAATAATTATAGTTTTAAATCCATATAAACTATACAAAAGAGGATTACATAGGTACGTAGAGCTTGAAGAGAGCTTTACGCCTATATAAAAACTTTTAAAAACGGGCAACCGAGCGAAAAGTTATGAGCATTTTACTACAAGACTATAAAACTGCCAAAATTCACCTAAAAGTTAGCAACTTTGGAAGAAATTCTGATCATCAATGAAGTTAAGGATTAATAAATTAGTTACATGAGTGGAAAGAGCATATAAAGATTAAGAGAAATTAATCATTATTAAGAAGAAATAATGGCCAAAAGTAAAAACAGAGATACACAAAGAATTATAGTTTTAAATCCATATAAACTATACAAAAGAGGATTACATAGGTACGTAGAGCTTGAAGAGAGCTTTACGCCTATATAAAAACTTTTAAAAACGGGCAACCGAGCAAAACGTTATGAGCATTTTACTACAAGACTATAAAACTGCCAAAATTCACCTAAAAGTTAGCAACTTTGGAAGAAATTCTGATCATCAATGAAGTTAAGGATTAATAAATTAGTTACATGAGTGGAAAGAGCATATAAAGAGCTTCCTAGCCATATGATCAATTTTAAAAACGAATGCCCAAGTGATGGGTTGAAATTTAGGTATTAGACCATAAAAACTGCACTTCCCTTTCTTTGCATGAAACCTCAATTTTCACATAGCCTCTTGCCTTTTATCTCCTTCATGATTCAAGCTAGAGGGTAAGGGTTAACATTGCTCAACAGGGATTTACCTATGGTCTCCAAAGTCTTTCCACATGCTCATTACTGCTAAAACCATTGGTACCTCCAAAGGAGGGCGGCAATAAGGCAAGGGCTACCTTGAGAAGTCACAGGCCGACCAAGATAATAACTCCTTATCCCACTTATCATGAATCATCAAAGAGGTCCAAAATTGGGTTAAGCATGAGGAGCTAATGCTAAATGAGACATTCACATGTAAAGAGAGTGTTTGAATAAGGGTTTGAAGATAAGAGAATGGCAATGATACAAAATGTTCAATTGAGGAGGCTTCATTCATTGATTTGAAAAAGGGAGAGGAGGGCTCCTTTTATAGGTGGAGAATCACCCTCTCTTCCATTGTTACAAATTACAACATAAAAATCTTCAACCCTTCAGTGACATAAGGGTAGATGTCACCATCAATTGTCCTCTTAGGCTAAGTCTTCTACTGATTATTAAATTGAAGACTTTTTGACTTTGAAAGTGTCCGCATATCACCCATGATCTCACCAACCATGCCTGTGGTGTAAGTGTGGGACCTACCCTAAGGCGGGTCATCTCAGTGTCCACCGCCTCACTAGATGAGCTCGATATCTCAACACTCCCCCTCCTCGAGCTCAACTCCATCTCATGTACACCAAGCGAAGCCCTGAATGTCTGGAGCTTCTCTGTACACCCAATGCTTTGGTGAAGATGTCAGCTACCTGATCTTGTGTGTGCTGACATAAACAAGGTCAAGGTCTCCTGCCAAGACCTTCTCTCTGACAAAATGATAGTGGACCTCTATATGCTTTGTACGAGCATGAAAAACTGGGTTCGTGGCCAAGTGTATACTGCTAATGTTGTCACAGAAAATGACAACTTGTCTATCCACTGATAGACCCAAATCTGCAAGTAGCTTTCTCAACCAAGCTACCTCACATGCTGCCATAACAGCTCCTCTGTATCCAGTACTAGCTGTACTAGATACAGCAATCGTAGGCTGCTTCTTGCTGCTCCAAGTCACAGCAGCACTCCCCAAGGAAAACATGAAGCCACTAGTAGATCTTCTATCTGAGATACTACCAGCCCAATTAGCATCTGTGTACCCATGTACACATATCTCTATCCCAGTTTCATAAAATAGTCCACAATGCAAAGTAGACCTCACATACCTCAGTATATGTGTCTCAATGCATCCAAGTGCAGCATCCGAGGAACCTGCATAAACTGACTCACCAACCCAATAGCATAGCTCAAATCTAGCCTGGTGATCGTCATGTAGATCAAGCTTCCTACTATGTGCCTATACATAGTAGGATCCTCCAAAATCTCTCCTGAGTCTGCACTCAACTTGCCATTCTGATCCAATGGCACTAAGATAGGCTCACAGCCTGTCATACCATACTTGGACAACATGTCCAAGCCATACTGTCTCTGCAATAATCTAATACCATGTGGTGACCAAATCACCTCAATGCCCAAGAAATATCTGAGCTCCCCCAGATCCTTCATCTCAAACTTCTGTCTAACAAGATCTTTACATCAAAGATCTCTGCATCATGGTCCCCCGTAATGATCAAGTCATCTACATAGAAGATGACAACAAGCACAACCCCTCTATGACTGTGTCTCGCATACAGCGAGAAATCTGCATTGGCTACATGAAAGCCAATAGTGAAAAGATATTCAGAAATCTTGTCAGACCATGCTCTTGGTGCTTGTTTTAAGCCATACAAGGCTTTCTTCAACCTGCAAATATGCTCGGGGTGACTCACATCCTCATAACCAGGTGGCTGCAACATATACACCTCTTCCTGTAAATCCCCATGCAAGAATGCATTCTTTACATCCATCTGATGTAAACACCATTTCTTTGACGCAGCCACTGCTATCACAACTCTCACTATTGCCATCTTGGCAACTGGGTTGAAAGTTTCCTCATAATCAATGCAATATATCTGCGCATATCCTTTGGCCAATCTAGCCTTGTACCTACTTATGCTTCCATCACTGTTATGTTTTACTTTGTACACCCACTTGCATCCAATGGCTTTCTTGCCTTCAGGCAATTGCACTAAAAATCCCAAGTCTCATTTCCATATAGTGCATCCATCTCCTCAACCATAGCTTTCTCCCAACACACATTTTCAACAGCCTCATCAATGCATGTGGGCTCTACAACTTGCACAACCTTTGCCATGTATGCATAGTGATGTGCCACATAACCATCATAGGTAAACCTCTGCATAGGGTTCTTCACTCTCCTAGATCTTCACAGCTTTTCATTCATGGCTTCCATAGCCTTCTTTACACCAGGTGTTCTTATAGTAGCTGGGGTCCCAAGCTCCTCATCAAGGCTCATCTCTGAGCCACTAGACTCTCCATCAACATGAGAATGCCCTGCAGAAATGTCAGGCATACTAAGGGGCTCAACCACTTTCTCTTTTCCTTTACGTGATGTGCTAATCACATCTGCAGGACTGGTATTATGACGCAACCTGCCACTCCATGGTCTATCAACTGAACCACTAGATGAGGACTCTCCACCAGGTCCACTAAAAGACTATGATTGTTGACTTGCATTTTGTGCTACCACATTTCCACTCACATCAGCCCCAACAGCTTCTTTTTCAGCAGCATACCAACTGCTCATCTCATCAAAGACAACATCCCTGCTTACCCTCAACTCACGTGTAGCAGGGTTATAACACCTGTATCCCTTTTGCTCAAGGGAATATCCAATAAACACACATTTTCCAGCTTTTGGATCCAGATTAGTTCTCAGCTCATCTGGCACATGCACATATGCAATGCATCCCCAAAGACTTTTAGATGAGGAAAATCAGGTTTTCTACCAGTAAACCTCTCCTCTGGAGTCACATCATGTATGGCTGCAGTTGGACTCCTGTTCATGATGTAAACTGCTATAGAAACAGCCTCAGCCCAATAGCTATGCAACATATTCTTCTCTTCCATCAATGCTCGCGCAATCTCTGCAATGTGCTTGTTTTTCCGCTCAACAACTCCATTTTGCTGCGGAGTGTATCTGCATGTAAACTATCTCCCAATACCATTTTTCTTCAAAAATTCAGAGAACTCATTGGAGAAGTACTCTCCCCCCCCCCCATCTGACCTCAGGCACTTTACATATTTCCATGTTTGCTTTTCAACCATAACTCTGAAATTCTGAAAGTCAGTGAACACCTCACCCTTCTCCTTCATGAAGTATACCCACACTTTCCTTGTGTGGTCATCAATAAATGTCACATAATAATACCTGCAGCCTCCCTCAGACATGGTCTTCGTAGAACCCCATACATCTAAATGCACAACATCCACCAGTGCATTTCTACTCACATATCTGTTACGTGGAAATACATGCTTTGTTTGCTTTTCCAAATTGGCATGCTTCACATATTTTTTGCATACCTTCAACTTTAAACTTTGGCAGCCCTTTCACAATTCCTTTAATCTGCATAGACTTCATTCTCTGCACATTCACATGTCCAATTCTTTTATGCCAAATGTCTGTGTCTGCAACTGTAAGATTCCTCCTCAGCCTCTCAAGATGTCCAGTATCTTCCCTTGTAGTCAAATCTCTCTTCAGAAATATAAAAGATCTTGTTTCTACCAATTTTGGCCTAGAGAGAGAAAATCTTTTAGAGAGTGGTAATTTAGTTTTTAAATATTTTTGGATGGAAAAATATCTCTTCTTATTAAAATAAGTTCCCCCGAAATAGAAGTTCAAAAAGATTTTCAGAAGGTGCATTAGAAATCAAGTATAATCTGTTCAAGAGGCCTTATCCTAAGGGTCAAGATTTTTTCGCCGCGAAATTTTAAATTAAGGTTCCTATGGGCCAATAAGATCAATCCATGTGTGGGGAGGAGATAAATCCAATTTGTAAAAGAAAAATACCCAAAAATGAGTAAATGCTCTCTTGGATCAAACCGAATCAAAAAGGAACCAAACCGAATAAAAAAGGAACCAAACTAGGTCCAAATCTAGTCCAAATTCAACAAAACTGAATCTGGAAAATTCTGAAAATCAGTTGGTCTTGGTTAGAGCCTCCTCTCCAACCCTTTGTAAAAAAATAGGAGAATTATACTATGCCAAAATTATGCTGAAATAATGATAATTTTTACTATTCTTTAAAATTCTCTCCAAATTGAAGAAATTGGAGCTTCCCTCCTTCTTCAATCTCCATTGGTGGCTCCATCAACATACCAAACCAATTGATTGGTTGGAAGCCTCTATCGTGATCAAAGAATCAAGCAATTTGTAAGGTAAAGGGTGAATTTTGATCTTTTTCTATAATTTCTCAATGTTTCTCTCTTCTCAACCCCTCTCAAGCTTGAGAAGCTTAATTGGAATGGCTTTTTAATGCTATTGAAGTTAATTGATGAATGGTAGTAAGGAAATACATAAATTCCCATTTATGCTTAATTTTAATGGTTTTTATGATTTTTGTCTTCTCTAAAATGATTATGATGTTATGCCTCATTGAAAAAAAGGCATTCCTCTCTCTTCTTTAGTAAATCCAACCATTCTTTATCCTAGATTAATGATTAATGGATAAAATTAAGTTTTTCATAATGTTTCTCTTTGATAAGTAGAAAATGTTTACATTAGAATGATTTAAATACTCTTGGTGAACTTCTAATTAATTTTAGAGAATTAAAAATTGAAAAATGGTCAGCCATACAAAGGAGGTTATGGCAAAATTTTCTAAAATTGTGTAAAATAAGTTTTACTTTTTTAGAGTACTTCCCATCCTATATGTATTCTTAAAGTGTTAATTTTCATCCTAGGTGTAAGAAAATGCATACTAAAAATATTTTATTAAAAAAGTGTTACTTTCTTTAAAATTAAATTCTATGCATAGAAGGAAGCATATTGAAATTGTTATTTTGATTATAAAAGTGTGGTTTTTCTCATAAATGATTTTTATGCATAAATGGATGCATAAAAGAAATTATTTTACATTAAAAGAGTGATTTTCATCATAAATGATTTGTATGCATAAACATATGCATAAAAGATATTTTTTATATTAAAAGTGTAATTTTCATCATAAATGATTTTTATGCATAAATGGATGCATAAAAGAAATTTTTTATATTAAAAGAGTGATTTTCATTCATAAATGATTTGTATGCATAAACATATGCATAAAAGATATTTTTTTATATTAAAAGTGTGATTTTTATCATAAATGATTTTTATGCATAAATGGATGCATAAAAGAAATTCTTTTATATTAAAAGAGTTATTTTTATCATAAATGATTTGTATGTATAAACATATGCATAAAAGATTTTTTTATATTAAAAATGTGATTTTCATCATAAATGGATTTTATGCATAAATTAGATGCAGAAGAGAAATTCTTTTATTCTAAAAGTGTAATTCCTACTAAATTGGATTTATGCATGGAAAGATGCATAAAGAATTTATTTTAATCCAAAAGTGTTATTCTCATCAATTTTGATTTTATGCATAGAATGATGCATAAAGAAATCTATTTTTAGTTCAAAAGAGTTATTTTCATTAATTTTGATTTTATGCATAGGAAGATGCATAAAAGATTGATTTTTGATTCAAAAGTGTCATTCTCATTTAAAATGAATTTATGCATAGGAAGATGCATAAAAGATTGATTTTTATTTTGAAAGTGTTATTCTCATTAGAATGGAATTTATACATAGTAAAATGCATAAAAGATTTATTTTTATTTTGAAGTGTTATTCTCATTAAAATGGAATTTATGCATAGTAAAATGCATAAAAGGTTTATTTTTAATTTGAAAATGTTATTTTCCTTAAAATTGAATTTATGCCTAAATAGATGCATAAAAGGATTTTTTATAAAAGTGTTATTCCTACTAAAGCAGTCTTTATGCCTAATTAGATGCGTAAAGAATCTTTATATCAAAAAATTAGAATTCTCTTATATTCTATAAATAGATGTGATGAGATGTGATAGGAATCAGATAGATGTAAATGGATGGATGGAAGTGATATGAATCAGATAAATAAAAATAGATGAATGGACGTGATGCCCTGTGAATTAGGATGTGAATGAATGGTATAGGATGGGAAGGAATGTGAATCGTGATATGAATGAATGATAAAGGATGTGAATGAATGACGACATGTGAATCAGGTGTGAATGGATGATGTGGTTTGATGTGTGAATGATGTGGGGGGTTGATGTAGATGGATGAATGTGTGAATGTGGATGTGGATGTGGAAATGGATGTATAGATCTGGATGTGGATGTATGAATGTAGATGTGGATATGGATGTATGAATGTGGATGTGAATGGGGATGTGGATGTATGAATGTGGATGTGAAAATAGAAGTGTGGATGTATGAATGTAGATATGGATGTGTTGAAAGAACGGTAGAGGAGGAGGAGACACACACACAGGAGCAAACCCTAATGTATATTGCAAACCCTAACCATAGAGGGAAGCCATGTCCACTCTCACACAAAGCATAATGCACTAATCCATAATCCACACAACACACAATGAGTTGTGTCCACACTCTACTAACCCTAGCTAATGTCCACACACTATGACCAGCTGGACACGCGGTCATTTATGTCTCACACATGTTCCTACCTAATCTGCCAGCACATAGCATAGCTGGCTCACACTGACATATCGAGCTTGAATCTCAACAGCCCCTCTCAAGCTCATGATGTGCTGCCGATGAAGATGTAGGTGAGCTTGGGATATCAAGACTCTCAACACTCCCCCTCAAGCTCATCCCATGTACTCCCAACATAGTCCGGAAGTACTCAAACTTCTCCCTGCTAAGTGGCTTCGTGAAGATATCAGCCACCTGCTCATCAGTCTTCACATAGTGAAGATCAACTGTACCATCCAGCACCTTTTCTCTGACAAAGTGATAATGGACCTCTATGTGTTTGGTCCTCGCATGAAACACTGGATTCTTTGCCAGCTGTATACTGCTCATGTTGTCACAATGTATGACAACTTTCCCATCAAGAGGCTCACATAAATCTGCCAAGAGACTCTTTAACCAAACAGCCTCACAAGTAGCAATGGCTGCACCCCTGTACTCAGCCTCTGTACTGGATAAAGCAACTGTAGGTTGCTTTTTGCTACTCCAACTCACCACAGCACTTCCAAGTGTAAAAGCATATCCACTAGTAGACCTCCTGTCATATGCGCTACCTGCCCAATCAGCATCTGTGTAGCCATGAATGTCCAAGCTTTTACCACTCTCATAAAATAGACCATAATGTGCTGTGGTCTTCACATATCTCATGATGCGTCTCACGGCATCCAAATGTGGTTTCCTGGGGCTCTGCATAAACTGACTGACTAGCCCCACTGCATAACTCAAATCTGGGCGTGTGATAGTCATGTATATGAGACTACCAACCATCTTCCTGTACATGGAAGGATCATCCAATTCCTCGCCATAATCAGCCCTCAACTTCACATTTTGCTCCAATGGTGTACTCATAGGTTTACACCCTGTCATGCCATACTTTGCCAACATATCCAAGGCATATTGGCGCTGTACTAACCAAGTACCTGCATGATCTTTCACCACTTCAATGCCAAGGAAGTATCTCAACTCACCAAGATCTTTCATGTCAAATTTCCCACTTAAAGCTTTCTTGACATGCATCACATCTGCACCATGATCACCTGTAATAATCAAGTCATCCACATAGATGACTAGTAACAATCCCATGCTGTGTCTTCTTCACATACAGTGAAGAGTCTGCTGTAGAAATCTGGAAACCAAGTGAGATAAGATATCTACTCATCTTATCACTCCAGGCACGTGGTGCTTGCTTTAGACCATACAATGCCTTTTTCAACCTGCATACGTAAGTGGGATATCTAGGGTGTACATACCCTTCTGGCTGTGCCATGTATACTTTCTCTTGTAGATCTCCATTCAGAAATGCATTCTTAACATCCATCTGATGCATTTCCCAGCCATTAGCTGCAGCCATAGCAATGACTGCTCTCACTGTGCCCATCTTAGCCACTGGGCTAAACGTCTCATCATAATCCAATCCATGGGTCTGTGCATAACCCTTTGCTACCAATCTTGCTTTATGTCTTTCAATAGAACCATCAGATTTGCACTTCACTTTGTAGACCCATTTACATCCAATAACATTCTTGTCCTTTGGTAGGGCAACCAAATCCCATGTATCATTATGGACCAATGCATCCATCTCTATGTCCATTGCTTTCTCCCATACATGCTCTCCAATAGCCTCTGTGTAGCATGTAGGTTCCACATGCTTTACCATAGATGTCATGTATGCATAGTGCATAGCAAAATCTCTGTATGTCAACCAACAGGATATCTGACCCTCTGGGATCTCCGCAATGCATGCGGGTCACTCTGTACACCTGTGACTCTAGCATGTGGTGGCACATATCTGTCCTGTCTAGCACCAGGTGTGCGTAAAACAGGTATGCCAAGCTCCTCATCCAAACTTTCAGAACTGGATGACTCATATCTTGTGATTCCAATTCCTTCGACTTTCTTTTTGCCTTTATCCATAGCACTACTCCCGGTGCTTACACTCTCATGCCTCAGACGTCCTGACCATGGACGTACACTGCTACTCTCAGCTTCTGCTGTCTGCTGGCCCAGACATAGTAGTAGAACTAGAACTTGCTTGTGATGGCAAGTTCTCATGTACATCAGCCTCAAGTGACTCAATAACACCCTCATCTTTTGCTTTATACCAACTAGCAAGCTCATCAAACACCACATCACGTGAGATGACCACTTGTCTAGTTTGTGGATTATAACACTTGTAGGCTTTTCGATCCTGTGCATATCCCACAAATATACATTTCTCTGCCTTAGGATCCAACTTTCTTCTCCTTTCATCAGGCACATGAACATAAGCTATACATCCAAAAACTTTAAGATGTCCAATGTCTGGCCTGTAACCTGTGAGCCGCATCTCTGGCGTGCTTCCATGAATGGCTGCTGTAGGTGTTTTGTTCAATATGTATACTGCAGTAGCACATGCTTCTGCCCAATAGTAATCTGGCATGCTCTTTTCATTAAGCATTGCCCTTGCCACTTCACATATAACTCTATTCTTTCTCTCAGCTACACCATTCTGCTGAGGTGTATACCTGCAAGTCAATTGTCTCCTTATTCCATGCTTCCTCAAGAAGTGCTCAAAAGCTTTTGAGGTGTATTCACCACCTCCATCTGTCCTCAGACATTTAATCCAACAGCCATACTGCTTTTCTGCAAAAGCTTTGAAATCCATGAATTTTTCCAATACTTCACTCTTCTCCCTGAGAAAGTATATCCATGTCATCCTGCTAAAGTCATCAATGAATGTAACATAGTATAAGCTGCCTTTGATAGATGGGTTTTGTGCAGGACCCCATACATCACTGTGCACGATCTCAAGTGGCCTGTTACTCATATTCCCTTCTCTAGGAAACCTCAATCTTGCCTGCTTCCCAAACTGACAGGCTTCACAAACATGCATATGTCCATCATATTTGAACCTGGGCAATCCATTCACAATGCCTCTTGTTTGCATGTTCTTTAATCTCTGTATATTGACATGGCCAATCCTCTTGTGCCACATATCAATATCCTGTACCACATTCCTGCTCTTTGAGAACATGGCTGATTTTAGCTCAGGAATTCCAGCATCCAGCTTAAACAGTCTTCCTTCTTTCTTGCCTTTAGCAATCACTCTACATCCATGTTTGAAGTCTTCAACAAAGCATCCATGCTCGTTGAATCTAACCTGTAATCCCTGTTCCACCATTTGACCAACTGAGGCCAAGCTTTTAGTGATTGAAGGCACATACAGCACATCTGACATAGACTTTGTCTGACCATTATGCATGACCAATGGTACACTTCCAACATGTGTAATGACATGCTGGGTATCATCACCTGTTTCCACATAGCCTTTGACATCCATTGGCTTCATGTGCTCAAACCATTCACCATGGCATGTCATATGATTTGATGCTCCTGAGTCCATATACCATGTATCATCATTCTCAGCATTTGTTGTCATAGAACCCACAACATGCTTCATGGCAAACAAATGATTTGCAGTTCCATCATTGCTACTTGGCCACCATGTTGTGCATAGTTCCCACCATAATGACCACCACGCTATGCTCTTCCCCCTCTCAAATCATTCTGTTTGCGAAAGCAATCTCTCGCCATATGACCATATTTGCTACAATAATGGCATTCCACATCTTGCATAGAATTTTGTTGGCCTTGCCAACGTCCTCGACCACGGGGGGTACCTCTCCCTCGCTGAGGTGCATAACCACGACCACCTCGAGCACCATAAGAAGGCTGAAAATTCTGTTGTGGAGGTCTATCCTGCCATCCACAACCATTACCACCACGTCCACGTGATGCGAATCTCCCCCTGCCTCTAAAACCTCTCTGCGAGTAAAATGCCTGATTTCTGCCATCATCATGGCTAGTAGATGCATCCAGAAATGAATCACTGAGCTTGATTTCCTCAACCAACAAGAGGGAAACCAACTCATCGAAGTCGGGTAGACCTGTACTCCTCACTGAGATAGATGTATCAAATGATTTGTATTCCTTGCCAAGACCACGCAAGGTAATATCCACCAAATCATCATCAGGCATGGGGGCATTTATTGTGGCCAATGCATCTGCAAACTTCTTGATTTCTTGCACATAATCATGTATGCTCCTTTTATTCCTTTTCACATTGTGTATCTGCTGTCGCAATTGAGACTTGCGAGCACTCGTATCTGTATCAAACATTTTGACCAAAGTATCCCATGCATCTTTGGGATTCTCAGCATCCTGAATGTGTATGAGCATAGCATCAGATATACATATAGACAAATAATGCAGCACTTTGAATGCTCTCTCTGACCATTGCCTGTGAGCAATAAGCTGCTGCTGTGTAGGTTGCCGAGGTAGCTCAGGCTCTGGCTCAGCACCTGTAATGAGATTCCAGAATCCTTTCCCTTTCAAGAAACTCTTTATCCTGTACTTCCATGCCTGGAAGTTCTTCCTATCCAGCTTTTCACCAACAATCTGAACTGGATTGTCAGACATGTTCGCTCAATGCATACACCTTCCGCACACTTCAAATCTGTAAATGAGCCTTCCTCAGCTCAATCACACTCCAATGAATGTTGCAGATACTCCAAGATAGCCAACAAACTCCAAATTTGATGTAGAAAATCAACCTGTAATCATCCGAGATGAGCTGACTCACGCAGTGCGGAACACCCTGTATTGACACGCCTTCCAAGGCTCCAAATCGCAATGTAATGGTGCAATCAAGTCTAGGCAACTTGCATTGACACCTAATGAACCTCAATGTTGAGTATCAACTCCATCTGACATGTGTAATTATCAATTTTTGAAAACCCCTTTTTCTGTTTTTGAAAAAACCAGAAAAACCAGAAAAACCAGTAATGATTTGGCTCTAATTTCTTCAATATTCCACCAAATTGAGCAACTAGGCATTCATTGGCTTAGCAATAGTGTCCATCAACTCCATGTAAGAGGAATTTGTCCAATTGTAAAACACCAAAGATTAATTGCTCAATTAAAATGCTCTGTTTCTCTGCAACCAGTGGACAGCTTGTTTTAATCAGCTCATTCCCAGCTCAATTAAGCATCATTGGCCAAACAAATCACATAGCCCTCTTCTCCAAGATGTAAAGCATCCAATTGCTAAGAGAGTTGTGGAAGATATCAAGCAACAAGTGAGTAATCGACCTCCTCGTGGTGAAAAAACCATAAAAATACCCTGTTTTCTCCTGTCTGGCTGCGCCGCCTGCTGTAGAGCCCTTTGGGAGTGTTTAACTTGCTAATTGAAGAGTGCTACAAGTGCCCAAGACACCTAAGTATGTGTGCAACCCACCAATGGTTGAATTTTCACCAAAAATAGGCTCCAAATGCATCAATTTTGGGCTTCCTCTTCTCTGTTTTGTGAGAGCTCAAAAAACCAGTAATTTCTCTCAATTAAATGCATGTAAATTGCTCCAAAATCACAGTAGGGCTTGCATAAGAGTTGCCAATACATCCCTCATTGTCAGATACATGTTTGCTTTGCCAGAATCACACATATTTTCACCATACATCAATGTTCCCAAGCTTTAATGGAAAGCTTCAAAAACCAGAATTTTTCTTTGCTTTGATTTGCTCTATTTTGCTTTGCCTTTGCCTGTTTCACCTGCAATCCGCTCAAGGATGTTTAGAGGACCTTACCCGATAGGCCAAGCTTTCAGATCTGATAATATTTGGTGTGCTCCAAGCTTCACAGCTCCAATGGCAGCTTCACAGCTTCTTTTCACAGCTTCTTCTTCTCCCTCTTCACTCACTCACTCATAAACCCTAATAAACAGCACAAGGCTCTGATACCATGTTGAAAGAACGGTAGAGGAGGAGGAGACACACATAGGAGCAAACCCTAATGTATATTGCAAACCCTAACCATAGAGGGAAGCCATGTCCACTCTCACACAAAGCATAATGCACTAATCCATAATCCACACAACACACAATGAGTTGTGTCCACACTCTACTAACCCTAGCTAATGTCCACACACTATGACCAGCTGGACACGCGGTCATTTATGTCTCACACATGTTCCTACCTAATCTGCCAGTACATAGCATAGCTGGCTCACACTGACATATCGAGCTTGAATCTCAACAGGATGTGGATGTATGAATGTGAATGTGGATGTGCGGATGTATGAATGTAGATGTGGATGTGCGGATGTATGAATGTGAATGTGGATGTGGATGTATGAATGTGAATGTGGATGTGTGGATGTATGAATGTAGATGTGGATGTGGATGTATGAATGTGGATGCGGATGTGGATGTATGAATGTGGATGCGGATGTGGATGTGGATGTGGATATGGAAATGGATGTATGGATGTGGAAATGGATGTGCGGATATATGAATGTGGATGTGGAAATGGATGTATGGATGTGGAAACGGATGTGTGGATGTATGAATGTGAATGGGGATGTGGATGTACGAATGTGGAATAATGAATGCGAATGTGTATGTGAAATGATGTGACATCGATATGAGTGAATGGATGAGATGTGATGGCATGTGAATTGGGATGTGAATAAATGATATGTGATGTGAATGAATCTGATGTGATGAGATGAAAAATGATGTGATTGGATGAGAATGAGTACACATATGAATGGAATGTGATGAGATGGAAAATGATGTGATTGGATGAGAATGAGTACACATATGAATGGAATGTGGAATAAGTAATGTGGAAAGATGAGAGTTCATTATAGAAACTGTATTTGTAACCTGTTTGTAAATGATTGTTTTACGTCAAGAATGCTAGGGAAGCATTTTGACCGTCTTGTGATTAAGGTCGTGGAGACCTAACTGATAAAGTTGCAACTACTGTGTGACGGAGAGTCAATGGAGGACGTCTCGCATAGCAAGGTCAGTCTTTACCAACCTCGGTTCGATTTAAATGGTGAGCTTCCGCCGGTATGGTGGATGAGGGACCAAGGAAGCGGCCTATGAGTGAAAAGGATCCTAGAGGATACTGACCATACGGTACTCGGGCTCTGGGTCGTCGAAGATACCCACACGTGCATCGTGGAAGATATTGGAATAACCAGATTCTTTGTTATGTTTGGAATGTGAAGTACATCTGCAAGGTACTTCACTTTGCCATCCTACATAGACAATGGCACATCTCCAAGATGGGCAATTGGATGAGCAGTGTCATCCCCTGTTTCCACAAAACCTGGTCTTTCAAGGTTTTTCATCTCCTTAAACCACTCCCCATGACTTGTCATGTGGTTTGAAGCACCTGAATCAACGTACCATACATCATCTTTATGTGTTGCTTCAACATTTTCAGACATGGCATTAACGACATGCTGCATAACAAACAACCTTTCATTATCCTCATTGTTTCTGCTCGAGGATACATAGTTGTTTTGCTGCAATTTTCCATTTTGCATGTCAGCCTACTTCTTATAACAATCTGCCTACACATGTCCAGGCTTACCACAGTAAAAGCATCCACGTGTATCATTATATTGCCTTTGCCAATTTCCATGACCTCTTTGACTCCCCCTGCCTCTGAATTAGCCTCTTCCACCTGTGTGTTGTTGTTGTTGTTGTGAATTCTGGGACTGTTGTTGTTGCTACTGCTGGTTATAATTCTGATTACCTGTTTGGCCACCTCCTTGACCACGTCCACGACCTCCTCTACCTCGTCCTCTTCCTGAACTTGTAGAAGGCCTATTGCTCTGAACTGTTTTTGTTTTGTGAAGACTGTTGGTCTTCACCCAAGCTCTTCTCTTCTATAATCAGCATAGATACCAAATCTGTAAAATTGGGAATGTTTTCTCGAGTCTGAATAGACGTCTTGAACGCCTTGTATTGTGGCCCGAGACCACGTAGAAAGACAGACTTCCACCTTATCATCATCATCTACTGAAACACCAATAGATGCAAGGGATTCCACAATACCCTTTATCTTCAATGCATAGTCATTCACAGACATACTCTTTTTCTCCACAGTATGAAATGCATAGTCATTCACAGACATACTCTTTTTCACCACAGTATGAAGTTCATTCTCTTCAACTGTATCTTTCGCGCCTTGGTATTCATTTCATAGAGTTTTACCAAGGTGTCCCACGCCTCCTTGGGGGACTTGGCATCCTGTATGTGCCCAATCATGGTGTCCTGTATACTGATAGAGAGCCAATACATAACTTTTCTGGCTCCTTGGTTCTAATCCTTGAACTCTTTCACATCTGATCTCCGATATCTCCGGTGCCTCTTCATGCTCACCTTCTATGTAGTCCCAATAACCCTTTCCCATCAGGAAATTTGTCAGTCTGAACCTCCAAGCATGGAAGTTGTTCTTGTCAAGCTTCTCAACAACAATCTAGGTTATGCAATCATTTGACATCTTGCCATACACAAATTTACCAGAAACAGCACTCTGGTTTATCCTGCACAAAATGCTGTATTTTCTGCAGTGGTACTGTACTACACTCAAATGTCACAACAACCAGTGACATTTGAGTGTACTGTACTACACTCAAATGTCACAACCAGCAGTACTGTACTACACTCAAATGTCACAACCAGCAATACTGTACTACACTCAAATGTCACAACCAGCAATACTGTACTACACTCAAATGTCACAACCAGTGACCTCAATGTGCATACATACACCCAATGGCAACTGTTGATCTCCTTGCAACACACAGAGTGTCTGCACAGTCAATCTATCTTCCTGTGGTTCTTAAAACAGAGTTCTGTGCAGAGAATCGATGACTTACCCACAGTGCTCGAAATTGCTTGCTTTCTGAAAAACGGAGGTCGAGACGCGCCCGAAATGCGTTTTTGGCCCAAAATTTTTTGTTCGATAGGGCTTTATAGTTGCCCTATAGCTTTACTCCCATGAAAAAAGCTCCTCAATCAGAGATCGTTGCCGGTGCCTCCTATAGAGCTCCCGACAGGGTGTAGTCGCCAATACAAATAGGGAAGAGTGGTTGAAGCTCTTACCCTCGTACCGCTTCCTGTGCTTCTCTTGCTTGCAGCTCAGCCCTTAGCATGAACCAGGCTCAGCCCTTAGCATGAACCAGGCTCTGATACCATGAAAAGATGCAAGGAAGAAGAGAGCTTGAGCTCTTGCAACAAGCACACACATACTCACAAAACCCTAATAGAGAACACACAAGGTGAGAGGCTGAAAATCTTCTTCTTCTTCAACACTCAACACACCATATACAAAGATAAGAGTACACACATATGAAAGGTACTCAACCAAATACATACTAGGGTTCTCTATAGTGTAAATCCAACTAAATGAGCTAGCGCTATAACTATGCCAGTCTCTATAACTATACTCACAAAACCCTAATAGAGAACACACAAGGTGAGAGGCTGAAAATCTTCTTCATTCAACACTCAACACACCATATACAAAGATAAGAGTACACACATATGAAAGGTAAACCAAATACATACTAGGGTTCTGTATAGTGTGAACCCAACTAAATGAGCTGGCGCTATAACTATGCCAGTCTCTAGAATGACTGTCACACAGCCTGTCATCCCACTAGCCGCATATCACCCATGATCTCACCAACCATGCCAGTGGTGTAAGTGTGGGGCCTATCCCCCAGGCAGGCCATCAGTGTCCACCGCCTCACTAGATGAGCTCGATATCTCAACAGTTGTGCAGCCTCCAAATTTTGAAGTGCCTGAAGTCGCCTCTCATCCAAGGTCTCCAGTTGTACTAGGCATTGGGCATGGCATTGGGCATGTGTTTATTCTTCATTATTCAAGCAAAAGATGTGCGAAGGCTTGTGATTTCCAATTCTATTGGCAAAACAGCCTCCATTGGGCATGTGTTTATTCTTCATTATTCAAGCATGCAAAAGATGTGCGAAGGCTTGTGATTTCCAATTCTATTGGCAAAACAGCCTCCATTCCATAAACTAATTAAAAAGGTGTGAAACCAAGAGAGAGTTTGTGAGTTATCCTATAGGCCCATAGGACCTCTGGCAAATGCACATCCCACTTTCTCTTCATAGTATCCACTAGCTTAGACAAAGATCCACAAAGTAGTCCATTAGTTTTTTCTTCTAAACCAATACATTGGGGATAATAGGGAGTTGACATAGCATGCTTTATTTTTAATTTCTGCACCAAAGCTTCAATCAAGTCATTCCTGAAAGACCTCCCCCCATTCGTAAGGATTTCTAATGGGCACCCAAATCGGGCACATATGTATTCCCCCTGAGAAAGAATGCCACATTCTTATTGACCATGGCCTTTGCTTCTGCCCACCTTATTGCATAATCTGTGGCCACCAATATGTAATACTTCCCATGTGAGGAATGAGGAAGTGGGCCCACAAAATCTAATCCCCACCTTTCAAATGGACCATATGCTGGGATAGGGTTTAAGGGTCTAGGAACCAATTGTTTATGCCCATATGCCTGGCATACTTCACAGCTTCTCCACCACTCATAGACATCCTTGCTGAGTTGAGGCCAATAATATCTTGTGTTAAGGATCCTGAGGCAAAGTGACCTGAACATTCATGACATAATTCCATAATCCTTTTAGATTCTTCCAGGCTCACTACCCTCCTAAGAATCTTATCCTTACCTTGCTTGTAAAGAACATCCCCTAGAATTGTGTAAGGATGAGCTTTCCTTGTAAGCCTTTGCTTCTGTTTTGAGGATTCAATCCAGGAGGGAAGTATCTTGTATCTAAATAGTGTGGAACATCTTGGAGCTCAGGCCAACCTGTATCTATTAATGCAAGAATAGCTACTTTGAAAGAAGCCAAAGTTTTAGTAGCCAATTCATCAGCCTTTTGATTATCCTTCATGTTAACATGCACAAATTTACAAAACTCAAAAGCTTCTTTTAACTCCATTTCCCTTTTATACAATTCTTGGAGATTAGGACTCCTTGCCTTATATTCTCCTTTCATTTGTCGGATGACCAATTACGAATCCCCTTTAGCCTCTACCTCTTTAATTCCATCTTTTATGCAATCTTCTAATCCCCAAATTAATGCATTGTACTCAGCCACATTATTTGATATAGCCTTTGGAAATTCCCTACCCTTGGCCCATACCTCTTTTCCTTATGGATCAAATAAAACTATCCCCCAGCCCCACATTGCCTAGAAGGCCTAAAGGCTCCATCAAAATGCATACTGAAAGCAGTTGGTGGTGTCTCCAAATCTCTATATACTTCTTCCTTTGTTCCTGTTCCTTCTTCCTCTTCCTTCCTGGGTAAGCAAAACTGCAAGAGAGGCCCTAGTGGTGTTTTCTGTGTAATAAAAGTGAAAGAGAATTCTTGAAGCCCACAAATCCACTTTGCAAACTTCCCTCCTTCAGGATTGGGTTTGCGGACCAAGAATTGTAAAGAAGAAACAAGAGACAAACCACCTTTCTCCATTTCACCATTCCTCTCCTCGGCATCAGTGAGCTGTCGGCTTGCATAATACACTGGTTGCATACGCCCTTGCTCTCCCTTTTGCAAGAGTATAGCACCCACTGAGTGTGATGAGACACTTGGGTTCACATAAAAGTCCTCCCCCCACCTAGGAGGCTCCAGAATTGGACTTTAACTCATGCATTCCTTGAGCAAACAAAAAGATTGAATCTGATCGAGCCCCCATTGGAAAGAAACATTCTTCTTTGTCAACAGATTTATAGGATACCTCTTCTCACAGAACATGTCAACAAAGCATTGGTAATACTTTGTTTTACCCAAAATTCTCCTTACCTCCCTTACATTCGTAGGTGGTGGAAGGGCCACAATTGCCTGCACCTTCTCAGGATCCATCTAATCCTTAAACTCTTTTACATCTGCCACCAATAGTTAGATTAATCTCTGGTATCTCCAGTGCCTCCTCATGTTCACCTTCAATGTAGTCCCAATAACCTTTTCCCATCAGAAAATTTATCAATCTAAACCTCCAAGCATGGAAGTTGTTCTTGTGAAGCTTTTCTGCAGCAATCTGGTTTATTCCATCATTTGACATCTTTTTTGTAGCAGCAGCAACACAAATTTACCAAAAACAACACTCTTGCTTGACGACCTGCACAAACTCTTGTATTCTCTGCCAACAGCGGTACTATATTGCACCCAAATTGTCACAACCAGTGACCTCAATTTACATACATACACCCAATGGCAACTTTGAGACCTCTTTGTAGCACACACAGTGTCTTCACAACCAATCACCCTTCTTGTAGTTTCAAAAAATAGAGTTTTGCAGAGAATCAAAACTTACCCGCATTGCCCGCCCATGAACGTATGCGAACTGAAAAACAGAGATACAGACATGCTTGAAACCCGTTTTTGACTCAAAAATTTATCCAACAGACTTTATAGGTTCCCTATAGCTCTTCTCTCACAAAGAAAACTCCTCAATCGGAGTTCATTTGCCAGTGCCTCTCCCGAAGAGCTCCCAACAACAAGGGTGTAGTAGCCAACACAAAGGGGGAAGAATAGATGAAGCTCTTGCCCTTGTACTGCTTCTCTTGCTTGCCACTCAGCCCTTAGCATGAACCAGGCTTTGATACCATGAAAAGATGCAGGGGAGAAGAGAGCTTGAGCTCTTGCAAGCACACACACACACACACAAAACCTAGAAGAGAACACACAAGGTGAGAGGCTGAAAAGTCTTCTTCTTCTTCACACAACAAAAGATGTCTACAAAGAAGATAAAGTGACTAACACACATAATAGAGTATATACAAGCGGTCCATAATGTGAACATGCTAAGAGGAGTGGGTAGATGTGGACTAGTTAGTGTAGTCTAGCTATAGAATCTCTGGCAAACATATATTAGTGCCAGCTACCAAACCCGTCACCAGTGATGTAAATATCGAACGGTCATGCAGGCGCCTCGTGAGTGTCAACTCATGTTGAGCTTGACATCTCAACAACAATATCACCATATTTGAGGGGGGAGAAGGAAAAGGTACTTCTCCCCCACTTTGACATCTTCAATCACATGCCAATATGACCAGGCGAGCGGGGCAAACGAATCTTATGGATGGTATCCACAGTGGCGTTTACGTGCAACATGGTCCCATTAGCTACTTTGGTACCTTTGAACATTAAGAACACTCTTGTCTCTCTTTTGAGTTTGGGAGGCACCATGTAGAAAAGAGGACAAGATGAGAGAGAGAGAGAGAGAGAGAGAGAGAGAGAGAGAGAGAGAGAGAGAGAGAAGTAAGAGATTACTAAATAAGATCGCTCGGAAGGAGATTGGAAGAGGAAAGAAAGAGACCAAGCAAACAACGTGTACAAGAAAGAAAGAGACCAAGAATATATAAATAAAGGAAGAGGAGATATAAAAAGAGAAAAAAATATAAATAGAGAGAAATATAAAATTAGGAAAAAAAGATACAAATTTTAGGGTTCTAGAAACGAGTTAAGATGGAAAAAAGAAAAAAAGAAGAGAGAAAAAGAGAGTAGGGGAAGCGTTAGAGAAAGAAGCGAGATGTAAAGAGAGAGAGAGAGAGAGAGAGAGAGAGAGAGAGAGAGAGAGAAGAGGTGTTAGAGAGAGAGAGGGAGGGAATAAAAAGGAGGGGAGGTGTTTGAAAGAGAGAGAGAGAGAGAGAGAGAGAGAGAGATAGGAGGGGAGAAGAGTTGAGACATAAGCGAGAGAGGGACTATCGAGAGAGAGAGAGAGAGAGAGAGAGAGAGAGAGAGAGAGAGGCAGCAATGGCCCTATGTGAGGGGAGGGTCCCCTCACTAAGGGCGACATTGCCCTTAGTGGGGGGAGGGGGTGTTTCAAAGAGGCTCCCGTTGAAAAAATCATATTTTTGCTTCTCTTCTTCCTCTTCGGGGGCCTTCTTGATGGCTTTAGCAGAGCTACTACAATATCTTCCTGTGTTGGCCCTGGGCTGGGGAGTGGGGTGGAGCCTGTTCTATGACTACTGGCTTGTGGTGTGGCCTCTTTGCTGGTGGGGGGTTAGGAGAAGTGGATGGAGAGGGTAAAGAGGTCACAGCTGCATCTGGCCCACTCAGCTGGATTGCACGTGGCAATTCCTCTCATCTGGTTGCATAGTAAAGGACACTGGTTAATAATGTTGCGGCCACCAATTTTCCTTGGGGGTTTGAGCAAATAGCATGCAGCTCTTTGAAAAGGTAATCCGACCAATTCACCATTTGGCTTTGGTGGACGTGAGCGGGTGCGTCTAGGGAGCGAGCACAAGTGAGAGCAACGAGCATCATTTTTTTTTTTGTCGTCTATGGGGAGCAAAAATGTACTTATTGGCTGGTTAACCGATGATAGGAAGGTTTAAAAATCTATGAATATGCCCAAGTTTTGACAACAATGCGAAACATAATTAGACAAAAGTTGTGTGCAGTGTGAAACAAAAAGGGTATAGGGAAGAGGCAACATGATTAGACTTGTGGAACATAACTTGGCAAAGCTGTGTACATATGGAACATAACTTGGCAAAGACTGTATACAACATGGAGAAAAAAGTCAGTCACTAATTATTAGGTTGTTGATTGACATACCTCATAGCCTTCGTAAGCATATCTTTCAAGATATGTTGATCTATTCTAGGCTGGTGGATGTGCATGCTATTGTTCACATCTTGCCCAAGAACCATCATAGTATATATGCTTGCATGGTAGATACTTCTTCTTGTTACTTGTTCTTTCCACAAACTCGGGGCAAGAACATGATGGTTGTCCTTGGATGAATACATCAAGAGGTGGACCTTGTTGCCAGACAAGAGTTCTTTAGCACCTTCTTTGTACACATGTTGGCGAACAACTATTGCCTTCAACTCCAATGCTACTTGTATTTGTTCATATGCTGCATTTGAAATACCCCTACAATAAGCTTGTTTCCTACCAGTACCCTCGTTAACATTGGTCTATGTGGCATCTGATTGTATCTCGCTTTTGTCTAGTCTCTTCAACTCTTCCAAATTCATGCCAATGTCAAAGCCCGCCTTCACTAGACCTATTTCTTCCCTAGTACATAAAGTATTGCCCAACACTATCGGCCATATTGGAGGGACATCTGCTGGTTTATGTAATATCTAATTGCATGGATTGTATGTGTGATGCACATCAATGTTGCAAAAAAACACATCTCTCTCCTCCACTGTCCTAGCTTGCAATGGCTTGAGAAACATGGGACCACATCTCCAGCTTTTAAAGGAGCATCACACTTCCTTCCAGACAACCAATGTTGGCACTTCACTCTACTACCCATTGGTACTGGTCTTATAGCCCATTTGGTGTCATGGATTTTTGCCTTAAGGGCAATGATAGTTGCAACATCCCCCTTATCTTTCTCAACTACCCTAATTTGTACATCAACACGATCAACAATCACTGTGACAGATACATAATCAGGTCTATGGCTACAATTTGCAGCATTCTCTCTGTTCCCTTGGTTTAGAGGCCTCTTCGCTCTCATCGTCTTCTTCTCTCCTTTGAACTTCATTCGATCAACAAACATGGGCGTTCCCATAATAGCATCACCCACCACCCGAGAGGTTGCACCAGGGAAAGGTGTTGTTTCTTGGCGTGACATGGTCCTATCCACCATGAGTACTTGCAAATTGTGGTCGCTTCCAATGTACCTGCCCCCCTTGAATGCAAGTTGTCGCGAGCACTTTGCAAGATTTCATTTATCAGGTAAGTGACACATGCATCATATAAGGATATCTTGTGCTTATATCCCTCTCCAGCAAGCCAGCTCTCATGTTTGGATTCAGCCAGGTTTGTCCATGGCACCATCGCATTTTCCTTTGGGTCCCCACCCTGAACGATAAAGTGTCTCAGTGCCCTACACGGTAGTGCCACCAGCTTAACCAACTATCAAGCTTGGAAAGGCTGCGATCTGCCACCTTACCAATGGCCCACCAAGCATGGATTTTTCTAAATTGAACCAATGCATCTTCAGAAGTAACACATGTTCTCCATTCTTCACACATTTTGATGTGGCTTTCACGATGATGTGAGAAAATATAATTCTCCGTGTAACTATTGAGGTTGTCTCGCCAATGAAAAAGGCACGACCTCTCCCTATCCGGCATGGCCTCTCCATTGTTGAACACCCGCCAAATGACATTCCAATTGGCAGCTACTTCTCGTCAGCCACCATAAAACCACAAAATTTAGCTCGGTTACCTGTGTGCTCAACCATTACAACATTTAGATTATCCCAAAACATTGCTTGGGCAACCTCGTCCTCTTGCCTGAAACTCGGCCCATGCTATTGTCAATAATTGCTGCAAACTGCCACCCACAAAGAACACAACAATTTTAGTGAGACCTAATCCATCTCTCTAGGGGAAGGTGATGGATACTTACTTCGAGTCATACACATGTGCAACCATCGTGTGTCATCCATCTATTCGATGAACGTGATCAAAACACACCCATGCATCCTTGAGGTCTCCATTCTTATCAGCATCCATGCATTGAACAATATCAACTCCTGAACCAGGCCCTGTGGTGGACATTTTAAAAATGTAGGTACATTCAGACTCAGACTGCGCTTGGAGAGGAAATCGCCTCCCATGGAAGAACTCGAAATGGCACTTCTGCTTTAAATCTAAGATATGCATGCACCTTTTTCTTCTTCTTTCTCTTATGTGTGTAAGGTAGTATGTTATCCATTAACAGACCTTCACTTTCGTGCAGCCTGCTTGGCATGGTACTAAGTCTACATAAACCGTCTTCTATCCATCCGGCCAACACATTCAGTGTCTAAATTGGGAATTGTTGGGCACCCAAGTACTCAATACGACAGCACTCCTGATACATGGGGACCTTACAAAATAGAGCAACCCACAATGATGATGAGGATGGAGCATTGATTTCCAACATGATGGAACCTTGATTTCCAACATGATGCATTCATGGGAACATGGGCAGGATTTGGACAGCCCATGGGCACCCATTGGGTGCTGCCCAATGTCCACGCAACAGACAACGGACTAAACGTTCATAAGGCGTTGATAAAAAGGGAAAAAAGGTATTATTTTGATTTATTTGTCCAAAGACCCCTGCAAATAGGAGTGCCATGTAAGCATGCCTCTCAAGCCTTTCTCTTCTCCATCTCTCTCTTGCTCTTACTACAACAGCAATTAACCCACCACTAATGACGCTCAAGAAGACACAAAGTTTGGCTTGTCACTGTACTTGTAGATATGCTTGTGTATGTGGGCATGAGTGCATGAAGACGGTACAGAGTAGAAATCATTGAAACAAACAAAAGGCATTCTCAATTTTTCCATGTTACCAATTTTTCCATGCCGATCTCGTGGACAGAAGCATCTCGGTTGGATATTCCTTCTGCCTTGTCAGCTGCATCATACAGCATCAACACTCACAAGTTGATCGCCTAATTACTCGGGGAATGGCAGCAGATCTGTGGAATCAGAATTCTTCCCGTGATGTATTGCACACGAGGATCGTTCAGATGAGGTCCTACACGTGAGGGGTGTCAAATTGATCCCTTATGGAGCCCTTTATGTCATACTTGACACTACCTTCTCCTAAAAACCAAGCTCTCATCTTAGAGAACATCATAATGCAACATGAAGCCATGCAAACTGCCATGATTCGTCCATGAGCAAGGCCACATAGAACCAGCAGCAATATCATCTGCAGCTTAAGGCTTGCACAGAATTTGCCTGCTTCTATTCGTCGGGAAGCGAAGCAGACACTGGAAGCAGAGTCAACTGAGCTGCCAGGCTCACTTGATTGGAGTTTTTCCTGTACAGAGCTATGGAGTCTGGGCAAAGATTTGCTTCTGGTACGCAACTGAGCTGATTGAGAAGAAGATGGAAAAGTGCAAGATGGTCCGCGGTGAGGCGGGATGGTAGAAGTTCGATTAAGAGACCTAATCTGTCCCCTGCGCATTGCTGCATACTCTCCCCTCGCTGGAATATGGTGTTCTTTGTGATGATATGAAGGGGCCGGATTGCTAATAGGACGTGCGGTCTGACAGATGATGAGGTAGACGACTATGGTGATACCCAATGCTACTTCTTTTCCCGTGCAGAGGAACGTGCAGAGGAATGCGAACAACAGAACTGCCCAGGAGATGGCTGTAGCTGCTTGTTTACCTGGATGGATGGGTGTTGAAGAGAGAGGAGCCTTGTTCTCCATAGACGCTGCTTCTAAAAGGTGTTCTGGGCTGCCTCCAGAGACATGTTTTGGGCTGCTGCCGGAGATCTGCACAGGGCTAAACCTAGAAAGCTGCAGTGGATTCCCATTCGCGATACTTTTTGCTGCAGTGGACACCTGTGTAACGGATTGATGAGGGATCTCCGCCGATGGGAGAGTTGCAGGCAATCTGGGGTGTTGGGGGTTTGCAGGCATCGGGGAAGTTGGGGGGTTTGCGATGGCGGAGTAGCAGTACACAGGTTAGGGTTGTGGGGGCTGTGCAAGGGCAGAGTAGAAGAGACTTTAGGGTTTTGCGAGGCATATGCTGAAGGGAGTAGGGGGAAGAGGGGGAAGCCGGTGTGGTGGGCGGCAAGCGACTTGCTCTTGCTCTTGATCTGGCTCACGATGCGGCTCAGCTTGCTGAACGACGCCGAGAGATTCTTGCGAGACCTGCTGCGCTTGGGCGCCCACGCAGGCATCTCTCACTCTTACCGGCGCTCAATACGGGAAAAAAATAATAATTTTGAGCTCCAAAAGGCACAGCTAGTAGCGCTAGAAGAACCAACGTTTACTTCATTTTTTTCCCCCAATTAAAATCAAGAACTCTTGATTCAAATTTGACATTACCCTTTTTTCCAAGAGCAAAATTTGTATATTCTTAGTTATAATCCTTGAATAATGTCTAGCCCAATTACCTTATAAAATTGCCTTTTATTTTCTTGTTTGGCCTGCCAATTGTCTAACATGTCCTGCGACACTCAAAATATTTGCTATAACGTGTAGAAGATGCTCACTAGTGGACATTCATTTTGCACAGACCGCACCCCACCATACTATTTGACAAAAATGCATGAAGCTACTCTTAGGTGTCCTTTTCCAATTGACATCTGTTATGGCACTCCTAAAAGGTTTGTAAGAGCTACAATTTTCAACTTGACTCAAGGTGGTTTCTTAAGACTCTAGGCTTTGAAGAGCTACAATTTTCAACATGACTCAAGGTGGTCTCTTAAGATTCTAGGCTTGCCACTTCATAAGGCAATTCGTGCACGAGTCTTTGATAGAGAATGGGAAGCATGAGTCGTTGATAGACAATGGGAAGCAAAGATATTAGGTGCTCATGAAAAAAGAAGCAACAAACACACAACAATGAAAAGCAAGGTGGTTAAATTACTCAAAGGGCCCTTTTGAACTTGTGAACTCGCTAACAAGGATTGACAAAATTATTGTAGTTTGGTATTTTCTCAAAGAATGGAGACCATAAAGAAGAAACAATCGTAAAAATTAGGCTTCAACTTCCCCTGAGAAAGAGAATTAAAGAGCCTTTTAGAGATGTGGTACAAGTTAAGTATTACGAGAAACCCGTAATGGCCATACTGCATAGTACGGAATCCTATCTTAAAGACATCTTCCTCAACTGAATGTAAAGGGAAAAAGCATTATATACTCCTCGCCAAATCTTAGAGCTTGTATGAAGATGTGCCAAGAGGAAAACTTTCCTTTGGACAATTTTGAAATGAGATGCAACAAACTTATTATACACTTACTACATGAAGAAGAAACACAAGAAGCCCTTAAAGATTTTTCATTTTTAACATGAATCCCACCACATAGTCATGCTTTCATGAGCAATGAGTAAAGTACTTTCCAAAACCCATTCTTTGTCCACCATGATATGAAGTTGGTAGTAGTCTATGATATGATGTTGACTTGATCTCTATTCTTCTCACCACTTGATGTTGCATTGCCTTGTTATGTTTAGGCAATGTTGAAGGGAAAATCTAAAGCTCAACCAATATATTTAATTTAAAAACAACGGCCAGACAATAATTGTTACTTGCATGATGGTGTGATCTAGGTAGGATATCACCCCTTGAAAAAAGACACATGGCCCCATCAACCCATTGAAAAGAGAAAAGTGAACTTAATGTGATCAGCTAAAGAAGATACATCATACGCATGCATTTCATACACGTGAATTGTGGTCACTTTTAGGAATAAAGAAACACATGGAAAATGAATAGAAAACAGGGAGAAAACAATAAGTAGCCTTTAAATGTGATCACTTTTCAAGAATAAAGTAACACATGAAAAATGAATGAAAAAACAATACCCCTACTTTAAACTCTACAAAGAAGTTTTAATACAAAAAGTAAAGCAGCACTTCCTCATAAAAGAAATCTAACATGTCAATATGTACTAAATCCACGTAACGCCATGGTCATGGTGTTAGACACACCTCTTAAAGTTGCTGGGTCTAAGGTTGCTGGGTCTAAGGGGGCAATAATTTGTATTTGATTCAATATTACACAATTTCAATGTAGGAAGCCATCTTTCACTTTTTGAAGTGTGTGGATTGCTACTCAAACCTTTGAAACAAGTGTGTGGATTATCTACTCAAACCTTTCAATTTTTAAAGTGTGTGGATTGCTACTCAAACCTTTGGAAACGAATGAGAATCGAGATGAACTCTCCAATCATTTTTTTGTGTGCTTTCTTCCTGCTGGCATGTTAACAAAAGTTATTGTGTCTTCCTTTTTGGAAAGTGTTTGCGCATAATTTGAAACTACATTGTCTCCATAGTTGATACATAGTTACAAAGAAAAAAAAATCTATATATTGTCTCCATAGTTGATACATAGTTATAGAGAAAAAAAATCCATATACTATCCACTACATGAGTATACACACATAAGCTAATCTTTATTATAAATACAAAGCCTTAGAACTACATGATACACCATTATGAGATCTAATCAAGAATGGTTCAAAGAAACATTTATAGTTGATGGATAAAGAATTAGTTTAGTTGATTGGGATACTCCCTTACCAAGGTGCACATTGTGAGGGATCATGATAGGTGCAAATGCTCCATATGAAAACAAGTGATACATGTACACAATGGAACTTCCTTACTCTATGTAACACCCCTTTTTGGAAGGCGGTGACTCCATAAATCTAGCAAGGTAAAGAAAAAAAAAAGTTTCTTGGCAATTTTACTCCATTTCTCCCCTCCTTTATTCCCTTGAGAGCTTATAATTAGGAACTCGGCTTTAGCCCCTTTTTGCACACATGGCTCCCCTTCTAATCAGGGTAAGTGACCTAGATCTTGTGCACACATCAAACCCCTCAGACTCTCTCTCCACGGAATCCCTCAAGCACGACTGTGGGTTCCTAGTGACTTGCCCATAACCCCGCATCCTCCTTTGCCTTCTGACCTCGTGTGCTTGGCCATGTTGAGAATGCAAGCTCATCGAGAATTGGTGGATAGCATTAGTGTGCGGACACTCGCCTAGTAGTGTGTGTGTGGACAATAATGGCCATGTCCAACTGACCAAGTGTGTCGACCTTCGCATTAGGTTTATTTTCAATATGTAGTGTCTTGTGTTTTGTGGAGTACAATGAAGGAAAGCTATGGAGCTTCTCTACCTGGTGTGTGTTGATAGAATAAGACTAATGAATCATTAGGTGTGTCTCGTGTGTTCCCCTCTGCTCTCTTTTCATGGTATGAGAGCCTAGGTTGCTCTCATTAGGGTTTGTGAGAAAAAGGGAAGAAGAAACTAAAAAGAAGCAAGAAGTTGTGTGGAGAGAAGCTGGATGTTGTGGAGCACACCAAATCAACCAGATCTGAGAGCTTGGCCCTTTTGTGAGTGGTACTATCTCTCCTTTGAGGATTGCAGGTGATTTGAAGAAGATTGGAGCCAAGATGTGGCTACCCCATGCAAGGAAAAATCAGAAAACTAGAGCTCTTCATTAAAGCTTGAAGTGTTACATTGGTGAATATATGACAATGTTGTGAGCTTGGTACAAGCATTGGTTTATGCACATGAGTTGTATTCATGATGCAAAGATTTGATGTGTTGCCTCATTGACCCTAGTGTGGAAGGTAGAAGCTCAAGAGCTAGTGTGGGCTGTCACTTTGTAAACATTAAAGTGGTTGAGCATCTTGGAGTCAAATGGATAGTCAATTGAGCAAGTGTACAGTCAAATTAAAGTGTTTGAAGCTTGCATTGGATGCTTGAATGAATGTATTATGCACAGCAACTGGAAACTATTTGTTACAAAGAAACATGCTTTCCTATAGGTTGGCGCAAATTACCAATAAGCTCAGTATGTAACATTTAGCTCAAAGTCGACCCTTGTATAATGTTAAACATCAGGATTAGTATCTTTTCAACACATTAGAAGCTTCAATGAAGAGCTTGGGAGCTACAGCAAACCACAACAACAGTAAAAGTGCAAGCTGACACCTTAAAAATCAGCGCTAACTTCTGCTGAACCTACTGTGCACATTCTGAATCTTCCTTGAGCTATGGTATGTTGTTAAACATTAAATAATGAATCGCATTTACTTGCTAGAAGCCTCATTAAGTTGGTTGTGAGCGTACAGTAAACAAATTGTGGCGTGCAGACCTGCAAATGTAGTACAGTGAGGTACTTGTGACTGTTTTTTATCACTGCAAGTGGTGGTGACCATGCGCATGTATATGGCATACAGTATAGTGGTAAGTGACATGTATGGAGCTCTTATTTGATGATTGAAAGCTTGGAAGTGCTACAGTTCAGTCAACACTAAACAAAGTGATGTCTTGGTTGGATAGATTTGAGACATGGGATGTATGTGATGCAATGTCAAGTGAAGCATATGGTATGCACATATGATGTATGGATGTATCTACATGTGAATGAGCTTATTGAGAGCGTGGAGGATTGTTTTGAATGTGTTTTCCACAATTTGTGAGCGGTGCCAAGTGTGTTTCAGCTTGAGAGCAAGCAGTGGTTTTGAGTCCCAGATTCTCTCACCATAAAAATTGTGGGATGTGTGGACAGCATTGGTGATCAAGCACATATATGTATGAGTGTTTGAGTTGATTGGTTGGTGTACTTAGTGAACCTTGTGCATAGCAAGATGAGTGATGGTCTAGATAAAATTGTGGGGGAAAATCTTGATAGAAACAACTTTCGGATTTGGAAGTATCTCATACGAACTTTCTGAAAGGCAAAAGGCTTTGAAAATCTTGATAGAAACAACTTCCGGATTTGGAAGTACCTCATACGAACTTCCTACTGGAGCCAAGGGTTCCAGCAGTTAATGCAACTCCAACTCAACTTAAGACAACACATAGGAACTGTGGATGGAAAGAGCATTTAAAGTTTTGCATTACTTCTCGGTGTGTGTGACAGATGGAATGTTATGTCATATCTAGGATACAGACAATCCCAAGGTTGCATGGGATACATTGGTGAAGTTGTATGATACAACTACTCAACCAAATAAGATGCAATTAAAGCAAAAGATACATAGTGTGACACAAAACAATAGGAACATAAATGACTTCAATAAAAAATCAAAAGTGCATTTTCCCTCTCAAAACCCAACCCAAGCCATATTATATCAAAAAACTTCTTTTTTCACCTCAGATTTTTGTCCCTACACATTATTCTTCCCTCCAACATCATCCTCTTCACCCCAAACCTCAAATATCCATAGCTCATTCACTCTCTACTATGCAACCTTCTCTCTCTCTCTCTCTCTCTCTCTCTCTCTCTCTCTCTCTCTCTCTCTCTATATATATATATATATATATATATATATATATATATATATCGCCCGTCCAAGTTGTAGCTTTGGACACTATTGCTTCATATCTTGAATGTATAACCCTTTGGTGTATCTACTGTGACTCCTTGATGTAAGATAATGGCGGCAGCTCTTGTTAATCCTAGAATTAGATTAACATCCCCCCTTCCTGATAACGATCGTGTCCTCGATTGCATTGAAGACCTTTGTGTGGGGCTTCGATGTTGAGTGATGTTCAATGGTCTTTGTTCCTCCGGAAGGAATAAGAAAAGCTAGTTAATGAATGAAGAGTTTAGTGGTGTATTGGGAATTCCTAACGGGGTGGGGAGTGGAGTTTTTTGTGAATGATTGCATTTCTATATTTGTGTGTCCTTTTTTTTTATATACTCAATTTGTTTTTGGCAATCATCGGCAAGGTTATATGTGATTTGTGTTAGTGGGGATGCTAAGAGATGTTAATAATGTGAGAGAAGAGAGGGAAGGATCCGGAGGAACGTAGACTTAATCATCAGATCGAGATGGTGATTCTCAGTTTCTCATTTGATTCATTGAAGCGACATTTATCATTTGAAGTAATTGGCTTTCGATAATGTCCCTTTGTGTGGCAGGATTCTTGTCAAATCTTGCTGAGTAGGACCTGTTCCTATCAACTTGGACGGGTGCTCCACAAACTAGTGCCACTGGACCGCATCGAGTTCTCGATGTCGAGATGTGTTTGAGCATCATTGGAAGGGGCGTCTACTAGGATTCAAAGA
The DNA here is from genome assembly GCF_041138505.1 of Cibotium barometz. Lineage (NCBI taxonomy): Eukaryota > Viridiplantae > Streptophyta > Polypodiopsida > Cyatheales > Cibotiaceae > Cibotium > Cibotium barometz. The sequence goes on along the minus strand of NC_141048.1, from coordinate 3,422,245 downwards.
AACAGGCGTGATGGATCGGTGGCTCTAGTGCAACATGTGTACTCGGCATCGAAAATTTCTTTGTGCCCACATCGTCATATTCCTCGTTTCCCTTGCAACTGTATGCTTTCACTTTAGTACGTTAGTGTACATGGTCTGTGAATTGTTCTTTCCAACTTTATTTTGATAGTTTCCTCATTTCCAGATATTTTTCCTTCCAACATCATTGAGGAGCAGCCCATAAGGAGCCTAACAGGAACATTCTATGCCGTACACGTGCACATTGGGAATGGTGTATTCTCTGACAATTCCCCTTCTAACGTTGCTAGTCGAAAGATTTTCTTCTACACCCACAACTATGTAGTCATGACACACATCAACGGGGTTGGTAAGCTTGAAGAAGTCCCCTCTCCTTCCCTCTCTAGTGCTGAATGGCCAATGCCTGATAATTGGGCTAGCTCGTTCATTGTCTAAGCCTATAAGTATTTAGAGAGATAATACATACATTTGTTTTGTATCCATCCCTCTACCATAGAGCCTTCGGGCCTTGCTCTTTGACACACAATTTCTTTTAAGACACCCATAAACCTTTCTACCCAAAACATCCATCGTGTGCTAACAACGCCCGCAATCTCTACCTCTTTAAGGAGATGGATAAGCAAATGAATCTAGATATCGAAAAACGGCATAGGCAATTCTCTTTCCATTAGACATACAAGCTCTATACACTCCAATTTTCTTCATGGTATCTCTTGGGTGTCTATCTCCTTTGATGTGATCCATCTAGTCAATGATAATTGGTAAATTAGTTAAGGAATATCAAGAAAAAATAAATAAAAAGTGATAAATGAAAATACATGACTATAGGGGCTTACCTAATAAATGAACCTAGACGATATATTATATCTTGAATGGTCTCGGTTAAGCATCCATCAAGGGGTAATACGTGCTATAACATAATCATAATACATATTAGTATATACACAAAACTTAAAAGGTGTTGAATATCATAATAGAGAATGCTTACCTTAAGAAAATTATGCCAATCATGCATCTTTGATCCCAGACAATGAATTATCATCCATAGTAAACATGTTTCGAAGAGAAGCGTCATAGCCTATAGGTGTACAGATTGATCTCATCCTAGAATTAATAGTCTTTATCTCTTCCTTTGTAAGCACCCAAGGTGCTGCATGATATGTCATCTTTCCTGTACTTTTATCTACAATAGGCCATAAAAATGGTTTGACTCTTTCTTCTTTCAAATCCACTCTTGTAGCTTCAGTGTCTTTAAGTCCCACGAGATGTTTCCATAGTAAGTGTTCAACATTTTTAAAGATATGCATCGAATTGAGGAGATGCGTAATTTTTAAGTCCTTCCAATACTCTAGCTTATACTAAATAGAAATATTTGGTGCCATTAATCTTTTCTCTCTATATCTATGAGATTCATCATCTTCTTCATTGCTTGTTAACTCTGAATTGGGATCTATAATAGGACCAAACATCCATTTTCTATACCAATCCACAAGAGTCATCCGTTTTGCAGGCACATCCCTATCTCAACCTTTCCATTAAAATGTCTTGCTTGTTGCAACAATCTCAATATGTGTCCCTCAAGTAGAAATCTTCTATGTTCTTCTTCTTCAAGTTCTTGCTATACTTCGATCGTAACTGATCACCTCAAGGTGGACATGCCTTATATCCCTTTGTTGATGGACCTGCGAGTGAACGAAGTGATGACACAGGTGTTATTCAATCAAGTTTTTTTATTATTAAATGTATGAAGAAACGAGATGTGGTGGCTGTTATGAAATACCTGAACAACATCCATAAGCAGGAAAATCATGAATTGTCCATGTAAGAATGCCTCATACTATAAAGTTGTGTTCGCTTTTGGGCTTGGATATGTCAAGCACATTTATTCCTTTCCTCCATAGCTCTTGTATATCATCAATATATACAATTTCTCTCCCATCTATATACAATCTCTCTCCCTCCACATGAGTAATATCCCTTTCAGCAAGAGAGGTAGCATTAGCACATAAACCATATGTCGTCGTACTCCTGACATAGCGAACAAGTTGATGCCATGCACCCCAAGTGTAGATAGGTCCACAAAATGTCATCAAACTGACTTCTAAGTTTCGAGGCACATGTAAATCTTGAGCAATGAAAAGGCCTCATCCTCCACCAGGTATCATAGATGGTGTAATGACATAGCAAGCACCCCAAAATGAGAAAATCTCTCCATCATTTGGAAGAGATTCTCCAAACCATCCTCCATAACATCTACAATCATAAGTATGCACAAGATGATGGTAGCGAGTAGGCAAGGCAAGATCACCAACTGTCTCTGGGTTTGGACCATGCGATAAACTGATGTGAATTTACCTCCATCTGTATAGCTGTAAAATGGCTTGGCTATGTCGTGTGCGATGATGTGCAGATGGATCGATCCCATAGGTGTAATCATCCTCCTCAATAAGTGGAACCTGTGATAACTACATACATAAATCCTAAATTCTTAGAAACAATTGTATCACATACCCTAAGTTGCTATTGGCCTTGTAAAGTAGGTGCATCTCGACACATGCCAACCCTAAGCTCATGAGAATGGCAAACACGTCGCTCTTGTCAATGCAAGCCTTGACAATCAACACACCACCATGGAATCCTCTCCTCATAGTAATCATTGGCCATGGATCCAACGAGCATAGAATGAGGATCAGAAGTAGAGGGCACACCTCATCCTGCCATAGAATCTCGTAGGAGGAATGGAGGTGGCGGTGTACCAGATGATGAGTCCAAACCTGAAATACAAAAAAAATTAGAATATATGAAACATTAAACTATGGTATAGTAAAATATTATGAACATAACCTCTTTGGAGCCATTTTGTATGGATGATTGAAAATTCATAATTAAATAACAAGTTAACAACCCGCGCGCGTTAAGTGTGATATCTTTTGAAAATTCAAATTTCAAATACTATGTATTAATGGCCTAGCAAGACGATTCACCCCCTTTATTTCAAGCGTAATAATTTTTATACCATGCCTAAGCTTATCGTTTGTCATCTTATTGTTTTATACTAAGGTTTATAAGATTTTATTGTCTTTAATTCTAAGGTTTATAAGATTTTATTGTCTTTAATTTTATTGCTTTTAATAGATAGTATAGATATATGAATGATTTAAAAAATACTAATTCTAAAATGTATTTTTTTGCAATGTAGTCGATTTGCATTCGTTCTAGATAATAATCAACCTGCATCTATGTGTGAGGAGTCATGGAGACACTTTCGACGGAGAGAGATGCGTCTAAAGTTGCGGTGGATGCAACAAAAGGAAAAGTGTAATAGTTTTTATATTCGAGATCATAATTAAGTAACGAATGTATAAAAACTTATGTGAATATGTTCTTGGCATCTATTTTCTTATATGTAGGAGGGTGCATGAGCGAGGGTGCAGAGTGGCCATACATCCCATCTTGGGAGGATGGGGAGGAGGGACTTTGTTGCCAATTTTGTATGTAGCTAAATCTTTATGTTTAATTTATTTTATGTGCACATGTGCATATACACAATTGACGTCAGCTAATTTTTAAAAAAAATAAACAGACGAAAGATTATGACCATATACCGAGTGCAAAGAAGATACAAACCACCACGTATCGTGTGGCTATAGGACATTGAAATCAGAGATTACCGTTCCACCGAATGCATTTGTAAGTATATTCAATAAGTAAGATAATATAATTTTTTTAATTAACTTTTGAATTAACGCTACTTATGTTTTCATCATGTGATCTATAGGAGTAATGGGGCGAGCAGGATATGGTAGAGATGGCCAATGATATACATTCTTCTTTGAGGTACATAAAGGCCTTAAGATCGGTTGGTCTTAGCTGGGGGCATGGCATGTGAATGTGTTTGCCCACATGTTTTGGGCCTTTACTTGCACACGAATGCCCACAATGTACATGTGCAAGGTGGTAGACATTGAAGAGATTGTCAATTTGCTTGGACAAGGGTGAGACATTATGGAGGGGGCGCACAAAGGAGTGAATTTTAGGTGCAATGTAGTGCACTCCAGTGTCTCCTTTCGATTCTTGCGAGCTCGTAGCACTTTGTGTACTCGTTTTTGTTATGAGTAGTGGATGAGGAAAAAGGGTGCATGGATACCCTTACAAGCTCAAGAGGAGGTTATAAAACCTATATATCTCTCTATAGGCCTACCTAATATGGGGGTAGAGATTGTCCAAGCAAGTAATTTTGTAATCTCGCTCCACCGGAGTTTTGTAATAATAAAAAAATTCTGAGATACTTCAGTGTTTAGAATATGTTGTCTGGTTTCTTCATATGGTTTCTTGAAGAGGTGGTTTCATCTTTTTAAAAATCAACGTTTTTTTTTTGGTCCAGTGTGAAATGGCTGCTATCTTGTATAAATAGTACTTTCAAGGCTTGATGTGTCATTTTTACACTCATTCTCAAGAGCACAAGGCACCTCCACACTCGAGCTTGAGAGCACATTGTTGCTTACGATCGCTTCATGGACTTTCTCCATGAGAGTGAGTTTCCAAAGGCCACACACTTGCATGTAATGTTCACTCACAAGATCGATTGGACCTCCACACTCCACCTCAAGTATTATTTGTAGACACATTATACATGGACACCCACATCAAGCCGCACTTTGTCTCTCTGGCCAATGCTGATAGAGTGAGTTTCCAAAGGCCACACACTTGCATGTAATGTTCACTCACAAGATCGATTGGACCTCCACACTCCACCTCAAGTATTATTTGTAGACACATTATACATGGACACCCACATCAAGCCGCACTTTGTCTCTCTGGCCAATGCTGATAGATTGTGGGTGCCGTCCAACCTTCTAGAGTACATCAACCTATAATGAAAGGCCCTTCCAAAAGCGTCTTAGAAGATTTGAAGCAATGGCAATGAAATCACGACACTTCCTAGAGCTTGATAAGAAGCAAGTACGCAACCTCAACAGAGGTGCCATTGGCTATTGCTTCCTATCACGGTTGGCCTGCTTTGTTGTTTTGCTTTCAGAAGGAGAGGAGGAAGAGGAGGTTGAAATGCCGACAACTGCGCCTTGGAGAATTTATCCATAACAAAGAAGAACCTTAGAGTGTAGCGCGCATAGGTGTAAGTGAAAGCCTGATCATTGCACAACAATTTCCAAGAGGTGCACAAGGGCTTACAGAAAATTTGTGCTACTTTGAGGCCAGTGGAAGTGGCACAGCGATTGAAGATAAAGATGTCTCTATCCCCCTTCCTGAGATAGAGATTAACTCTCTATGTCCGGTTGTGGGGTAGGGGGGGATCTTTTCATTTTTTTACGATATTGAAAAGTCATGTGGCCTCCGCATGGATGAGTGCTTGAGCATGCTCAAGGTGAAGGCAGAGTTCCCATTGGATGATTCCAACACAAGTAACATGGAGGAGAACCTCCTCCCATTCACAGACTCAGTGGAGGAGATGGTCATCATTGCTCTGGAGGCAGCCAAGAATGTAGAGCAAGAAAATGTCACCGAGGAGGAGTTCCAAGCGGCATAACAAAGTGTCTCCCGTGCAATCATGCCTTGGCACCAACTCCAACACAAAATACCAATGATTCCAAGTCCAACATTGACTTGGAGTGAAAGGCTAATGTAGACAAGGATGATAAGCAAGAGAACGTGCTTGAGATGGGCAGTTATGCTATATGCGGGGTGCAGGAATGTGTGCTACTACAGGACCATATTCGTCTCTTAGCCACTCATCGGACACCTCCCAACAAATGACTGTGATTATTCACAAAGAATTCACACCCAATGTCAGCTTCCCCCTTTTTGCATTAAAGACCTTGTCAAAGTAACTCTGTGTAGCCACTATTGGTGGCCAGTCAGTTAGTTTTGTAATCCTTAAAACGTCCCTAGTTATGACCACTTTTGGGAGAGACTATAGAGGCAAGGTGCTTGCCCAATTAGGAATTGCCAAGTCACTTGGACATGACTCACCTGAGAAATAGCCACTGCTATTTCTAACCAGCAAGCTCCCCGTAGCTAAGAAGAGCATTCCCAAATCCCACATATAAATTTTTCTATCAATACAATGTTTGTTGCATGCTGTTGTGTGGCAAGGTCTTTGCTCCTACGATTGGGTGGTTGGGAATCTCCATGCACCCCATGTAGGCTCCCCCAAGTCATAAGTCGGTGTCTATTGCACTGCTATCTTCCGTGCCGTAATCCACCAACTTTACATGTTTCCTCCGCTGGGATGAGCTGGCTTGCTCTCAATTTTTTCTTCAGACTGCGATTGTATCACTCCAAATTCTTCTTTGCGATGTCCTTTAATCATCGCATGTTGTTCTTTGATCATCTTCCTCACTGTTTTCTTTATATGCACCATGGTGAGGGGAGCTGAGGGCAAGGATGGGAAGGCAATAGTGTGTTTTTCTCATTGGCAAGGAATGGGCAAAAGTAGAGGTTGACCTCTATTTATACAAGAAAATGCCATCATTACAATAACAATACAAAACCTTAATTTTAAGAGGTGACTCACGCATGCCAACAAATCGTATACATGCTAAATTCATGTCGAGCTGCATGGGGCATCATTTGAAAAAGTGTTCACTCGAGACAATATTGAAAAAATGGACCAAATTTTTTATTAATCTAGAAGGGTGCAAAAATAGCCTATTCGGCCACCCCACACAGTGTATATTTGCACCCTTCTACAAAGCATCAAAACACACAAACATAAGGAATACAAAGCATTTCATTGATTTCAAACATAGACTCTTTGATCACACCGGAATCACAAGATATTTTTTTTAATGACCAAATTTTTTTGAGCCTAGAAGGATGCAAAAATTGACTGTCCGGCCACCCCGCACACAGTGCATTTTTGCACCCTTCTGGACCATCATAACATAGCATCAAAAAACTTAAACATCATCATTGCACCCTTCTGGACCGTCATAACATGGGAATATTTCAAAAATCAACATCTTTCAACTTCTTTGAGTATTACAAAGCATTGTAAATCTTGGGGATACAATTCAAGTCATCAAAAAAAACTATATTTCAAGGTATTAAAAATGAGTTAGGCTTGTTGTTCACTACCAATCAAACCTAGCAAGGGAAGTATATCAATCTAACAAAATTGGTAATAAACGAATGACTTCATGATCGAGGAAACCAAGGGGGACTCCAAAAACTACAACAGATTTTGCACCATAGCCTACTGGTGCTCTGCAATGTTCCTAGCAAACCACAATGCCCTCGTGCAGTCCGCTTATGGTATGGAGGGGTCATTACGTGCCCTCCCGCCTGTCAGCATGGAAAACTGAGCCCTGCTGCTGATACTACATGCAAAAACAAAATTGTCAATACAGGTGGCAAGGTTATGTAAATCCTTGACTTGAGCACATACCAATTAAACTACCAATTAAACCCGGTCAAGTTTTTGGACTGAGACGGAATCCTCATTAGGTTGGATGGGGGCCTCGATAGAGAATAAGTATCATGCAAGTTCGGAAGCATCGATCATGCCCATGAGGAGTGGAGTGCTTGTGCTCTCAAAGTGCTTGTACAAAATGGAAAAAAAGAGAGAGGGTGATCATTTATAGTGACCAACATAATCATTACACAAAACCCTAGTTTTTAGAGGAATGTCACACACCAGAAAAACAAGTTTTTAAAAACAAAAGATAAATGGATCCATATTTGGCAAAAAAGAACATTTCCTCATATTTACAGTCAAACCATTTACATTCTCATTTATAACACCTGATTACATTCGATAGATAATATCGCTATAGATCAGCTACACATAAACCCTAGGTCTTATTCAAGTCTATAGGGACCCATACTTTACCAGCTCTCCTACGTGTAACCCTCCATGCCACATGACATGCAGGTTTTGTCCTCCTACCCTCCACCTTGCTTTTTTCTGGCCCTTACTTTTCATTTTAGCAATTCATGCCAATTTGGACATTTGAGCCCTCTCCCTTGAAAGGTTTCTTCCAAAAGTATAATGAAAGAACCAATCAAACATTTCTTTGAGATAGTTTGATCGAGTCCTGCCACCACTGCCATGTCTTGTGTTCTTGAAATAAACTCCCCTTGCATGGTAATGACTTTTTTCCATTCCTTGGGTGCTCCACATGTCAAGCGAGCTGTAGGTGTTCATGAACCATGCACCGTGAGCATACAAGATGTGCCGCAGACACCAAACAAAACCACCATTTAAGAAAAGTGAATTAGAAGAAGAAATCTGTTTTGCAAAACCTTTAAAAGTAGTATATTACCATGTAATTCATAATCTTCAATTCACCCCATGTGCAAACCATGGCTTTAATGAAGCTTTGCAACCTTGCTTGAAATTGTTTGCAGTTTTCCTCTCTTGTGCTGCTTTCTTATCAACCGTACTACCTTATTGAAATTTTCTTACAGTTGCTCATGCAAAACAACAATGTTTGCATCCAAGCAGTCTGAAGTAGTACAAGCACAAAGGTCTTTCCATAGCTCCCATCTCTTTACAGGAACATTTTCACCTTCCTCGACATGTTGCTTGTCTGCATTTCTCTGAACCTTCTCCCGTTTGTTGGTGGCAGGCTTCTGGAGAAACCTTCTTGCCTTGCCTCCACTCATTGAAACCTTTTGAGCAACCATATGTGAAACTCCAGAGGTATTTTGGTTAACTTGTATCTCCACGTTACCCCCATGGCAACCAATATCATTTAAAATCTTCTCCACTTTAGCAATCACCTCATCTTGTCGAGTTTTACCAGGCATAGTGAACGCATAGTCTATGTGACACTTTAAGAGGCGATCAAAGATATGTATGAAAGCATGCAAAGTACAAAAGTGACCATTCCTAAGAGGGAAAAGAATTATGAGGTTCCAGCCATTATCCCTTAAGTCCCTATTTGGAGGCGCCAAATATGAGGTTCCAGCCATTATCCCTTAAGTCCCTATTTGGAGGCGCCAAATATGAGGTTCCAGCCATTATCCCTTAAGTCCCTATTTGGAGGATATGTATGAAAGCATGCAAAGTACAAAAGTGACCATTCCTAAGAGGGAAAAGAATTATGAGGTTCCAGCCATTATCCCTTAAGTCCCTATTTGGAGGGAAAAGAATTATGAGGTTCCAGTCATTATCCCTTAATAAGTCCCTATTTGGAGGCGCCAACATAGGTAATGAAAGGACAACACTGTCCCACTCTCCCTCACAATTTCCTGTTTTCTCACATTCCTCTTCACCATTGGCCATCCCCCTACATTTCTTCTTGGTTTTTTGTCACAATCCATGCATGCACCAAGGACATGGTTGAGTTGCACCTTGAGTGCAACCCAACATACACTTAATTGTCTTCAGATCCCCGCCAAGATGCCAATCAATGTCAAAGCTCCCTAAACCATCAACATTGAGATTCTCACCCCCTATTTGTAACTTTATCACATCACTAACCCAAGGCAACCTCTCAAATACCCATGCTAGAAGCTCATGTGTCTCCTTGGAAACCTCAAATGATCCTAACCACCATATATCTTTCTCTGATTAAACATTAAACAATGGTTTAGTGTGTGAAATATTGCCATTCCCTTGCTCTTGAAAATCAACTGTGCTCTCTCCCTCATCATCGGGCCCCTCTGCAACACAGTGGTAGTAGCAGATGGAGACTTAAAGGCTTTTGCCATAGCATGGTACATGAGTGTGACTCTAGCCTTCTTCCCTTCACAATCTGGTACTCATCCAACTTCAGCACGAAGGAGACCTTGGAACCTATAAAACACGAAAATCAAAGAAAATGTTAAGTCATTCCCCATAAATGAGATAGAACTAATGCGTACAATGTTACGAAACCTACTTACATCCAGAAGGTAGCCCATAGAACAATATCATTGCCTTTTGTAGCTTTCGCATTTCAATAAAAATGTTATTGAACTCATTGAATTTGAATGAAACATTACCATCCATAGACTTCTTCTTTGTCCATGCTATAATGCAAAGTGTGTCGTTAATGTGGTAGTAATCCTCAATCCTGCATTTTACATCTTATTTTACATCTTCATTACTCACTCCCTTTGCTAGACGAACCCTCTTTGGCAGCGGGAAAAGGTTGTGCGTGATACCTTTTTTACAAGGGGTGTCTCATAGTAATTGATGAAGATCTTTGTATAGCCCTTCATACTAATGCCTACCTCATCGCATGCATTAACAACATCAACACTACTGATACTTTGGGAAACCTCTTATATGATATCATTGGAAATAGCCCTACGTATCTTCTTGTATGATATCATTGGAAACAGCCCTACGTATCTTCTTGCAAAACAGGGATCCCTAATCATTTTAAGCACATGCTCCCTCGTTTTTATGATAGAGCGCAAGAGCTCATTACGATCCTCGGTTTGATCAAAACCTATGGCATCTTGAAGGAATACTCTAAAAACCAACAAAATTAAATTGACATTACATAAGTGCACACATGATTTACATTGGCATTTTGAATTGGAAGTACTAGAGAATAAGAAAGAGGAGCTATACTGCACTTCTTGAACTCTCCACTTACAAGCGCCCCCCCTCAACAATGGCAAGGGTTTCGATGTGGTTGAGTGGCCTCTTACGCTCTCCCTAGCTCCAATAAGAGTGTTTTTCATGTGGGAGATGGTCTGTGTAAGCTTTTCCACACATTGCTCCTCTTGATTTATACCCTCAAGCTCCTTGATTTTCACTTGAGCCTGAAGTAGGCCTTGGTGTACACTAACAAAGTTAACTTGAAGCGTATGCAACTGTGATGACAAGTAGAAGACTCTACCAGCGTCAGTTGTTGCTAATCTCGCAGTAGCCGAGCATCCCATTCTCACCATCTCCCACATACTAAATAAATGATGGTAAGTCTTTGAAAATGAGTTGTTAATGCGCTCTTGGGTTAGCTAGGTATAGATGCCCAGCAACCCATAGATCCACATTAATGTGACCCCCTTGTCTACGTACGTTCCTCTCCTGTTCTGTAAGATGAACCTTGCCCGAAGTTGCATACTCTTCCAACACCCACACATGCAAATCCACCTTGTATCAATGCAATGGCACATTAGTGTTAGTGATTTCATGCAATGCCATTCTTAGAGGGAGTTGATAGGGGAAAAGAAGAGGGAGGCACTAAGGTCACAGTAGAGAGAGAGAGAAAGAGAGAGAGAGAGAGGGATAAGAGTTGAGACTAGAGGGAGTGAGTGCATGCCATAACCTTCCAAGGAGTTCTGGAGTTACATCATGTATGGCTGCAGTTGGAGTTCTGTTCATGATGTAAACTGCTATAGAAACAGCCTCAGTCCAATAGCTATGCGGCATATTCTTCTCTCCCATCAATGCTCGCGCAATCTTAGCAATGTGCCTATTTTTTCGCTCAGCAACTCCATTTTGCTGCAGAGTGTATCTGCATGTAAACTGTCTCCAAATACCATTCTTCTTCAAAAATTCAGAGAACTCATTGGAGAAGTACTCTCCCCCTCCATCTGACCTTAGGCACTTTATATATTTCCCTGTTTGCTTTTCAACCATAACTTTGAAATTCTGAAAATGAGTGAACACCTCACCCTTCTCCTTCATGAAGTATACCCACACTTTCCTTGTGTGGTCATCAATTAATGTCACATAATACCTGCAGCCTCCCATAGACATGGTCTTTGTAGGACCCTATACATCTGAATGCACAACATCTAGTGCATTTCTGCTCACATTTTTGTCATGTGGAAATACATTCTTTGTTTGCTTTCCAAATTGGCATGCTTCACATATTTTCTGCATACCTTCAACTTTAAACTTTGGCAACCCTGTCACAATTCCTTTAGTCTGCATAGACTTCATTCTCTGCACATTCACATGTCCAATTCTTTTATGCCAAATGTCTATGTCTGCAACAATTCTTGAACCATTTGCAAACATTGCAGCACTCACTTCAGGCATGTTTACATTCAATGTAAACATTCTGCCCATTCTGTTGCCTTTTGCAACCAACCTGCACTTGTCTTTAAAGTCTTCAACCATCAGGGTTAAACCGAAGCTGCAAACCCTGCTCAATCATTTGGCCAACTGAAACCAGATTCTTTGTTATGTTCGGAACATGAAGTACATCTGCAAGGTACTTCACTTTACCATCCTGCATAGACAATGGCACATCTCCAACATGGGAAATTGGATGAGCAGTGATCTCCTGTTTCCACAAAACCTGGTCTTTCAACGTTTTTCATCTCCTTGAACCACTCCCCATGACTTGTCATGTGGTTCGAAGCACCTGAATCAACGTACCATACATCATCTTTATGTGATGCTTCAACATTTTCAGACATGGCATTAACAACATGCTGCATAACAAACAACCTTTCATTATCCTCATTGTTTTTGCTCGAGGATGCATAGTTGTTTTGCTGCAATTTCCCATTTTGCATGTTAGCCTGCTTCTTATAACAATCTGCCTGCACATGTCCAGGCTGACAATAAAAGCATCCACGTATATCATTATATTGCCTTTGCCAATTTCCACGACCTCTTTGGCTCCCCCTGTCTCTGAATTGGCCTCTTCCACCTACGTGTTGTTGTTGTTGTGAATTCTGGGACTGTTGTTGTTGTTGCTGCTCGGCCATAATTCTGATTACCTATTCGGCTACCTCCTTGGCCGCGTCCACGGCCTCCTCTACCTTGTCCTCTTCTTGAAGTTGTGTAGAAGGCATGTTGCTCTGAAATGTTTTTGTTTTGTGAAGGCTATTGGTCTTCACCCAAGCTCTTCTCTTCTATAATCAACATAGACACCAAATCTATGAATTGGGAATGTTTTCCCGAGTCTGAATAGACATCTTGAACGCCTTGTATTGTGGCCAAAGACCACGTAGACAGACTTCCACCTTATCATCATCATCTACTGAAACGCCAATAGATGCAAGGGATTCCACAATACCCTTGATCTTCAATGCATAGTCATTCACAGATATACTCTTTTTCTCCATAGTATGAAGTTCATTCTTCAATTGTATCTTTCGTGCCTTGGTATTTGTTTCATAGAGTTTTACCAAGGTGTCCCACACCTCCTTGGGGGACTTGGCATCCTGTACGTGCCCAATCATGGTGTCCTATATACTGACAGAGAGCCAATACATAACTTTTCTGGCTCCTTAGTTCCAATCCTTGAACTCTTTCACATCTGCAGGCAGTCGGATTGATCTTCGATATCTCCGGTGCCTCTTTATGCTCACTTTCTATATAGTCCCAGTAACCCTTTCCCATTAGGAAATTTGTCAACCTGAACCTCCAAGCATGGAAGTTGTTCTTATCAAGCTTTTCAACAACAATCTGGTTTATGCCATCATTTGACATCTTGCCAGACACACAAATTTACTAGAAACAGCACTCTGGTTTGTCCTGCACAAACTGCTGTATTTTCTGTAGCGGTACAGTATTACACTAAAATGTAGCATACATACACCCAATGACAACTGTTGACCTCCTTGTAGCACACACAATGTCTGCACAACCAATCTGTCTTCCTACAGTTCTTAAAACAGAGTTCTACAGAGAATCGATGACTTACCCCCGGCAGTGCTCGAAATCGCTTGCTTTCTGAAAAACGGAGGTCGTAACGCGCCCGAAACGTGTTTTCAGCCTAAAAAATTCCGTCCAATAAGACAATATTGTTGTCCTATAGCTTTACTCCCACGAAGAAAGCTGCTCAATCAGAGATCGTTTGCCGGTGCCTCCCGTAGAGCTCCCGACAAGGGTGTACTCGTCGCCAACACAAATAGGAAAGAGTAGTTGAAGCTCTTACCCTCGTACCGTTTCCTGTGCTTCTCTTACTTGCAGCTCAGCCCTTAGCATGAACCAGGCTCTGATACCATTAAAAGATGCAGAGGAGAAAAGAGCTTGAGCTCTTGCAAGCATACACACACTCACAAAACCCTAAAAGATAACACACTAGGTGAGAGGCTGAAAATCTTCTTCTTCACTCCATATACAAAGATAAGAGTACACACATATGAAAAGGTACTCAACCAAATACATACTAGGGTTCTCTATAGTGTGAACCCAACTAAATGAGTTGGCGCTATAACTATGCCAGTCTCTAGAATGGCTGTCACACAGCCTATCATCCCATTGGCCGCATATCACCCATGATCTCACCAACTATGCCAGTGTTGTAAGTGTGGGGCCTATCCCCTAGGCGGGTCATCAGTGTCCACCGCCTCACTAGATGAGCTCGATATCTCAACAGCTCCCCACTACTCATACAAAGAGTAACTCCAAGCTTATTAAAGACATGCTGCCAAAATGGCATAGCAAACTTTGAATCCATATCAAATATAATGGACTCTAGGAGTCCATGCAGCCTAAAATATGTTGTAGAAATAACTCAACCACCCGAGTTAGTAGATGTGCATGCATAGTCTTGATTGTGGAAAAGAAGTGTGCCATTTTAGACAAGCGGTCAACTACCACTAATATGACATCCTTCCCTATGGGTCCTTGGAATACCAACTAGAAAATCCATGGATATACTTTGCCATTACCTTTCTAGAACTTGTAGGGAGCAAAGTAATCCACGTGGCCGAACTCTTTTAGATTATTTACCTGACACTTAAAACAATGAGTAACGTATTTGTGGATATCTCTTCAGAGATTTAGCCACCAAAATGTTCTCTTAATTAACTATATAGTCTTATTTATCTCGATCTGATGAAGGACTATCATGGTTCTCTTTGAGAACCCTGTTCCTTGAATTCATTTACACTAGGGACATAGACTTTGCCTTTTGGTTTGAGAAATCCATTCTTAGCTCAAAAGTTTGAAAAGGGTTATGGTTGTGTTGAGACAGGACCAACTCACCACACAACAACAACAAAATTTCCTAGACTGGTCTTTGACCACAATATTTTAATAAATGGATCTTGTGCACGTGCTTCCTTTATTTCTTGAAGCAATACACTATCCAAAATCAATAAACTCATGTTGTACATGATTCTCAAAAGAGCATCTCGTGGCATTGAATTTTCATATGAAATTCCTACATAAGCTCAGCCCACCTGGCTTGACGACCTCTCAAGTTAGGTTGAGTGTAAAAATACTTAAGTGTATGATGATTAGTGTACACCATAAAACTAAGCACCATATAAATAATTCTACTCTCAAAATCTATAAATATACCTTCTTGGTTAAGCACAACCCCTATCGCAATGCTACTAGCATCAGTCTCTAAACCAAAAGGTTTCTTAGAATCAACTATCTTGAGAATTGGAGCTATTGAAATGGTTTACTTCAACTCTTCAAAGCTATTTTATTACATAGAAGTCCACTCATAAAGGGTTTGCTCTTGTAAAACAAATTGGTCATAGGTGCGACAAGTAAGTAGTAAGCCTCTATGAATCGCCTCTATAAAAACTAGAAAGTCCTAGAAAAGATCGTAAAGTCGTGACATTCTCTAGCATTGACCATGCTGAAATTATCACGACTTTCTTGGGATCAGTCAGCATGCAAAACAATATGATCCATAGTCACTTCATCAGTCAGCATGCAAAACAATATGATCCATAGTCACTTCATCAGTCAGCATGCAAAATAATATGATCCATAGTCACTTCATCAGTCAGCATGCAAAACAAGATGACCCAAATATTCTATTTGAACCAAACATAACATTGTTTTATATGCATTAGCATACAGAGAGTTTTCCCTTAAAGCTTGAAAATTTGTACAAAGAGTTTTCCCTTAAAGCTTGAAAATTTGTACAAAGATATATTTATGCTTAAAATAGATTGTACACAAATATCATCTATAAAGTCTACTACAAACCGACCCATGAATGGCCTAAGAATGTCATTTATGAGCAACATAAAAGTAGCAGGAGCATTGGTTAACCCAAACTGTATCACCAAATACTCATAATGACCAAACTGGTACTAAAAGCTAGCTTATATACATCATCATCTCTTAAACTTATTTGATGGTAAACCACTTTTTAAATCTATCTTACTAAATATTATGGCACCATGCAAGGCATCTAAGAGATCGTCGATTCTTGGCATTGTATACCTATTCTTGATTTTAAGCTTGTTCAATGCCATGTAATCGACACACATATGAAAAGTACCATCCTTTTTCTTAACAAATCATAGAGGTGAATCGTGAGAAGTTAGGGCATATCAAGGCCTTCTGAAGATATTCATGTATCACTATTAGCCCTTGGGGTTAATACCTAGGCCAACATTGAACTTCATTGACCACTCTAGGTGTACATGCACATTGCACACATTGTATGATATATTTGGTGCTACACATTGCACACATTGTATTATTTATTTGGTGCATAGAGCCTAAAAAATTTACCTTAGGTAATGGGGATGATGGGCTTAACCACACCTCATTGGTTGTATTTTGTGTGACTCTCCTATGCTTGCCATGTGGCATATGGATAGCCTTGCTTCTATTATATAAAATAGAGCATGATTGAGGGAGAGCTCATTCCCCTCTACCCTAAGTTGGAATCCACTCTTGTGTCTTGTCCTTGAGTGAGAGTGTGAGCGTGCTCTTGTGCAAAGTCTCTTCTTTTTCCCCTTGATATTTTGGTAGTGCTTGTGTGGGAGTGTTGGTGTGAGCACCTCCATTAGTAGTATCCCTCGTCGATGATACCAAGGACATGGGGTTGGAAGGGAAGTTAAGATTTTGGATACTGCCATGGACGTAACAAAACTACCATCTTTGAGAAACTATATGAGCTTGTGCAATTGTTGGTGGTGGAAGAGGATGAGGTTCCTCCCTAGTGATAACTCCCATAAACCTCTCGCTATTAACAATACGAGCTTGTGCAGCTGTTGTTGGTGGAAGAGGATGAGGTTCCTCCCTAGTGATAACTCCTATAAGCCTCTCGCTATTAACAAAGTTTTCAACATAAAGCTTCACAAAGAGCAATTAGACCCATCCACAGCCTATCCTGAGTGATCATATAATCAAAGATATTTCATCATCTTTGTGCAATCCTCACAGTAAGATATTTCCCAAAGCAGAATTATGAGCAAAAAAACAAGACAGTCCCCCCTTGAATGGGAACTTCTGGTGTGAAAGTACAGGGGAAAGAAACTGGACTGTGCATGCAAAAGGAACTAAGACTCGACCGTATATAAGATACGGTCATACTAAAAGTAAGGTGCACACTTGAATGAGCTTAAACAATGCTCTAGAAAGTTAATTGCACCGATGCAGGAGTGCTTAGATTTGCATTGAATTCAGGAGTGTCTATGGATGCCTAATCCAAAAGGATAACTCAAGCCCCCCCCCCCCCCCCCCCCCCCCCCCAAAAAAAAACACCTCAGTTTTGTTAGCGAGATAAACAAGATCTCGAGCATGATGATGATGGTGAAGCGGAGTGAGGAGCGTGGAGGATGGAGTGTCAAGGCAGGGCAAAACTGAGTGCCGCCGGATCTGGGCGTGGACTGGCAAAAGCGGGCTGAGCAGCGATGGCAGTGGTTAGCTCTACACTAGCTCTGATAGTGTTGTTGGTGGTTATGTCAGAAGAATGCAGCTAGCAAGATGGCGGTGCCACCCAGTGGGAGACGGTGGCTAGTAGCTCTCCCCAAAAAAATGATGGTGAAAACAAGCGATGACGACTGGCTCTGGGTCAAAAACTGGGAGAGGCTCAGATGGGTGCCACACAACCACCTAGGACTTGTTCCCACATTCCCACTACTCTCAAAGTGCCATAAGAATGTAAGAGCATTAGTATACTTTTGGAGATATTAGGCGTGGTGAGAGGCTTTGGTGCCATTTGCTCGTTGTACACTTCTTTTTTCAATAATTTCAACTTCGACCTTGATGAAGCAAAGCAACCACTAAATTGTTTGTGTTTGTCATCCAATGAGTGCAATCTTTGTCCTTGATATTGTTGCTACGCTTCTTTTCTTTTCTCCCATGGAGAAGTCTTGAGCTGCTACATGGCATGAATTGAGAGGCTGAGGCACACATTTTGGAGGATTGAGGAGTGGTAGGTAGGCTCCCACCAACAATTGTCGCCATAAGTATCTTTTTATTTGCTCATACGTTGCTTTAAAATTACATGTTTTTACACTTTCTTTCCTTGCCTGTGCTCATATATGCTTCTTCATAATTAGTGATAGATAATTCAACCTGTGGACCTACTATTCCGAGAACCTTAGCAAATTGATTAAATCCCACATGTTAATTTTTGATACATATAATAGTTAGATTCTGAAAGCATACCAATGGTGGCTACTATTTGAGAGTCCAACAAAGTCTTCCATCAACAAATAAGGTTCAAATTGCTCCATGAAAATGTAAAAAACACCATTTATCAAAACACCATTTGACATAAGCACCTTCTTTGTCTATTAGTACCTTACAGTTTGGTGCTACAAGAGATTCCATTACAAGTATCTCACAAGAGGAAAGCTTAAAGTGCTACTTTGATTCGAAAGATTAAAGCTATACTTCAACTAAATAGAGGGTAAATGCTCATAATGGCCGGATAGGTAGGATCCATAAAGTTATCAAGAAGTAGTAAAATGCATCTTGAGTGGAAGCTAACCACATAGCATGAATCTTAAGCAAAAGATCAAGGAACAAGGAATTGTGGATAAGTGCAAAGCTTGCTTTATTTCCCAAGGATACTCTCAAAACAAGAGAGGGGCAAAATTCACAAGTGCTTACATTTACTAGGCATCATCACTAATCACTTAATCCTTAATACAACTTCAGTGTGGCAACTCAAGGATCATGTATGATTTTGTTACTTTTTACACGCTTTTCAAATTTTGTGGGATGAATCCTCAACACTTGTAATAAGCTATGGGGTGGTCGGATTGAATTTTGCCACTCTATTAGATTTAGTGTAGGAATTTGTAAAAGCAAAACTCTGGTGGATTTAGTGTTGGAATGTCTATAAGCAATACATACACAAAATCATGACCTAAAAGGTCTTGGTAAATGTGTTGTTACCTACATTCCCTCGATTTACTTCATGTGTTCATCATCAGCATGATCCTATTTGTGCTTCATTGGTATTTGTCCATGGTGAGGCTTGTTGCATCCTCGCGTGCACATGAGAGAGAGGCCTAAAGCCTTGTACATTTTGTATTTGTTGCAGCTCGGTCCATTCAGTGGTCATGAATTTATCCCATTTGTTGTAATCATGGATTTGGTGACATGTGCTATAGTCAATGTCTTTTTGCTTTAGCTTGTATTCCTCACAAGAGAGAGAAAGCTTGTACTCTTCATAAAGTGACAATGGCACCACCTCCAGTTCAAAAGATAGATTAGCTAGTACATAATGAAGAGGAATCAAATTTGAGTAGTTTTTATTAATAATATATGTAAGAGTGTGAGCACAATTATTACTTGTGACACACATATTATTTCCTTGGGTGGGTGGAAGAGATACATGATAGGAGCTGTTCTTTGGGCTTAAATGGGTGAGGGCCCTAAATCTTACAGTGTCCAAAGTTGTGGTTTCTTGGTCAATCACATGAAAGAATCTATAACTCCTTTTTAAAGATTTCCTTAATAGATGAAGATGAAGTCTGGTATTTGAAGCACAAGATTTGTTGCTCAAACGAAGGAAGTTGAGCTCAAATTTTGAAGAATACTTGTAAGCACATTGTAGGGGGATTTGTACACCTTCTTTAGGTAGCTAGTCTACATTTTCTTGATGTGGCAAGGTACTTCCCAATTTGTTGGATGCAGGTGAGGTGATGGATTGAGAAGAAAAGGCCTCCCAGATTTGGCCCCAAAACTCAGAGATGGTACTAATTGGATCATATTTTTGTGGCTTTTATTGAGAACCCTGTTGCACTAGACCTATTGTCAAGGTGTGGTCAAAGCATGGAGAAAACAATCTCCCCGAGGCTGCACTACTGAGGCCATGATGGAGGCTTGCTTACTATTGGGATATCAGATCTCATGGGATCAGTTTAGATGAAAGATGGGATTTTTGAATGAGAGTAGATAACTGTGGTTGTGGGGTGATATATGACAGAGTTTGATAGTCGGTTTTGGGGGTGATATATGATGTATGTCTGATTATGAATAGTTAATATAAATACTTTATTGATCAAAAAAAAAATCCACCATGGAGATGCAGAATTGATGATTCATCTTATTAGCCTCCTCGACCTTATAAAGGGTAAATCCACCCACCACACATTAGGAATCATCCAATTGCCTAAAATTTGGCGCCAAATGCATGGTCCTGACTTAGATATTCTATTTCCTTCGCGGCGTCGACAGCTTGCTTTTTTCCATAGCTATGGAAGGTGACCCTTCCTCATAGCCTGCTGCTTCATCATCATCGTCCTCAGCGTCATGAGGCAGAAACAGCAGGTTATCTCACGATTCTTTTCTCCCAAAGCAGCCGGTGAGTCATGTTCCAAGCCGTCTCCTGCCTCGCGTCCCTCCCCTTCTACAGCAGTACAGTGGCCCCCTGCAAGAACCTCTGCTTCGCTCAGAAATCTGCAGCGATTGTCTTCTCAATCGCCCACCAAGAAAGCATTGGAGGAGGCCTCTCCTGGACACAGAAAACGCCCTATCTCGCCTGATTCCAGAAGGGGTTTTGCAGAAGGGCGAGAAGAAGAAGAAGAAGACACAGAGCCCGTGGACCTCGACAGGCCTGAAATCTGCAGTGGAGCCGTCTCTCTGGGCGGAGAAACAGACCAAAGGTATGTACATGATGTTGCCGAACATGCTGTAGCAAGCGAAAACAATGAACCAAGGTCGGCTACTGTAAGCTTCACATATAAAAGGAGACGCAAGAAAGAAAGCACTGCAGAAGAGTACCCAAAGCTAGGGTTTTTGGATGGAAAAAACTCATTAAGTGCTCTCACAGAGAATGGGTCTCAGGAGCCTGGGACAGAGGAGCCCATTAGTGTTTCCACATATTGGAAATCTAAAGATAGCTTGGAGATCCCGGCATCAGACCCCATCCGGCATAAGAAATTTGTGGAAAAGCTTTTAACTTCCAATGATTCTGAGATGCAAGCATCCAGGCCCTGTAAGGTCCCGTCTAAAGACCAGTATACTCCCTTGGAGCAGCAAGTGGTGGAGTTGAAGGCAAAACACAAGGATGTGCTCCTCATGGTAGAGGTGGGTTACAGATATAGGATGTTTGGAGAGGATGCTGAAACTGCTGCAAGAGTTTTGGGTATATTTGCTTACAATAATCACAATTTTATAACAGCTAGTGTTCCCTCTTTCCGACTGCATGTCCATGTCAGGCGTCTTGTGGAGGCGGGCTACAAGGTGGGCCTAGTTCGCCAAACAGAAACCGCAGCAATTAAAGCCCATGGAGGTAACAAACTGGGTCCTTTTACAAGGGGCTTGTCTGCATTATACAGCAGGGCTACTCTTGAGGCTGCAGCAGATTTGGGTGGTGGGGAACCCTCCACAGAGAAAGGCAGTTCCAGAAACTACCTCATGTGTATTGCAGAGCAGGTGGACGCTTTGAAATCAAGTGCCAAGAGCCCTATTCGCAAGCAAGGGGCAAGTGACAAAGGAAAGGCTGATACCGAAGCAGTGTCAAAAGGTGCCTATGATACCACTATTGGTGTCATAGCTGTGGAAACTGCCACAGGTGATGTTATGTATGGACAATTCAAAGACACAGTGACGCGAACAGAATTAGAAGCACACCTTCTCACCTGCTCGCCTGCAGAGCTGCTCCTTGCTTCTCCTTTGGCATCCCCAACTGAGAAGGTACTGTCCGTTGTCCCATTTGAAGGCTTTGAAATAGTTCTTAGACCCTGGACAAAACTACTATTTTCTGGAATGCATGTTGACTTGGAATGAGCAATCTTGATTAATAGCTTGCTTTTTGGATTGGGGATGTCATGTGGCTGGTATGAGCGATTGGGGAGCTTTCAGCTGCTTTCATAATCTGATGGCAAAGCTGCATGACCGAGTGAGCTTAGTCGGTCTACTTTTCCTTAAAAATGCATTTTTTGGCTTCACAATTCTCATTTGTTTTAGAGTTTGTCTTCTAATTGGTCTTTAAGGTATCTTAAGTAGTCTTTCTAGTAGTCAATTGTCCTGCTGATTTGCTCCTTGGTGCGGCCAATGTGAGCGGGTCCAGTTGAGCTTGCATACCTTTTGGGCTCCTTTTTGTCTCTATTGGGTGTCCTATGGCCAGAGTATACTGCCCCAGTGGTGTATCCCTTTAGGAGGAGTGCAATTTATGCAAAACTTTATGCTCTGTTAACTCCGCACTTATCTTTTTTCCCTTAGGATCTCCGGCTGCTACCCATGCCCATGGCTGACCTCACCTTAGAATGCTACCCATGCCCATGGCTAACCTCTCCTACATTGAGGGCCTGCATTTATACACGACTTACAATGGCCACAACATTCTCTGCTAGACAACGCCCTTTAATAGTCATGCATCCTGTTGTTTGGAAATGATGTAAGTGTCATGCTTCCATGATTTGATCGAGCAATGTCCCTTTGATGGACATGGCAACCAGTAGCTTGGCCTGTGCATCCTTTTTATCCAATTCATCAATATGGCACTGATTTTGAGTAGGCTTTTTATTCCCACCTTTAATGATCTTAAGAGGCTATGGGATTTTTTTAGAGGGTGGATCTGGAATAGAGGCTATGGGATTTTTTAGAGGGTGGATCTGGAATAGAGCCCATATTGCTGCGCAAGTCCCTGCACCCGAGCGCCTTCCACCTGCTGCCTGCCTTCTCCATTCCTGCCATCTGTCCGCCTTCTCTCCTGCCTGTCCTTCCTCCTGCCTGCCAGTGCTACCAGCCCTCTCCTTTCCTGAGCGCCTCTGTTCTCTCTGCTGCCTGCCTGTGCTCCTGCCTGCCTTCTCACCCAGCTTCCGCCTGTTCTGTAGTCATCCCGCCTTCCTTCCTCTTCCACCCCTCTTTGCCTCTTTTCCAGCCCTTCTTCTTGCCCCTCCCGCTTTGTTGCCTGTGCCACCTTACGGAAAACTCCAATTGTGTTCAAGTCGGCTGCCCATCCCTTGATTGGCATTATGGCTTCTGCCAAGCCAATCCTTCTCCACTCCCACAGGCCATGAGAACTCTCAATTTTTCACAAGACGAGCGTCTCATCCTCCAAAGCGACATCCACAATGAAATGAAGACCACTCTCATTGGGAGGGTCTACGGCTCTCACCCTTCTCGCTCTTCTCAAGTTAGAGATTGGCTTCTGGCAGTCCTCCCTTTGGAGCTGGCTGTGCACTTTCTTGATGCACGTTTACTTGGACAAGGGTTTTTCCAAGTTGACTTCAATTCCTTGGAAGCCACATCTTAGGCACTTGCCGGCAGCTCTTTTCCCCTTGGCCCACGGAAGTTACTCCTCTTCAAGTACAGGCTGGACTTTGACCTTGTGGCAGAGGGTCGGCTCGCCTTATTCTGATTTCTCTCAGATTCCCCCCCAAATCCTCCTCCACCCCTTCCCATGGCACATGCACATCTAGGAAATCCTACTGGTAACAAACAGGGTGGAAATCCCCCTGCTCCAGAACCATTGACCACCATGCTGGGCCGGGTGAATGTCAAGCTTCCTACTTTCAGAGGTTCTGCCATGGAAGACGTGGATGACCATGTTCGATGCTTTGGGCCATGTGCAGTAGCAGGGGATTGGACCAAGATGATGCTTGAGTGATGCTCTTTCCCTCCACATTGGAAGGCTCTGTTGACAAACGGTTCAGTCACTTCCCTGTGGATCATTTTGCAGATTGGCCCACCATGAGGGACACCTTTCTTAGGACGTTCCGGCCGTGCAACTATGAAGACGTCATTCTACAAGAACTGGGGAAGCTGAAGCTCTTGCCTGAGGAAAGTGTAGCGGAGCTCATGACACGAACCACCGTATTGGTGGCCCGCCTGTCAGCATGCCCAGGGGACTTCATGGTGTGTCAGTGACGATGCAGGCTTTGCCTAGGACAACAAACAGAAGATCCGAGAAAGTAGACCAGCCACCACCTTGCTGGAATTTCAGGAGTTTGCCTCCCAACTGGAAAATGCACGTATGATTTTTGAACATGATACGGGTTCCCCAACTCTTACCATTCTACCGCGTGACTTCCGAGTAGTTCAGCTTAAGCTTGAGCTGGAGGCACTGAAGTTGAGCCATAAGTCTCAGAAGGAAGAAAGCTCTTTTGCACAGCTTAAGAAGGAGATTGAGGATCTCAAGTCTCAGCAAGAGTCTAGGAAAGGTTTGTGATGTGCACTGTGTGAGTCTCCTGGGCATGCCAGCCTAGAATGTTCCAAGTGGAAATATTACTCCTTCTATGAGAAGAATGAGCATGAGCATGAGGATTGTTATTATCTTAAGGGATCAATTGCACCAGCAACAACAGTTCCCTACCTTGAACTCTCCTGCCACCCCATTAATCATTATACTACCCCTTATGGTGCAGCCCTCCACCTACTCTTCCCAAATCCCTCTCATTCCAACTCCTTCGACAACCCGTGTCACTATAGCAGCTACTCCTGGTGTCCCTTGCTTGAAGGCTCACCTCCATGTAAGTTCGGCCCAGAGGCGAAAGATCACTATACTAGGGACTGTCCAAGAGAGACGTATGCTGCACCACCCCCATCAGATTTCACATTCCATGCCTCTCACTTGATTACAGTGGGTGAGCCTAGGGCTATTCCCTCTACTTCCATGGCTCATTCCAACCCCCATTTCATACTAGAATCCTTCATCTTTTCCTGCAAAGTCTTATAAATGGCTGAGTACCCTTTGTGTGATATACCAACATCATCAAGTATTGCCTGGATGTCTTGTGGATTGAGTTGATTCTCTTTGAAAAAGTCGTCTATTTGCTTTTCTGAGACCTCCTTATATTTCTTCTCGTTCATCAGTGCTTCTGCAAAGAAGACTTAAATGTGCGCCAAAAGGTTCTTTCGTCGTTGATTCTTTATCAGGGTACAATAATGATCTAATATCAAATTGAAATGCAAAAATTGATATACATGAACATATGTAATAATGATTGCTATTCATAAAATATCACAATAAAAACAATAAACCAATTAATAGCAGAAAGGAGCTTACTTGACTGCATGTATTCTCTTCTTGATGCCACCACCTCCTAGCTTCATTTGCTCAATATCCCTTAGTTTTTTTTATCGTCTTACAGAGACCTAATGAGGTCTACTTATGTTTTAATTCAGACATTTATTTTTCAAGCCCTAAAATGGTTTCCTTATTGCTTAATAACTTCTGCACACAATGCTCCATGGTTTTTTTCAAATGAATGTTCTCCTTCTCAAACAAATCTCTTTCTAATTTAAAAACATTGCTTGTTGCTTTCAAATGATGTGTATATGCTAGGAGACCATTATAGCCATATTCTATCATTTTTGTGTACATTTAAGAATAGAAATATATCTTTTATATCTCATGAAAATGTCGAGAGAACATACGCCAAAATCAATTTCACCTTATTTTTTTAGGCTTTTTCGATTATCTCTCTCTAAGCTTAGTTGGCACTTCTTAGAGGGCCCAAAGTTAAGTCCAAAATTCCCCTAATGCCCACCTTGTAGGCTTTGAAGTGTTCGAGAACCTGTTTGGTCTTCTCCGCTTTAGCGCTTTCCTCGTCCATTCTTTTTTTGGATTCTTAATCGGCTTGCACCAACATTTTGTTTCATGTTCTACGAGTAGAGAGAGAGATTTTGGGGTTCTAATTGTAAGAAGTCAGGTGACTCTTCCCCTTTAATGGTTACCTTGCTAACCGGGATAGGGAACTCATCAAGCTCTTGTTGCTAGACTTAGAAGAAGTCGGAATGTACATGGTTGTTCCAAGGAGAGTCCAGAGGAGGTTTACCCCACTACTGTAGCAGCAATCACTTGGGCTCAAAGCAAGGCACTGGGGCTACTAGAACGCGCCTCCATCAACAGCCAGGATGCCAAGGAGTCTTCCCCACTCCCGCACAATGTGATAGATCGTGCATTCCTACTAGCTGTACAAGATTTCCAAATTGCTCCACCTATGCTTGTGTCATGTGCACAGTGGGTATCTACCGTGTGCTATACGCATGCAAGACTAGTTTCGAGGCTTGGGGAAGCTTGGAACTAGGCAGGCTGATTGACGAGCTGAGTTAGGAATATACTAACGGGCGGGCACCCAAGTATGGACGAGCGGGCGGCCAAGTGTGGACGCCCGATGACCGGCCAAGAGCCTATAAAAGGGTGGCCAAGGTTAGTTATTGAGAGAGTCTCGCGAGTTTGTGAGAGCTTTATGATCTTGGAGCCTGGATCTAGTGCAGACGTGCACCTGCTTTGTGCAGCCGAGGCCGGCAGCAGTCTCGAGGCCCACGAGGGTAGCTTCGTGGCGGTATGGGACGTCTCGAGGAGGAGATTGGTCGGTACGTCAACCTAGTTAGCTCAGCTCGTGGCTCGGTGGGGACAGCCAAGACTGTGGGCTTGCCCACGGCTGTCATGGTTGGGAGGTGAGTCAGGCCTACACCCCCTTGCTTGTTTGTTTGTTCGTTTGTTTGCAGGATTCGAGTTTCGAACCAAGATCGATCACAAGGGGATCCGCGGGGAACTCGCGAGACTCTCTATCTCATAATAACTAACCTTGGCCACCCTTTTATAAGCTCTTGGCTGGTCATTGGGCGTCCACACTTGGCCGCCCGCCCGTCCATACTTGGATGCCCGCCCGTTAGTATATCCCTAACTCAGCTCGTCAATCAGCCTGTCTAGTTCCAAGCTTCCCCAAGCCTCGAAACTAGTCTTGCATGCGTATAGCACACGGTAGATACCCACTGTGCACATGACATACTCCCCTTCCTCTAAGAGCTCACTCCTGAGCTCACTAAAAAGCCAGGGTAATCTCTCTGAAGAGAAGTCAATGTCTCCCATGTAGCGTCGTTCTCAACACGATCCTTCCACTTGATCTTGTATTCCGTGATAAGCGTATGAAGTAATCTTCGTTCATGAAATCCAAGAATCTTTTCAGGTTCGTGCGGAATAAATGTCATGTCCTGGACATCTATGATTTCTTGAGGAGTAACTAACTGATCTGCTCCACCCAGTACTTCCTTAAGTCTACTGACATGAAATACAGGATGAACTTTCACATGAGAAGGCAAATCCAATTCATATGCAACTGAACCAATCCGTCGTGTAACACGAAATGGTCCACAGTATCTAGGGGATAATTTCGGAGATCTACCTGTTCGTAAAGTCTCGGAATCTTTCGGAACTCGCAAATACACCATCGTTCCTTCATAGAACTTTCTGGGTGAACGATGTCTATTAGAATAAAACCTGTCTCTGTCTTGAGCACGTCTAATAGATTCCTTCGCAACTTGTAACATTTCCTGCATATCTTGTAACATTTCCTGCATATCTTGCAAAAAATTACGTGTTGCATCATGCTGAAGTCCTGAGAATCCTACTGTAACAGGTGATCTTGGTTGAAAACCATACATAAGCATGAAAGGACTAAACCCTGTACTCGTATGCTTAGTATTGTTATATGTAAATTCTAACATAGGAAGATAATCCTCCCATGAACTTTGTCTTTTGGATACATATGCTCGAAGCATAACCTCCAAAATCTGATTCACTCTTTCAGTCTGGCCATCAGATTGAGGATGATCAGAGGAACTCAAATTCAAAGTTGTTTCTAACTTCTCAAAAACAAGTTTCCAAAAGTCACTTGTAAACTTAGAGTCCCTATCATTGACTATGTCCTACGGTAACCCGTACAGTCTAAACAATTGCTCGATAAACTGCCGAGCTAATTGTGTAGCTGTAATAGTCTTCTGGGTCGGTAAAAATCTAGCCATTTTTGTCAAGCGATCTACCACAACCCAAATAGAATCATGGCCTTGATGTGTTCTTGGCAATCCGGTAATAAAATCCATGGAAATACTTTCCCATTTATTACCTGAGATTTGCAAAGGATGCAACAACCCAGCCTGTCTAAAGCGTTCAGCTTTATTTGCCTGACAAATCTGACACTTGAGAACATAATCTTCTACATACCCTTTCATCTTTGGCCAATAAAAAGTGTGTTTCACTATTGATAGTGTCCTGTGTACCCCGAGGTGTCCAGCAGAAGGGGCGTCGTGACACTCTCTCAGAATCTTGGACCTAATGTCCGGGATCTGTGGTACACAAATTTTGTCATTACGGAATAGTAAACCATTCCGAATCATCCAATGACCTCCTGCAGTCTGAATAGTAGACTGCTCAGTCTTGTTGGAATTAGGGTTGCAGGAATGCACACACAACTTCAAGAAGATGAGGAAGCTTGAGCACAACACAGTAGTGTATTATGAGTGCCAAAAATGAAAGATTACAAGCCCTAGAAGATAATGGGCGTATATACAATGCACGGGGGAAAAAACCTCCTAGTGAGGGAAAAAGTGCCCCGGCGGTCCTAAGTGTGTTCACACACATCACTACTATAATATGGTAACAAATCCCCCCTGGAGTGATGCGGTGAACAAGAGCTAGCACTCATGTATAGGGAAGTGTCTAGCTATGTGGACGAATCCACAAAAGGGAGTAAGCCCAAAGCTTTGCGAAAAGCTTCGAACTTCTCACGAGGCAGAGCCTTTGTGAAAAGGTCTGCAAGGTTATCCTGTGTTGGCACATAAGCCAAACTGATCTCTCCTGCAGAGAGTCTCTCCCTGACATAATGGTAGTGCACCTCATTGTGCTTCGTACGAGCATGGAACACTGGGTTCCGCGCAACTGCCAATGCGCTCTGACTGTCAGTGAAGATGGTGGTGGCAGATGGCTGCCCAACACCCAAATCAGCCATAAGGCGTCTGAGCCACACACACTCAACCGTAGCTGTGAAAGCTGCCCTGTACTCAGCTTCACAACTAGAAGTGGCCACAGTAGGCTGCTTCTTGCTCAACCATGATATGCATGAGCTTCCAAGCATGAAGCAAAAACCACTCGTGGACACGCGTGTGTCATAACAACCAGCCCAGTCAGAATCTGAAAAAGCATGTAAATCTGGCGGCAATGATCCCCCCTTGGGATAAAACAACCCAAGATGCCGAGTACCACTCAAATAGCGAAAGATACGCTTCACTGCCTGCCAATGCTTAATGCCTGGGCTATGCATAAATCTGCTCACCTGTGAGACTGCAAACTGAATGTCTGGCCTCGTAATGCATACATAAATGAGGCAACCAACAGCTGTCTGATAGAGTGTGACATCAAAGTGATCTCCAGCATCATGAAGACTCAACTTCAAACCTGTCTCCATTGGAGTAGCAATAGGCTTGCAGTCTTCAAGGCCAAATCTCCGCAACAATGTTTCAATATACTTTGTCTGACACAAAGCAATACCTCCATCACACTGCTTAAATTGTATCCCCAAATAATGATGCAAATGCCCCAAATCTGACATCTCAAAAGAGGCATTCAAATCAGCCTTAAAATCAGCAATATGACTCTCATTTGGTCCTGTGAGCAGCATGTCATCGACATAGAGAGCAATGATTAGATGTACACCATCCACACGTTTAACATACAAAGTGCTTTCTGTTGGACTATTCTGAAACCCATGTGCAGTCAAATATGCATGTATTTTTTCATACCAAGCTCGTGGAGCTTGCTTTAAACCATATAAAGCCTTTTTTAACCTGCACACTTTGTTTTCCTGCCCTCTTTGAACAAAACCACGAGGCTGCGATACATACACCTCCTCATGCAAATCTCCATTTAAGAACGCAGTCTTTATGTCCAGCTGATGTACATTCCAACCATTATGAGCTGCTAATGCACAGATGCTACGAACAGTGGTCATACGACATGTGGGAGCAAAAGTCTCATCAAAATCAATGCCCTTCTCTTGAGCATAACCTTTTGCAACAAGCCTAGCCTTATGGCGATCCACTGTGCCATCAGGCTTACGCTTCAATTTGTATACCCACTTAGTGCCAATGGCCTTCTTGCCAGGGGGCAAGTCACATAAAGACCATGTACCATTCTTCATAATAGCATCGTATTCTGCTTGCATAGCAGCCATCCAATTTTTTGAACTTTGAGCCTCATCAAATGAAACAGGCTCACTTTCATCGCACATACTAGAAACAGCCAATGCATAACAATCTGACGCATAAGAGGCACCATGAGAGCCAGAACGAGTGCGACTAGACAAAGGGGTATCCAACTTGCTGTCACGCAAAGTCTGCACCAGCCATCTAGGCATATTCCTAGAGCCCTCCATCTCTTGTCTCTCATCCTCAAGTGCATCATGCACATCTGCATCAGATATAGGCTGATCTGTGCCATCATTTAAAACCTGCATAGGCTGAAAAACTGCCTCATGAGGTATTGCACTTGACTGTGCACCACTGAAAAGAGGCAACAATGTATCATAGACATCACGTGAGCTGATATCTGTCTCCTTAGTACATGAAACCAAGGGCTGAACTGCATCTTCCACAAATACAACATCACGGCTAACCAAAATGCGCTTTGTCTGTGGATGATACAAACGATAGCCTTTGCTCTCAGCACTATATCCAACAAAAATACATTTGACAGCTTTGTCATCCAATTTTCTGCGATGTTGCACAGGCACTAATGCATATGCCAGGCAACCAAAAACACGTAAATGGCCAACAGATGGCTTGCGGCTATGCCAAGCTTCATATGGAGTGACAACCTGTAATGCTTTGGTGGGACACCTGTTTAGTACATAAGTGGCACACATGACAGCCTCAAGCCAAAAACCATGTGGTAGACTTTGACTCTTAACCATACATCTTGCCATTTCCATGAGAGACCTGTTTTTTCTCTCAGCCACACCATTTTGCTGTGGTGTATACGGCACTGTACATTGGTGTTTTATCCCACGCTCAGCCAGAAATGCATTAAATTCTGAAGACATATACTCCCCCCCTCGATCTGAACGGAGGGTGCCCATCTTACTTTCTGACACATTTTCAGCCATAACCAAAAACTGTTTGAAGCACAAAAACACTTCGGACTTTGCCTTCAAAGGATATACCCATGCATGCCTGGTAAAATCATCAATGAAAGTCACGAAGTAAAGGTAGTTTCCAAATGATGGAGTTTGCATGGGACCACAAACATCACTGTGAACAAGCTGTAATCTGCGTTCAGCTCTCACTGATCCATCTTTGGGAAAGGAAGCACGCTGCATTTTACCCAATATGCAGCCCTCACAAACATGCTTGACAGGTGCCTCAAGCTTAGGCAAAGAAGACACCATTTC
Organism: Cibotium barometz; assembly: GCF_041138505.1. Lineage (NCBI taxonomy): Eukaryota > Viridiplantae > Streptophyta > Polypodiopsida > Cyatheales > Cibotiaceae > Cibotium > Cibotium barometz. The sequence goes on along the minus strand of NC_141048.1, from coordinate 3,391,030 downwards.
AGATTTTTGCAGGCGCAGCAAACTTGCAAAATTCAGATGACCAAAACGTGCATGCCACAGTTTTGCATTTGAAATAGCCTGCGTATCCATAATAGCACATGCTGAATCCTCTACACATTTGCCATCCATATTGAGCTTATACAGCCCTCGACATAGTGAACCAGATGCTACAATGATGTCACCACAAGAGAGATCATGAACAATACATCTGTCATCCACAAATTTTACAACCAAACCTGTTTTGGCAAATGCGGAGACTGACAGCAGATTCTTTTTGATCCCTGGCACATACAATGCATCAAAAAGTGTAAAGGTGTTGCCATTTGCAACATTCAGCACAATCTGTCCAACTCCTTTAACGGGATAAGAGGAGTTATTGGCACAAGTGACAGTATTCCCTGTGGGAGCAGACTCAAGGAAAGTGAATAAACTGCGCTGCGAGGTGATATGCTTAGTGGCACCACTGTCAAAGTACCATACATCTGAATCTACTGCAGACATACATGTGTCATGCAAAGATGGGTCATAACTGCACTGCGCATTGAATGTCCATTCTGTATCTAGCACAACATTAGCAGATTCATTGTTAGAAGGAGAGGCATCTGCAACAACAGCCATACCAGCCTCTTTCTTCTTAGCCTCTTTCGCAGCCAGCTTAGGACACGCTTTGATGACATGATCATTTTCCTTACAGTACTTGCAAAATGTCTTCTGTTTGTCACCCTTCTTCTCATCTTTGTCTTCCTTCTTTGGTTGCGCAGCATTTGCAGATTTCTGCTTACTAGAAGAAAAGCCAGCTTTACCTTTCCCGCTTCTCTGACTAGCAACGAAAGCTTGATCTGCGACACGCATAATATTCCTGTTTTGCCTTGACTGGTCTTCTTGCAGCAAAACAGAAACTAACTCCTCAAATGATAAGGCATTGGGATTGCCTTTCATCATCAAGCGAAGAGTGGAAGCAAAACCCTGATAAGAATCTGGTAGACCATTCAAAACAGTCTGCACAAGTGAACTGTCTGACAGGATTTCATCTGCAGAAATGAGCTGCTCTTTGAAATCCTTGATCTTTGTCAAAAAGCTATCCATAGAATCACCTTCGTTCATATGCTCACTCTCCAACTGTTTTCGGAGGTAAGCAACACGAGCCTCATTTCTTGCCTGATACAATGTGGCAAGTACATCCCAAGCATCCTTAGAAGTCCTGCAGGAGCGAATATGTGGGATAATGGTACGTTTGACAGACAGCGCAATCAAGGCATGAGCCTGCGCATCTCTACCATCCCAACGAATCTGCTCTGCTGAAAGTGGTGGTTCTCGAACAGCTGCTACAGCACTTGTGCCTGCACCATCATCAACAGTACCTGTTTCTGATGTGTTTGCAGCATTCCCAGCCACAATAGGACGTGCATCAATACCCTGCACAATGTTCCATAACCCCTTTGCTACCAATACATGTCGCATCATATATGCCCACAATGGATAGTTGGTGCCATCCAACTTATCCTCAGCAGCCAACATGCGGAATACATCATTGTTGTCAGCCATGGCCAATGACTGTACTACTAGATGTAAATGCTGTCTGTAAGAGGTAAACCTGTATAAAATCGACCTGTGCTATGTAGCACAGCCCAAAACAGACGAGTGGGCACCTGTCCTGCAGATTTTAATCTTGACAGAAAATCTGCACAGTAGGACGATTTTGCCTGCGCAGTACTTGGAATGCAAAAACGGAGGGCGAAATGACTTCAGATCAAAATTCTGAAATGACCAAGCCCTACGGGCTCTCCCACGGCATATACTAACCTGCAGACGCTCGTGAAACCTCGTCGCAATCGGAGGAGATGAAGCGGCAGGTGCCGGTGATGCTGCCCGGGAGGAGGAAGCCTGCTCTGATACCAATTGTTGGAATTAGGGTTGCAGGAATGCACACACAACTTCAAGAAGATGAGGAAGCTTGAGCACAACACAGTAGTGTATTATGAGTGCCAAAAATGAAAGATTACAAGCCCTAGAAGATAATGGGCGTATATACAATGCACGGGGGAAAAAACCTCCTAGTGAGGGAAAAAGTGCCCCGGCGGTCCTAAGTGTGTTCACACACATCACTACTATAATATGGTAACAGTCACCGAGTCTTGGTCAATCAATGAGCTCCCGTCCTGGATCTTCTGTCAAAATGGACCAAAATAACTATCAGTCCTGCAAAGCCCTCTCAACAACGACTGAAATAAGTCAATAGAAATCTCGGTGAACGACAAAGTATTCACCTCTCTAATCCGACTAAGCGCATCTGCAATATTATTCATGGACCCTTTCCGATAACGGATCTCAAAATCAAAATCTTGCATTAACTCTGCCCAACGAGCTTTCCTGCCTCTCAAATCATCCGCATCACACACATACTTGATTGACTGATGATCAGTCAATACCACAAACTTGGAGCCATATAAATAATGTCTCCAAACCTTGAGAGCATGAATCACAGCATAAAGCTCCTTCTCAAGGGTTGGCCAACGAGATTGAGTGTCGTCTAGCTTTTTACTTTCAAAAGCAACCAGTCTACCATCTTGAAATAAAGCAACCTCGATAGCATAGTCATTGGCATCAGTTTCAAGAACATAAGGCCGACTAGGATCAGGCAATGCTAAGATAGGTGCTTCCTTGACGTTATCTTTCAAAAGTCTGAAGGCCATATCCAAATCGTTATTCCAAGTGATAGGCTGATTGGACTTACGTCCACGACCTTTCAATAAGTCGGTCATCGGCAGTGTGAGCTGAGAGTACTCCCGTACAGATTTCCGAAGAAAAACAACAAAACCGAGAAAAGAACGAAGTTGTTTGACTGTTCGTGGTATAGGCCAGTCTAAAACCTTTTGAACTCGGTCATAGTCAATGCTCAATCCATCTCTAGTGATCTTGTGTCCCAAGTAAATGATGTCGGTCATAAAGAACTCACATTTACTCAATTTAGCATATAGTCGATTCTGTCTTAAAATAGATAAGACAATCGTGAGGTGTCTGACATGATCCTCAAGAGTACGACTATAAATCAAAATATCATCCAGGAACACCCACCACAAATTTTCCCAAATGTTCACGAAAAAGATCGTTCATCATTTGCTGGAAAGTGGCTGGAGCATTGGTTAACCCAAAAGGTAATACGAGAAACTCGTAATGGCCATACCTAGTCCGAAAGGCGGTTCTTTCGACATGCCTTTCATGAATACGTATCTGGTGATAGCCAGTACGTAAATCTATCTTCGTGAAATATTTCGCTCCTGCTAATCAGTCATTTAGGTCATCTAATCTAGGGAGAGGATAACGGTTCTTAATAGTCAGCTTGTTCAATCTTTTGTAATCTATACACATTCTCCAAGTATTGTCCTTCTTTCTCCTAAGCAACACAGGTGCACCCCAAGGTGATTTACTTGGACGGATCTGGCCCATCCTCAAATAATCTTCGAGTTGTTTAGCCAACTCTTTTTCCTCAGCTTGGCTCATCCTATAAGGTGGAATACTCACAGGATGAGCACCAGGGATCAAGTCAATACGATGATCTACTGCCCGTTCAGGTGGTAAACCCGATGGCAATTCCTTAGGAAATACATCTTGAAACGAATCAAGTATCTTCTGTAATTCTTTGCTTTCAAACACACTTAATTCATTCACATCCATGAAAGGGATGAGAAAAGAAGAAAGTGGAGTCAAGACACAATGGAAAGCGGTGTACAAAGAAGAATCCATTATATTTCCAAAATCAATTGTATTTACAAGAGGTCCTTGAGAGGGATGAATACAATCACCTAAAATACTATACTTGGTGTCCCTATGGTGAAAAGAAAAAATATGACTAGACCAATCTATCTGGACATCAAGAGTCTTAAACCACTCAATCTCTAATAACAAGTCTACATTTTCCAGATGCATAACATAGCATTCCAGAGTATCTTTGTAGTCCTGAATCTGGATTGGAAGCATCTCCACCTTGCGATCCCAAACTTGTCTTCCCGCAGGTAGACGTACCTCATAGGTATGGTTGCTGAGTGTCGTATCAAGACTCAATTTCTACACAAGTTTGTAGTTAACAAAGTTATGCGAACTGCCAGGGTCTAAAAGAATGTGAATTTTATGGCCATTCACTTCTCCATAAACGCGGAGAAGATCATGTATGCCAAATACTTAGAATTGAACAGACAATCAGAACAAGTATTAGGGCGAGAAAGTACAGTTATTGACGTACCTGTCAAAGACAATTGGTTAGCTGTCTTTGGCTTGGGTCCTGCGTTTGACTTGGTACCCTTTTGCTTCGGGCACTCGTTACGCATGTGTCCTTTTTCTTCGCAGATAAAACAACGTCCTTTCTTCTTGAGCTTCAAAGCCCTGAGGAGTCGTTTCTTCTTCGCTGGTGTCGAACTTGTATTCTTCGAAGGTTGGTCCGAAGACTTGCCTTCAGTCGTGTTAGCCATAGGTGCGGAGAACTTTCTTTTATGCTTGTTCCCCTGCTCGGTAACGGGTTTTGACTTGGAAGAGACCATCGTATCATCATAGATACGAGCTGAATGAATGGCCTCGTCCAATGTTTTACATTTGTTATTTTTAACATGTAAATGGTACGAGTTTGGTAAACCAGCTACGAAAAACCCCAAAAGAGTAGTGGGATCCATCTTTGTAGCTTTCATCTGCAAGTCACGAAACTTCTGGAGGTAGACCTCATAAGTGAGGTGCTGCGAGGTCATGGTCAAAGCTGAAAACCGGGCAACAACATCATAGTCATCCTCTTTCTTGAGGAATTCTTTCTTGAAAATGTCTTCAAATTGTGCCCAAGTCGTTGGCTTTGGGTTCAGTTCCTTCCACCATAGCAAAGCTTTGCTGGACAGGAAACCTGCTGAAAAACGCAGAGGTATTCAGGGTAGTAGAAAGGGCTGAATCTGGAAATGCAGAAGAAATAGGTACACCCAAGCCTCGGAGCAGAAAATCAGCATCAGAAACCTGTAGAAGAAAAAAAACGCAGCAAATATGCTGCTAGCCTGTACAAAACAGGCGACCAGCACTAAGGGGGGGGTATGAATGCTGAGAAATGCTGCAAACTGCTGTAAACAGCCACCTGTAGAAAAACGCAGCAACCTATTGCTATTGCCCTGAAAACAGTGCAGAAAACAGGTGTTCTCAGAGGTCAAACTGATGAAGAAAGACCACGGGCTGTTGAGAAGAAATGCTTGGAAGAGGCAGGCGGCCAGCAGCACTTCTGAGAAAAACGCAGACCTGTCCACCTTGCTGAAAACGCAAAAAACGCAGGAGGGAGCATCCAACACTGAAGATCATCGGCGCTTTGATACCATGATAGAATGTGCAGCGGAAGAAGGGAAAGTGGAAACATAGGAGAGTAGGAGAGAGAGAGAGAGAGAGAGAGAGAGAGAGAGAGAGAGGAAACACAGGTGAGATCCTGCTCTCAATATCATCATCAAAAGGAATACATGTCCTGAGCAAGAGGGGAGAAAACCTCCTATGTGAGGGACTGCAGCAAACAATGCTAAGCAAGCAGTGAGAAATGAGGGAGGCAAGCATCCAGAGAGAGGGAGACTCAAGTTTGAGGCAACGGAGCTTGGAGGTTCGGAAAGATGATGTTGCAGTGATGATGAGTCACTTCAAATACCCTAGACCTCTAGATCACCCATGGTCGAGTTCCTCCATTGAATTTAGAATCTCAAAATGATCCCTGCATCTTCTAATCCCTGAATGTATTGATTGCTCATTGTCTCTATCATGGAACATAGCAACTTGGTATAGATGACACAATCATTACAGCATTATTTCAACACAAATGCTAAGTCTTTTCTATGATTGCCATGCACTTGAAGGTCCATAATAAAATATAGATGTTTTTTGCAAGGTTTTGAAAGATATTTGCCCAAGTGTCTATTTGTTGCTTAAATATTTTTGTGATGCTTGTGCTGAACATGTAGCTTCTCGTGGACTTTGCTGGACCTTCCTCAAATGTGCGAATAGAACGAGTCCCTCATGACACGTTGGGAAATGGTGCTGCAATGTCAGAGGTCCTTGGGTTTTATGGGAGCAATGAGAGTACCAATTTCAATCATGAAAGGTGTAAAATGGAAGAAAAGTTTGATGAAGGCTTGGAAGTAAGTGACACAATCCAAATGGTCTTGTGTTGTTGAGAAGGGCAAGGTTGCTGTAGTCATGGTTTTACGTGCTTTATCTACTTTGTGTGTTGGGTCTTTGTTGTTAAGAAATTGTTTGGGGACTTGCACAGGCAATTATGGCAATGCCAGAGTTAGTCATACAGGCTCTTGCCTTAGCTCTAAGGCACTTGAAGCAATTTGGTCTGGAGAGAGTTCTTCGTCTTGGTGCTACATTCCGGCCTTTTGCCAGAGTTTGTGAGATGTCTCTCTCTTCCAATACATTGCAACAACTTGAGGTACTATTGTATTATTGTTGTAAATATGAGTTGCTGACTTTAAGGTGCTGGTGGTGCTAGTGGTGCTGGTCGTGAGGTTTTAAAGATTCTCTTAATCAAGTTCTTACATGCAGACTTAAGTCTCTTAATTGAGTTCTTACATGCAGACTCAGGTCAATTTTATCTTGTTATGTCAAGCAGATACTGCAAAACAATGCGGATGGAACCACTAAAGGATCTCTTCTGTGGCTTATGGACCACACTCATACAGCCTTTGGTGCACGCTTGTTTCACCATTGGGTAATCTCAATTGAGCATGCACATTAGACTCAATGTTGTTTTTAATTGAAGTATATGAACTTACCTTTATTCTTTGCTTCCAGTTGACCCACCCTTTACGTGATCAAGCTCTCATATCAGCCCGTCTTGATGCTGTTTCTGAGATTGTGGACTCCATGATAAGTGTTGGAGGTTCACAAAGTGAGGGTTCCTTTCCAGGTAGTGGTAGAGGAGGTGGCTTTATTGGTGCTTCCAGTAGGGGCCGCACAGAGGGGCTTACCAAAGGCTCACGGGGATCGCTTGGAGCCGTCTTGATGGCGCTGAAGAAGATACCAGATGTTGAACGGGGAATAACCAGAATTTTTCATGGTACTGCAACAGCATCAGAGGTAATGTTTGCTTCAAACCTGCATTTTTACATCCTTTCCATTTGTTTGTTTTAGTCATTGCGCATCATCGCCATCATTTTTGAGTTCATCGTCACAGCTTTAACCTACTTACTTGGCAATCACTTTCTTCAATCAGAGGACATTTGTGTGCTACATGATTTTTATGCCTTACCTTTAAGTAGTGTAACCATCTAGTGCCAAAATGCAGTTTGTTGCTGTGATCCAAGCATTGCTCACAGCAGTGAAGCAGTTGCAGCAGATTCATCCAGAGGATGATGACGAATCAGAGATGGTCGAGCCCCATACGGAAAAGTTGAGAATATTTAGCTGTCCACTTCTAAAGAGACTGTTTGCAGCGGCATCATCTTCAGTTGTGAGTGAGCATGCGCTGAGGCTGCTATCTTTTCTGGACAAAGAAGCTGCCTCTGCGGGAGACAAACACAATCTATTCACCTGTGCTAGTGGCAAATTTCCAATGGTAAGGATATTCTTGAACATTTTATAACTGATTTGTGCTTTTTGTGTTTTACCTAGTCTCAATGTCAGCCTGCTGATTGATTTTTTTTAATAGGTAGTAAAATGCAAAGCTGCAGTCAAAGCAGCAGAGCAGTGTCTCGATTCCTTGCTTCCTCAATATAGGAAGCTACTGAAGACACCAACCTTGCAGTATATGAGCGTGTCTGGCAGTACTCACTTAATCGAGGTAATTTGTCAAATTGCTTTCTTACATGTTTTTGAAGCCTTCAATGGTCAAAATGTTTGATGCTTGTGTGTGGTTGTTAAGGTGCCAGCAGCGCAGCGTGTCCCACAAGATTGGGTCAAGATCAGCAGCACAAAGAAGATGAATCGTTACCACTCACCAGAGGTGCTACAAGCATTGGATGTCCTCACGCTTGCTAAAGAGGAGCTGCTTGTAGAATGCAACAAAGCATGGGACTCTTTTCTTGCGGAGTTTGCCTCTTACTATGTTGATTTCCGTGCTACAGTCCATGCTCTTGCCACCCTTGATTGTCTCTATTCACTTGCTATTGTCTCCCAGAATCAGGTGACTACAATTGGATCACTTTTCATGTCTCTTGTACTTCTCTGTTTGATAAAGATTGTGCAAAAAACCATGCTTCGGGCTTGCAGGGTTATACTCGACCAAACTTTGTACAAAAGGAGTCCGCTCAGTTGATTATTGAAGGTGGTCGACACCCTGTATGAATCTGTCCATGTCTTGGAAGCATTCTTTTCTGAACTGGCTCTTGACAATTATTATTTTGCCTCAACTTTCTCTGGTTAATTCTGAACAGGTTCTAGAGGCAACTTTGCAAGAGGGCTTTGTACCTAACGATACTTGCTTGCATGCTGACCATGAGCGTTGCCAGATTATCACTGGCCCAAATATGGGTGGCAAGAGTTGTTATATACGCCAAGTGGCTTTGATAGCCATAATGGCTCAGGTAACAGTTTAGAATTGAGTTAACTTAGGTTAAGTTAAAGTAACTAATCATACCTTCAAAGCAGAGACAAGAGCATAAGGCTTTTTTGTTTTGTAGGTTGGATCATATGTTCCTGCTGTGTCTGCAAAGCTTCATGCGTTTGATGCAATTTACACAAGAATGGGTGCATCGGACAGTCTCCAGCGTGGTTCAAGCACCTTTCTGGAGGAACTTGGTGAAGCATCAACTATCCTTCGAAGAGCCACTCCTTACTCTCTGGTGATCATGGATGAGCTTGGTAGAGGAACAAGTACACATGATGGGGTCGCTATTGCATATGCAACACTAGAGTATCTGTTGAAGGATATCAGGTGCCTCACATTATTTGTCACCCACTATCCCAAGCTTGCAGAATTAAGAGAGAGGTTCCCAGGGGAGATTGGTGCATATCATGTTTCATATCTCGCAGAACCATCATCTGATTCTATGGAAGGGTCTGAAGTGGCATGTATGCTATCACCAGAGAATGATGGTTGTGACTCTGCAGTTCCAAAAGAATGCTATGGACAGAGTGTGGCATCTGAGGCTGCACATAAAATCACTTTCCTTTACAAGCTTGTTCAAGGAGTCGCCAGCAGAAGTTTTGGTTTGCATGTGGCCAGGCTTGCACAGGTATTTTCTTCATATGCCAGTGGGGTGGGACTAACGCACTAGCTGTGCACATGTTTGAAATTTATGAGACGATTGTAATTTGCTAGATTATCTACTACAGCTCTGTGTGTAAGCAAGGCTTTTAATCACAACTTTGTGGACAGCCGTGTAAAGGATGCCCCCCTTGGACAATCAATTTTTCTGTGAAAAAGATCCTTCTATTAGTTAAAGAAAAAACAGCCACAGAGGGCTAGATACAACCACGAAGGGCTAAATACAGACTTGCCTCATTTAAGGGCGGGAATCACATGATCATAAGGGGGAAGAGACGCTTCTCCTCCGACTGGCCGCTCTGTGAGGAGAAGGCTATTTCATAAGGCGGGGGGGGGGGGGGGGAAACAACCACACAGGTGCTCTGTAATGCTAAATGGGGTCACCGCCTCTATCTGTGAGGAAAGGGCCAAGCCTCCAAAGCCTCAAGAAAGCTCCCCGCCGCTTCCGCATGCGGTCAGAACCTCCTTGTAACTTCCCCCATTGACCGCGGAGGGTGTGAATGATATCAAGCCATATGCTCCTGATGGTCTCAGTCGGTGGAGTGTGGGTACCCTCGATGGCCTCGTTGCATCTAGCACACCAAATGTGCCAGGCTGCTATGCTATTGCAAATCTGCCATCTCTAGCATGGGCTTGGTTGCTAGTCGCGTGTAGGTGGTGCTGTGATTGGTATGTATTGTCAAATCCCCACGGATCTCCTCGTGATCGTTCTTGGTACGAGACTCGAAACCTGCAAACAAACGAACAAACAAACAAGGGGGTGCAGGCCCGACTCACCTCCCAACCATGACAGCCGTGGGCAAGCCCACAGTCTTGGCTGTCCCCACCGAGCCACGAGCTGAGCTAACTAGGTTGACGTACCGACCAATTTCCTCCTCGCGATGTCCCATACCGCCACGAAGCTGTCCTCGCGGGCCTCGAGATTGCTATCGGCCTCGGCTGCATAAAGCAGGTGCAGCTGCACTAGATCTAGGTTCCAAGACCATAGAGCTCTCACAAACTTGCGAGACTCTCTATATCCCAATAACTAACCTTGGCCACCCTTTTATAGGCTCTTGGCCGGTCATCGGGCGTCCACACTTGGGTGCCCGCCCGTCCATACTTGGATGTCCGTCCGTCCATACTTGGGTGCCCGCCCGTTAGTTTATCCCTAACTCAGCTCGTCAATCAGCCTGCCGAGTTCCAAGCTTCCCCAAGCCTCGAAACTAGTCTTGCGTGCATGTAGCACACGGTAGATACACACTGTGCACATGACATACTCCCCTTCCTCTAAGAGCTCATTCCTGAGCTCACTAAAAAGCCGGGGTAATCTCTCTGGAGAGTAGTCAATGTCTCCCATATAGCGTCCTCCTCAACACGATCCTTCCACTTGATCTTGTATTTCGTGATCAGCGTATTACGCAATCTTCGTTCACGAAATCCAAGAATCCTTTTAGGTTCGTGCGGAACAAATGTCATGTCCTCGACATCTATAATTTCTTGAGGAGTAACTAATTGATCTACTCCACCCAGTACTTCCTTAAGTCTACTGACATGAAATACAGGATGAACTTTCACATGAGAAGGCAAATCCAATTCATATGCAACTGAACCAATCCGTCGTGTAACACGAAATGGTCCACAGTATCTAGGGGATAATTTCGGAGATCGACCTGTCCGTAAAGTCTCGGAATCTTTCGGAACTCGCAAATACACCATCGTTCCTTCAGAGAACTCTCTGGGTGAACGATGTCTATTAGAATAAAACCTGTCTCGGTCTTGAGCACGTCTAATAGATTCCTTCGCAACTTGTAACATTTCCTGCATATCTTGCAAAAAATTACGTGCTGCATCATGCTGAAGTCCTGAGAATCCTACTGTAACAGGTGATCTTGGTTGAAAACCATACATAAGCATGAAAGGACTAAACCTTGTACTCGTATGCTTAGTACTGTTATATGCAAATTCTAACATAGGAAGATAATCCTCCCATGAACTTTGTCTTTTGGATACATATGCTCGAAGCATATCCTCCAAAATCTGATTCACTCTTTCAGTCTGGCCATCAGATTGAGGATGCTCAGAGGAACTCAAATTCAAAGTTGTTTCCAACTTCTCAAAAACAAGTTTCCAAAAGTCACTCGTAAATTTAGAGTCCCTATCACTGACTATGTCCTGCAGTAACCCGTACAGTCTAAACAATTGCTCGATAAACTACCGTGCTAATTGCGTAGTTGTAATAGTCTTCCCGGTCGGTAAAAATCTAGCCATTTTTGTCAAGCGATCTATCACAACCCAAATAGAATCGTGGCCTTGATGTGTTCTTGGCAATCCGGTAATAAAATCCATGGAAATACTTTCCCATTTATTACCTGGGATTTGCAAAGGATGCAATAACCCAGCCTGTCTAAAGCGTTCAGCTTTATTTGCCTGACAAATCTGACACTTGAGAACATAATCTTCTACATATCCTTTCATCTTTGGCCAATAAAAAGTGTGTTTCACTAATGATAACGTCCTGTGTATCCCAGGGTGTCCAGCAGAAGGGGCGTTGTGACATTCTTTAAGAATCTTGGACCTAATGTCCGGGATCTGTGGTACACAAATTTTGTCATTACGGAATAGTAAACCATTCCGAATCATCCCACTGGCCTCCTGCAGCCACTGCTCAGTCATCGAGTCTTGGTCAATCAATGAGCTCCCGTCCTGTATCTTCTGCCAAAATAGACCAAAATAACTATCAGTCCTGCAAAGCCCTCTCAACGACTGAAATAAGTCAATAGAAATCTCGGTGAACGACAAAGAATTCATCTCTCTAATTCGACTAAGCGCATCTGCAATACTATTCATGGACCCTTTCCGATAACGGATCTCAAAACCAAAATCTTGCATTAACTCCGCACAACGAGCTTTCCTTCCTCTCAAATCATCCGCATCACACACAGACTTTCCAAGTGATAGGCTGATTTGACTTACGTCCACGACCTTTCAATAAGTCGGTCATTGATGGTGTGAGCTGAGAGTACTTCCGCACAGATTTTCGAAGAAAGACTACAAAACCGAGAAAAGAACGAAGTTGTTTCACTGTTCGCGGTATAGGCCAGTCCAGAACCTTCTGAACTCAGTCATAGTCAATGCTCAATCCATCTCAAGTGATCTTGTGTCCCAAGTAAATGATGTCGGTCATAAAGAACTCACATTTACTTAACTTAGCATATAGTCGATTCTGTCTTAAAATAGATAAGACAATCGTGAGGTGTCTGACATGATCCTCAGGGACACCCAGTATAGTATTTTAGGTGATTGTATTCATCCCTCTCAGGGACCTCTTCTAAATACAATTGATTTTGGAAATATAATGAATTCTTCTTTGTATACCGCTTTCCATTGTGTATTGATTCCACTTTCTTCTTTTCTCATCCCTTCTATGGATGTAAATGAATTAAGTGTGTTTGAAAGCAAAGAATTACAGAAGATACTTAATTCGTTTCAAGACATATTTCCTAAGGAACTGCCATCGGGTTTACCACCTGAACGGGCAGTAGATCATCGTATTGACTTGATCCCTTGTGCTCATCCTATCAGTATTCCACCTTACAGGATGAGCGAAGCTGAGGAAGATGAGTTGGCTAAACAACTCGAAGATTATTTGAGGATGGGTCAGATCCGTCCAAGTAAATCACCTTGGGGTGCACCTGTGTTGCTTAGGAGAAAGAAGGACAACACCTGGAGAATGTGTATAGATTACAAGAGATTAAACAAGCTGACCATTAAGAACCGTTAGATCAGATGACCTGATTGACCAGTTAGCAGGAGCGAAATATTTCACGAAGATAGATTTACGTACTGGCTATCACCAGATACGTATTCATGAAAGGCATGTCGAAAGAACCGCCTTTCGGACTGGCCATTACGTGTTTCTCGTATTACCTTTTGGGTTAACCAATGCTCCAGCCACTTTCCAGCAAATGATGAACGATCTTTTTCGTAAACATTTGGAAAAATTTGTGGTGGTGTTCCTGGATGATATTTTGATATATAGTCGTACTCTTATGCTGAAAAGAAAAAATATGAGTAGACTAATCTATCTGGACTTGAAGAGTCTTAAATCACTCAATCTCTAATAATAAGTCTACATTTTTTAGATGCATTACATAGCATTCCAGAGTATCTTTGTAGTCTTGAATCTGGATTGGAAGCATCTCCACTTTGCGATCCCAAACTTGCCTTCCCGCAGGTAGGCGTACCTCATAGGTATGGTCGCTAAGTGTCGTATCAAGACTCAATTTTTGCAGAAGTTTGTAGTTAACAAAGTGCCAGGGTCTAAAAGAATGTGAATTTTATGGCCATTCACTTCTCAATAAACTCGGAGAAGATCATGCAAGCCAAACACTTTAGAATTGAACAGACAATCAGAATAAGTACTAGGGCGAGAAAGTACAGTAATTGATGTACCTGTCAAAGACAACTGGTTAGCTGTCTTTGGCTTGGGTCTTGCGTTTGTCTTGGTACCCTTTTGCTTTGGGTACTCGTTACACATGTGTCCTTTTTCTTCGCAGATAAAACAACATCCTTTCTTCTTGAGCTTTAAAGCCCTAAGGAGTAGTTTCTTCTTCGTTGGTGTCGAACTGGAATTCTTCGAAGGTTGGTCCAAAGACTTTCCTTCTGTCGTGTTAGCTATAGGTGCGGAGAACTTTCTTTTATGCTTGTTCCCTTGCTCGGTAACGGGTTTGTATTTAACCTGTAATCGGTACGAGTTTGGTAATCCAGCTACGAAAAACCCCAAAAGAGTAGCGGGATCTATCTTTGTAGCTTTCATCTGCAAGTCACAAAACTTTTGGAGATAGACCTCATAAGTGAGGTGCTGCGAGGTCATGGTCAAAGTTGAAAACCGGGCAACAACATCATAATCATCCTCTTTCTTGAGGAATTCTTTCTTGAAGACGTCTTCGAATTGTGCCCAAGTCGTTGGCTTAGGATCGAGTTCCTTCCACTAAAGCAAAGCTTTGTCGGACAGGAAACCTGCTGGATCTTCTTTCTGTTATCATATGGATGAAACTGAAAGTGAACTTGCCACTTATGTAGCCACGTGTCCACGATCTCCTTGGTGTGCTGCTTTTGCTCGCCCCCAAACGGGTTCCGGAGTAATGTTGGGGCCTAAAGCAGAAGCCAAGGTATCCATACCCAAGAAAGTAGAGAGGGTAGTGGTCAATAGAGCGATGGAGTTCTGCAAAGCTTGCATCTGGGCTGCGATTTGTGCCTGACGTTCCGATGAAGAAGCTTCGAGAGCTACTTTGAACTCTTGGAAATCTGATTTTCAAAATCGTCAAAAAGATCGGCATCGGTGCCTTCTGTAGCCGGCAAGCCTTCGCGTTCCACAAGGGGCTCCAACTCCGATTCTTGGGTCAACATCGTGAAGAGGGTACGTGGAGAGAAAATTCGATCTTTGCACAACAAGAGTGCGAGTGAACTTGGGAGCTTGAGAGCTTGAAAACTTGAGAGATGTATAGCAAGAAGCCCACTTAAGAGGGTTTATAAAGGTTTCCACCCAAAAAAACTAAAAGCTCCCAAAAGCTATCTTTAGCTTTTGCTTTTGTGTTTATATATATATATATATGTATGTATATTAATATATATATATATGGATATATATATTCTAGGTTCTTAAAAAAAAAAACACACCTTTGAAACCTTGGAGGAGGGGTCTTTTAAACTTAAAAAAAAAAAAGAAAAGTTTAAACTAAAAAAAAAAAACGAAAGCTCAAAAAAAAACGTATGCTTTCCTTGTTTTTTTTTTCTCCTCCTGGATGAGCCCGCCGATTGAAGCTGCCGTCGTTGAAGCTGCCTGCACTTGCTGTCCAGCGTCTGTGCCATCCTCTCATAGGTCTGGCCATGAGGCTACGTGGGCCTGGGCGCCGGCTGTACTTGGCCTGGGCGCCGCCTGGCCTGGCCTGGGCACTTGCCCGCCTGGTGTAGGCGCTGCTTGGGCTGGCTACGCAAGCCCTGGCTACGCAGGCCTAGGCCGCTTGCCTACATAGCCTTGGGCGCCTTCGAATACTTGGCCGGTTGCAAGCCTAGCCGCTTGCATAGACACCAAAAGCCAACGCCTGCCCAATGTGCAGATCTTCGCGACCAGCAGCTCTTCACGACTAGCAGTGCAGCGTTCGCCTCGCACGCTCTCTCTCGCACTCTCTCTCTCTTGTTCGCGTTCAACCAAAAAAAAGCATCGTGCTTTTTCTGTTTTCTCTCCTTGCAGTTCATGCGACTCCACAAACAAGTCTCTTCTCTTCTTTGCAACGCAAATGACCCTACCATCTACCATCTCCCATCAACATGGGTTTCTTTGATGAAGAAAAGCACATACTATTTTTGAAAACAGCAGTATGCACAGAAAAAACAGCAAGCTTTTTAACACATACCTTTCTTTGACCTCATCTTCTCTACCTACCGACTTGCTCGTGCAATTGGTATGCACTGATACCACTGTCAAATCCCCACAGATCTCCTCGTGATCGTTCTTGGTACGAGACTCTAAACTTGCAAACAAACGAACAAACAAACAAGGGGGTGCAGGCCTGACTCACCTCCCAACCATGACAGCCGTGGGCAAGCCCACAGTCTTGGCTGTCCCCACCGAGTTAACTAGGTTGACGTACCGACCAATCTCCTCCTCGCGACATCCCATACCGCCACGAAGCTGCCCTCGCGGGCCTCGAGATTGCTGCTGGCCTCGGTTGCATAAAGCAGGTGCACGTTTGCACTAGATCCAGGCTCCAAGACCATAGAGCTCTCACAAACTCGCGAGACTCTCTATATCCCAATAACTAACCTTGGCCACCCACCCTTTTATAGGCTCTTGGCCGGTCATCGGGCGTCCACACTTGGGCGCCCGTCCGTCCATACTTGGGTGCCCGCCTGTTAGTTTATCCCTAACTCAGCTCGTCAATCAGCCTGCCTACTTCCAAGTTTCCCCAAGCCTCGAAACTAGTCTTGCGTGCGCGTAGCACATGGTAGATACACATTGTGCACATGACATGTATGCTATCACTAGAAAATGATGGTTGTGACTCTGAAGTACCAGAAAATATGTTTATAAACATGTGGGCAAGGGTACGAGTCATGGAGCCCTGAATTTATAGCAGAAGGCTGGTTGCAGCCTCTGAGCAGAAGGGTCATGTGGGCAGAAGACTGGTTATCATGCGGAGGAAAGCATGAGAAACTAGCTTCCTACAGAACACCAGCAGGGCAGGCATGCAGTAGACAATAAGGGGAAGAGAGACCAGAGCGGCCAGCAGAAAAAGAGGGTCTTGATGAGCGGTGGCGGCAGGCAGTTATGGCGAGGGACAGTGATGGCGACGTGTATGGGCAGCGCGAAGGGCGAAAGCTGACACGAGGAGGGGGGGTGGAGGCAGCAAAGAGAGGTGGTGACGAATTAGGGTTTTGAACAGAGAAAGCAGCCGAATAGGGTTTCAAAGAGAGGAAGGCAGCACAAGGAGAGAGAGAGCCTGTTTAGTGCGGGCTACAGGGCTTCACGCCATGAAAGAGAGAGAGAGAGAGAGAGATAATTTCAGTATCTGCTGAGGCCAAATGTGGTGTATGGGGCCCAAACAAATCATGTACAGGTAGAGAAAAAGGCTAAGTGCGAGTCCCTTGTGGTGCTGGAGTATCTCTATAACGAAGACGGCAAGGGCAATGGTCTTCCTCTTGTGAGAGGAAACTGTGAATGTCATGGCATTCCTCAAATATATGAGGGAATTGCATGCGGTTAGCAGCATAAGCTGGGCATTCCAAGAGAGTGTTGCTCCATGCAAGGGAATAATGTGTGCGTATCCCCTGCGACTCTAATCCACGTTCCACCACCGTCACACACCGTGAATGGTGGGAAATGAGTCAAATGGCAGCAATAGTAAGCGAAGTATATCGTGGCACTAGTTCCATGTCCTGCAACCTCTCTCTAAAAAAAAGAGAGCTTATGGGTAAGACAAATCTGTGATGTTTAATACTGATGTTTGGAGCTGCCTTCACTTTCCCAACTAGTTAAGTATTTTTGTTGAAGAAATGCTTCATTCAATGGAGGCAACAGTGTGAAGGTGTAGAGAACTCCATTGAGAAAACCAGTGTTGCTCATCATCCACCCAAACCTTGATATCTTGCTCTTGCATGTTTTCTGCATTTTGCCGCTTCCTTCCCATGCTATCCTTGGCAATCTTAATATCTTGGTCTTTTGCATTTTTACAGCTTGCTTCCCACTCTCCTTGGCAACCTGTCCGAAAATAATCAGGATTTGGTTCTAGGGTCTTTGAAGTGGGCCTGAAAACGTTCTCTCTCCAAACGAGCAAGTGCGGCATATCCCTGTGCCAACCAGAATTGGTACCAGGTTCCTGGAAGTGGACCTGAAAACATTCTCTCCAAATGAGCAAGTGCGGGATATCCCCGTGCCAAACGTGCTTGGCAGCCGGGGACATGGTAAATAGTGAGCCAGTGAAAGTGATCCCCAGATATGCATATCATTTGACCAAGTCAACCTCATCTCCTCTGTATGTGAAAGAGTGTGGCTGCACTTGTTAAAAAGTATAATCTTGGTCTTTCTAAGATTCCTCTCATCACAAAAAGCCTGCAATGCATTCAGATGTTGCAATCCCTCGGCTGAGTCTGAAATGAGGACTATGTCATCTGCATATAAGAGAATGGGTATCATCGTCTCTGCGCTAGCCACGAGGCCTTGTGCCACCCAGTTGATTGATGAATCCTGAGATCTCATCAATGTATAGTCCAAAGAGTGTAGGAGAGTGGGCAGCCCTGTTTGACCCCAATAGTGGGCAGCCAGCCCTTTTTGACCGAGAGAGAGAGAGAGAGAGAGAGAGAGAGAGAGAGAGAGAGATCTGGCCATTTCGTATACTTGCTTCTTTTCTGCAGATTCCTGAAGCTTGTATATTAAAAGCATCAACTATGGCTGCAAAATTGGAGGATCAAGTAAGATCACGAGCATGCTCGCTGGAAAGATATGGAATTCTGGAGAAGTCACATGCAGCAAGTGAAGATGGGCTACACGAAGCATGTACTAGTGTGTGTAATAATAGCTGTAATGAGTCGCAAGCAACTAAAGATCATACTGAAGAAAACAATGATCCTAGTTTGAGGAATAATGTGCATGACCTCAAGGACAAGGAGTACCTTGAAGACGAAGGCTCAGTGAATGTCATGAGTGTTGCAGAAGTGTCAGAGCTTCTTTTTTCTGTTTTTTCAGCCTTAAAATGCCCAGAGGAAGCTTTTCCTGCCTTGAAGATGGTGCGAGAACGTGCAGCTTTTAGTTTCAGAGTTTAATACTTTGATACTATTTTTGTCTTTGGAATGCTATTTGCAATACAGTCCACCCATTAAGGTACATTCGGCTACCTTTACATGAAGATATGTAAGCACTTGTCAACTTGCTGGGTATCATGAACACAACAGCTGACAGCTACTTAGGACCACAAAGCTCCCACATGAAAGATGAGTCCATTCTGTGGGAGTTCCTATTGTGGAAGTCCCTTATAATGACCATTCCATTAATTGAAATGATGTTTCTCATCGGGCTTGTAATGATGATTTTTACTATTTCTGCTGTCTACTAGACTTGAAGATGTTACAGATTCCTTGTGATGTGGTCTTTGATGAGTTGTAAAGTTGATATACGTATGTTCTATTACAATTGAAGGTGATCATGGACGTGCAAAACAAGATGTGGTTGTATCTCCTTGGTAAGAGAGATTAAAGCAATACCACAAGAAGAACAACTTCAACAACAGGGGAAAGGTTTTTTTTTTTGGAAGATACTTTGGATGTGAACAATGATTTCATTTGGAGATATTCCTAGCACTCAGCGTTGCCGTTGCCATTCTCCTCCTCCTCCTCCTCCTCCTCCCTCTTCTCAACAATAGCAAAGGTCTGCTAGAGCTTGATCTCTAATGACTAAATTCACTTGCGAAGGTTATGGAGCTCAACACGACTTACGTCAATGTTTTGAACCCCCTTCGAAGAAGTTATTGGTAATGCTGATTGATAGAGTGTTATGGATAAACACACTGGATAGAAACACTCGTACATGGGATCTTGTATGACAAAAGTGTTATTGATTGTGAAAATTGAATACAATTAGAAGTATTATTTCATTACAGCTTTGTAAGCTTGGAAATTATGTCAAACGGATATAAAGAATGCTTTCTTAAATGGTGATTCAAATGAGAAAAGTGTACATGGAATAATCCTAGGTAATGTGTATTCAAAATATCCACTTTTGGTTTGTAAGTAAAAAGAAGGCTTTGTATGCATGATACAAGTCAAGCACTTGAGACATGGCATGAAAAGTTTACGCAACACCTTGTTGGAATCGATTTCAACAGATAGGCTAATGTGGATTAATCTTTATATGAAGTTTATAGGGAAGTAGATGTAATCTTGGTTGATGACCTCATTCTTACAAGTTCTCAGAGGAAATGTTGTGGAACATATAGCGTTTGGAAGAAGCAAATGGGAGCTCATTTCATATGATTGAGCTTGGAGAGCCCAAGTATTTTCTTAATATAGATGTGTTACAAGCAATGTAGCTATTTGGTATTTGAAAAGGGAGGATACTTTGGATTTGTTACTTGGTCTTTCTTAATATAGAAGTGTTACAAGCAATGTAGCTATTTGGTATTTGAAATGGGAGGTTTGTTACTTGGTCGTACAAGGTGTAAACCACTAGCAAGTTCCTTGAATGCTAATGTGAAGTTATAAGCGTATGATAGTGCTTGAAAGCTTGTAAAGGTGAGACCACACTTTTACAAGGCCAAATTTGCCTTATTCAATTAGATTGGTGAGTGAAATCATGTAAAGTTTGAGGAAGTAACGTATGGATGCTATTAAAAGGATTTTGAGGCATGCAAAAGGTACTTTAAATAATGGATCACATTATAAAAGGGATGTCGAGACATACAAGGATATGTGGATGCAGATTGGGTTGGCAATCTAAGAATAAAAGGTTTACTTCAGATTTTATACTCACTTTTTGATCTTCTAATGCAATAGTTTCTTGGATTTCTAAAAAGCGACCCACCATTGTTTTTATCAAATACAAAAGCAGAACATTGAACTACAATTATGGCAACTCGTGAAGTTATGTACTTGTTTAGATTATGTGATGGTCTCTCTCTCTCTCTCTCTCCTCTCCTCCTTGTTACAAACCAATTGCAGTACACTGATATTACGAGTTCTATTATGTTAGATCATAATCACATATATTTCATGCTAGAACAAAGCATTTGAAAGTACATTATTATTTCATCATGAAGAAAGTATTGGATGGCATCATCAATTTGTAGATATTTTAATGAAGGCACAATCGAAGGAGAATTTTGAAGATTTTCAATCCAGACTTAGATCAACCTAGGCTTGAGGAAAAATGTCAAAAATAAAAGCAAGCTATATTTTGTAAACTCAAATTTAGCACAATTGTACATAGCATTCTAGCAAATTTAGAGAAGAAGATACATGCAAGCTTTTTCTTTGGATCTCTTTCCTATGTAAAAGAGAACTTTTGTATGAGAGATAACATTCTCCCCCAACTTTGTCGATAGCAAACCTTCCTTATTAAGAGTCTACAAATCACCCACCTAAGGACACATTTTGATGTTATTTCCTTCTAATGTCTTACAATTTTATATGCATAGTTGTAGTATACACCATTCAAGATCACTTATAATTATGTACAAGAGAAAGCTTATAGTAGGAAGTGGAAGTATATTTTCACTCCTCTCAACATTAAAATGCTTTAAAGACTTGCAACCCATGCACAATGAAATGCCTTTTATAGTAAAAAAATGAACAAGCCCAAATTTCTTGTATAAAAATATTAAGGGATTGCCCAAACAACCAAACAAGCACTCTCAAAACACTATTATGTAGTGAGGGAAATTGGGTTAACATCATTGAGCCATATCCCTTCCTCTAGCTTTCAATTAGAATCTTGCTTGTAATACATTTAGTTGACAATTATTGCAAACACATATTGTTTCCACTTAATAATCAAGTTTGGTAGTTTGGGCCAAACTCATTGTTTCCAGAACAAGAAACAAACTTAGAATAGACATTCCACAAAAAGTGTGTACAAAGAACACACAATTTGCCATGCCATCAAATTTCACTGGGTCTTATTTGGGAAACTCTTGTGAAGACTCATCACATTAACTTAACTTTGGCATGGCCCCATTTGACGAAGACAAAGATGAGCTTTTCAACATCTACTATAAAAGTCCCTAAAGAGCCGACAAAATGGTAGATTGATAATAAGGACATGTTCTCACCTCCTTATAGTGTAGTCCAATTGGTTGAAGGGTTTAAGCCTAAGTACAATGTGCTTTTTTTGCTGGTTGTAGTGGTGAACATGCTGATTTTTTTAAAAAAGGGTCCTTGCCCAAAATTCAACAAAATCATGACTTGTTATAGGACATACTGTGAAGACATGGACCTCATAGCCCTATGTTGCATCATCATAGAGGAGGATGGCACTGCTGTTAGATGAGGATATCACATGGCTAGTTGGGTTAATCACATGCACATGTAGTGGATGCACATAGTACATGGGTCCTATATTTGGATAGCTAGATTTCTTCCTTCAATATTTCTTAGCATAAAATTATTAATAGATCTCTTTGAGGAGATAGGTTCCCAATAATAGGCCTCACTCAAGCTAGCATCCTCATTGCCGCTCTACTGTTCGGTTCCTAGCGTCCTCACTGCCGCTCTACTGTTCGGTTCCTAGTGTTCCTCACTCAAGCTAGCATCCTCGCTCGAATGTTCGGTTCCTAGTGTTGCGCTTGGCACATACGTACAGAATTCTGACAAGTACTACCACTTGCAATGGTGGAAATCAAGGCCACGTGATGGTTAGTTTTCAACAGTTTTTATAATTATAGTAGTTTATGGCAAGAAAATTATCTGAGCAATCCTTAATGAAAATATTGTGCACATCTTCCATGTTAGACTTAGGAACGTGCATTTGCCACATGCGACCATGCATATGTGGGTCTAGTTGAGCATGCAAACCAAGGTAAACCAGAGAGTAGTTTCTATGCTAGATTTCTTTCTAATTTCTCCTTAATGGTGCATGTTTTTTGATTTTTTATTTGATAACATACTTTAGTTTTCCCTGACCTATCTAATGATGTGCACAATGCAACTTACTAGTTTTTCTACAAAGATTAATGGTGGTGAGAATAAGTCCTAACATGAACAAAAACTGAAAAAATTGCAAATGCAAGAAAGAACTAGCCAAAATCAAAGGAAATTGAATCGAACACTTACTTGTAGTCATGAAACAACTTGAGCTTGAAAGATTGCTCTGTGCTCCACTGCATTAAGGTGGGAAAAATAAACCATAAAACAGCAACAAACAAAAGTTAAACCAATGGATTTGCACTCCAACCAGGCTATGTAATTGCGACAAATACAAAGTATAGCAAGGGAGTCCTAAGCAAAGTCGCTTGCTCAATAGCGGCACCAAAGATGTTCATCGATTGAGAACGCTTGAGCCTTGCAAGATAGAGAGAAGGACGGTTGGCACCTCAAGCCACTCTTGGTAGAGTACTCTTGTGATGGAGAGTTAGGGTGCTTAACCTTACCTCTTTCATTGTCACCCACAAGGGAGCTCCACAAATGTTTGGGGAGAAAAGAGAGAGAAAGCTATGGAAAGATCACCCTCTACTTTGATGCCATAGTGTGAGTGAACACATGGGAGAGTAGATAAGAGAAGGAGAGAGGGAGAACATACACCAACACGATCACCCACCCACACAATCCCTAAGCATGCATGCAACTAGAAGAAGAGAAAGCATACAAGCTCCTTCAACCACAAGAGTAAAAGACTCAAACTTAATTGTGAGAATGGGATTATGGGTTTTCTCATTAGTCAAAATGTCTTATATACAAGACTCATTTGTATAATGTCTGGCTACCCAAATAATGTCCAGGCCCCAATAAGTTAGTCTAGGCTAATTTTTTAGGCTAAATGTACATTACCTGTTGGAGCACTTCTTTCATGGGAGAATGGTATTGAATATTGACAAGAAATGAGCTCCTCATCTACCATTAGGAAAGTTACTTTTCCGGCGGGCTAGTTGCACGATGACGGTAGCAATTCGCATGTCCCAATCTACTTCCATCGATTATGCCCCATCCATACACGTCTAAGGAGCACTTCTTCATGCATGGTGCTTGCAGGCATAACATAGGACTTCCCTTATAAAGGGGTTATTTTCAATGTAAAACATAGCAGTGAAGGATTCTATGAATAAGGTTTTTAATGTGTCTACTCCAACTCTCACTTTTGTGGGTGTCAACAAACAGTTGTTGTAGCAGCGCACACCAAGTTGCATGGGACATTAAGTTATGGCTAGAACCCATGTCGATGAGTGTAAGCTTGTTCTCTAGGCCAGTCTTTGTGGTTACAATAAATGAGTCTAGCGGGCTTCACCTCCCATATCTCCTCTTTGAAGTCGACGACTTGGGCCATGTTAACAGAAATGCACGATTGCACAACTTTTCTTGTCTAGCATTAGCTTCTCTTTCAACCTCTATTGAGGCTTTGTTTTTGCCCTTCTTGCATATATATATACATATATATATATACATATATATATATACATATATATATATACATATATATATATGGAGAGAGAGAGAGAGAGAGAGAGAGAGAGAGAGAGAGAGAGAGAGAGTTTAATAGGCTCATGTAATTTTGCAGGTTGGCACTTCAGAAAGATGCTCCATCTACCACCACTAATGGCAAAAGTCTATAGATGGGAGTCTATGGCTTTGACATACCAAAGCCAATGGCCTTTATTTCCTCCTTGGAAAAGATATAGATCACCCCTTTTTTATCTTTTGGTCCCCAATCTACCACCTCTCGTGGGATATTGTCTTCAAATTCGGGTGCACGTTTCATTTTTGCTACAAGACTCATATAAATATGGAAGTGATTTCCTTGCCATCTTCCATGGCATATCTTGTTCCTATTCTCATTGGAAGGATGTTCATAGTTGCAATAATGTGCATCCAATTCTTGGATTGTGCGAGATATGGAAGTAAGGTCAACTTCGAGCTCTCACATTCCTCATCCAACATTTTATGACAATTTTGGCATATGTTTAGCTCAATGGTGTTATTGATGGTAATGGAGTCTTTGGCAAAAGGTCCCCCACTCATAGGATGAGTTTTCCATGTTCGTAAGTTTGCTTTGAGGGATTTTCCAAACATAGATGTGGTTTGTGTCCTAATCATGGACCATTCATGTCTCTTTCACATGAAGGGTATGCCAAGGATATAGTCATAGGAATTAGGCTACAATAAAAAGTTCATCGCCACAAAAGAGTGGTGGAAACTTAGACCAAAAGTTTAAATTCTCTGATTCCTCAATAGCTCCATGGGATTCACTATGGCCCCATTAGCGAGCTTGACTATTAGGATGGTAGTGTTAAGTGATGGTTGACCCCACTTTTCCCAGCACTACTTGGTAATGATGTTGACTCTATCCCCTCCATCTAAGATGCCAATGACTTGGTTGTCCTTGTATTTTATAGGAAGGATGGCATTCATGTCATCAATCTCAAAGTAGTGACTTAGCTTATTACCAGTACCTTTGGAAAGGCTTGGTGAACTTCCCCCTTAGTGGGTTCATCATTATCCGACTCATCCGAGGAGTCTTGAATTGGTTGTTCTTCCATTCCTGCTTTTAACTTTCCATCCATCCAATCCTTTAAGTCCTTCCATAGTCTTGGACTTCTTTGAAGTAAGGAGCCAATAGAAATCTACTCTTGGGAGGAAAGGAAGGCAGCAAGTCTAGCTGTCTCTAGGTGTTTGGTTGTCCATTACCACTTACATAGCTTTCGGGACTGATAATGGTGTATGGAATGTGCATAGGTCCCTTTGATTGTGGGACCCTTTGGCATCACCCAAAGTTTGGAGGTCATGGCCTCAAAGCTTTTTCCCTCATCCCTTAATCCATGTTCTGAGTTTTCTTGGGTTGTGGAATGGATTGGTTATTTCCCTTGTCTTCTCTTGAGCAAGGTGAAAGTGGTCTCTGCATTGGCATCCTTTCCAACCATTGCACTACTAACAGTTCATCATCCATTTGTACTTAGCATGCCATTATCAATTCCTAGAGTACTTCTAGCCCACTTTTTTCCTCAATAGGGTAGGTATAATCTACCAGCTTCTTAGGTAGGTTGCTAGGGTCTATGACTAGTTCTTCCAACAGGTCTCTGGCAGGCTAGGGATTCAATTCTTCCTTCGAAGAGGATAAAGAGATGTTGGACACCATCTCCTCTCTTGAAATGTCACCCATTCTTCCCATTATCCTATTTTCTTGGACCTTCGTCATCTGCTCTTAGGGTTAATTCTAGCATGTTTTGAAACATCATCGTGGCTGGGGACTCGAGCTAGTTTTTGCACCCTTTGAGTACCCGAATCCAAAGCTTGCCCGGATTTGTGAGCGGTGGATCTCCTATTCCAATATTGACGTTCCTCCCCCTATTTGACTGTACTACGACTATATATACAAGGTAAACATTATCGCCATCTTGAATGTACTACAGCTATATATACAAGGTAAACACTATCGCCATCTTGAATGTAGTGACTTAGGATTTGACTTGTGTCACTTTGGGGCTCTAGTGGTTGTAGGTAGTTATTGTCCCCTCATTCCCTCTTACTCCCTACGCACACCAGATTCCTCCTTATCTCGATCTTAGGTGGGGGAATTCCGTGCTTGTGTGGTTGGCATGAGACAGATGTGGGTGTTAGAGTTGGTGCAACTAGCCACTGCGTCTGAGGTTACAATGGGTAGTGTCACAATTTCTCATCCTCATGCAATACGCACACCAGATTCCTCCTTGTCTCAACTTTAG
This sequence comes from Cibotium barometz, assembly GCF_041138505.1. Classification (NCBI taxonomy): domain Eukaryota; kingdom Viridiplantae; phylum Streptophyta; class Polypodiopsida; order Cyatheales; family Cibotiaceae; genus Cibotium; species Cibotium barometz. Next base: position 3,364,918 of record NC_141048.1, on the reverse strand, counting down.
GTGGGGGCATTCCATGCTTGTGTGGACAAGCGGTATATTGAACACCATACCAGCTCACATCTGGGGTACAAATGGAGTTGTCCTATGTTATCTTTTCTTACCACTACCACTGCTCAGTCATCTGTTACATAAGCACGATCGCTAGGTCTTCTATGGGCTGGTGCAACTTGTGGCTCTTTCCCTTGGTTATCGTCGACCTTTGAAGATATTGTGCCAAAGGATGCTTCAGAAGCGGTTCCTTCAGGGAGATTCCTTAGAGAAGTCCCCATGAAGTCATCATCAAAGTCTATGGCAGTTCTACAGCATGGCTTAAAGTTTTTATGCTTTTCTGAGTACAAAAGGCATATGCAAGGTTGAATCGAGGATTCCTTCTAAGAATCTTTTAGTTAACTGTTCGTCAAAGAATTTTGCCATTGTCAAAGCATCGAGAGTGGAGGTATTTCACTGTGTTGATGTAGTCACTTTATGTAAAATGGTTATGGAAAATCTCCGAGCTTACGACTTTTGTAATGCCAAAAGATAGTCAAACACCGAACTTATGACTTGTGTTATCAAACATCCAAAGGTTCCCCACACTCTAGCTGTGCCACTTAAAGAGAGGCCTATTATATACTTGACTGCAAAGGCTAAGTAACCAAGCTCCAATAAAAGCCTCACCTAAGTAGGATCAACATTCCCCATTGAGTACCCCCCTCCCCCTAGACACAAGAGGCCTCTCCAGAAACTAACATAACACTAGTATTACTAATATCTCTAACCTTGCAAAATCAAGACTGTCGATGCCACCCACCATTAGTCCCTAGAAACACCAATATTTCCATCATAAGGGCGACAAGTGGTGGTACCAAAAGTAATTCTCTAAGCATAAGGTCACTATGAAGGACAAAGGAAAATCTGGGTGCCCAAAAAAAAGTTCCAGCATATGCCAGTCCCAGCCATGCTACCAACTGGACCATATATCAAAAGATAGAACCCCAACCCCAGACCCAAAACATGGTTCATCAAAAAAAGGGAGTTGTTATAAGAAGCCCAAGGGTGCTTTGCCAGATAAAAAAATCTCTAGCTACCCAAATTAGTGCACAATCAAAGCCAACCCATCAAACAAGACAACCTCGACAAAAGTTCACTAGCCAAAGATGGTGGGTGCATGACATGCTCCTAGTGGCTTGGGTCCCTAATTAAGGTCACACCATCGGCTCTCCCAACCTCTTTAGTCGTCACTCACAACAAAGAGAACCAAAGAGAACCAAAGAGAACCAAAGAGAGATGTCAATGGCAACCCAAGGCTACCAACTACACAAAAACCCGAGGTGTAACCCTAGAAAAGGGTAAGGCAAAAATGGACCAATTAATGGAGCCCCATGACCATCTCCAAACATATCATGCATAGAATATTCCTCCCACTCAGAAGCCTATGATGTAGTAGATGGCTTTGAACCACCCATTTCCGTACCATAACCGGCATCACTCTTAAGCCTCACTAAGTGGGCCAAAAAAAGGAACATAACCCTTACCAGATGACGAGGGATACCCATAAGAAAAACTCATTAAAAATATCAAATAAAGTATAAAAAAGAGTCAAGGAAACCAAAGGAAAGGAGACTTGTGAAGGAAGAGTAGAAAAAGAGTCATAAAGTATAAAAAAGAGTCAAGGAAACCAAAGGAAAGGAGACTAGTGAAGGAAGAGTAGAAAAAGAGTCATCAAGAAAAATAGGTACCTCACTCTTACTAGATGACGAGGGATACCCATAAGAAAAACTCATTAAAATGTCAAAGAAAGTAGAAAAAAGAGTCAACAAGAAAGCCAATACTGTTTATGTAGAATGGTTCTCTAATCACTGGCCTTCTCGGAACATCTGAGGATGGGGGGCCATTTCGGGTGAAAACCCGATCCAAAAAGTACAAGATGTGCATGCATGTTCACATATGTGCATGCATGTTCACATTTGCACATGCATGTTCTCATCTGTGTTAAGAATCCTAATATGGGATTGATCATGTGGTGATTAGCAACATAGATTGAGCATCAACTAAGGTGGGTTGAACCACACCAAGAAATCCATGAGCGAGAGAGAGTAGCACACTCAACACACAATCTTTATTGCATATGATGTTATGAACCATACAAATGTGGCTTCAAATATAGATAAGCCATTGACCCAATCGCCTTTACACATCATCATGCCATGTGGCAATTGCTATCCCCACATCTTCTTGTGTGACTCTCATAAATCACATCCCACATAATATCTCATCTCACCCATAAGTTGTGTTCCCACACAAACATAAACCGAGCATACATATTTCAATACCCCCTCTTAAGCGAGGAATATCTCACTCACCCATACAAAAATTTAGCATTGTGATATAATGTGCGAATGCTCTCTGTTAACACCCCCCTTAATGCTGAATTGGAGTGTCATCTCAAATGTGGCTAGTCACTCTTATGCCGCTCTAGCATGTGTAAAAATATGTGCGCATGCCTAGCCAACCTAGACACCAAGTCCATTTTGGACACCAAATGGCCTGGGCAGAACCACCCCACGTGCACCCCATCTACTAGTGCACACCAACACACCATATCAACAATCCATTTTGAGATCCACGATCTCGGGTAGGGCATCCATGTGAAGCTAGCTGCTTGCACATCCATCGAGACATACACATGCATACATCTACTAATTTTGAGCTTCTTGGTGAGCTCAGGTACGATTACCCTCACACTATGGGTGAGAAATTATATAAACTATTTTGGCTGCAACCAAGAAGGGGACCGGCATGTGAATGCATCCTTTTACATGACAACTTTGCAAAGACATGGAAATATTCACTTCTTGAAGAAGTGATTAAAAAAAAAAATCTTTGAAAAGCTGCACCCGCCCGTTGAATGCTCTTGCTGTGCGCCGAGTTATTTCTGTAGCACGCTCAGACTCTAGCTCCAGCTCACTAGCTCCAGCTCAATCCTTAGATTCCCTGACATTGTTGGGTCATGTTCCTCCTCGTAGCCTCTTTCTCTCCGTATCCCATAGTTATTATCATGCTGCCTTCTACATTCCAAGCTTGCCATATCCATGACCTCAGTCGCACACAGTAAATCTTTTGTGCTCTACAATTGAGGTCGCCTACCCAAATCCTTTGGCTTAAACTTCTGCTAGAGTGTTGACATCCTGTATGTGTCTTATCATTGTGTCTGTGACACTGATCGAAAGCCAATACATGACTTTCCTTGCACCCTAATTCCAATCCTTGAATGCCTTTATATCTGCTAAGGTGGCATTCTCTTCAGACGACTTTGGAGACTCCTCATTTTCTCCTTCGACATAGTCCCAAAATCCTAATCCTTTACCCACCATCAGGAAATTGGTCATTTTGAATTTCTAGGTATGGAAGTTGTTCTTGTCCAGCTTCTCACTGACAATCTGATTGAGTCTGTTAGACATGTTTTCTTGTAACAATCACAAACATGCAAACTGACAATTTCTATATGCAACATGTAACATAATAGTATCTTCTGTGGACTGCTGTAGTGGTACTTCAGCACAACCTGTAGGTCACTAGATCTGACCAGAGTACATGTACATACACCCAATATAAAAAATACATGTGAAAAGAGTGTCTGCACTCCCAAAATGCAATGCTGGACTGGATTGCAGTAACCAGATTTTGACCAGAGAGTTCTACACCACAAGTTCTCGAAACTATTGAAAATACCTTGCAGTGATAAAACGGAGACTAAGACATGCCTGAAACACAAATTTGGCTACAAAACACTAGTATAAAGTACTTTACCGCACAAGCACCTCCAAGCCTGCAAAGACAACTCCTCAATTGGAGATGTGAAGCTCTCGGAGCTATTGAGGGGTATTGTACCTAAACCAAGAAGGGAAAGAGATGATGATGCTCTTACCCATGTATTGCTTTCTTGCTTGCTTGTTCTTGCCTCTTGCTTGCCTCCTTATCTCTCACACAAACCAGAGCTCTAATACCATAAAGAGAATGTAGGGGGGGAGAGAGAGCTTGAGTTCCTTGCACGCAAAAACACACATACACACAATAGAGAGCAAGACATAAGAGAGATGGATAGTTGAATTTTCTCTTCTCTACAACCGTATAACTAAAAGATAAGAGTACATACATAAAGTGAAAGCACTCTCCTAAATTAACATACAAAATGGTTGGTCCATAGTGTGAACCCGACTATATGAGATGGCACTATAACTATACCATAACTCTAGTACTCCAAAGTGGCTATCACATAGCCTGTCATCCACCACCAGCAGCAGCATATCAACCATAATCTCACTAACCATGCCAGTGGTATAAGTGCAGAAGCTATCACCCAGGTGGGTCATCAATGTCCGTCTCGTAGCACTACTTGAGCTTGATATCTCAACGATCTGCACATGCACGTTCTCATTTGCACATGCACGTTCTCATTTGCACATGCATTTTCTCATCTTCACATGCACACTCTCATTTTTGCGTACACATAATTTCACATTTCTATGTATGCACATTCACATCTCAGCATGCATATTCAAAGTTAAGAATGCACATATGCCATTTTGCGTATGCACGTTTCCAAGAATGGTCTGTGAACATACGTACCCAAACCACTGCATATATAGATTCATAAGAAAAAGCTATGAATATAGAGGGCCCTCCTCTCATTTTCTTCTACTCTCTAGCTAGCAAACTATTGCAAAATTTATCTAGAATCCTCCGTGCCTCCTAGCCTTCTGGCTCCTATCCTCATGGCAATCACAGTAGGGGCCTCTGAGACCTCTTTAGATACTATGCTCCCCACACCCACCAAGAAGAGGAAGACCACCAACAAGTTTGCTAAGCTCTTGGAATACCAGGTCATTGTTGTTGTTGCTGCCATAACTCACTTCTCCCCACTAGGAGTGGAGCTACTCTCTGTGAAGTCGATGACCCCACATGATTCACAACAGTCACATCCAGTCTGACAAGAAGGTGGAGCACAAGCTCACCTACCACACCCAGGAGCGGTACTAGATTTCTAGGAGACTAGAAGTCATGGAGCACCTACATAGACTTGGACTCGGTGGGTTGTCAGCCTTCCTACTCGGGGCCCTGACCTTAGCACCTATTTTAGATTCATCTCCTCTAATACCCACCTTAGCATTGGCACAATCTGTGATGTTATAGGTGTTGACTTGACATTGTCCCTCATGCTCGATGTGGTTTGTGAAGCCTTACACCTACCTAGAGGCAATAGAGCTATACCCAAAGATGAGTAGAGTAGCGGAGACATTATTAGGGGTCTAGTCTCAACAAAGATTGAGTCAAATGGGAGGACATTATTCGACTTGACCTTCATACCCTAGCCTGAGTACTCACCATGCTGACCAATCTTTGCTGGATGGACATGTATAATAGGTATAACCTCTCCCTCCTTGCCCACCTCAAGCAAGGGCCCAATGAACTAGGCCAACCATTTGCATCACGAATTCCACAACATCTACATGAACCTGGTTAGTAAGTTGTTCGGAGCAGCCATGGTCGATCAAGATCCTCTACTACACCACAGGATGGAATGAGCTCCCCAAACCTTATAGCTACCATAGTGTAGCATATAATAACATTCGAATATATGCTCGAGATAGCCTTCTGGACATCCTACAAATCCTTTCATTGAACAACCCAATACATAAAGTCTCATTGCTTTAACTTTTACTGGAACTTCAACTTCTACCACTAGTCTCTCCGAAGCTTCATTGTCGATTTTGAGGATGAAACCATGATTAGGGATGGGGTATGTTAACCACATTAGCTAACATTACTTCAAAATTCACATCTTCAAACCATATTTTTGTATTACGAAATGCACTTTACGTAAAATGATTATGGAAAATCTCCGGGCTTGTGTAACTTATGTAATGCCAGAACACCAAGCTTACGACTTGTGTAATGCTTGTCCCGGACATTATTTGGGCAGCAGCTCGGAATTTTACAAATGAGTCTTGTATATAAGACATTTTGACTAATGAGAAATCAAATAATCCCATTATCACAATTGAGTTTGATTCTTCTTGCTCTTGTGGTTGAAATAGATTGTATGCTTCCTCTTCTTCTTTTTGCATGCATGCTTAGGGATTGTGTGGGTGAGTGATGGTGTTGGTGTATGTTCTCTTCTCCCTCTCTCCTTCTCTCCTTCTCTTCTCCCTCTCTCCTTCTCTTGCCTACTTTCTCATGCCATCACGCATTGTGGCATCAAATTAGAGGTTGAGCTTTCCATAGCTCTCTCTCTCTCTCTCTCTCTCTCTCTCTCTCTCTCTCTCTAATTCCTATGATTGTATCCTTGGCATATCCTCATCTGAGAGAGACCTGAATGGTCCATGATTAGGACACATAACACATCGACGTTCAAAAAAGGAATGGAACCCATCTTATGAGTGGGGACCTTTTGCCAAAGACTCCATAACCACCAATTGTTAACACCATTGAGCTAAACACAAACTTGTCATAAAATGTTGGAAGAGGAATGTCAGAGCCCAAAATTGGCCTCACTTCTAGAGTGAATCCAAGAATTGGATACAGATTATTACAACTATGGACATCCTCCCAACAAGAACAAGCACAAGATATGCCATGGCAAATGGCAAGGAAATCACTTCCATATATATGTGAGTGCTGCAACAATGTGGCATGCGCCAAAATTTGAAGGTGATATTGACGACCAAGAGGTGATAGCTTGGGGACCAAAAAGATGAAAAGGGGTGACCTATATCTTTTCCAAGGAGGAAATAAAGGCCATTGACATTGATATGTCAAAGCTATAGACTCCCATTTAGACTTTTGCAATTACTCAATCTTTCTCTTAAGTGCCAGTGAGGTTATTGGCCATGGAGAGAGATGAACCTTTAGGATTAAATGAGCCTATAAAACTCTCTTGCTCTCTACAAGAATGGAAAACATAAAGCCTTAGCAGAGGTTGAAAGAGAAGCTAATGCTAGATAAGAAAAGTTACGCAATCACCACATTTTTGTTAACATGGCCCAAGTCGTTGACTTAGAAGAGGAGGACTGGGAGGTGAAGCCCGCCCGAGCGTAACCACAAAGTCTGGCCTAGAACACAAGCTCACACTCATTGATACGAGTACTAGCCACCATAACCTAATGTCCCACACAACTTGGTGTGTGCTACAACAACCATTTGTTGAAACCCACAAAAGTGAGAGTTGAAGGAGTAGACACATTAAAAATCTTATGCATAGAATCACACTGCTATGTTTCACATTTAAAATAACCCCTTAGAAGGAAAGTTCTATGTTATGCCTGCAACAAGTACCATGTGTGAAGAAGTGCTCCTCAGATGAGTATGGATGGGGCATAATTGATGTCAAATAGATTGGGACTTGCGAACTGCTACCATCATGCAATTAACTGCTCGTGGATGGGTAAGTGTCCTAATGATAGATGAGGAGCCCATTTCTTGTCAATCTTCAATACAATTCTCCCATCAAAGAAGTGCTCGAACACATCAAACATCCAAAGGTTCCCCACACTATACTTATTGATTGCAAAGGGTAAGTAACCAAGCTCCAATAAAAGCCTCGCCTAAGTAGGATCAGCTTTCACTGTTGAGTACCACCTCCCCCCTGGACACAAGTGGCCTCTCTAGAAACTAACCTAGCACTAGTTTTGCTAATATCTCTAACCTTGCAAAATCAAGGCCACTGATGCCACCCATCAGTCCCTAGCAACACCAATGTTTCCATCGTAAGGGAGATAAGTGGTGGGTACAAGAAGTTATGCTCCGAGCATAAGGTCACTATATGAAGGGCAAAGGAAAATCTAGGTGCCCAAGAGAAAGTTCCAGCATATGCTAGTCCCAGCCATGCCACCAATTGTAGCAAAATACATAATCCCGATCCCAGACCCAAAACATGGTTCATCAAAAGGGAGTTGTTAAGAAGCCCAAGGGTTTAAAAAATTGTAGGTACCCAAAGTTGTGCATAGTTAAAGCCAACCCATCAAATGTCAAGACAATTGCTATAAAAGTGCACTAGCTAAAGATGGTGGGTGCTTGACATGATCCTAGTGGCTCAAGGGTATTATGAAGGTAACATAAGAATTTGGGTCCCTAAGGTCACACCATCAGATCCCCCAACCTCTTTAGTCACACAAAAAGAACTGAGGAGAGATGGCAATGGCAACCCAAGGCTACCAACAACATGGAAACCCGAGGTGTAACCCTAGCAAAGGATAAGGCAAAAATGGACCAATTTAAAGAGCCCCATGACCATCTCCAAACATAGTATGCATAGAATAATCCTTCCACCTCCAACTCAGAAGCCTATGATGTAGTAGATGGCTTTGGACCACCCATTTCCCTACCATAACAACTGGCATTCCTCTTAAGCCTCACTAAGTGGGCCAAAAATAGGTACCTCACTCTGGCCAGATGACGAGGGATACCCATTAGAAAAACTCATTAAAAATGTCAAAGAAAGTAGAAAAAAGAGTCAAGGAAACCAAAGGGAAGGAGATTCGGCAAAAGAAAGCCAATACTATTTATGTCGAATGGTTCTCTAATCACTAGCCTTCTAGGTACATCTTAGGATGGGAGGTCATGGCAGGTGAAAATGTGGTCCATCGCCCTGATTCCTAGTGATCAAGAACACCACTACGTAAGGCACTGCATCATTCTTTAAAAAAAAGTACAAGATGCGCACGCATATTCACATTTGTGCATGCATATTCACATTTGCACATGCACATTCTCATATGCACATGCATGTTCTCATTTTTGCGTATGCATATTTCCACATTTTTTGTGTATGCACATTCACATCTTAGCACACACATTCAGAGTTAATAATGCATGTACGATGTTCTATGTATCATGTTTCAAAGAATGGAATGTACGTACCCACCACTCCGTACTTACGTTCCCAGGAAAAACCTATAAATATAGAGGGCCCTTCTCTCATTTTCTACTACTCTCTAGCTAGCGAATTATTGCCAAATCTATCTAGAATCCTCCCTGCCTCCTAGCCTTTTACCTCCTTCACTATCCTCATGGCAACTACAGTAGGGCCCTTTGAGACCTATTCAGATATTGTGCTCCTCACATCCACCAAGAAGAGGAAGGTGACCAAGGTTGCCAAGCTCTTGGAATACCAGGTCACTATTGTTCCCCAATGGGAGTGGAGCTACTTCGTGAAGTCGATGGCCCCACATGATTCATAATCATATCTAGTCTGACACCTAAGCTCTACCACATCCAAGAGTGCTACCGAATTTCCAAGAGACCATAAGTCATGGAGCACCTACATAGACTTGGATTCGCTGGGTTGGCAGCTCTTCCTGCTTGGGGTCTCGACCTTAGCACTTGTTTTAGATTCATCTCCTCTTATACCCACCTCAGCACTAGCACAGTCTGTGACGTTCTAGGTGTCGACTTAACATTGCCCCTCATGTTCACTGTGGTCTGTGAAGACTTACACCTACCTCAAGCTATAGAGCCTTTCCCCAAAAGCCGTGCAGAGAACAAGGCATGGTCAGAGATATTATTAGCGGCCCATTCAACAAAGATGGAGTCAAATGGGAGGACATTACTCAACTTGACCTACGTACCCTAGCTTGAGTCCTCACCATGCTGCTGATCAATATTTGCTGGATGGATAAGTATGGTAGGTGCAACCTCTCCCTCCTTGCCCACCTCAAGCAAGGGCCCAGTGAGTTGGGCCGACCATTTCCATCACAAAGTCCACAATATCTATGTGAATCTGGTCCGCAAGTTCGAAGCAATCGTGGTCCATCAGGATCCTCTACTACACCACGGGATGGGAAGAGCTCCCCAAACCCTATAGCTACCATAGTGTAACACATTCTCACATTCAAAGATATGCTCGAGACAGCCTTCTGCAACTTCTACCACTAGCCTCTCTGAAGCTTCATTGTCGATTCTGGGGATAGAAGTGTGATTAGGGAGGGGGTATGTTAACCACATTAGCTAACAATAGTCCAAAATGCACAACATCTTCAAGCCATATTTTTGTATTGTGAAATGCATTTTACGTAAAATGATTATGGAAAAACTCTGAGCTTATGACTTATGTAATGCCAGAAGATAGTCAAACACTGAGCTTACGACTTGTGTAATGCTGGTCTTGAACATTATTTAGGCGCGACGGCTGGGGATTTTACAAATGAGTCTTATATATAAGACATTTTGACTAATGAAAAAACAAGTAATCCCATTCGCACAATTGAGTTTGATTCTTCTTGCTTTTGTGGTTGAAATAGCTTGTATGCTTCCTCTTCTTCTTGTTGTTGCATGCATGCTTAGGGATTGTGTAGGTGAGTGATGGTATTGGTGTATGCTCTCTTCTCTCTCTCTCCTTCTCTTGTCTACTCTCTCATGCCATCACTCACCATGGCATCGAAGTAGAGGCTGACCTTTCCATAGCTCTCTCTCTCTCTCTCTTTGCTCCCCACCCATTTGCAATGCTCCTTTGTGGTGACAATTAAGGAGGCAAGGTTGAGGACCCTAGCTCTTCACAAGAGAGAGAGTTACTCTACCAAGAGTGGCTTGAGGTACAAACTGGTATAAGACCCTTGCATCCTTCTCTCTATTTTGCAAGGCTCAAGTATTCTCAGTTAGTGAACACTACCCCCCCCCCCCCCAAAAAAGGTTGTATCTTCAACAAATTTTCTTTTGGCAAGGGTAATTATGAAGACCCTCCCTCTTTAAGCAAGAGGTTGGACTAGCAATGGAATTTTCAAGAAAACCCATAGTTAGATTATCTTTCTCAACCACCACGGTCACCGGTGTGCCTAGCCACATATGTAGTGTGGAAATAGACTCACTGACTTTCTTTCACATACCATATGTTTGGTAGTGGATGGCAATGGTGGTAATACTTTGGTTGCAAAAAAAGCCTACATGATGGGATGCTTTGTTTCTATACAGTGATTAGTGGTGAGGTAAGCCAAGGACGATTGTTTATATCTTTTGATGGGGTGAAAAAATCTTAATAAAATTGAGAAAGCACACATTGAAAATGGTGAGCATGATTGCTAGGAGTCAATCTCAAAGCAATTATGACCTCCATGGTGAGAGAGAGAGCCTTACTTTTTTAAAAGGAAGGGAAAAAAGAGAGATGAAGGGTTTATAAGAGATGCATTATAGAGATTAGAAGTTTCTTGGGTCCAAGTTTCCAAAGAAATTAACACAAAAATCTAGAAAATTGGTGGGAAAGAATAACCTTATGAAGCAAAAGTCAAGGAAATTGTAGGAAAAACTAACAAGGCGAATTCAAATTTCCCCATTCTTTAATATAGAGAGGATAGTGAAACAAAACGACACTACACCACACAAACCTTCATGCGTTATTGGCACTTTTGAAACAAAACAACTCCCTACTACATAAATATTCATTTAATGAAATAAAATGTTATCTATCAAAGAAGATTAACAGCAATTACAAGGAGAAATCACAACAAATAGGATAAGAGTACATCTTTGTTGAGAACTTTGTTGTTTGTACATATTGAGGAACACCTTTTTTTTTTGGGTGGGGAGAGAGGTGGGCCCCTTCTTAGGTTTGGCCTACTCGTTGATTCTTCTTTAGCATGGAGTCACACCCTTCAAAATGGGGTCATGGTGCTTGCTTCACTCCAACTGAGGCCTATGCCTTTTTCACATAAGGCATGTTTGGTCAGAGGGAGGGAGAGAGGGAGATAATTAAGAGGCTTTGGAGGCTTTAGAAGAGGGATGAATAGTGGAGTTGAAAGACCTCTTGGGATCAAGTTATCATCTAAAGCCCCTCTTCAAACCACCCTTAAAAAACCACGTGTGTATAACAAGTAAATATACAACAAAAAAGAAAATAAAATGTCAAATATTTTATATCACACCAAGCTTCAATTTGGCATGAAGCCTTGTAGATGGGAAAAGCACAGTTGAATACCTTTTTTTTTTTTTTTTGGCACTTGATTAAAACAAGGAAGAGTACATCCTGTTTAAGAGCTTTGTTGCCTGTACATATGATGAGCTATTCTTCACACACACACACACAGAGAGAGAGAGAGAGAGAGAGAGAGAGAGAGAGAGAGAGAGAGAGTCAAACTACTCTTATGGCGGCTACATCAAGGCTAGACGCAGAGAGAGAGAGAGAGAGAGAGAGAGAGAGAGAGAGAGAGAGAGAGAGAAACCCAAATCAAGCGTCGGTGGTGGTAGGAGGGGGAGGGGCCTCCTCCTTGGACTTGGCCTGCTGCTTCTTGCCGCCCTTTTTGGCCGTGGAGTCGCAGGCCTTCAGCGCAGGGGTGGTGCCTGCCTTCTTCCCGCGAGCCGAGGCCTTCTTCTTCACAGCAGGCACTTTGGCCTTTCTCTTGGGCGTGGGCTTCTTCTTCTTCAAATTGTGAGGCGCCATAGCCTTCCAAGCTTGATATGAGCTCTCGAGTGGGAAGAAGGAGAAGAAGAGGAAAAGGAGGCGGCAAAAAAGCACTTGATCCTAACAAAGTAGCAACATAAGAAGAGAATGACTTAACCCCCCACAACCCCAATTATTACTAGAAGGCCTTTGGGTCACACTTTACCACTTTCTTTAATAGTCCACATCACACGATGGAAGCAAGAAAATAACCCCTTCACAAAACCAATGTCTTATCTTTATTTTTAAAAAAAAGCTTAACTCATTCAACTCGAGCAAGTTTAATGTCTGTCTTATTTTTTCGGGTTTAACACAATCAACACCGAGACAGGTTTCAATTGTCCATCTCCAAATCACTCATTCAATCGACACTTGAGCCACACAAGTAATTTTTGCCATTACTAAAATGTTATTTCCTAAAAATTAAGTCGCCCTCCCCACAAGTGTACAAATATCAATGCATTACAATCATGTGCACCAACTATTCAAAAGCTCAGAATGTGATTCTTGAGTCATTCATAAAGCTATAAATTGATTGTATCTAGTATGTGGCATTTTTCTATGTTATATATCCATATTCACACTTGAGCCACACAAGTACCCACTAATTTTTGCCATAACTAAAACGGTATTTACTAAAGTGAAGTCATCTCGTCCTCATAATTGGACAAATATCAGTGCATTACAATCATGTACACCAACTATTCAAAAGCTTAGAATGTGATTCTTGAGTTATAAATTGATTGTATCTACTATGTCGCATTTTTCTATGTTACATACCCATATTCACACTCAACATTGTTTCTCTTCAATGTTGTGGTCTCCCTTTATTCTTGTGTACACCCATTATTGTCTTCTTTCATCATTGATGTTTACAATGGCTCTTATCCTTAGCTTTTTGGTATGCTCCCCCCAAAAAATCCCATTGTTCCCAAGAAATTAAGATAGGTTAGATATCATCATATATCCTTAATTTTCTCGTTTGCATTGCACTTTCTATGCCCAAATTTAAAGATTATAACTTCAATGCTATAGTACAAGATACCCCTTGACTCCTCTCTTTATCTTCTACCAACACCACTCAATTTTAGGAGAAACCCTTGCCATACCTTTTTAAATCACACCAATCTTTGGTGTCTATTTGTGATAGGATGTACTACTTTAAATTATTTAAAAAAGTTATTTTTTCTTAGAAAAGATTGCCAATTCACATGCAATAGCCCCCCCCCCCTTTACATTATTTTCTTCATGATAAAGGGACAATAAACATGCCCATCACCCACCAACTTGTAAAAAGGATCTTCGTGTTACTTTTTTCGCATTTTGCACTACATGTGATACAAATCTAAGTAAAAGGTCAAGATCCCATACCTTTTTTAATGTAGTTATTAGTATGTTTAAAGCACATTAATATGCCATGGCTATGTGGATCATGTTTTACTATATTATTATTCTTGTTATTATTGTAAGTGGCCACAAATTGTAATACTTTACTTTTCTATTTTGCCTACTTGATTCAAGTCCTCTTAGGAACATGAAGGTTAGATTAGTTTGAAATACGATAAAACATATAAGGTTATAAGTTTACTTTTTAAATGTACAAGGTTATAAGTTTACTTTTTAAATGTACAAGGCTATAAGTCTACTTTTTAAATCCCCTCCTCCTTAAAAAAAAAATACCGTTCCTTTGCAACAAGTTCACTAACAAACTATATTCATCACAACACAAAGATTTGAGCAACACTTACTTGTAATCCTTGTTACTTATCTTTATTCACACCTCAAGGTTTGTTATCAACTCTCATAAAGACCTTGAAAAAAAAGTGGGGTTCAAGATATGGTTTCTTAAATGACTCGCGAGTAAAACAATTGGTGTAGCCATTACATTTTTAAAGTGCATACTCTTTTTTGAGTGCTCAAAAACTAAAAAAGCTCTTGGGTCATTCATTCCCTCATTACACTTTTATTTGACCATTTTCCTTTCTTTCTCTTAGTCTCTCCCCTATTGTTAAGTCCCTTACCCCATAAGCTCACAAATGTAGAATGTTGATGATGAAGCACTTCTGAATCAGACACCCATCAAGAGAACAAGTGGGGAGGCAATATCATTGGAAGCTCTCATTATCCCCGATGGTTAAAGGTAGGAACACAAAATCCTAGTCTTAACAAACAAATCTCAACCTCAAAGTCTCCACTCAAACCTAAACTAATCTTAATCTAAACTTGCACCCAATAAAGATACCCTAATGAGAAACTCTCAATCCCACACAAATAAGGATCACATGACACACACACAAGACAAGGTCTCCCTATCTCTCCCTATCTCTCTCCATTTCTATGATGCATGAACCTCAACGCACTCACGAAAGCAATCCCAACCTCACCTCCACTCCTCACAATGTATTAAAAATGGGCAATTCTTAATGGATATCATCGTGTGTAAGGATAAACACATAAAAAATAATATGTAAGGTACAAGCACACAAAAATTCCAAACATAGCATATGATTGTAGCCCGAGTCCACAATCTCTTGACCCCTTAGATTGCATCAAATAAAATAAATCTATGTGTCCCAAATATTTCAAAAAAACAAGTACTTAATGACCACTCTAGGGACTAAGGTGTATTAAATAAAAAATATATAAGGCTCTTGGCATTTGTATATGTTGTGTACATAGAAATGTAACACCCATACACCAAAGAGCAATATATAAGGCTCTTGGCATTTGTATATGTTGTGTACATAGAAATGTAACACCCATACACCAAAGAGTAATGTCAATGAAGCACCAATAGACCAAACCGATTAAGAGCAATGCAAACGGATCATGTCAATATAGATCATGCCATGAAAAATCAAGGGAATCTTCATCAAATCTAGTCAACATCTAACATGGGTGCTTACATGAATTTCATCATGATAATCAAAGCTTTTCTTTGGAGGATAGGGTTGTGCAATGAAGAAATGGAGAACATCTCAAAACATATATAAAATTACAATTAGAAGAGTTAAGTTATCCTTGTAATGTACAATACTTCACAATTGGGATAGTGTGATTGCGACACAAAGTTGAAGAAAGGGTGCGAAGGTAATTGAGGAAAACATGAAATATAATTTGATTTTATCAGGATCCCAGATCAAAATAACATCCCAATATTCATAAAAGGCTTAGGTTTAGGAAGTTTTGTACTTTAAAAAAAATCAACATTGGGAGAGAGAGAGAGAGAGAGAGAGAGAGAGAGAGAGAGAGAGAGAGAGAGAGAGAGAGAGAGAGAGAGAGAGAGAGAGAGAGAGATTCCAACATTTAAAGGATAGTAAAACTCTCCACAAATGATCAAATAGCATAACAACATGATCACAATTTTTTATAGAAGACACTTAGAGCATCCTTTAGATGCAATTTCACCAAAGTAAAAATTATAACCTAGTATATGCTATGAAAGCATTATGAAGCACTGGTGAGTTTCGGTGCAAGTTCACTCTTTGGCAAATAAAGAGGGTCACAAAAATCTAGCTTGCCTTTTTGAGAGTCTACATGGTCAACCCTCCATTTGTTCAACTAGTATGTCCTTGTCAGAAATTACTTCGAAGCACTAGTGAGTTTTGGTGCATACTCATTTGAAAGAGGTTTATAAAAGCTACATGGTCTCAACACTCCATCTATTAAAATTTTATATCAATGTAAGTAATGACAACTTATGTGTTAATGTAAACAACGAGGTCTTCATAAAGAACAAGATTCAATAAGATAGATAGATGGATAACAAATTGAATTGTTATTGTAAACCAAGATTGTAACTGATAGTGACTACCTCTCCTGTGTGCTCTTGTGAGGGACCTTAGATGGAAAACTAGAAGATGCTAAAATGGAGGTTATATTAATTATGAAAGAAAGGTGCACACCATAGTGAAGTTAGATCTCAAAATTGATGATTGAAAGCTATCAAGCTCGTCTATACACGCTATCAACATTGATGATTGGAAGCTATCAAGCCCATCTATACATACTACCCATGATAGTAGGACAACCTCGACCACCCTCCGAAAGTGACTCCACAACTAGAACCAATTGACCACCACACTCGACTAGATTAATAATAGATCAAGCACAAGACCTACTGTGTTTAACAACATTGGCTAACATTACTCCACACATAACTTCTTCAAGCCATTTTTTTTGTATCGCACAATGTGCTTTATGTAAAATGATTATGGAAAATCTCTGATTTTACGACTTGTGTAATTCTAGAAGATTGTTAAACACCAAGCTTACAACTTGTGTAATTTTAGAAGATCATTAAAAACAGAGCTTCCAACTTGTGTAATGCCAGTGATGTACATTTAGGTAGGAATTTAGCCTAGATTAGCTTATAAGCCCCCCTCGAACATTAGTTGGGTGGTTGAGCATTGTATAAATGAGTCTTGAATATAAGACGTTTTGATTCATGAGAAAAAATATAATCCCATTCTCACAATTGAGTTAAGTCTTCTTGATCTTGTGGTTGAAGTAGCTTGTATGCTTTTCTCTTCTTCTTCTTGTTGCATGCATGCTTAGAGATTGTGTGGGTGAGTGATGGTGTTGATGTATGCTTTCTTCCCCCTCTCTTCTTTTGTTATCTAATCTCTCATGTTTTCACTCAATGTGGCACTGAAGCAAAGATTGAGCTTTCCATATATCTCTCTCTCTCTCTCGCTTTCTCCCCATCCATTTGCAACACCACCCATTTGCAAATCACCTTTGTGGTGACAACAAAGGGGCAAGGTTGAGGATCTTAGCTCTCCACAAGAGAGAGTTACTCTACTAAGAGTGGCTTGAGGTGCAAACCAATATGATTCTTGCATTCTCCTCTCCTTCCCTCTATCTTGCAAGGCTTGAGTGTTCTTGCCTGTGAACATATTTGGTGTCCCTGTTAAAAAATTTGCTCTTTAGTTTGCTTGCGTACGTGCTCGACTGGACCTAGGTATGCATGTTCGCAAGTCTGAATGCACGTTCACAAGTGTAACAGGGAAGATTTGCACAATATACCCATTACAAAAGGGTTAAATAATATTCTTCACATTGAATGCTCATAATGCTAAAAGTGGTTGAAAATTGACTATCACATGGCCCTAATTTCTACCACTGCAACAAGTGGCAGAACTGTCAAAATTTCGTACGCATGTACCAAAGTGGGAATGCATGTTCTCACGTATGAATGTATGTTCATAAGACTTGGCCACACACGTTCCTAAATTTCATGGCCACATGTTCCTATCTCAAAATACATGTTAACAAATCCACAAATTTCATAATTCCCCACATAGGTTCCCTTGCTCTAAAGGTACATTCGCAAGAGTCTAACTAGGACCTAGCCATGCACATTCCTAGGTCACTTAGCCATGCACACATGTCTACTCAGAACACAGGTTCTCAACTTGTGAACGCATGTTCTTAAGTCCAATTGAGACAAAAACTTAAAAAAATCAGCTGAATCTAGAATATCCAAGACCATTGCTGTACTTGTGTTAGTAAGGTGCTCTAAGCTGATTACCCTTACATGAACACGAGGTTAGGTTGATTTTTACACTTAATCCCATGCTTGAGGAGAGTGTTTGAATGACGATGCTAAATTAAGAGCACCTTCTTAAGAGGAATCTTTGAATGCTTCACAATCCTAGGGACCTCACAAGAGTAAGCAACCTTAGAAATCGAGCATTTGAGCGATAGTAGTGAGGATGCTAGCTTGAGTGAGGCCTATTCTTGGGAACCTATTTCTTCAAAGATGTGTATGGACTAAGAATTTGGAGTTCTTAACTCCCCTACAACTACTCAAAGGAGTTTTGTAGATGTTATTAGAAACATCATCACACAGGCAGTTTAAGTGGAGTGGGAGTCAAAGACTCATCAAACTGTCCATTAGCAAGGGAGAGACCGTCCACGCAAGGACCTCCACTTCCAAAATGGACCTCCACTTCCAAAATGGACCCTAACCACTCTGTAGTACTGGGGACGAGAAGCATCAACCTTATAGAGGAAGGAGTAATCCTTCCTAGAACCATAATTGGAATGGTTATTGAGACAATGTGGTTACATCTGTAGCTTTTAGCTTGGCCAACTCATAGAGCACAAACCTTGGAGCATTCGGAACAGCATGGAGACCCAATGTTTCTTCTAGATTCACCACATTAGACCCTGGTACAAGTAGTGTTATGCAGGGGGATCTAGGTTTGTTCAACATGACCATAGGAGCCATAGCAACCACTCGGGCCCCTAGGGCCGAGGAGTCATTACAAGCCACTGAATACATGACTATGGGAGCCATGCAGCCTAGAGTAGGGAGATTCGGGCTAGACCTAACACTAGGAGGAGCATACATGTCACAATACAAACCAACTATCCTCCACAATACCTAAACTTGCCTCAGGGACAAGGATAACACCTAGCTTATACCATGCCTTCACCAACCTACCCATACCCATACTACCACCCACAACCACTCACTACCTTCTACCCTAATCATTGAGGATACCTTGAGGATATGTGCGCTTTTGCTGCACGAGTCGTAGCTGGGGACTTGTTGCCGAACACCGTATGCGAGCCATGAATGGCTGCAAGCATACAACCAGGAAAGCAAGCTCAAACAGAATGCAAAGGTGTGTCACTCACCGCTGCTCAAACCACCGCCGTGAAGGATTCCCGCGTCACAGTGAAGAAGGCACCGCCGTCTCGCTGCTCTACCGCCTCTCCGCCCGTCGTGCCGCTACACAGTGCTCGATCGCTCTCTCTCTCTCTCTCTCACACACACACACACACACACACACAAACACATGATAAGGAAACCAAGAAGATAAGGCAAGAGCACTCTTGTATTCAACACATGAGAATAAGAGTTTTAGGGTTAAATTTTGACTATTATAGGTGACTTAGCCGTTCACACATGGGTGCCCATACATGGCCGACCAATCCTAATCCTTACCCTGCTGATATTCAAGGTGCACCTCTCATCGGCGATCACCCAATCCCTTTATCCTTTACATGTGGTGCCGACAAGCCCAGCCCATGACTCAGAATATTTAAATTAATTACATGACGTAAAACATAGTACGTCTCAATGTCCGTCAAGGTTAACATGCCCCCCTTCTTGATGTAGATTCCATCCTCTTAAGCTATGGTATGGTAAGCTCGATAGGATTTGTTGTGGTAGACCGTCTGCAAAACACGGAAGTAGAGTGAAAGTATGCTGGAATTCAAAAGATAGAAAGTGTACTAAATTCAAGCATGTTAGACCACAATGGATGTTGCTATGAGAACTTAGTTTAAGGGGTCACATGAATGAGCTAGTGTAGCAAATTAACAGGAGTTTAAAATTATTGAAAGTAAATCAAGAGTTAGCAAGGTGTCAAAGGTTAATCAAGGTTTATAAGTGGCTTAAGTCAAGGAAAATAACCAATCTTAATAAATAAATAGATGACCACAATGTGTCTACTCTAAGAACAAGTTAATACCATGAGCCTAGGGACACAAGGAACATCAAAGTTACAGGAGCCTTTTGCCTTTATTTCTTTATGCACGTGACAATTTTTACACACAATGGCGACCTCCCTAAGGCAAAACTAACATCGATTTTGGTACCATGTTTAACACAAAGCATTATCGCTACCCCCCCTACCAACCAAGGCATCGGTCTGGAGTAGAATACTCGTTGCCTACCAAGTGTCAATAAGGCGATAGGCCAACATTAGAGCACATAATAGACTTGCATTGCCATTTATTGTAGGCTTTTTTTTTGATTTATTTCTTTTGATCTTCGCTCATGAACTATAATGTGTTCTTACATCCTTTTGACCAAGGGATAAAAGCTATGTCTTAGAGGTCAACACACACATGGCCAGGTGTCAAACATTAAGATGGTTTGACCCTAGACCTAAGACAATCGTATTCCAAGGTTAACGAAAGACTTCATGCATTCTCAGGAATATATCCATTAAGGTTAAGCTCATTAATGATTTACACTAGCCCGTCAGGCAACTTTAAAAACTAAGTAGTACTTTGACAAGTTCCATGTGGTCATGCCTTCAGTTCCTGCAATTAATTGAACAGTAAAAACGAAAGAGAGTGGGCATGGAAGAATTACACCTGTATTTTGGAGATCTCCTTGATTCGATGAGAGAAATGCCCGCAATTCGATGAGATATTTATGTATGAGCGTTGCGGCTATCTCAGGGCTTGAAAGCGAACCCACCTCAAACTTTTCAACCTGTACAATCAACTAAAAAGCACTATACCTCGAGAGGCACATCAGTGTGAAAAAATAAAGACTCGTTTAAGGACTCCAAACTAGAAACAACTTGAAAACACTAACCTACCTACCAGTCACCACACTACTACTGAGGATATGGTAAGAGGATGTTGTAAAGTCCTAGCGCTAGCCCTAAGGCTAAGCCTCTAACCGCATCATCCAAATAAATAAAGTCAGCCTCAGTAGTGCCATGAGTTTCATCCGTCCATTCATCGTCGTTAGATATATCATTTTCGTTTTTCCATCCACATAAACTCATCAAGAATGTAACATGCGAGGATAGTCATCTTGTGGAAAAGGAAAGCATTGGGCTATCGGGGATATTTCCTCTACAGAGTAGGGGTCAGTCATGGTCAATAGGCGAATTAGCCATTCTAATTCCTCAACATTTTCCTCTCTGGCTAGTACATCTAAATGATCCCATTCAGTTTCAATTACAGGATAGCACATGTGAAATATATGAGAAAGGTACAGATGATACCTCTCACCAAAGGTGGGAGTGGATGAAGTGTGTGATGCTCGTGGTGATGCTCGTGCATTTGCCATATGTGCAACCAAAGGTGGGAGTGGATGAAGTGTGTGATGCTCGTGGTGATGCTCGTGCATTTGCCATATCTGCAAACACAGATATAGCATCAGTAGGTTTATGACAGGTTAATCTACTTCCTGCTTGTATATACGGATATTTCTCCTTTTTTGTGCTCTTGCTCTTTTTACTATTTTTTATTTTTCTTTTCTTTGTTTTTTTAATGTATGAAGCTATATATATACATCCCCTCGAATTTGGCAATTACATGGTTAGGGGGGAAGGTTAGGGAGGAAGCATTAGAATGTCGAGCGTGAGTATATGCTCCCCCTTTCCTTGGGTAGATCATATTTTTTGCAATGATGTTGCAGCCTCTTGGAACCAATTTATCCAGCGGGTCATAGGTTGTGATGTGGGAAGATAGCTTTTTATGACCCTTGTGGCCACATCCAATTGCAGAGATGGTAGTGTACGCTCCAATTGATGAATGGAGGAAATGGTTTCCGACTATACTTTTACAAAGGGAGACATAGACTCATTGGTCTCTTGTTGAGTGTTGACAAGAGTAGGTGTAGAGCATGAAGAAACTTCTGTATCAACGTGTGCATGAGGAGCTAGAAGCTTCATGTGGCTCCCCCCTTCCTGAGCTAGGTGGTATTGATCGATATCATTTGGGAATCCAAACTAACTCTGGAAGAAGTGGTGCGGAGCACTCTGTTACCTTTTCCTTACCACACGGTCTTGAATTGTCATTGGGGTGGCAACATTTGGTTTAAGAGGGATTCAACTTATGTTTAGGGACCCAAATCTGGTCATTCCCCTCGTAGTACCCTTGGGCTACTAATAATTTTTTAGGGATCCATCGTGATGTTACATTACCCTTTCTTGGGTGGGTAGCTACTTTCCTTCTACGAGGCTTCTTGTCTGAACGAGATTGAGTAGGGGAAGTAGCTGTTAACGAAGCTTTTATGACCCATTGGTATGTACTCTTTGGCATAGTAAGCGGAGCTTTAGAGACCACCCTGCATGTTTCCACTCTTGGCGTTGAAGCGTTAGAGGGGTGGCAAACAATCAAAGATGGTTTTGCCACTGGACTTTGTGATTTTTCGTTATCCAGCATTTTGTCCAGAGTCGATGGCTTAGGAGCGGGATTTTGAGCGGTCATACTGAGTGTTGGTTTTTGCGTTGTGACTCGTCTGGTTGCCCAATCGATATTGCACTTGGTAGCCAACATCCATTTGCGCCCTAAGTTTACAGTCCCTTCCATGGTACTAGCAGGCATAACCAAAAAGCTTTGAATTACGGTCCCCTTGTCATAGGCAACCGGAGTGTGCAGAATTCCTGAGACAGGGGTTTTCTTCTTGTTGATACCTTTAATTTGGATAGCACTCTTGGATAAAGGTGGTTTTCCAAGTTGACACCACACGCCATATGATAGCAAATTGTGTTGAGCTCCTGTATCCAATAATGCATTATACAGCACCTCCCTGTAAGGACTCTGTAACTCAATTGGGTATCTTAGAGGCAGGTCAGATTACAGTGAATCCTCCTCTACTTCCTCGAAAAATACTTGCGTAATTCCCAAGTTGGCTTCTCGTTGTTGTCGCCTAGCACGCTGTTGACGTTCTTTGGCTTCAACTCTCGCTTGTATCTTCTTAAGCTCAGCTTGTTCTTTAGCTGCCTTCTTTTGATGGATTGCATGTAACTCCTCTTGGCTCAGGGGGCCATAGTATCTTTTGAATTTACTCCCATTAAGGAATCCAATGGTTTCAACTCCGTCGAGAGTCTCCACTCGGATGGTACCTTGCGGGGTAATTTCACATACTCTATACGGTCCCTTACCAGCATATTTGAGCTTCTTCTTTTCGTTATGTACTCCATACATCAGGACTTTATCCCCAACCTTGATGTCCTTGTCCTTTAGGCGGCGATCAAACCATTTTTTCCTTCTATCCTTCTCCACAAGGGCATTGTACACAGCCAATTGTCTTTCTTCGTTTAGCCGCTCAAGGATATATAGACGCTCTACTAAGGGATTACCATCCCAACCCTCTTGAGTAGCAACACGAAGACTAGGAATGATAAATTCCCACGGTATGACTGCTTCTTGGCCATATACCATTTTGAATGGTGTGCAATTAATAGCCACTTTATACGCAATACGATAGGCCCATAAAGCTGTCATAAGCTTTAGATCCCAATCCATGCGATGAGCTTCAACTGCATGTCAAAACAGAGATTAAGGTCTTGTTGGTACTCTCAGCTTGGCCATTCGCTTCCGGATAGTAAGGAGTAGAATTATGATGGGATATCATGAAATTTGTTGTGAGCTCCTTAATCACTTTATTTATAAAATGCATACCATTGTCGCTCACAAGTTCAAAAGGACAACCAAAGCGTGTGATTATATTTTCAAAGAGGAACTTGGCTGTTGTCCTTACATCTGCCTTACGTGTCGCTTTCGCTTCAGCCCATTTGGTCATATAGTCAGTGGGCCACAATAATATAGCGAGATTGTGTGTTGCGGGCCGCTGGGCTAATTGGACCTACCAAGTCTAAACCCCACTTTTCAAATGGTTGGTTTACTTTGATTGGATGTAGGGGCATCTGATCTTTCTGTTGGGGTTTCTTGTATCGTTGGCATTCATCGATAGCCCTTCACAAGAGTGATGCATCTTGGAACATAGTGGGCCACCAATACCCTGATTGTAAGATCTTTCGCGCAGTTAAGTCTCCTGAGAAGTGACCAACGGCTACGCCCATATATGTGCCTCTTGCAAAATGTATAGATACTCATCCTCTCAGGCACAATGCCTAAGAACGTCATCCTTTCATCTTTTTTATAAAGAGTCCCGGCTATCAGGCAATAGGGTTCGCATTCTTTGATCAGCTTTCGAGCTATATCTTTACGAAGCTCCTTGGGGTGGAAAGCCATTAACCAAAAAGTTAACAATCTTCTCACTCCATTCAAGCATTGTCTCCACCATGAACAGGGAAGTGTCATCATCAACTCTCGTAGGAGCCTCACCATTAGGTATGCGAGACAAATGATCAGCCATAACATGTTTTTTGCTAGGTCTCACAACAACGGTGAAATCAAACTCAAGAAGAATCAATAACCATCGTGTGATTCTTCCTGTGGAGCATGGTTTGTTTACCAGATACAACAATGCTTGATGATCCACATAGAAAACAAACTTGGTGGCAAGGAGGTAATAACAAAATTTCCTTAGTGCATATACCTTCTCGCTCTGTAGTGGTGTAGTTCATCTCAGCATCGTTCAACTGGCGACTAGCAAAGCTAATGGGGTAGTCTAGTTTGTGTTCTCCAAGTTGAGTTAACACACACCCAATAGCAAAGTTTGATGCATCAATATGCACATGGAAGATTAAATCCCAGTTAGGCATTCTCAAGATTGGAGCACTTGCCAAAGCCTTCTTTAATAGCTCATAGGCACGGTCACATTCTTCGGTCCCAATAAACTCGATGAGAAGCTTATACAATGGTCGAGCTATCTCGGCGAAGAATAGAATAAACCTTCGATAATAACCAACGTGGCCCATAAAGTGTTGGACTCCCTTATAGTTGGTGGGTGGTGGCAATTCCAGAATGACCTTGATTTTACTCTCGTCAGTGGAAATCCCATTTTTGGACACTATATGCCCTAAGATAACTCCGTGTTTAACCCAGAATTGGCATTTGAAAGGATTCAATGAGATGCGATATAATCTACATCTTTCAAATATTTTTCGTAAATACATCAACAAGTGCTCATCCCAAGAGGAATGAACACAAAGATCATCTAAGAAAGCTTCACAAAAGTCCCTTAGATATTCCTTAAAGGCTATGTTTATCAATCGTTGGAATGTTGCAGGTGCATTGGTTAAGCCAAAAGCCATGACGCGAAAGGCAAACACTCCAAACTCCATGATTAATGCTGTTTTAGCTTGGTCCTCGACTGCAATTGTGATCTGATTGTAACCCAAGTACCCATCTAAAAAGCTATATGCCTCCTTGCCTGCCACTCTTTCAAGCACATGTTCAGAATATGGCAAGGGATAATGATCCCTTCTGGTGGGCTGCATTAACCTTTTTGAGATCAACGCCGCACACTCTGAGTTTCCCATTCTTCTTTGTACGATGACTATCGGAGAAACCCATTCTGAGTGCTCAATAGGGTATATGAATCCACATTTTACAAGCTTTTCAATTTCCTCTTGTACAATCTTTGCGTATTAAGGATTCATTGGGTAGGGACGTTGCTGGACTGGTTTAGCAGTGCTAATCATTGGAATTGTGTGTTGCACCACCGAGGGTGAAACACCCTTTATATCATGATATGTCCAAGCAAATATGTCTTTGAATTCCTTAAGAAGCTTGAGTGTAGCTTCCTCTGACTGGGTGAGGTCTTGAGCAATAAAAACTGGTTTAGACTCCTCACCCGGATCTGCTAAGTCTATCTCCTTAACTACCTCCTTAACTACCGTGCAGGGCCATTGTAGACACCGCTACTCCCATTGGTAGGCGTTCGTTGGGCTTTTGTATAGACCACTTTACGTTCCCCTGTGGTAAATGATTTGAAATGCTCGGGTGCGGGGTGTAAGTCTACTGGTTCTTGTTGTGCCAGGTTTTTTTCTTTTAATTTCGCCTCCTTTTGTTGCTGAGCTAACTCTTGGTTTTACCGCCTTCTAGCAATACAGCTTAGTTTTGGCTTCTCTTCAATTGGGCGACGTCATGAGGTTGCGGAATACACCACATGACACTTTGGAGGTATTGTCCCCAATTATCCGCTAACTTCCGATGAGCGTCAATGGCTCTTACATAACTAAGCCATTCTGCAGTGGATCTCTCCTTGTTTATTGCAGTGCGTACATTAGCTCGATAACGTTGGCGCTTATGTCTCGTTTTCTTCTTACCAAGTTTTTGATTTTTGTTTCTATCAGATTCGGACTCACTTGGTCGATCTTCACTTGTGTCCCCCTCACTTTCGGATGAACTGTAGGAGGTCACTGTCCTAGGCCTTGAGCACCTTGCTTCCACATTTGGGTGAATATTTGATTCATCCCCTCCATCAGGCTCAGAGTCAGTTTCTTCTTGAGATTCATACTCAGCTATCATGTTTATTGGCACTAATGGTGGCATATCTTGCCCCTCAGGTGTTACCCAACTTGTGCCTCTATTTCCCCATGTGTCTATGGTTGCCGCTAGGTGTACCCAATCCACGTTATCCGACTCAGTCATACCCGGTAGGACATCCATATAAGGAGAATCTTTCCCATCATCAGTCTCTTTTTTGCATGTATAGCAATACCTTAATGGGGTGGAGTGAATAGTGGTATCTGATCGATTATCGATGATAACCTTGCTTCCTAAAGGATGCGCGCGAACATTCTCAAGATCAACTCGAATGACAGAAGAGTCCTGGAATTGTAGATAGACATGGTTTTTTGACCAGTCATGTACCATTTGTGCTTCCCTCATGAAAGGACGTCCTAAGATCATTTGATATAACATAGGATGCTTGGAGAAATCCATTACAATGAAGGTATGTTTTACCATGTATACTAGGACCTTGATCTTAAGGTCCCTTAACATCCCAATTGGTTTAGCAATAGTTCCGTTTGCCATCTTAACCACTATGTTTGTGACTTCAAGGTGAGGTCTTCCCATAGATTCCCAACAGTTTTTAGTCACAATGCTCACTCCAGCACCACCATCAAGGATTCCCTTTAGAGTTAATCCCTTGGTAGTAATGGGGAGGGTTGCATTAGATTCGTTACCTTCAAAGTACTGTCCCAACTTGTTAACAGGTATTTCCACCACCAAGTTTTCATCTAGGTTGGGTTGTAGATCCCAATGTTCCTCCTCATCTTGAAGTGTGTCGAGTCTATCCATATTTGCAAATTGTGGTAACCCCGCCTTAGTTTTGCATTGAGAAATGCCCGAAGAGCTAAGAATAGCTCAGGATCTCCGTATAACTTGGATATGATCGTGGTTCTGATTTCAAAGGACATGAAATCCATTAGCTTGGACACATTCAACGGTACTTTTCGAGACATCGCCCCTTGACTAGGGACTGGTGAAGATGGAATCACTTCCTCTTAGATGGGGTCAGGCATTCCCTCACTAAACATTCTTTCCAACAAGAAGGGTGGTTGCCCACTTCCGGATGTCCTATCCTCACTTTCTTCCTGAATGATACTAGGTATAGCTAACGGTTTATGGCTCCTGTGAGGCTGAACTTGTGTAGGAAACACTGTGTCTGGAATTTTAATTCTTCTAGGGTCTGCTGGCTCCAGTTCTCTTGTGTTTCTTCCACCAAACCCCTTAAGTGTTGCACTTGTTCAATTTCCTCAACTGGGTTTGGGTAGGTTCCAATCTTTTTCTTGAGGGTTTTTGGCCCACGTGGCTTGTCTTTGGGAGTCTCCGTCTCAGTTGTTCGGGTGGCCGAGAGGGCATTAGCTGACTTGGTTGTGGGGCCAAGGGAGTTTCCTTCTGTTTTCCCTTATTTATGTATTCGCTTGATTCTCCTTCGTTGAGCTCTCGAGTGGGTTCCTCCCTTAAGGTAGTGGCTTTGGTCCCCATGGTTTCTATTGAATCGAAATCATCTTCAGGATCATTCATATACATGGGGTCGTCTCCTATCCCTATGTTAGTCTTTGAACTAGGCTTGGAGCTCGTGGCATTAAGCGATCTCTTCCGCTGCGTTTTCTTTTTCTTTGCTCGAGCAATTGATGCAGTATACCTCTCTTCAAGAATGTATTTTGATTTTGAAGCATTGACCGTGTAACTACATTCGCGGGTACAACAGGCATGGTTCCTCGTGCCTGGTTGGTGACCTCTCAACCAAATTCAATGGCGTAATCTTGGGTGCATTAGGATTATGTGGACATTGAGCAATCAAATGATCTATGCCACAACGATTACATGTAAGTACCGGCATTCCTGATGTGCTCCCTTGATTTGGTTGCATCTGAGTAGCAATCTTCTGTAGCCTATTAGGGCACTCCCCTACACGATGCGGTCCACCACAATTGTAGCATTGAAGAGGTGGTCTCCTCGCCAAGGTATTAAGGTTTTGCCCTCTTGTGGCGAGAGCAGCCGCTTGATATACAGGCTTGACTTGCCTGAAATGATCCTCCATGTAGTACTGGGGAATCATTTCAAACGTATCAATCCCATATGAAACAGTGGAGTCTATCTCTTCATAATCCCCACATGCACTATGTGACTCACAACCCATCTGGTTTAAAGGGGTAATCCTTGGATGTGGAGGTTGTGGTCCTAGCATTGGCAGTGGTAAAACGGCACAGACTGGACTACATTCGGGTTCCTTGGAACTATGTGCTGTGACGGTTGCTCAATAGGTGGTGCAGGCATCAGCGCGGGTACTTGAGGTGTGTTTAACCAGGCTAGGGGTGCCTGATTTGCTAACATACGCTTAAGTACTAGGCAATCTTTAGATTGATGGCCATACTTACCACATGCATTGCGATTCCCATTGAGTTTCACTTTGAATGTGGGACATTCAGTCGTGCTATGTGGTCCTAAGCAAACCGAACACCATTGTTGCTCTCTTCTTGGGTACATATGGCTATTTTGAGGAGCTCGATTACCCCTAAAGTATTCTTGGAGAGCCTTAGTAAGGTCGGTCACAGACATTTCAGATATCTTGGGCTCCTTGGCAATAGGTTTTATCGTCATTGGCTCGTGCCCAGATACTTGCGAACTAACAGATTTCGTCTCCGAAGACACCTTTTTACCTGCAATCATCAAGTTGTCTTCTAATTGGATTGCATTGGCAGTGACTGCTTCCCACGTTGTAAGACCTCTAATGACTAGGCCATTGTATATGTCCTCGTGGCGCAATCCTCGGATGAATCTATTGACCAGTTGGTTGTTATTAAAGCGCTCATCGGGAGTGCAGCGAGAATTTAGATGCTTCAATCGACTAATAAAGTCCCTCACTGACTCTCCTTCCTCCCGTTCAGCTTTTTGGAGTTGAATGCTACTCCCCAAAGCACACCCTCATGTATGTATTCTTTCAAGAACAATCTCTTGAGAGTGGGGTAGTGAGTACGCTCTTCAACCCTTAAGGTTCGATACCAATCTCCGGCCTTTCCACTCAAGGTGAAGCCTAAGGCTTTACATTTATGTAGCTCATTGTGCTCTTCCAAGGAATCACACACGTGTTCAAAAACTTCAATGTGCTTCCTGACATCTTCGTTACCACTGAAGTATTGAGTGAGCTTAGCCACTTGTACTGCCTTGCTTCTGGGTTCTCTCTCAGGCATGCCCCACATGTTTTCCACAATAGATCGTCCGATCGTCTGAGCAAATGTTGCGAGATCACCTAGGTGAGCAGGCATAGCTGGTGGAGGCACTTCTGGGAGCGTTGGTCTGGGTATGTAGGCAGCTGACGTAGGATATGATATGTGACTAGGCCTAGCTCCTCTTGGATAAGGGTTGTGATAAGGCGGTCGTGGAGCATACGCCATTGGCATACCAAGAGGCGTAGGAGCTACATGAGCATGAGTAGCGATAGGTACATATGGCACGCACTGTTGTAGGCATTGTTCCACTAGGTAGCGGTGTCGTACTAACTACAGTGGTAACAGGTGTGCCTTCCGTCATGCTCATCATTGGGGTAGGCATTGTGGATTCCCTAATGGAAAGTTGAGCCAAGGTTGGAAAGCTAAAGTTACTGCTCGTGGGCTCAACTTGCATTGAGACTCGAGGCAAAACAACATACGAAGGGTCTATGGGACTGACCGAGGGAGTCTCCAATTGTGATAGGGTTGGTTGTTTGGCCTTACCCGTATCCAAAAACCTCATAGGGCCAGTGGAAACTAGGCTCACTCCCCTATTTTGCCTCTCGAATTGGATAATTCTATGAATAACCTCACATATCATTTGTTGTTGCTCCTCTAGATTAGTGGCGCTAGATGTAGATCGTATGACTTCTAACCAACCTACATGGTATGTGTAACCCGTGTATAGGTCAGTTAGAGTCTCTGTGTGTAGATCATATTCCCAATTTTTATTGAGAAAATATCCCATCCAGACTTGGTGTGCCAAACGGTTCTCTTTTTGAAGTGGATGCAATGTCACTTCTTATGGATTGACTTCCAGGGACCTCTACTTTAGGAAGCGCGTCGGAAGGTGGTAGCTCAGTAGGGCCCTCATTAAACGAAGTGGGTAGAATATCCACATAGACACTCTTTGGGAGGGTAGGGTCTACATGAGATGTGAATGACGAATCCACTACCCCTCCTTCTTCATTTACTTCGCTTGTCGCATGTTCAGAGCGTATGTTCAGAGCGTGTAGCTCTACTAAAGATCTCTATTAGACGACTAAACATGCTAGATTCGGGTTGTGGGGCGGCCCAAACTGGCATGTTTTGGCTTGTCTCCTCAGGGTTCTTGGTAGGGTGCCCTTCCATGGCGTCTGAGTCAGAGGACGAGTCACTAGCCGCTATTCGTGGATCTTGGGTTATACTTCCTTGGGTTCCAGCGGAAGGCCAAGATGCTAACGTGGAGGGATGGTGTGAGCCTGCGTAAACTGAAACGCTTTCTAGTGGCTCAGACTCTAGCACCCGACCAGAGCGTAGATGCATGTGACGTGGGTACCCTACGTGCGTTGGTAACTACCCTTGAAGCCCACACAAGTGGTTTCTTGGGTATTTCGCACCTCGTTTTTACTTGCTTTTATATTGTTTTTAACCTGTTTTTTAACCCCCTTACTTATGGTCGAACCTAGACTAGGGCATGTGATAGCTCAAAACGAGTGTATCGTTTAAAGGGTCCTAGCGTGCTTTACAGCACAATGTTCGCCTATCAAGAGCTCCTGTGGTCCTCAAAATAGTCTGTTTCCTTGTGGGAGAAGGGTGAAGGCCTATTTGCTTGTGGAGGGAAGGGTGAAGGCTTTATCCCACATGCTCACTTCACTCCTTGGGGGGTGGGCTACATATAGAGCACCACTTTCCTTAAGCTCTCACTTGAAAGAAAGCTATGGAGGCTCACTCTCCTATATATATATATCAAAAGACCGAGATCGAGGTCGGGGTCGATTGGGGGTTTTTTCTTTTCAAATTTTTTTTCTTCAAATAAAAAATCTTTCCTCTCAACACGTTTGTTTTTTTCTAGAAAAGAAAAAATCTATTTTTTTTTCAAATTTAATTTCATCTTTTTTTTTGGGATAAGTTTTCTAGGGTTTCTTTCTTGGGTTCAGACTTGGCCGCGGCGCTGCTAGCACACAGCGCGTCCGCGTTCTCACAATGCAGCAAACCAGAAAACAGAGCAGGGCGCTAGAAATTAACCAGGAAAACAGAGCAGGGCGCTAGAAATTAACCAGGAAAACCAGAATTGCAGGAACAAATTACAGAACACGAAAAAACATCAACACCATACACACAGTCGCCTTTCCTACAGTGTAAATTTCACTTCACGCAGCAGACCGAGCTACAAACTGGAGCTTGGTTGCTGGGCATTTCCCCGGCACAGCGGCACAAAAAATGTGCGCTTTTTCCACATGTCGTAACTGGGGACTTACCGAACACCGTATGCGAGCCACGAATGGCTGCAAGCATACAACTAAGAAAGCAAGCTCAAACAGAATGCAAAGGTGTGTCACACTCACCGCTCAAACCGCCGCCATGAAGGATTCCTGCGTCGCAGTGAAGAAGGAGCAGCCGTCGCTGCTTTACCGCCTATCCGTCTCGCCGCCGGCGGCGGCAGAAGCGGTGCCAAAAATGTGCGCTTTTGCCGCACGAGTCGTAATAGCTGGGGACTTGCCGAACACCGTATGCAAGCCACGAATGGCTGCAAGCATACAACCAGGAAAGCAAGCTCAAATAGAATGCAAAGGTGTGTCACTCACCGCTCAAACCGCCACCGTGAAGGATTCTCGCGTCGCAGTGAAGAAGGCACTCTACCGCCTCTCCACCCCGCCGTGGCGCTACATAGTGCTCGATCGCTCTCTCTCTCTCTCTCTCTCTCTCTCTCACACACACACACACACACACACACACACACGCAGGAGAAGGAAACCAAGAAGATAAGGCAAGAGAACTCTTGTATTCAACACATGAGAATAAGAGTTTTAGGGTTACATTTGACTCTTATAGGACTTAGCTGTTCACACATGGGTGCCCATACATGGCCGGCCAATCCTAACCCTTACCCTACTGATATTCAAGGTGCACCTCTCATCGGCGATCACCCAATCCCTTTATCCTTTACATGTGGTGCCGACAAGCCCGGCCTATGACTCAGAATATTTAAATTAATTACATGACGTAAAACATAGTACGTCTCAACAGGATAGTAGCCCAAATAGGGAGGGGTTAGCAACGGGGCTAATAGTAACACCACCGCTCTGTGGAGCTATTGAGTGGGACCAAACCCTAGCCACCAAAATAATATTAAACCCATGCAAATCGCAAAATTGATATCCAAGATTAAAGACACTAGAGACCCCATTGCACACCTGGAAGTGTTTGATCATATGTGTGCCACATGCAGTCAGCTTAATGACCTTGTTCGGGTAAGTGACTTCGGCCTAGAACGAAAGGCAAGATAGTGGTTCCGATCACTAAAACCAAAAGATAAGGCTGATTTTGACTCCTTGAAGACTCCTTTCACAATTAGGAACCCAGTTGATCAAATTTACCATGCCAAATAGTAAGATAAAAAATCAATCAGAGACAGAGTGAGATACCTTCACTCTCCATGCTCAAACAATAATAAAGTCTCTAACAAAAAATTAACTAGGAGAGCCTTGGAAGGAATCCTCGATACAACCTTGCATAATGCCTTGTACTCAGAAAAGTATAAAAACTTTGAGCTGTGATGTAGAAGTGCCAATCTATTGTTGATGATAACTTCATGGGAACTTCTTTAAGGAATCTCCCTAAGGGAACCCCTTATGAAGCACCTTTGGCAGAGTACTTCGACGTCAAAGGGAAAGAGCCATAGGTCGCACCAACCATAAAAGACCTAGCAACCCATGCACTTAAGCAGTAAATGATTGAGCTGTGGAAGGTCAGGGTAAGAAAAGATA
Organism: Cibotium barometz; assembly: GCF_041138505.1. Lineage (NCBI taxonomy): Eukaryota > Viridiplantae > Streptophyta > Polypodiopsida > Cyatheales > Cibotiaceae > Cibotium > Cibotium barometz. The sequence goes on along the minus strand of NC_141048.1, from coordinate 3,331,643 downwards.
ACATAGGCCAACCACATCTGTATCATAGGTGTGAGTTGGTCTAGTGTTCAATATGTCACGCAAACCACACTAGCAAAGAATTCCCCCACCTAAGACCAAGATAAGTCTAGTGTGTATACTACATGAGGATGGGAAACCATGACACTGTCCATTGCTATAGGAATCAAACTTAGAGACAACAGCCGTCACACACTACTCCACACCCACCCACACCCACCCAACACCTGGCTTTACCAGGTTGCCAACGCACCTCACCTAGGGTAGTATGTGCCCCAAAGAGGAGCTCTAAGAGTTCTGAACTACCCATGCCACCTCCATTATTGCCATAACAACCACCCATTCCTAGAGTGTCCCCACATGAACTAATTAACCCTAATAGAAGTCCCTCAGGGGAAGGACGAAGAAATAGGAGGGGACACTAACTACCTAGAACAACCACAGGCTTCGAATCTCCCAAGTTAAATCATAAGCCACTACATTCAAGATGGTGATAGTGTCTACCCTGTAAATATAGTCGCAATGCAACTGAATAGGGGGAGGAACGTCAATCCCTTAGGATCCCGTATGCACTACAATGCTATCACATTGTAAGGAACCTCATCGGGTGGCAGAGTGTCCCATCAAGAAGTCTAAGGCAGTCGCACTGACTAACCCATAGCCTTTAAAACCACTCTACATAGGATGTGGTATTGACCATATGTACATCCAAGAGTCCAACCCAAGAGCACAAACCCAATAGAAGCCTTAATTTGCTAAGCATCAGGGGGATGGGCAGTCATAAACGGTTCCTCTCAATAGGAGGCAAGATGCTATTCACGAAGCTAAACAAGCTTGAGATTCTCGTACTCAAAGGGTATGTAAGCTGGCCCAAGTCCTACCAGCCAACAAAGTTTTGAAACATCCTAGAGTTGCCCCTAAAACTATAGAAGACGAAGAACCAAGAAGATAGGACAAGGAGAAGACCATGTGACAGTTCAAGAGGTAAGTGAGGACACAATTTCCAATATCTCTTCATCCTCTTCAAAGGAAAAATAGAATCCCCAACTCGATAAAGACCTAGAGGAACTAGTTAGATCCCAACAACTTGCCTAAGAAGCTAGTAGAGTATCCCAATCCTATTGAGGAAAAAGGCAGGCTTGAAGTAGCCCAGGAGCTAGTAAGAGCATGCCAAGCACAAATGGAGGCTGAACCTCTGGTAATCCCCACTATTGTAGAGGATTCCAATGCACAGAGACTAGTTTCACCTTGTTCAAAAGAAGACCATGAAAAGAACCAATTCATCCCATGACTTAAGAAAACTCAAAACAAGGATTAGGGGATGAAGAGAAAAGCTTTGAGGCCATGGCCTCCAAACTCTTGGGTGATGACTAATGAATACCACACTCAAAGGGGCCTATACACATTCCTTACCCCATTATTGGCCCCAAAAGCTATGTGAGAGATAATGGAAAAACACCTAGAGATAGTTGGACTCACTGCCTTCCTTTCCTCCCAAGTGAAAATTTATGTTGGGTCCTTACTCCAAAGAAGTACAAGCCTTTGGAAGGACTTAAAGGATTGGATGGAAAGAGGGAATGGAAGAAAAATCAATTCAATCAGTCCAAGCCTATGGGAGGACTTAAAGGATTGGATGGATGGTAAGTTAAAAGCGGCAATGGAAGAACAATCAATTCAAGACCCCTCGGATGAGTCCAAGCCTATGGAAGGACTTAAAGGATTGGGTGGATGGTAAGTTAAAAGAGGGAATGGAAGAAAAATCAATTCAAGACGTCCAAGCCTATGGAAGGACTTAAAGGATTGGATGGATGGCAAGTTAAAAGCGGGAATGGAAGAACAATCAATTCAAGACCCCTCGGATGAGTCCAAGCCTATGGAAGGACTTAAAGGATTGGGTGGATGGTAAGTTAAAAGAGGGAATGGAAGAACAATCAATTCAAGACTCCTCGGATGAGTTAGAGGATGACGAACCTAGGCAATTCACCAAGCCTTTCCAAATGTACTTTGAAAATGATGACAGGAACGTCATCCCCTCCTCGTAAAATACAAGACAACTAAATCACCGCCCATCGTAGATGGAGGAGCTGTGGGTCAGGATCATTACCAAGCAATGCTAGGAAAAGTGAGGGCAACCATCACTTAACACTACCACCCTAATAGTCAAGCTCACTGACGGAGCCACCGCAACCCATGGGGCTATTACAAAAATTTGAGAATTAAAACTTTTCGCCTACATTTCTCTTAATTGTGGTGATGAAATTATCTCAACAACCTGATTCCTAGGTCTAAAACTGAGAATTAAAACTTTTGGCCTACGTTTCTCACTCAATTTTGGTGATGAACAACTCTCAAGAGCCTAACAACTCTCAAGAGCCTAATTCCTATGACTTTATCCTAGGCATACCCTTCATGAGAGAGATCTGGATGGTCCATCATTGGGACACAGATCACATCTATGTTCAGAAAAGGAATGAAACCCTCATAGTGAATCTATAAACATGGAAAACTCATCCTATAAGTGGTGGAACTTTTGATGAAGACTCCATAACCACTAATAACACCACTAAGCTAAACCTGTCACAAAAGATAGGGTAAAGAAATTATGTGAGAGCTCAAAGTTTGTCTCGCTTCTAGAGTTGGAAGAATCTGAAAACTGGATGCACATTCTTGCAACTATGGACATCCTCTTAACGAGAACATGCACAAGATATGCCATGACAGATGGCAAGGAAATCATTGCCATATATATGCTAAGCGCAGCAAGAATGCAACGTCCACTAGAATTTGAAGCTTATATCTGTGACTAAGAGGTGGTAGATTGGGCCCTAAAAAGATAAAAAAGGGGTGACCTAGATCTTTTCTAGGGAGGAAAAGAGGAACATGGGTAGAAGGAGCTCAATCTTTTTGAGATTTTGGTAAGGTTAATGACCATAGAGAGAGATGAACGTACAAGATTAAATGAGTCTATAAAACTCTCTTGCTCCACAAAAAGAGCAAAACACAAAGTCTTAGAAGCTGAAAAAGAAGCTAAGCATGCGCTACAAGAGAGCACATGTGCTAATGACCTTAGACAGGTGCCTGGACATTTTAAAACATACAATGTGGGGACTGCTTTGTACACTTTGAGAAGGCAAAAAGAACCCTTGAACGGAAGCGTGGATTATCTTACAACAACGGACCGACTAAGGTTGAAGACATCAACCTGGTAGGACCTATGAAAAGGATCCCAAACATATATACATTGGAAAGGACCTAGCTCCAAAGAAGAAGAAAAAGACCTCCTTGAATACTCACAGAATTCCAAGATTGCTTTAATTGGACATGAGGGGCCTACCCCCAGAGGTGGTCACAATTCCCATTGTGGAAGGAGCACGGCCATCAAGGCATTGTGCCTACCAAATGAATTCCAAGTATTCCAAAATGGTAAAGGATGAAATTTACAAACTTGTCGAAGCTGGATTCATTTATGAGATAGAGCATACGAAACGGCAATCCCCAATAAATAGTCATAGTGCTTAAGAAAAATGGGAAGATCCGGTTTTGTGTTGACCTTAAAAAGGTTAATGTAGCCACAGTTTCATTAAGGACCATTACCCGTTACAATTCACCACCCTTGATGGGTTCTCGGGTTATAAATAGGTGGAAATATACCCGAATGATCAACATAAGACTTTATTTGCCATAGAGTGGGACACTTACGTAGACAAAGTTATGCCTTTTGTCCTATCCAACGCCACAAGTACTTTCCAAAGACTTATGTGCATATTCTTGAGTTCCCACTTTCCACCAACTTCAAGGGTGTCTAGTGTTTCATGGGACATGTTAGATACTATAGAAGATTTATATTCCTATATGCCAACATAACATATAGCATAGTAAGGTGAAGCTAATCCTTGACCTCCCACTTCCCACACCAACTTCAAGGGTGTCCAGCATTTCTTCATGGGACATGTCGAATACTATAGAGGATTTATATTCCTATATGCGGACATAGCAAGACCCTTGTACAGGGAGGTGAAGCTTGCGAGACTCTGGCTAGGCATGAACACAAAGATTGGCCATGAACACAAGCACACCCTCGTACACGGGTACGAGCCATAACCTAATGTCCCATGCAATTTGGTGTGCATTGAAGCATCTTGCCATCTCATTGTAGAGGCTCCATATGTCCCCATGGGCATCTAGTATTATATACCATTGCATCTCGAACCAGTTGCAACGATGCGCACCAGTAAATGCCACCTCTTCAACACGGTCCATGTGGAATACCCCCGGGCCATCTTTGACGAAGAATTTAGAGAGGCCCTTGAGTTTTATCAGTCCATGAAGCCAACACTTGAAGTCAAAGATGAGGACGAGGATAACACGGACACTGCCACAAGGACCACGATGATGATGATACATTTGGCAGCAAAGACCTATCCAAAGAAGGCTCCCCAATAAGAACAGCAGGTGGTCCCACCTTACTTTCTACTAGGGCCCTTCACCTTAGGAGGCTCCTCTTTAGTTGAAGCTACTTCAAGCACTTCCACCAAAGGCAAAGAAAAGGAACAAACCTCGATGCTTGGACCAACCCTCTACATCGGCAGCTACCCCTCTCTTTGCCATCACTTCACCACTTGCCACTCCTCCCTGGATATCCCCACATGTCTCTCCCAACTTACCATCACCCCCCTCATCTCCCAAGCCCAACCTCTCTGATGTCCTCAATGGCCTCACCAATGCCTCAACCTTGCATGATGCCGATCACCCCACATGTCTTAAAGAAGGTGAAATCCCTCAAGCCCGTCTCCAAGAAAAGCAGTAGATGCACCCCCTAACTACCCATTCATTTGGCATGATCCTCTAGACGGGAAAGATATCGGCTGAGAACTCATAATATTAGACCAGCAACAATGCTTGGACCCTACCCTCGACACTACATAAACCTCATCAAGTGTTATCTGTAGTAGAAGTTCCATCAATGGTCACTATCTCATCGCAGGCGAGCATAGCCCCAATCATGCACGATCTTATGGGGGAGCAACATGTGACAACATCCGTATCTTTTGAAGGCCAAGTGTTGGAAAGAGTATTGTTATGCCCCAAGGTACCTCAAGATTGGGCCCCTTTATTTCCCAATTGAATGCAGATGGACCTGGAAATTTCTGAGTATGAGCTAGATAAGAACCCCAAGTTACAGTTGAACTTTCCTAGAGTTCATCTGCCTCGACCACCCCTTGCTCCATGAAGAATGGATGCTTTACACCATGCACAAGCTCATCCAGGATTATGTTGTGCCGGACCCAGATATGGTCGCCACCATTTTCTTTTTCAAGCTCATCGTTGTCTTTTTGGTGAAATTTCTAGACTCGCATGCATTCGATGAAGGTCAATAGGGCATGGTCTTCGACATCAAAAAGGGTCCCACACTTTGCCAAATACTCGGCTACTATAAGTGAGTACATTGGATGCAAGGCTGGAGTATGCTCACTTTTGAAGACGCGTTTGAAACTACCTTCTAGACATCCTACAAAGCCTTATATCGAACCACCCAGTATACGAAGTTCCGCTTTGACTTCTACTAGAACTTTAGCCGCTTCTACCACTAGCCTCCCATGGAGCTTCATTGCCAATTCTGAGGGGGCGATGTTAACCACATTGGCTAACATCACTTCATGCGTGGAAACTTCTTCAAGCTATATTTTTATACCGTGCAATGCACTTAGTGTTAAACGATTATGGGAAATCTACAAACTTACGACTTATGTAATGCAGGAAGATAGTCAAACACAAAGCTTACGACTTGTGTAATGTCGATGATGTACATTTAGACTAGGAAATCAGCCTAGACTATAGCTTATTGGACCCAAGCATTAGTTGGGCGGCCGAGCATTGTATAAATGAATCTTATATATGAGACATTTTTATACCGTGCAATGCACTTAGTGTAAAACGATTATGGGAAATCTACAAACTTACGACTTATGTAATGCAGGAAGATAGTCAAACACAAAGCTTACAACTTGTGTAATGTCGATGATGTACATTTAGACTAGGAAATCAGCCTAGACTAGAGCTTATTGGACCCAGGCATTAGTTGGGCGGTCGAGCATTGTATACATGAATCTTATATATAAGACATTTTGAATAATGAGAAAGCACATAACCCCATTCTCACAATTGAGTTGAATCTTCTTACTCTTGTGATTGAAGTAGCTTGTATGCTTTTCTCTTCTTCTCCTTCTTGTTGCATGCATGCTTTTCTATTGCTTTTTCCTCCATTTTGATGTATTAGCATTATGCTATCTTTACAGTCGAACGTTTCTTCAAATCCCTTTAGACCGCAATGAGATAAAATTTCACTATGCTTGAGGCCGCCACCATGTCCGTTCATGCGCTCTACTTCTATACAACTTAAAATAGGTCATCTCAAATGCTAAACAATCTTAGATGACTTTGTGTTTGTGCGCTTCACCATACTCTCATAGGAGTGATTGTAAGTGCATTCTATGGGTTAGGAAGTGGAACACTCCAAATATACATTCAAGCATGTTCTTACTAGCATTCTTGCATTCCCCATCCAACCATCATTTACAAGGAAAATAAATATTTCATCCATCTTAATGTCTGCTAGTTGCACAACCACCATTTACACTAACTAAGATGACACCTCATTACATATCCTCTCTCTCTCTCTCTCTCTCTCTCTCTCTCACACACACACACACACACACACACACACACACAAAGTGGTAGTATGGACCCTTGTGTCTTAGCACATACCGTTTCAAAGGGCAAGCTTCCTGCTTGAGTTAGTGAAGTTGGTGCCCACACCAGTTGATCCCCCTTGCTTTTCTTCCCCACCTTGTTTGCCACCCTACTCCTTGTTCAATGCCCTACAAGAGGTTGGCTCCATGGAGATAGTGAACAAAGTGGTCCATGCCACACTGACAATCAAACGGGAGATAAAAGCCTAATTTGAGATACGATATGAACATAATGATCATGCAAATCACATTCAAGAATAAAGAATCCTTTGACAACCTAGAACCTTAAAAGATTTGTACAAAGCTATGGATAGCATAAAAACTCACACGAGCACAACTTAAGTGAAAGAGAATAGATATAAAGAAGATGAGGATGGCACAGAAAGTAGGAAAACGGGTGGTCTATTGGGAAGGAAGGGCTAGCTAGCATTAGGAGTATTGCACTTCAAATCAAAGTTAATTAGTAGGTTTTTTTTGGTTTGTTTACTCTTTAGCCCAATGGAATCTCAATCCTTAACTAATGCATACGAATGCATCTACCTGTACGAGTCTCATAAACTATACCTTGGCCTCTTATAACGTAAAAATAAATCTAATCATCTCTCTCATGGTATCACTGTCCTATTCATGGCCACACAAGCCCTTTGGGTCCTTTTTTGTAGATGTTAGTAGATCGAGTGTCAAAAACATCAGAGTGAATCATGACAAACCACATAGACATAAGAGCATAATCAATCAAATTCCCCCCTACATTAGTCATGCATGTGGTTCTCCCGTGTGCCTACACCATGGCTGGAACCATTTATAATAAAGCATCAATGAACCACACGTGATAAGAGCATAGCCTTGCAATATTAATGATTTCTTATCCCATCACATCACATCTATCCATCTAAAAGGAGTTTAACTAAAACTTCCCTATCAACGTACTGACACGGGCATTAAGATATCCCTCATAGCCATAACTGTCACAAAATGAAATGCAAAAAAGCCTTGGTCGGAAGGTATAAAAACATGGTGTTAAATGTACCATTTGGAATGTACCCTTTGTGGGCACTGTATGACGTTTTGCAATGTTTTCCCTGTCTTCACTTGTACTGCCCTTTTAAAGTTGCCAAATAAATTACACATTGTCGCCTTCAACACCTGAAATTAAAACTGCATTGCGTTTCCAAGTTTCTGCTTGAAAGACACATAGGCCAGCCTCACTCTAGGCGATTCCTGAGACTACATTTTCTCCTTGTTTTGGCGTGTGCTATCCTATCCCTGTAAACTTGGCTAGACTCACACACATAGTGCAACTGCACTTTTCCTTTCTCGTCCTTCCAAAAGCCCAATTTTTTACATAGAAGAAACAAGGGTTGAAGGCTGAACGAGGAGCTAATTTGCAGCTCACCTCGCAATAAAGTTCAGCAACTGACACCACTTTGCAAACACGGGCAGATACGAAGTGCTTGACCACAATCCCAAACGATAATAACGATATCAGAGGCTAGCCGTTTTGTTTTGGTACACAAACAAGCACTTATACGATCCCTAACAACCATGACATTGGACTAGCCATTTTGCTCTGGTACACGAACATGCACTTCACACACATGACTCGTCCGCATTCCACACCAGGTCCTATGGAGCACATTTTGGTCTCCAAAGGATGGTGAAAAATACAGGCATGCACGAGAGAGAGAGAGAGAGAGAGAGAGAGAGAAAGGAGTGAGATGGATCATTATTATTTTATATATAAGCTTCAAAAACATGAATAGCTTAAAGAAAACCTCCCCAAGAGCGAAGGAAAGGAAACAAAGCTATTACTAGCCTGAAAATTAAAGGCACCTCTTTTTTCTTCCGTCTCGTCTCCAATCCTGTATTTTTGGTACCCCTCCTAAGCAACAAAAGGTCCTCGTCAAAATCATCCCACCCACCTAGCTTTGAGGTCTGACCTTGGTTATCTAAGTTGCGTATCAGAGTCCTTGTCCATTCTTCATTTTCAGATTGATAGAAGTCTGATTCTTCCTTGAAGTCATCACTGATGCCAGATTGATTATACTTTGTCCGTGCCCAAAATCGCGACCAAAAATCAGGGTATCTTTCTTCATTCATGTCAGAAGATGAGGTACTTTTGCCCCTACTTGACACTCGGGATCTCTTACGCTGTTTCTGCTTAGATTTTGATGATGAAGAGTTCCAACCTTGCAATACAGCCTTCCAAGCACCAGGCACAAGTAGCCCCAAGAGTTTCTGTGCCAACGGGAAGAAAGCAAAGGCCATCATGAGAAACATAGGACCCCCAAACAGCCATGGCAAGAATATAGCTACTGCTGGTAGCATCCATCGAAGCATTGAGATTGCCTGCTAACAGTACAAGAAATCTTATTTGAGGCCTGATAAAGCCTCGACATAAAACAAGCTTCCAACAAGAGCACTTTAGTGATTTACTGCAGTGACAAGCTTCAAACAAGATCACTTTGGTGGTTTAATGCAGTGATGTATTTTCGTAGAATAAGCTTCAAATAATCCATAACAACCATAATGTCTAAGCTCAGAAAGATTGCCCAACACTAAGCATACAGTGATACATTTTCCAAATGATCAACACATGTAAAAGCATTTCCTTGACAGTGGTATAGATCTTGCAAACCCTAAAATGCATGCCACCGAACCTCGATCGAGGTTATAAAACCGGAATTTTTTTTTCCCTCATTCTCACACGTCATTTTCACTCTCCTAGGCATTTTTTCTAGTTGTGGACTTTGTTCCTAGTCATGGGTTTTTATGCTGGCCAACCAACCCCTTCATAATCTATATACACGCTTTTCGCTATATAATTCATTCATCGTTTTTGTTGAAGTGTTGGATCATTGCTAGCCATAGTAACAAAAAAACCTGTTTCTAGCTTTCGAAACCTTGAAACTTTGAAACCTCGAAACTCCAAAACGGTTTTTAAAACAAAACCTCTCCAGTATGGCAGTTTCACCCAAATTTCAAGTTTTGTTTTCCACACCCCCCCCCCCCCCAAAGATTTTTCCAATATTTTTTTGTTTCTTTTTTTCTTCCATATCCTCCTCGTCACCTTCCTTCCCTCTTCTTCTCCTGTCTTCCTCCTTGCCTTTTCCATCTTCTACTATTTCTTTCACCTCTACAACTCCTTCCTTCATTCTCTTCTTCTTTGTTTCTCGTCTTCTCCCTTGCTCTTCTTTTTCTTTTCTCTTCTTCTTCTCTCTTCTTTCCATACAACATCCTTCAATGTCTTAAATCTTTTCCAATTTCTACCTTCTCTTCTTCAATTTCTTAAGAGTCCTTGATTGAACCACTTGTGGCATCTAATCAAGCAAAATTGCCATAATGCCTCACCAAAATAAGGATGGTTCCCTAAGATGTGTAAGAAGACTCCACTTTTTCATCATTACACTATGTTTTCAGATGGCTACTAAAAGTTCTTTAAGTATTTATACTTTATGAAAATATTGATTTTGCGAAACCTCGCAGTTTCTTAGCCGTGGGACAAAACTTTTGCCCGAAAAACCTCGAACGAAAAAAACCTCGAAATGCTTCTTGTGACTGCTAACTGGCATGGTTCATGGGATTGGAGCCTTAGCCTCTGGCTCGAGAGAGATTTGCAGACATGAACCTACGGTTTGGTGGTGAGCTAGTTTGCACCCCTCGTAGGGGATTTGTACTAATCACTCGTATTTTGCGTTTAGGAGATCCATGGGGTTGTAACATCCCTGATGCTGTGCTGTTGTTCAATGACGACCTACTGATGTTATTGCTAATACTGCTACTATTCTTTGACGTCGACATGCGGATGTTGGTTGTCAACGTCTCCATGTACTAGCTGCACAGCCCATGCTGGCCTCCCTTTACTGTAGCTGCCTCAACTGTCTGAGGATGCCGCCCAACAGCATCTACCATTGCCGCCTATTGTAGCTGCATCTCCACCGGCGCCATCTTCTCAGCAGTGCCCTAACTGCATGTGCATAGCGCCGCCTTCGCCTCAGCCACCTGGCAACACCACAGCAGCTGCAGCTTCAAAAGACTCAATTAGAGGGGAAAGAGGGGGGGGGGGGGGGGGGGGGGGGGGGGGGGAACATGCTTAGGAAAGTACAAACATGAATTTGGGTCTTTTAATATTTTTCCCAAAATCCTGCTCAATCATAGCAATCAACTCCAAATAGAGGGTGCATATCTAACATTAAGATGTTGCTAAACCACCATTGTTCAAAAACCTTGATTTTTGAAACCCTAATTTTCAGAAATCCTAGTTTCTTGGAGCATTATCCATATGCAACATCACCACGAAACATTTCAGCCCCGAAATGTTTCACCTTAAAACGCGGAGTTCCAACTTAGAACGTTTCACCCTGGGACAAGTACGGACCGAAATGCCTATATGTATAAAATCAAGAGATATAGGTCTACTATTTGTTAGTAATAAGTATACAAATGTCAAAATGACTCACATTACAATGTTACACAGATTAAAAGTATTGCTGTAATAGATGCCAATATCATTGAGGAGAAAGAGCTTTCCACAGAGGAAGCAAACTACTATTATGATGATTGGGATTTTTTAAGTCCAAAGTTGTGTTGTGTTGTGTTGTGTTGTTGTGTGTTGTGAGTGACTAACTTGATCCTATGTGTACTCTAACCTTGGGACCCCATAACTGGCATGAGAAACTACAGCCATGAGCCTACATTTATCCTTGACATAGTATGAGCTAATCTCTTGAAGGAGGAATTGTTGGGAATCAAGGTCTTACCCGTGTGAGAGAACTCCTATGAGTGAGGAAGTATGTGTGTGTTTGCATGTAAACCACCTCTTAGAGGGGTATTAAATAATATCTAGATATTTGGGTGCGTCTAGCACAAGCAATGATGTCACAAAAGAATCTTTATAAACCTATAAAGATACATGTACTTTCATGGAATGAATCAAGCAAGTGTTATATCATTCAGTCATGTTTATCACTCTCTCTCTTGAGCATAGTGTTTCTCTCTAGCTCTCTTTCTCTTTCCCTACCTACTTCTTAGCCATGGTTGCTCATTGCTTCAAGCCTCCATAGCTAAGCTCAGCACTAAACGGCTGAATGCTGAAGGAAACTTCGGGGCTGCCTATGGACTGAAGCACTAAGTGCTTGGTTCAGATTTATGCATGCCAAAGACCAAGGTCTTTAGGCACACATGTTTTGCACTGATTCTACTGCTGAATGAATGAATAATGAGATGATTTAGCAATGAACTGAGGGGCTGCTTATATAGTGCCTTCAGGCTGCTGATCGGCTATTTTAGGCTGCTGTCAGCCAGGTGCAAATGCTCACAACCTGCTGAAAAATAGCACTAAATGCCATAAAATGCAGTTGCGCTAGCCAACTGCTGTTCTATTGCCCATAAAGCTGCCAACTCAGTAAGGCCTTGTATGCCTATAAGGTGTGGCCTATGGTGCCCACAAGCCCAAGGTTCATAGGTTGGCCCCTCCAAGGCTGACATAGAACCTTAATATCTCTTCCCTCTATAAAAGGCCTCCAGGGCCTGTCCAACCAAGATCTCCTAAACACATTCCAACACAAGATTAGAGAAAACCAAATAGAAGGTGTGCAAGCAAGCTCCCACCCAACCGTAGGATCAATACTTCAATCCAGCCCCAAGCCACGGGCTAAGGTTCCACTCCACAGATGCATGCTAGTCAACACTAGCGTCCCATACCACCAGTTCCTGCCCACATGGGTTCTGGGCAAGACTATCTGGAATCTACCATGTCCATGAGAAACTCTAGCCTAGGCACAGACCCATCAGAAGTGTACCACACAACTTCACAAATAATAACCCAAGGCATCACTTACATAGTGATAATTGCCACTATATAACCTACTATAGATAAGCAGTTTTATTAATTATAAACCTTAGCCCACTGTATCTGCCTGCTATCTCTTAATCCCACGGCCCCCTAACCCGGCTCGATTAGGCTTGCTAATCTAAGGATTAGCTCTAGGTACATAGCATTCCCAATGCTTTAAATGCTGGCTAACGCAAGGATGACCTAATGAATGCTTGTTCTACAAGTGGGTTAAGGGACTAACCTTGACACCTTCGGCTAGGAGACTGACCTAGATAGCTCGTGCTTGCCATGTCTCAAGACTAGGGCTCACAATGGGGTCATGGTGTATGACAAATATTCCTAAAAAAGGTATTACTTTCTGTACAAGTATAGCACTGATGATGAGTCAATGTGTCACACACTACACTACTGGAGTGCATGGGTGCATATGATATAGCGAGTGTGCGCTAAGAATGTTAGCAAACCAACATTCAAATCAGCTTGATGTGTGCACCCATGGCTCGCCAAGTTCTGGACAGAATTGTTCGCACATCAGCAGACAGGGATGATGCCACACTTACTCACGCAAGGCTTCACTTGGGACACCCATGAAATGCTTCTCTTTAATGGAATGCCAAAAAGGCCAAAGTTAGCTGCCCATGTGTCCTTCCATTTGTTCCTCTCCATTACTCCCACAAGTCTACAATTTCCAAATGTTCACAGCCATGCCTAAAGCTTAACGCTCTTAACTATCCATCACTCCCATTATTAAACCCATCACAACAATAAGTATAGCACCTCTTGTCTAAAATTCTGAGCTTACTTGCTCTGAATGCAAAAGCTTATCATCTTTACAAAGCTATGCACAAGGCATCCCTAAAATCTATACCTGCATGGTTTATTCCACCAAGAAACTACCATCCCTCAAACATAACGATGGGCAGGCTTACCGATAGCACATCAAAGTTGTCCAAGTTGAACCACGAGAAAATTGAATCATCCTCCTCCTCATCGGTGTCACCCTCGTAAGCATCATCGTCGGGACCAGTTCGCCACCACTGCCAATTATTTTCTGCATCAGCAACATAATCAGGGCGTCCTTCAGCAGGCCCAAAATCCACAGAAGAAGTCCTGCTCGTCCTCCAGCGTCTGCGGATGCCCTCTGCATTCGAATCCCATACACTCACATAGGCAGACTCATCAGCATCTCCAGCAGAACTTCCATACTCTGTTTTCCTGTTGCTAGGGTTTGTTTCCGCCATAGCTGACGAAACCCTGGACCTGCCATAATCAGTTTCTGCTCTTACCGAAAGAACCCTCGGCCTACCAGGTCTTGTTTGTCTGGCTAACGGGACCCTGAAACTACTAAGGTTCCTTTCTGCCCTGGCTGACGGAACCAGAACACTGCCAAGATTCGCCTCTGCCACAGCCAACGGAACCCTAAAACAACCGGGGATAGCAACATAAGATACCCTGCAAAGAAAATGAGACATTGAGAACTCAGCTGGAGCGAAGAGAAGAAGAACCCCATGGCTTCTTTCTGCTGAGTTGTGAGAAGGGCCCTTGTGGCGAGTGTGGAAGGTGAGGGCTCTAAATCCGTGGACAGGACCGCTTCTAGATAGGGGCTCGCAGCGTCGAGCGTCCCAGACAACCCCATGGGGGAAGCCGCACAAGACCATGGTGGTGAATTGTCGTCAACTGATATCACTCGTTCATGATCGATAATGAGCTGCGTATACACTTGTACACATTCCCCGGACACGACACCTTCCCTTTTGTATGGAGTTCACCATCCACGTGGTTTTAATCCTAATGGTGGCTTAACCGGCTCCACGCTTAACCGGCTCCACATCCACGTGGAGCCGGTTAAGCCTAATGGTGGCTTAACCGGCTCCACATCCACGTGGTTTTAACTCATAGATAGTGGCCCCTTTTCCTACATAAAATCGTAACTCTCAAGAAGACTATCTGATGCAAACAAAGCCACTAAGTTGATTTTAATTCATCTGATAGTGGCTCCTTTTCCCACATAAAATCATAACTCTAAAGAAAACTATCTGATGCAAACAAAACCTCTAAGTTGATTTTGATACTAATAGTGAGACGAGAGAGAGAGAGAGAGAGAGAGAGAGAGAGAGAGAGAGAGAGAGCGCAAGAGATGGACTCGAAGAGAGTAAGACAATGGCCTGAGAGGAGAGATGGAGATGGATAAGTTGATTTTGATACTAACACTGAGAGAGAGAGAGAGAGAGAGAGAGAGAGAGGAGAGATGGAGATGGATAAGTTGATTTTGATACTAACAGTGAGACGAGAGAGAGAGAGAGAGAGAGAGAGAGAGAGAGAGAGAGAGGCTAAGAGAGAGCAAGAGATGGACTCGTAGAGAGGAAGGCGATGGCTTGAGAGGAGAGATGGAGATGGAGACAGAGACATGGTAGAGAGGGAGACAGAGATGAACGCAAGAAAGAGAGAAGCAACTGCAAACTGCTTCAGAATAATCAAAAACTCATAAATTATATCAAATATCAAAACAACTACTTGAATTAAATTGAAAATTAAAGCACATAACAAAACATAAGGCAAGAGAAAGAAAAACATCACCATCAACACAAGGCAACACAAGACTGGGTGCAATCTTCCCCCCCCCAACGTGAGTGGCTACTTCTCGCATGGGTATTTGTGATATATTCCAAAAGTAGGCTTTCAGCCAAAAATAAAGTATACATCCATATTTGGACTTTGCCATTTAATTAGCCTTTGTCCTCAATTAACCTTTGTCCTCAAACCTTCTAAGGTTTGTACTATTTTTCTAATACAATAATCTAACTTGTGCACATATGCACATTACAAAATAAATCAACTAGTGCTCGTACGCACACTGTACAATAAATTGACGCGTGCACACACACATCACACTGATGTCAAAATAATATCAAACGCCATAATACAACCACAAAATATTGTGAGATCTGTCCACACGCCATGACTCAATCCACCATCCGTGCGACACCTAAATCGGTACCCTCGCACTGTGCAACACCTAAATCGGTACCCTTGCACACCTCATCACCTAAACTCATAAACATAAACCATGTCAGTAGTAACAATCAATTGACATCACATCAATCAATCCTAACGTGTTCATGAGAAATAGGCATTATAAAAAATATATAAATCAAATATTAAATGACCATGATTATCATTCAAATAACATGGGTCATAACAGTCCTCCCTGTTGGGAATCAACTGTCCTCAGTTGCGCAATCAATGAGTGGATGGCTTCATGGCACAAGTGGAGGACAAGATCATCACATCAAATAATTTCTGAAAATAAAACCAAACAAGTGAACGCATGTAAAAGGAATCTAAGTGTCCCATACCACAGAGGTACCTTCCACATACAAACACTCGCTGGGTGAAAGATAGAAGACATAGATACGTCTGGGGTAGGCATGTAAAACCAATCTAATGTCCCAATTCCACACGACACTACCGTAAGAACAGAAGTTTGAGACGGAGTAGCTAATTCCCTCTGAAACTTTCATTCTGACATAACTTTTCTCTATCCTCAAAATTAGACTACAAGTCTTATTCCAAAAAAATGAATTAGGTCGAAATGGAAATTCTTATCAACTTAAGATTGAAAAATAATCACTTACATTACTGTCAATAACTTGATGAATTCTAGGGATTTTTTCTTGATCTTATTCTTGTAATTGTCTAACTAAATTCTCGGGATTTGTTTTTGATCTTAATCTTGATGAATTCTCGAGATTTGTTTTTGATCTTAATCTTAATCTTGTAATTATCTAACTAAATTCTCGGGATTTGTTTTTGATCTTAATGTTCTGTCAATAACTTGATGAATTCTGGGGATTTTTTCTTGATCTTATTCTTGTAATTGTCTAACTAAATTCTCGGGATTTGTTTTTGATCTTAATCTTGATGAATTCTCGAGATTTGTTTTTGATCTTAATCTTAATCTTGTAATTATCTAACTAAATTCTCGGGATTTGTTTTTGATCTTAATGTTGATGAATTCTTGAGATTTGTTTTTGATCTTAATCTTAATCTTGTAATCAAAACTTGAAGAAATATAGACATCTTGCGCCCTAGTTGATAGCAAGAACTTGATATACTAGTAAAATAATGAATCATGACTTAGATTAAAAATACTTGGATGGACGAAAATTGAGAGATTAATCATAATTGCAATTCTTGAATAAATCTTGTTCTTAAGGGGTTTAAATCTTGTGGTTGTGAATATATCTTTGACTTAGAGCAATTCTTGGTCTAGAAAGAATCTTGTACTTGGATAGATCTTAAACTAGAACACTTGAAAATTTAGACAAAACTTTACTTGAAAGAATCTTGTACTCAAAACTTTACTTGAAAGAATCTTGTACTCAGATAGATCTTAAACTAGAACACTTGAAAATTTAGATAAAACTTTACTTGAATTGGTATAAACTTCGTAATTGTGATTGGTATACAACTTAATCTTGGTTTCTAGTCACTTGAGAGCTATTTCTTTACTTTTCTCATCATCACTAAATTCGATGGTGAAGCAATTGATAACTTGAATCAAAGACTGGAGAAACTTGCTTGGTTCTTGAATCTTCAAATTGGTCTTAAACTTCTATGGAATGTCTAGCAATCATTTTTACTTGAATTTGGGCAACTAGATCTTGAAGATAACTTTTACTAATCTTGTCTCGATCTTTCTAGTTAGGTCACTGTATCTAAAATTCTTTTTAGGAGCTAAAGTTTTCTAATTAGGTCTAGAAGAAAAGAATATTCAGAAAATAGACACAAAAGCAAACAAGAAATTGTATACAATAAATAAATTTTTTTTACACATACCTCCAGCTTTGGTTAATGTGTCGAGTGTGTTAACCTCTTCGGTGTCAAGCTGTTCCTGAATAGTACGATGGTGCGGATATTCACCCATTTCTTGACAATTAAAAGAATAGAAAAAATTTAAAACAAGAGAAAAGATAGGGTTTCTTATCTCATATGGAACGTCGAACTAGATGTGAGTCCTGCCAAGTTAGCTCAATACACAAATGCATAATTTTTCAAGAAATAATCCATGTACTCTTTAAAATTAGAAAACTAGTCGTAAGTTAAAGCAACATTTTAATGATGTCTTCACTAACAAGCTGTTTATATTATTTGGACTTCATGAGGATTTAGAAAACAACATTATTCATAAGAATTTGACTAAAGTCTCAAAATTTCTCGAGGTAAATTCTAAAAATCTGTAGAAGAAATCCAAACTAACTATATGTACATGAGATTCTTTTCCATAAAATATGATGGGAATAGTTAAAAAAAAATATTTTCTTTTGTAAAACTTTTGATTGGTCTCATTTGTAAAGCTTTAAGCTTATTTGAAAGCTTTTAAAGCTTAGTCAAAAGCTTATATATATATAAAGCTTTTATGCTGGTTAATAAACTTTTAATTAAGCTTATTAAAGCTTTTATAGGCTTTACAATTTCTTTTTCTCCCACGGCTATTCACACAGCGCAGCGCGTAAGAGTAAAAAGGGAGATTTAAAAAAAAATTATTTTTAATGTGGGTTGTAAGTAAAAGCTCACAAAGCTTTTAAGCTTCTGCTTAAACAAGCGCAAATAGAAAAATTGGAGACTCCCCTGAATTCGCAGCGCTCGTCGCCGGACGGATGGAGAGAGAAGTCGGATGGAAAGAGGAGAAAAAAATTCATGCCTCCTGGATTTTGCGCAGCCGGCCTGTCCTCCTGCCCTTCAGAATGCGCAGGCCATCGGATGGAGGGAGAAGGAGAAGGATTATATATATATATATATATATATATATATATATATATATATATAACTTTAAGATTTGCGCCCAGCGCATCAACTGAGGAGGAGAAGGTAAATAAAAATTAAAAGTAATTTTTTTTGAAAACAACTTGAACAATTCTCAGCCCTCTATTATAGAAACTGAACAAAGGAAGGGTTTAGCAATTCTAATTATGGCTCTCCATGCTCCTCTGCTTGCTCTTTCAATCCGTACAGACAGATTAGAAAGAGGATTAGTGAAGAGAAAGGTGGTTTTATGGTTTTGGGAAACCCACTAATGGTTTTCCACCTAGTTTTACCCTTTGGGCAATAGATTGATGGAGATTGATTACCCAATGGTGAAAAACAAGCTTTATTTCATCCATACATAAACAAAAATCCCTACACGTGTTCTTCTTCAATTTAAATTCAAGAAAATTACCAAAATCACCTCTGTTTTTGTCTCTTTCACTTCTTTTCACCGCCTTCAAGAAAATTAAATTACACCAAAGCTCTGATACCATTGCAACCGGACCCTTAATTTTCTTGAAGAGAATAATCAAAAACTCATAAATTATATCAAATATCAAAACAACTACTTGAATTAAATTGAAAGTTAAAGCACATAACAAAACATAAGGCAAGAGAAAGAAAAACATCACCATCAACACAAGGCAACACAAGACTGGGTGCAATCTTCCCCCCCCCAACGTGAGTGGCTACTTCTCGCGTGGGTATTTGTGATATATTCCAAAAGTAGGCTTTCAGCCAAAAATAAAGTATACATCCATATTTGGACTTTGCCATTTAATTAGCCTTTGTCCTCAATTAACCTTTGTCCTCAAACCTTCTAAGGTTTGCACTATTTTTCTAATACAATAATCTAACTTGTGCACATATGCACATTACAAAATAAATCAACTAGTGCTCATACGCACACTGTACAATAAATTGACGCGTGCACACACACACATCACACTTATGTCAAAATAATATCAAACGCCATAATACAGCCACAAAATATTGTGAGATCTGTCCACACGCCATGACTCAATCCACCATCCGTGCGACACCTAAATCGGTACCCTCGCACTGTGCAACACCTAAATCGGTACCCTTGCACACCTCATCACCTAAACTCATAAACATAAACCACGTCAGTAGTAACAATCAATTGACATCACATCAATCAATCCTAACGTGTTCATGAGAAATAGGCATCATAAAAAATATATAAATCAAATATTAAATGACCATGATTATCATTCAAATAACATGGGTCATAATAGGATTGTGCCCCTTTTAGCCAAACATGAATAGGCCAACCCTAAGATTTCCAATACACAAACTTATCATTTATCCTTGCAGAAATCCATGCCAACAAAGCTTGTGAATCAACGTTAACTCCAACCAGATAACCCAAGTGTGGCGTGTGATGTATCCCCTTTGTATGACTTGTCCATTCCATCCTAAACCAAGTAAATCTCTCTCGATACAACTCATCACAGTAGATTTCTGCATATTAATGTATAAGCTTGAAGCAAGACCAAAAGTATCCCAAACAGCCATAGCCTTCTGAACATTATCTCTTTGAGCCTTAAGGAGCATGAAAGAATCATCTGCCAATGCCTGGTTGACCATCTGCTCTCCGCTTGGAAGAGTAAGCCCTATAAATTCACTGTCCTCCACTAGCTTATCCAATCGAGATAAGATTGGACGTGTAACAATTGCAAACAATAAGTGGGCATCCTTGCTTGACCAATCTCGTCAAATAAATGGGCTCACTCACCCCACCATTAATCATAAGCCTAGCCATTGCATGTTGGCTATTAGTATAAATCAAAGAAGACATGTGAGGGTGAAATCCCATAGCCTACATAGACATGATTTGCCATTGACCCACCATAAGGTGATTTGCTATCTTACCTGCTCAAATGGATTCGCGTTTCGGGCGTGTTATGGGCCCCGTTTTATCAATTTTTGGTAAAGAATTGTGTCTGCTCGTATTGCAGTGTAGCAGTGCATTTTGGAAGTGCAGACAGGGTTTGCATATTTATTGTTGATACTGGGTGTTTGTACATGTACTCTGGTCACATTTGGTGACCAGAGTACATGTAACATGTACTCTGGTCACATTTGGTGACACACAGGTTGTGTTGAAGTACTTGCTCTGCAGTTTTTTACAGGAGATACTGCTGTATTACAGGTTACATACAGAAGTTGTCTTTTTGCAGGTTATTTAATTGCTGCAGGAAAACATGTATGATGGAATTAATCTGATTGTTAGTGACAAGCTGGATAAGAATAACTTCCATGCCTGGAAGTTCAGAATGACCAATTTCCTAATGGGTAAAGGATTTTGGGATTATGGAGAAGGAGATAATGAGGAGCCTTCAGAGTTATGAGGAGAATGTCACTCCTGCATATATAAAGGCATTCAAGGATTGGAATCGGGGTGCAAGAAAAGTCATGTAGTGGCTTTCAATTAGTGTCACAGACACTATGATAGGACATATACAGGATGCAAACACTCCAGCAGTTGCATGGCAGAATCTGGTTCAGATGTTCTAGACTAACACAAAGATAAGGAAGTTGCAGTTAAAGCACGAGTTGCATAATGTGGAAAAGAAAAGCATGTCCATCAATAAATATGTGAATGGGTTTAGCAAATAGTACAAGCCATTTAAGACTTCCATTGCAGTTAGGGAGAATATTTCCAACTTTCGAGACTTGATATCTATGCTGATCTCATAGAAGAAAAGGCTTTAGGTGAGGATTCTTCTTCACAAAGCAAGAACACATCGGCATATGCCTTCTACTCTAATTCAGGTAGAGGCCATGGTCGAGGCCAAGGTGGTGGCCGACAAGGAAATCAGAATTCTGGACAACAATAGTCCAATGATTTATAGCAGCAATCATACATAGGTGGAAGAGGCCAGTCTAGAGGCAGGGGGAGATAAAGAGGCCGAGGTGGTTGGCAAAGAAATCAAAATGCAAATAGCATAGACTGCTATTACTATGGCAAACTAGGACACATGGCAAAGGACTGCTACAAAAAGTAGAATGACATTAAAAGTGGGAAGTTGCAGCAAGGCAACTATGCATCATCTAGCAAACATGGAGGTGATGATAGAAGTGAGCAGCTGTTTGTGATGTAGCACATGATTAGTTCCATAACTGGGGATGTGTCAGGATCTCAAGATATATGGTATGTGGATTCTGGCGCCTCTAACCACATGACCAGTCATGATGAGTGGTTTAGAGATATGTAGAAAATGGAAAAACTAGGTTATGTAGAAACAGGTGATGATACTGCGCATCCCATTGCGCATGTTGGTAAAGTGCCATTGTCTATGCAGGATGGCAAAATGAAGTACTTGGCTGATGTACTTCATGTTCGCCGAATATTACAAAGAACCTGGTTTCTGTTGGATAGATGATTGAGCAGGGTTTACAAGTGAGGTTTAATCCTCAACGATGTTTTATGGAAGACTTTAAAAATAAGTGTCGCCTGGTTGCAAAGGGTAACAAAAATGACAGGATGTTTACTTTGGATGTGAACATGCATGAGATAAAGGCAGCCATGTTTGCGCATGGAACAAGTGTCATTGTAGATATTGACAAATGGCACAAGCGCATTGGTCATGTGAATGTACAGCAACTGAAGTCTATGCAGGCCTAAAATATTGTTGCAGGTTTGCCAAAGTTTAAGGTTGACGGTATGCATAAGGTATGTGAAGCATGCCAAACATGCTTTCCCACATGAAAAGCATGTCAGTGCAAGGCCATTGGATGTCATTCAGATGTATGGGGACTAACCAAGACTGCAACAATTGCAGGTTGCAGGTACTATGTTACATTCATTGATGACCACACTAGGAAAGTGTGGGTTTATTTCATGAATGAGAAAAGTGAGGTGTTTGCTCACTTTCAGAGATTTAAAGCCTTGGTCGAGAAGGAAAAAGACATGCAAATAAAATGCCTAAGATCAAATGGTGGGGGATAATATTTCTCCAATGAGTTCAGCGATTTCCTGTGAGAAAGCAAGGAATCAAGAGGCAGTTTACGTGCAGGTACACTCTGCAAACAACAGAACGGTGTTGCAGAAAGGAAAAACAAGCACATTGCAGAAGTGGCACGTGCCTTGATGGGCTGAAAAGAATATGCCACATTACTTTTGGGCAGAAGCAGTAGCAACTGCTATGTACAATATGAACATGACACTCATTACAGCTGTTCATGGTATGACTCCTGAACATAAGTTTACAGGCATAAGACCGGATGTGTCTCACTTGAAAGTGTTTGGGTGTATTGCATATGTACATGTTCTTGATGAAGTGAGAATAAAGTTGGATCCAAAGGCAGAGAAATGCATCTTCATTGGTTATACTATGGAGCAAAAAGGTTATAGATGCTATAACCCTACCACTTGTGAGATGCGAGTAAGCAGAGACGTTATCTTCGATGAGATGAGTAGCTGGTATGCACCAGTAGTGAAGGCAACATACGATGTAGATGTAAGAAGTGCTGATGTTGCACCACATGTAGAGTAGCAATCATAGGTGCTAAGTGGACCTAGGGAGTCCTCGAGCAGTGGATCCAATGTTAGCCCACCATGGTTAGGCAGGTTGAGGAATGATGCAGGTACACATGTATCACGGAAAGGGAAGGAAAAGGTAGATCAACCTTTTGTGCCTGATCTATCAGCAGGTCACTCATATGTAGATGGTGACTCTAATGGCTCTAAGCAGAGCCTTGATGAGGAGCTTGGCATTCCGTCTGTGGTTACTCCTGGTGTAAGGAGAACCAGGGTTGGTTTGAGGACACCTGGCAGTGATCCAAGTGCACACAAGTCTACGAGGGTTAGATACCATGTTGAGAGGCTAAGATACAATGGATATACAACCCATCATTATGCTTACATGGTAATACAAGAGGTTGAGTCCACTTGCTTTGAGCAGGCAATTGGAAATAAGAAATGGAAAGATGCCATAGATGAGGAGATGGCAGCATTGGATGTAAATGCAACATGGGAGCTAGTGCCTTTGCCTAAGGAAAAGAAGGAAATTGGTTGTAAGTGGGTGTATAAAGTCAAGCACAATGCTGATGGTTCAGTGAGCAGGTATAAGGCAAGATTAGTTGATGCGTAGACTTATGGTATAGACTATGAGGAGACATTCGGCCCAGTTGTTGCAAGAATGGCAACCGTGAGAGCTGTCATTGCTATGACTGTAGAGGGTTGGTCTTTACATCAAGTGGATGTAAAGAATGCTTTCTTGCATGGTGATTTGCAAGAAGAAGTGTACATGATGTAGCCACTAGGTTATGAGAGTGATGCACATCCAGATTTTGTGTGCAGGTTACACAAAGCCTTGTATGGCTTGAAGCAGGCACCCAGAGCATGGTCAAACAAGATCGGGGAGTATCTTGTTACCATTGGATTTCAGACATCCAATATATTTTCACTATATGTGAAAAAGACAAATAGAGGGATCATGCTATTAGTCATTTATGTGGATGACTTGATTAACACTGGTGATAGTGATGCAGACATACATGATGTCAGGATGCTTTTGAAGCAGAAGTTTGAGATGAAGGATTTGGGTGAGCTACGATATTTCTTGGGCATAGAGGTGGTGAGATCACCTCATGGCATTTTGCTATTGTAGAGGCAGTATAGCGTGGACATGTTGTCCAAGTATGGTATGACAGGATATAAGCCTATTTCAGTGCCATTGGAGCAGAACACAAAGCTTTCCGTAGATACAGGTGAGCTTTTGGAGGACCCCACTACATGTAGGCACATAGTGGGTAGTTTGATCTACATGACCATTACAAGGCCAGACTTGAGCTATGCTGTTGGACTTGTGAGTCAGTTTATGCAGGCCCTTAGGAAGCCACACTTGGATGCGGCTAGATGGATCCTCAGGTACATAAAGTCCACAGTTGATTATAAACTTTTCTATGAGGCTGGTACAGAGATACAATTGTACGGATACACAGATGCTGATTGGGCTGGTAGTATTGTAAATAGGAGATCTACCAGTGGTTTATGTTCTCATTTGGGAGTGTTTTTGTGAGTTGGAGCAGTAAGAAGCAGCCAACAATTGCCTTATCGAGTACAGAGACAGAGCTGCTATGGTAGCTTGTGAGGTAACTTGGTTTCAAAAGCTACTTGGTGACATGGGAGAGCCCGTGGATAGGGCAGTTGTCATATATTGTGACAACATGAGCAGCATACAGTTGGCCAGTAACCTAGTATATCATGCTAGAACAAAGCATATTGAGGTGCATTATCACTTTGTCACATGGAGAAGGTTCTAGCAGGAGATGTAGATCTGGTATATATCAGCACAGAGGATCAAGTGGTTGACATCTTCACGAAGGCATCGGGCATAGAGAAGCTCCGTAGGTTTAGGAGCTTACTTGGAGTGCAGTGTGTGGAGTTGAGCTCGACGAGGAGTGTTGACATATTGAGCTCAACTAGTGCTACGGCGGCAGACATTGATGACCCACCTGGGTGACAGCTTCCGCATCTACACCACTGGCATGGTTGGTGAGATTATCGGTGATATGCGATCAGTGGGATGACAGGCTGTGTGCGTGTGACAGCCATTTTGGATTACTAGAGACAGGCATAGTTATAGTGCCAGCTCATTTATTCAGGTTCACATTATGGACCGACCCTTGTATGTTGAAGTAGTTGAGTACTAACCCATAGAGTGTGTACTCTTATCTTTATGTTATGTTGGTTGAGTAGAGAAGAAGAAGATAGAAGAAAATTCACCTATCCATATCTCTCTTGTGTCTTGCTCTCTCTTTTGTGTGTGTGTGTGTTTGCTTGCTAGGGTTTGAAGCTCTGCCTCTCCCCCACATTCTCTTTAAGCAATACACAAACATTCCCTTGTAAAATAGAATACTTGTGAGCTTTCTTCTCTACTCTACTCTTGCTTGATATTGGCTTGATGCATGCTAGATGGATGTTTGCTTGAATACGTTTTCTTTCAGGTTTCCCTCTTCCATTAGCTTTCGTTACTTTTTGTGTGAGAGAACTACTGCAAAGAACACTTGTGAGCTTTCTTCTCTTCTCTACTCTTGCTTGCTTGTATGCTATTGGCTTGATGCATGCCAAATGGATGTTTGCTTGAATAGTTTTCTTGTAGGTTTCCCTCTTCCATTAGCTTCCCTCGCCTTTTGTGATTGTGAGACACAACCATTGCAAAGGACACTCTTTACATCCATCTAGCCAGAGAGCTCTTCCTTCACCCCATAGCAAAAACAAGGAACATTTTGGTGTGACAACAGAGTGAGGACACGACAGTCGAATTGGTGCACCCATATCACGAAGTTGTAATTGTGACTCTAAAGCAAGGCCCAATGACACATGATTCAGCAAGGCTAAGGTAAGAACTTAACTTGAACATAATTATTGACACCACTAATGAGGACTAACCTAGGGCTTAGCTCCATTCATTCTATCCATTCCAAGCGATTGGGATCACCCAATATTTCCCGGTGTTGATCAAGAGGTTACACTTAGAGTCTTGGACGTGTTTAGTTTGTTGTTAGGAATGATTAAAACAAAAAAAAACACTCGCAAACTTAAAATACACACACACACACCCCCAATGCACTCCTACACACTTACACCCCAACTATACCCATACACACACACACACACACACACACACATATACCCCAACCACACACTTGCAACCTAAGCACATACTTATACCCCAACCATACACCCAACCCCCTCTCCCCGTTGGCACCCTTGCTGACATAGCTGATCACATTCCAGTGAAGCAAGATTGAAAATCATGGGGCACCAAAGAGCAAGAGCAAGCACGATAGCTGAAAGTGAGTGTGAGTCGAGAAAGAGAGGAAGAAAAAAGCTTCAAAAGTGGTGAGAGCGAGAGCAAGAATGGTGGAGCACCAAAGTGTGAGAATGAGTGCGAGCATAACAATGAAGGAAGCAATGAAGTAAAAAGCTTGTAAAAGAAGTGAGAGACAAGAGCAAGAGCAAGAGTAAGAGCAAGCGTGAGATCCAAGAAGCAAGGAAGAAAAAATCTTGAAGAAGAAGTGAGAGCCATGAGCGATAACCCGCGCGAGTACAAGTGCAAGAGTTATGAAGTAGCTCGAGGGCAAGAGCCCACATGAGCACAAGATCCCGTGTGTGTGTAGAGTGAGAAGCCAAAGATGATTGTGCATCCAACCAATATGCAAAGGAGTGTGACAATACCCTCAACGACGGCAACTAATGAGGCAAACAAAGTCCATTGCACTGAATTCAATGAGGAGCACAACCAAGCCATGACTAAAGTGGCTGCTTGAGTAGCATCTTATTAAGAACACCACCACAAAGAAGCACACGTTGAAATCAATTAGTTGAAAATCATTACTTCAGATGATACCCCATGTTAATCCCATTTTGGATTAACAAACATGATCCTCAATTGAGGACATTAATAAGTGTCATGAAACGGCACTATAAAAGTTGTACATTATGAGATATTGGCCACCCAAGGCCTAATAAGTAAGTTTTTGGGTGCCCAAGTGTGAATAAGGGCCAAATGTATATATCATAATGAAAAGGCACAATCCCCTTTGTGCTATAGAGAGATATCCCTTGTGTGCTGAGAGAGATTGAAGGAGTGAGAGCATTCTAGCATTGTGCCTCTTTCATGCTTGTGTGAGAGTGAGAGAGAGAGAGAGTGATTGCCTTATGCGACGGTGTGAGCGACTCTATGGTGATAGCGTGGAGGTGGAGCTTAACAAGTGAGCTTGGAGGCCTCAAGGGACTCAAGTTCGAAGCATTGGTAAGTACCCTATGATAGTTGTGATCTATTGCTCATTCTTTAGGTGAATGTGTAGAGTTCCCTCTTGGAGGTGTGGTAGCCCATAACACCCCATTGTAAGGAACCGGGACCAAAATAAGTTAGACATGATTCTCTCATGGGCCACACTAACCTTGTCACCTTTCCAACCATGAGTTGGTTCCCCTGATACCCTCAGCCCCCTCATCAATTGTACGGTAGCCCTTTGCTTGCTTCAATTCAATATCTTTTTATTATATACTATCTCAACCTCCCACATTCCACACCATCTTAGCCCACATCAACACAACGTGGCAACCAACCCTCACCACCCTTTTCTTCTTTGGCCAAGCCATCTCCTTCTTGGACACCACACTATTGTACTCTATTGAATCCCATCCGGTTGTGTCCAACCTTGCCACATGGTGCCACATGTTTGTCAGTTCTACTCTTTACCGACTTCCTTGACCTCATGGCACCGCCTGGCCTCAACTTCCCAATGCATGAAGATTTATTTCATACAACCATGCTAGCTAGAATGACCCACAGTTCATCCCTTGAGCTTAGAGCTTCTCCCCTAGCTAAATCATCTTATCAATTGCATCCACTGCCCATTGCATCATTTGATGAGGGGCCAGGAACCACTGCCAACTACTTAGGGAAGCCAATGAAGAGCTAGTGAAGATGGTGGGAAGGACCTAGGGATGCCCTTGCTTGTCCATTAACAATAGGTCATTATTTGCATTAAGCCTCTCGTTTGGGGGCTCATGCCAGGTGCAAGCCTGGTCCATGGTATGACCCATCACCTGGATCCTGTTCAAATAAAAAAGAGCCTCCCTTAGCCTCATCTTCAACCACACCAACTCTTGATCCACCTTGCCTCTATCCCTAGTGCTCGCTAACACCAAACCCTTAAGGCCCCAGAAAGGCCACCTAGCTCCATTGTGGCTATCCCTAGTGCTCGCTAACACCAAACCCTTAAGGCCCCAGAAAGGCCACCTAGCTCCATTGTGGCTATGGGAAAAAAGCCTATTGCCATGTAACATCAACAATCTAATGATCTTGACTCCCCAAGAAAAAGGATGTCGGGTATATGTCAAAGAAAGCAGTAAAGAGCAGATGAAGAAAGAAATTGAGTGGATCAATCTTCGAGTTAGAGGAGTACAAGCATAAGGGCACAGCTTTCATCCATTGCTCATGTACGTCACCTTTATATTTCACTATGGGCATCATTTTTTTAAACATCTCGCATCTCACAAAGCAACAATGAGAAAGACTCAACCATCGAATTTTGAACCGTATGCTTAAGTTTACATTTAATGCCGTTTACGATAAATCATGTATATTTCTACATAGAAACATCAATGCCACCATGTTTAAGTCAAGAGATTACCTTAAGCTTTATTGAAACAAGTGTATTTTGGTGCTTTATTGTAGATCCCTTTACCTTAGAGACACAACAAATGCAATTTCCCTTCTAGGTGCACTTGTTTGTCCTTTATGTCCTTGCTCTATTGTTCACCGGAATGTTTCTATGGCTTGGGTGTGAAGGTAGAGCTTTAATCACCTTGATGGGAGGAGAGAAGATGATTGTCTACACTATGGATCAATCACACAAGAGGTGGATAGAGAGAAGCAGCTCATGCAACAGTGTTTACACTTGGTTGATCAATCACAACTAAAAAATGAATCAAGGCCACTATTTTTAGCCTGAAGCAAATATATATATAGAGTATGTGACTTCCCTTTTTGGCATTAAGCACAGGATAAGGCTGCTTCAAAAAGTTCAGCTTCGTTTTACAAAGCATAGGCTTCCGTTACATGTGGGTAAGATGGCAAAGCACCTTATGTTAACCTTATTTTGGGCTTAATAAAGGCACTCTTTAGTGTACACGACGCAAGCAACACAATAAGTGTTATGTAAAGCATAGGCTTCTGTTACATGTGGGTAAGATGGCAAAGCGCCTTATATTAACCCCATTTTGGGCTTAACAAAGGCTCTCCCTAATACACATGAGCAACATGGTAAGTGTTATGTAAATGAAACTATAAGCATTGTATATATTATGTGAAAAGCTGGAAAATGACCAAGCTTAATAGATAAGGGTTAAGTTTGGGCACCTAAGTGTGAATACATGCCAGAGATGTATGTGACTTTATCATAATGAAAAAACACATTCCCCCTTTGTGCCAATTGAGTCTTGCTTATTTACTTGCTCTTATCTTATGTGTGTGTGAGACAGAGTTGTCACGTAGCGTGTAACGGCATACATGAGTCACCCGTACATGGCGGAGCTTGACCAGACATGGTGTCCACACGCTGGAGCGCATGTGGCCAGTGTGTCCGGGCTTCAGGGGTGAGGCGCCCCTGGTCAGAGGACCGTGTGGGCGGTTGGGCTAGTGTGGGCAAGCATGCCACTATAAAAGTCGACAATCTGGATACCTATCCACATTCCTCTCTATGGTTGGGTGGTGACTAGAGCTCCTTGTCCTCTTTGGCTATGGTAGTGGCTACCATGATGTAACATTGGTATCAGAGCCACATTTTGATTCATCGAGTAGCCTCTCTCGATTCTCCGTGCGTGATCGAGCTCCAAAAGAGATAAGCCTTATCTTATTCTTATTTTTTTCAATTGTTTTATTTTTCTCTCTAGCTTTTTCTCTGCGTGTCTCTCTACCTGTGTATGGAGAGGATAAGGTTGAGAAAATAGAGGTTCTATGTGAGAGTAGTAAGAGTAGAAGCCATGGGCAAGTGGGGAGGTTGGTTGAGAAACTGGTCCGGTCTCTAGTTACTACTCATGGCCAGCTCGACTTTATCAAGAGTTGTGATGTAGCCTACACAACCCCCACTTCCAGCATCCCAGTTGTTACGAGAAGCTCATTTGCTAGAGATGGGAGATCATTGGGAGTATCACAATAATATGACGTAGCCATATGCACGTGTGTGGCAGAGATCATCCAAGACACCTAGCACAAGATTATTCATACCGTGAGACCGAGGGCATTAACGCCCAACAGAGCGCGCACAGCACATGACTAAGGTTGGTGCACAGCACCACATGCCTTGGTGGGGCATGGGAAAGGTAGTAAGAGGTGGCATCAAGAAGTATTGGTTGTAGCGCTGGCCACGACAAGCTAGTTGTGGACAAGCTGCAAGGTGTGGATGTGGCAGTGAGGCACACATGCCACTAGACATGCCGACACGAGACAGGGCTCAACACAGCACGCAGAGATCCGACCAGCAAAGAGAAGTGCACATTCTGCAGAGGTGATAACAGTCGGGCATAGCAGAAGGAGTAGCCCAAGCGCTCATCGAAAAGCTTTGACAAGTAGGCGACGACTTGTCCTGGTGATCATACAGTGCAAAGTAGGCACTTGGGCGTTCGTTTGTAGAGCAGGCGGTGACCACCAGTAATGAGTATGATAAGGCCCCAAGCCTTAATATTTTTTTTAAAAAATGCTTAGGGAGGTTCCCACGTTAAGTCACTTTAATTGTGTGTGTTCCCTCCCACACCACACCTGGAGCCTGATTAACAATTCCCCTAGCTGCCTCATGAGACGCCATAGGATGATGATAAGATGTAAGAACCTTAATAAAATTTTAACTTTTTTTTAAATGTTTTGGGGGAGGTTCCCACGGTAAAAAACTTCACACACACTTTATATGTCTGTGTGTGGGGGTGTGTGTGAAACACACACATGATGATATAAGTCATAGCACATGTTGGCATGTGTAGGCAATTTTGTGCCATCATCGTAGCATAGATTTGCAAGTGTACGCACTTTGATTGTCTCATCGATTGTTCATCACACAGGACATTATCATGGAATCTACGTGCTTTTACCTCTTGTGAATGCCTACGGGCATCCAAGAGGATATGCATAACTGAGGTCTTAATATGGCATAGTCTAGAAATAGTTTATGGGCACCACAACTATTGAAAAACTAATGACATGGTCCCGTGTGTTGACCATGAGTATTTGGCATGATACGAGGGAGCCTAATTTAACATTTTTGGCTCCAAGTTTGCATAGTCACACATGGCATTATCTATGACAAGGGTTCTCGCGTAGCCGAAAAAAGAATTTTGATTCATGGCCGTAGTTGCCATAAAATTTGTGCCCTTGTCGTACAAAGCTATGACAAAAAAAATGTGTACATTTATGAAATGACTGTGCAAGAATGTACATTTATGAAATGACTGCGAGAATGCACATAAGTCATTTTCTTGCTTGTACAATCCAGGTGGGTGTTGTAGAAATAAGCAAAGTTGTGGTGCTCATAGTAATGATGTTATTTTACTCATGTGGTCTTGTGAATTGTACCATATTTTAAACCACAAATAAGCAAAGTTGTGGTGCTCATAGTAATGATGTTATTTTACTCATGTGGTCTTGTGAATTGTACCATATTTTAACCACAAATAAGTATCGTGAGAGTATGAAAACTACAGTGTTTGTTGCTAAACAATTGAAGTGTATTATGCTTGGTCCGTAGAGATGCAAGCACTTGTGCATGGTCTTAGAGATCAATTATTCTAAGATTTATAGTAATCTTAGAGTGAGGTCCGTAGTGATCTTTCAATTCGGAGTTTATCGAAACCTGGATGTTCATGATGTTAACGGTCTAATTGTTCAATGCAGCTTGTAGTAATAGAGTATGGAGCTACTCTACCCACCTTTGGAGTGTGTCATTGCTCCTTTCATTTGATGGGATGGGAGTGTCCCTGAGAGGTCTTGCTCTAAAAGCTACCTTGTGTGGCTAGTCTTTAGACTTTCCTTGTTACTTCATATACTGGCTTGATCAATAGTTTATATAGTAGGCCATTGGGACATTGTCAAATTGTTCTCATAAATACTCTAGATTGAGTATCTCATGCTATGGAACTTGATATAGTTCTTAAAATTATAACTATGTTGAACTTTGAAACAGACTATGCATGGTTCGTCTAGTAAACACTCATGGGGGAGTAGTCATCCATATGCTTGAGATTTTGTTTCTCAAGGAGAGGAAAAGATTCTAGTTGTGTCATCGATGAGCTATTTTGGTTTTCATGAGATGAGCTTTATGCTCATTTGATGGTATGAGACATCAAATGTTCATGAAGGTCATGGTGGTCTTGGTGTATGGGACACCAAGGCTTATACACATAGGTTGAAACTTTGATTTCTTGTATGCTTGTTCCGTAGTGATCAAGTGTTTGGACAAAATTGAGTTTGAGACTCACTTATAGCCTTTTATTGGGTAGAAATCCAACGATAGAGTTCGGAGAAGCTCTGTGTAGCATAGCCATGATTAAATACTAGTGCTGTGACATAGTGGTTTCTAGTTAGAGAATGCTATAGAACCATTGGTGAGCAGGAAGACTTGTATAGTTAGATGTTTGTGATATGTGGGGGACACCCTACAACATTTAGGGAGTGTAATCTCGCTTATATCCAACACTGGTGTTCATTTTTGAGCACATGTTTGGCTATTACTATACAAATTATGGAAGTATGGAATGACTTTCATAAATTTAAAAAAAGTAAATTCTTAGTTTGCTTGGGCTATTTAGTGTTGCAAAGTTCATGTCCTTATAGAACTTACAAATTTTAAGGCACTAGGAAATGAGTGGATCATTACCAGTATGTGATAGGGTTACTACTACGTGGTTAAAGTGAGAAGTACTTCACTCCAGAGACGAGCATGGTTATTTATTGTTAGTGGATCTAACATAGTTTTATAAACCATGATCGCGAACGAATTCTAAGTCAGAGAGCTTAGCGAAGTATTCTAATATGTCTAGCGAGTTTAGGACTGAACATGGTGGTTCAAAAGTAAACTTGAGGTTTGAAGCTAATCTGGAGAGATTAGAGGCAAACCACAATAGATTTGACATATTAATTCAGAATTACACAAATCTTGATCTTGATGCTAGTACGGAATGCTTAGCAGTTATCTTGATCGTTTTAAAAACTTTGGCATGGTATTGTTATATGCGCGTGCACTTTCTAACAATCATCGGCTTCCGCGTTAGAAAGGTGTGCTAATCTGGAGTGATTAGTTAAGGTTTCTATGAGACGAAGAGTGAGCACTGATCCGGAGCGATCAAACGAATCTCTTGTGTTATGTATTGAGACGGAGTGCTTAAGGATGGACCCTTCATGCCCGCTTGACCTTGTGTCAAATGGGGGGTGATAAATTTATTAGAAAAAAGGGATATATTCATTTAACTGATAGAGGTGTTGACTTATAATCAAATTTTATGGAAAGTCACATATCTTAGGTGCTTGTTATCTAGATAAAGCCCTAACCTTATGTTCAGTGTGTAGTTGAGTATGTGTGAAAGTGTTTTCATGCTCACGCATGGCAGTTGGCCCATGAGGTGGATCCACAAGATATTTGGGGCAAGTTCTTAAGAACTTTTCTATTTGTATTCACATCGAAGCTGAATCTAAGGCCTCTGTCCCACTGCCTAGTGGGAGTCATAGTTAGATACTAAACTATAGAGTTCAGAGATTTTCATAGTTATGCCATAGTGCCAAGGTTTTGAGTCAATCTAGATGAGCACTTCATATAGTAAGTAGCTTGAGCGTCTTGTTAAAGACGATTGTGTAAATATCCCAACTTGAGAAGGGTATTTTCATGGGTACAGAGTTACTGTTAGAGGAGTACGGATTTACTCAACCAAATCGAGGGAAAGATTTGGTGTTTTGATAGACAAGGTAAAGTGGATGTTGTTCCTCTTTACTTCGCTAGGAAAAAGAATAATCATACATATTTGTGTTTTGTAATATGTTTATAAAGTGCATACAAGGACTCGTTAATTCTTGTTGTCATCAGTTATAGTTGGGTAGTATATTGCCACCTATATAGGTAGGTACTGCATTGCCACTATCATGGGGAGGCAACAAAGATTTGTTATACACTAGACTTTATCTTAGTATTGAACACAAATTGAATGTTGTGTTATTCATGTCAAAGCAGTCTCAAAGTACAGAGATTGATTTTTGTTTGTCTATTGGTGTAAGGTGTGTTGGAGGCATACCTAAACAACATATCATAGCATATGTATGTATAAACTGAATAAGCGATAAAGAATTTCTCGTTTATTACTTTATAGTAAATCATTTCCCATAATTGAAATGGTTGATGATATTGTTTCACATAGTAGATGTGTCCAGTGAGAGCACACTTATAGAGGTGTGTATGGATGGTGCTATTAGCTTTTGGATGTGACCATAGATAGCCTATAAACATGTTTGTGGTTGGCCGTAGAGACATAGATATGTATTTCCAAGTAAATAAAGTGGTTGCAGGAGTAAACATGTGGATAGGCATGTATCTACTCATGGGCTGGGAGTGGTACTCTTATTGGTGCACGTTACTCTTGATTTTCTAGTAATGCGTAGACACTATACATCACATAGATGTTGTCTATGTGGAAGTCATCTTCATTACAAGATGTGTAAACTATTCTTGGAAGAACGCAATAAATTTTGGAGAGGGGAAAGTGTAGCTTTCCTTAAACTATGTGTAAGGTCAATTGAACTTTACCACATTATAAAACAATTTGCTAAAGACTTGTAACAGTTGCACAAATTTGTTGAATTAAAGTCCCTGTGGTTTCTAACTACAAGAGGAAAACATCTTTGATGTCGTAGAACATGCAAAGGAATTCCTTGAATGTCGGAGCACATTCATTATGAGATTCTTGAGGATTTGAGAACTTCTAGCATATACTAAAGGCATGATGTTATTTAATGCCTTAGTAGCAATTTGTGTTTTTTTGACATCTTTCATAGTTGCAAGTGGCAACTATGGTTTGATGTACCGGATGAAACACGAGTGTTGCATGTTTCCTTGGTTGTAATACTTAAGGAAAATTTGTGTTGTGTCTTGATTTCCTTGTGGTAGTACTTAGGGAAGTTACATGCATAGTTGACCATATGGTCCACACATAAACGCTTGTTTACAACTTTCTGAACCATTTTCGTGGACAAAAACTCTTCTTGAAGGGAAGAGTAAATAGGTTGACAAAGTTTCTTCCAACTAAAAAGATGTAAAACATATGAGCTCGCTAGGCTCTTTATTAAACATCTCTACAAACTTTATGGCCTGCCGCCCGTAGATATAGTGTTGGGTAGATATAGAAAGGTTGATAGGCATCTTTGAAGGAAAAATAATCTAAGGTTGAATATCACTCTAAGTAAGAGTGGGGTTAACCATCCGTAGATTGATGGTGCTCAAACTGAAAACCCAATGAGGTTCTAGAGCATATGCTTGTGCATAGATGAACAATCTAGTGGAGAGGAGTACCTCTTATCTTTGGAATCTATTTTTGTTGTTCATGACTAGATTTGCTTCATTTACGTTGTTTTATGGACTCTAGTCTTGATCTCCTATGGCCATAGAGCTATGCAAGGAGAAAAGTCAACAAGTTGTTTGCATAGCATGGTAGCGTAGTCTACAAATGGTTGGTAGTGTAGTCTACAAATGGTTGGTAGTGTAGTCTACAAACTTGAGTTGCCAGAGAGCTCTCGAGTACACCTATTTTTTCATGTTAGTGGCATGTGAAAACAATGTATCACCAAGACAACGTAGTTTGTCTTAAAGTTGTTGAGTCCTTGGAGTTACCGCACTTCCACATGAACAAAGGAAAATTCTTAGGTTCCAAAACCGGAACATAAGGTGTACTATTATGTATCAATATGCATTTGTTAAGTGGAAGGATAGGTCAGAAAAGGTCTCAAGTGAGAACAACTATATATGCTTACCACAACTTTCCCCAGTTTGTTTTCATGGACGAAAACTCTTTCGAAGGGGGGGGATAATGTCATGATATAGCCTATAATGGCATGTGTGAGTCGCCCATATAGCGACAGTGGAGCTTGATCGGTCATGGAGTCCACATGCTGGAGCGCATGTAGCGAGTGTGTCTGGGGTTTAGGGGTGAGGTGCCCGGTCGGCGGAGGACTGCGGGCGGCCAGGTTAGTGTGGGCTATATAAGCCAGCAATGTGGACACTTAGCCACATTCCTATATAATTGGGTGGTGACTAGAGCTCCTTGCCCTCTTTTGTTGAGATATCGAGCTCATCTAGTGAGGTGGTGGACACTGATGACCCGCCTGGGAGATAGGCCCCACACTTACACCACTAGCATGGTTGGTGAGATCATGGGTGATATGCGGCTAATGGGATGACAGGCTGTGTGACAACCATTCTAGAGACTGGCATAGTTATAGCACCAGCTCATTTAGTTGGGTTCACACTATAGAGAACCCTAGTATG
The DNA here is from genome assembly GCF_041138505.1 of Cibotium barometz. Classification (NCBI taxonomy): domain Eukaryota; kingdom Viridiplantae; phylum Streptophyta; class Polypodiopsida; order Cyatheales; family Cibotiaceae; genus Cibotium; species Cibotium barometz. Next base: position 3,295,193 of record NC_141048.1, on the reverse strand, counting down.
TATTTGGTTGAGTACCTTTTCATATGTAGTGTACTCTTATCTTTGTATATGGTGTGTTGAGTGTTGTGAGAAGAAGAAGAAGATTTTCAGTCTCTCACCTTGTGTGTTCTCTTTTAGGGTTTTGTGAGTGTGTGTGCTTGCAGCTTAAGCTCTCTTCTCCCCTACATCTTTTCATGGTATCAGAGAGCCTGGTTTATGCTAAGGGCTGAGCTGTAAGCAAGAGAAGCACAGGAAGCAGTACGAGGGTAAGAGCTCTATCTACTCTTCCCTATTTGTGTTGGCGACTACACCCTTGTCGCCGCCGCGGGAGTTGTACGGGAGGCACCGGCAAACGATCTCTGATTGAGGAGTTTTCTTTGTGGGAGTAAAGCTATAGGGCAACTATACTCCTCTATCGGACTACATTTTTCGGGCCGAAAACGCGTTTCGAGCACGTTAGGACCTCTGTTTTTCAAAAAGCAGGTGATTTCTAGCACTACGGGTAAGCGATTCTGTGCAGAACTCTGTTTTAAGAACTGCAAGAAGACAGATTGGTTGTGCAGACATTGTGTGTGCTGCAAGGAGGTTAACAGTTGCCATTGGGTGTATGTATGCACATTGAGGTCACTGGTTGTGACATTTGAGTGTAGTAAAGTACCGCTGTAGAAAATACAACAATTTGTGCAGGACAAACCAGAGTGCTGTTTCTGGTAAATTTGTGTGTCTGGCAAGATGTCAAATGATGGCATAAACCAGATTGTTGCTGAGAAGCTTGATAAGAACAACTTTTACGCTTGGAGGTTCAGATTGACAAATTTCCTGATGGGAAAGGGTTAGTGGGACTACATAGAAGGTGAGCATGAAGAGGCACCGGAGATACCGGAGATCAATCCAACTGCTGCAGATGTGAAAGACTTCAATGATTGGAACCAAGGAGCCAGAAAAGTTATGTATTGGCTCTCTATCAGTATACACGACACCATGATTGGGCACATAGAGGATGCCAAGTCCCCCAAGGAGGCGTGGGACACCTTGGTAAAACTCTATGAAACAAATACCAAGGCACGAAAGATACAGTTGAAGAATGAACTTCATACTGTGGAGAAAAAGAGTATGTCTGTGAATGACTATGCATTGAAGATCAAGGGTATTGTGGAATCCCTTGTATCTATTGGCGTTTCAGTAGATGATGATGATAAGGTAGAAGTCTACGTGGTCTCGGGCCACAATACAAGGCATTCAAGATGTCTATTCAGACTCGGGAAAACATTCCCAATTTCACAGATTTGGTGTCTATGTTGATTATAGAAGAGAAGAGCTTGGGTGAAGACCAACAGTCTTCACAAAACAAAAACTGTTCAGAGCAACAAGCCTTCTACACAAGTTCAAGAAGAGGACAAGGTAGAGGAGGCCGTGGACGCGGCCAAGGAGGTGGCCGAACAGGTAATCAGAAGTATGGCTAGCAACAGCAACAACAACAGTCCCAGAATTCATAACAACAACAAAACACAGGTGGAAGAGACCAATTCAGAGGCAGGGGGAGTCAAAGAGGTCATGGAAATTGGTAAAGGTAGTATAATGATACACGTGGATGCTTTTATTGTGTGGTAAGCTTGGACATGTGCAGGGAGATTGTTATAAGAAGCAGGCTGACATGCAAAATGAAAAATTGCAGCAAAACAACTATGCATCCTCGGAAAAACAATGAGGATAGTGAAATGTTGTTTGTTATGCAGCATGTCATTAATGCCATATCTGAAAATGTTGAAGCAGCACATAAAGATGATGTATGGTACGCTGATTCAGGTGCTTCGAACCACATGACAAGTCATGGGGAGTGGTTCAAGGAGATGAAAAACCTTGAAAGACCAAGTTTTAAGTAAACAGGGGATGACACTGCTCATCCAATTGCCCATGTTGGAGATGTGCCATTGTCTATGCACGATGGCAAAGTGAAGTACCTTGAAGATGTACTTCATGTTCCGAACATAACAAAGAATCTGGTTTCAATTGGCCAGATGATTGAGCAGGGTTTGCAAGTTTGGTTTAACCCTCTGATGGTTGTTATGTTGAAGACTTTAAAGACATGTGCAGGTTGGTTGCAAAAGGCAACAGAGTGGGCAGAATGTTTACATTGAATGTAAACATGCCTGAAGTGAGTGCTGCGATGTTTGCAAATGGTTCAGGAATCGTTGTAGACACAGACATTTGGCATAAAAGAATTGGACATGTGAATGTGCGGGGAATGAAGTCTATGCAGACTAAAGGAATTGTGACAGGGCTGCCAAAGTTTAAAGTTGAAGGTATGTAGAAAATACGTGAAGCATGCCAATTTGGAAAGCAAACAAAGCATGTATTTCCACGTGACAGAAATGTGAGTAGAAATGCACTAGATGTTGTGCATTCAGATGTATGGGGTCCTACGAAGACCATGTCTATGGGAGGCTGCAGGTATTATGTGACATTTATTGATGACCACACAAGGAAAGTGTGGGTATACTTCATGAAGGAGAAGGGTGAGGTGTTCACTCATTTTCAGAATTTCAGAGTTATGGTTAAAAAGCAAACAAGGAAACATGTAAAGTGCCTAAGGTCAAATGGAGGGGGAGAGTACTTCTCCAATGAGTTCTCTGAATTTTTACAGAAGAATGGTATTCAAAGATAGTTTACATGCAGATACACTCCGTAGCAAAATGGAGTTGCTGATTGAGCAAAAAAATAGGCACATTGGTGAGATTGCACGAGCATTGATGGGAGAGAAGAATATGCCACATAGCTATTGGGCTAAGGCTATTTCTATAGAAGTTTACATCATGAACAGGACTCCAACTGCAGCCATACATGATGTAACTCCAGAGGAGAGGTTTACTGGTGGCAGAAAACCTGATTTGTCTCATCTGAAAGTCTTTGGATGCATCGCATATGTGCATGTGCCAGATGAGCTGAGAATTAAGCTGGATCCAAAAGCTGAAAAATGTGTGTTTATTGGGTATTCCCTTGAGCAAAAGGGATACATATGTTATAACCCTACTACACGTGAGTTGAGGGTAAGCATGGATGTTGTTTTTGATGAGATGAGCAGTTGGTATGTTGCTGAAAAAGAAGCTGTTAGGGCTGATGTGAGTGGAAATGTGGTTGCACAGAATACAAGTCAGCAATCACAGTCTTTGAGTGGACCAGGAGAGTCCTCATCTAGTGGTTCAATTGATAGATCATGGATTGGCAGGCTGCATCATAATACCAGTCCTGCAAATGTGATTAGTACATCACATAAAGGCAAAGAGAAAGTGGTTGAGCCCCTTAGTATGTCTAACATTTCTGCAGGGCATTCTCATGTTGATGGAGAGTCTAGTGGCTCAGAGATGAGCCTTGATGTGAGGATCTTGGGATACCAGCTATGAGAACACCTGGTGTAAAAAGACTATGGAAGCTATGAATGCAAAGCTGGTGTAAAGAAGGCTATGGAAGCTATGAATGCAAAGCTGCGAAGATCTGGAAGAGTGAAGAATCCTGTGCAGAGGTTTACCTATTATGGTTATGTGGCACATCACTATGCATACATGGCAAAAGTTGTGCAGGGTTATAGAGCCCACATGCATTGATGAGGTTGTTGGAAATGTGTGTTGGGAGAAAGCTATGGATGAGGAGATGGATGAACTATATGGAAATGAGACTTGGGATTTAGTGCAATTGCCTGAAGCCAAGAAAGCCATTGGATGCAAGTGGGTGTACAAAGTAAAACATAACAGTGATGGAAGCATAAGCAGGTACAAGGCTAGATTGGTAGCCAAAGGATATGCGTAGACATATGGCATTGATTATGAGGAAACTTTTAGGCCGCCAAGATGGCAACAATAAGAGTTGTGATAGCAGTGGCTGCGTCAAAGCAATGGTCTTTACATTAGATGGATGTAAAGAATGCATTCTTGCAGGAAGAGGTGTATATGTTGCAGCCACTTGGTTATGAGGATGTGAGTCACCCCCCCGAGCATGTTTGCAGGTTGAAGAAAGCCTTGTATGGCTTAAAACAAGCACCAAGAGCATGGTCTGACAAGATTTTTGATTATCTTGTCACTATTGGCTTTCATGTAGCCAATGTAGACTTCTCGCTATATGTGAGACACAGTGATAGAGGGGTTGTGCTTGTTGTCATCTATGTAGATGACCTAATCATTACGGGGGTCCATGATGCAGAGATATTTGATGTAAAGATCTTGCTTAGACAGAAGTTTGAGATGAAGGATTTGGGGGAGCTCAGATATTTCTTGGGCATTGAGGTGATTAGGTCACCACATGGTATTAGATTACTGCAGAGATAGTATGGCTTGGACATGTTGTCCAAGTATGGTATGACAGGCTGTAAGTCTATCTCAGTGCCATTGGATCAGAATGGCAAGTTGAGTGCATATTCAGGAGAGATTTTGGAGGATCCTACTATGTATAGGTGCATAGTAGGAAGCTTGATCTACATGACGATCACCAGGCTAGATTTGAGCTATGCTGTTGGGTTGGTGAGTCATCTTATTATGCAGGTTCCTCGTGCAAGCCACATTTGGATGCATTGAGACACATACTGTTGGGTTGGTGAGTCAGCTTATGCAGGTTCCTCGTTGCGGAAGCCACATTTGGATGCATTGAGATGCATACTGAGATATGTGAGGTCTACTTTGCATTGTGGACTATTTTATGAAACTGGGACAGTGGGACAGAGATATGTACATGGGTACACAGATGTTGATTGGGCTGGTAGTATCTCAGATAGAAGATCTACTAGTGGTTTCATGTTTCCTTTGGGGAGTGCTGCTGTGACTTGGAGCAGCAAGAAGCAGCCTACGGTTGCTCTATCGAGTACAGAGGCCGAGTACAGAGGTGCTGCTATGGCAGCATGTGAGGTAGCTTGGTTGAGAAAGCTACTTGCAGATTTGGGTCTATCAGTGGGATAGACAAGTTGTCATTTTCTGTGACAACATTAGCAGTATACAGTTGGCCAGGAACCCAGTTTTTCATGCTCGCACAAAGCATATAGAGTTCCACTACCATTTTGTCAGAGAGAGGGTTTTGGCAGGAGATGTTAACCTTGTTTATGTCAGCACCACACAAGATCAGGTCGTTGACATCTTCACCAAAGCATTGGGTACAGAGAAGCTCCGCAGATTCAGGGCTTCGCTTGGTGTACATGAGATGGAGTTGAGCTCGAGGGGGAGTGTTGAGATATCGAGCTCATCTAGTGAGGCGGTGGACACTGATGACCTGCCGCCTGGGGGATAGGCCCCACACTTAGACCACTAGCATGGTTGGTGAGATCATGGGTGATATGCGGCCAGTGGGATGACAAGCTGTGTGACAGCCATTCTAGAGACTGGCATAGTTATAGCGCCAACTCATTCTAGAGACTGGCATAGTTATAGCGCCAACTCATTTAGTTGGGTTCACACTATAGAGAACCCTAGTATGTATTTGGTTGAGTACCTTTTCATATTGTGTGTACTCTTATCTTTGTATATGGTGTGTTGAGTGTTGTGTGAAGAAGAAGAAGATTTTCAGCCTCTCACCTTGTGTGTTCTCTTTTAGGGTTTTGTGAGTGTGTGTGTGCTTGCAAGAGCTCAAGCTCTCTTCTCCCTTGTATCTTTTCATCTTTTGCTATAGTGGTGGCTACCGCGATGTAACAAGAGTGCATGAATCTTGGTGCATGTGCCTCTTGTTTATCGTGAGAGAGTAAGCAAGAGTAAGAGAGATAGTAGAGTGCATGAATCTTGGTGCATGTGCCTCTTGTTTATTGTGAGAAAGTGAGAAAGAGTAGGGAGGGGAATCAACTTCTTGATAATGATAGCAAGGAGGAGATTCAGGAGCTTGGAGCTAGCAACCACTAGTTACTTAATGGTCACAAATATCCTAAGCCGGAGAAGCAAGATAATATTCTCATGATGACGATTGTAGTCTGTTTCCTAATCTGCTAGAGAGAGTAGTAGAATTCCATAACATTTTTGGCATCGTTGCCAAGGAGTACATCTATCTTCAATCTCCTTTCACTGCTCTGCTCCTTCCTTGCATGTTTAATAATCAATATTTTTAAATTTCTAGAAGTTTTGAGTAAAGTTGTAAGTGGATAAGGTTGCCTACAAAGTAAAGAAAAGTGTGGTGAATGCGTGATTTTTTACTATTTTGGTGTGGAAGGATTGGTGTGTGAGTACTTGGGTAACCTGGAGGGAAGCATTCTAATCTGTTTTTGTTTGATCATTTTCAAAGTTTTTTCAACATTGTGCTTTTTCACGTGAAAAACCAGTGTGTTGGTCTTTTCTGCTTTTTAAAACTTTTATAAAAACATAAGAAATAATCTTGTTTGAGCTTTGTTGAATGTTGCATTGCCTTAGCCATAGTCATTAGTCTCAAACTGTACCATATGAGCAGGTAATAACAAGATTTGAACCCTTAAAATAAAGTTCATAATCAACTTCTGGTTTTCATCTTTGGAGTTTTTCACAGTCATGAAAAAAAAAGATTTCATGCCGATAGAAGTCCCCAAAATCACGTCGTGATTTGTGGGATTACATTGGTAAAAATAGACAATCTTATCCTCTCATCTTTTAAAATTTTTGACATGAAAAACCATAGTTTTTTTTATGACCGTGAGACTATCTCCTGGATATTCATGCGTGAATTTCTTGAGAAGATCATGTCGAAATATTTTCATCGAGGATATTGAGATGTCCACATGAACTAAATTGATCATCTAAATTCACCACATATGATTTTAATACAAAAGGATAAAAAAAATTGGCGTGAAAACCAAGGTTTTTTACGACTATGAATTTGTTGAGAAATTTATGCCAAAATTATCTCATTTATTTGGACTTCTAAGGTGACAATTATTGTATATAGCCTGTGAAGCTTCATTGGTGATAAGTTTTTATCCAATTTTTAAAAAAAGAAAGTTTTGTGTGAAAAACCAGACTTTTTCTCTATCTCAAGTTATTCACAAGTGATTTTTTAAAGATATTCACACTACGAGTATCTTTTGAGATAACTCAAAAGATAATCAAGGTATTCATATGCGATTATTTTAGATATTCATACCATGATTATCTTTTGAGATGACTCGTTTTTGTAATGGTGCTTAGACCAGCCAAGTAAGGGAATAATGCTGATTAGAAGGGTAACCTTGAGCTTTGTTGGAATTAGGGTTGCAGGAAAGCACACAAATCTTGGAGAAGAAGTAGCAAGAATGCACACAACATACAATGTATCAAATTGTGTCAATGTACAAAAGATAAGTTAGCCCTAGAAAGATGGGCGTATATATAAGCCGGGGAAAAAAAACCTCCTAAAGAGGGAAAAAGTGCCCCGGCGGTCCTAAGTGTGTTCACACACATCACTACCTATATATATGGCAACAAATCCCCCTTGGGAGTGATGGTGTGAACGAGAGCTGGCACTCATGTACAGGGGAGTGCCATGCCCAAAGTAGATCAATCCACAAAGGGGAGCAAGCCCAAAGCTTTGCAAAAAGCTTTGAACTTCTCATGAGGAAGCGCCTTTGTGAAAAGATCGGCGAGGTTGTCCTATGTTGGCACATAGGCCAAGCTGATCTCTCCTGCTGAGAGTCTCTCCCTGACATAGTGATAATGCACCTCAATGTGCTTTGTGCGAGCATGAAAAACTGGGTTTCTTGCAACTGCCAATGCGCTCTGACTGTCAGTGAAGATAGAGGTGGCAGACTCCTGTCCAACACCCAAGTCAGCCACACCATAAGCCGTCTGAGCCACACACACTCAACCGTAACTGTGAAAGCTGCCTTGTACTCAGCTTCACAACTAGAAGTGGCCACAGTAGGTTGCTTCTTGCTCAACCAAGATATGCATGAGCTATCGAGCATGAAACAAAAACCACTTGTGGACACTCTTGTGTCATAGCAACCAGCCCAATTTGAGTCCGAAAAAGCATGTAAATTTGGCGGCAATGATCCCCCCTTGGGATAAAACAACCCAAGATGTATGGTGCCACTCAAGTAGCGAAAGTTGCGTCTAACTGCCTTCCAATGCTGAGACCCTGGGCTATGCATAAACCTGCTCACATGTGAGACTGCAAACTGAATGTCCGGCCTCGTAATGCATACATAAATGAGGCAACCAACAGCTGTTTGATAGAGTGTGACATCAAAGTGATCTCCAGCATCATGAAGACTCAACTTCAAACCTGTCTCCATTGGAGTAGCAATAGGCTGCAGTCTTCAAGGCCAAATCTCTGCAACAATGTCTCAATATACTTTGTCTGACACAAAGCAATACCTCCATCACACTGCTTAAATTGTATCCCCAAATAATGATGCAAATGTCCCAAATCTGACATCTCAAAAGAGGCATTCAAATCAGCCTTAAAATCAGCAATATGACTTTCATTTGGTCCTGTGAGCAGCATGTCATCGACATAGAGAGCAATGATTAGATGTACATCATCCACACATTTAACATATAAAGTGCTTTCTGTTGGACTATTCTGAAAACCATGTGCAGTCAAATATGCATGTATCTTTTCATACCAAGCTCGTGGAGCTTGCTTTAAACCATATAAAGCCTTTTTCAACCTGCACACTTTGTTTTCCTGCCCTCTTTGAACAAAACCACGAGGCTGCGATACATACACCTCCTCATGCAAATCTCCATTCAAGAACGCAGTCTTTATGTCCAATTGATGTACATTCCAACCATTATGTGCTGCCAATGCACAAATGCTACGAATGGTAGTCATACGACAAGTGGGAGCAAAGGTCTCATCAAAATCAATGCCCTTTTCTTGAGCATAACCCTTTGCAACAAGTCTAGCCTTATAGCAATCAACACTGCCATCTGGCTTTCGTTTCAACTTAAAAACCCACTTACATCCAATGGCCTTTTTACCAATAGGCAAATCACACAAAGACCATGTACCATTCTTCATTATAGCGTCATATTCACTTTGCATTGCAGCCAACCAATTTTTTGATTTTTGTGCCTCATCAAATGAAAGAGGTTCTTCCTCTTCACACATACTAGACACAGCCAAAGCATAACAATCTGATGCATAAGAGGCATGCTGAAAACCTGAATGAGTACGACTAGATATAGGTGCATCAATTTTACTATCATGCAAGGTTTGCACCAGCCATTTAGGCATACCTCTAGCCTGCTCATTTTCAGCCCTATCCTCAGAAATTACATCCTGTAAATCTGCATCAGAAATAGGCTGATCTATGATGTCGTTTGAAATCTGCATAGGCTGAATATTTGCCTCATTAGGACTTACATTTGAATTCCCACCTGTAAACAGAGGCAACAATGTATCAAATACATCCGTGAGCTCACACCTGTCTCTTTGGTACATGATAACAAAGGCTGCATAGCATCTTCCACAAAAACAACATCTCGACTAATCAAGATACGCTTTGACTGCGGATGATACAATCTGTAACCCTTGCTCTCAGCACTATAACCAACAAAAATGCATTTGACAGCCTTATCATCCAATTTTCTGCGTTGTTGCACAAGCACTAAAGCATAGGCCAAGCAACCAAAGACACGCAAGTGACCAATAGAAGGCTTCCTGCCATGCCAAGCTTCGTATGGAGTAATAGACTGCAAGGCCTTAGTGGGACACCTGTTGAGTACATATGTAGCACACATGACAGCCTCAAGCCAAAACGCATGTAGCAAAGCTTGGCTCTTGACCATACATCGTGCCATCTCCATAAGTGACCTGTTTTTCCTCTCAGCAACACCATTTTGTTGAGGGGTATACGGCACTGTACATTGGTGTTTTATCCCACGACTAGCTAGAAATGCATCAAATTCTTTAGACATGTACTCCCCCCCTTCGATTAGAACGGAGGGTGCCCACATTACAATTGGATACATTTTCAACCATAAGCAAAAACTGTTTGAAGCACAAAAACACTTCGAACTTTGCCTTCAGTGGATATACCCATGCATGCCTTGAGTAATCATCAATGAAAGTCACGAAGTACAAGTGTTTACCAAATGACGGAGTTTGCATAGGCCCACATACATCACTATGTACAAGTTGCAATTTGCGAGTGGCCCGCACAGAACCATCCTTTGGAAACGCAGAACGCTGCATTTTGCCCAAAATACAGCCTTCACAAACATGTTTCAATGGTGCCTCAAGAGGGGGCAATGAAGCAACCATATCAAATTTCTGCAAACGCAGCAAACTAGCAAAGTTTAGATGACCAAAATGAGCATGCCATAGTTTTGCATCTGAAACTGCCTTTTCATCAGAAACTGCATTTGCTGAATCTTCCACACACTTGTCCTCATAAGAATTGAGCCTATACAGCCCACGAAACAAGGTGCCAGATACAATAATCGTATCACCAGAAGTCAAATCATGAACAGTACATCTGTCATCCACAAATTTGACTACAAGTCCAAGTCCAAGTCTAGCAAGCGCAGAGACAGACAATAGATTCTTCTTTATCCCTGGCACATACAAAGCATCTGAAAGTGTGAAAGCGCTGCTATTTGCAGCAGTAAGCATAATTTTACCAATGCCCTTCACTGGGTAAGAAGCATTATTGGCACATGTGACAGTATTCCCATTAGGGACAGCCTCAAGAGAAGTGAACATATCACGATACGAGGTAATGTGCTTTGTAGCACCACTGTCAAAATACCATACATGAGAGTCAACAGAAACTGCCAAACATGCATCATGTACAGATGGGTCATACTGGCAATACACGCTAAACGCCCATTCTGTATCCTACACAATATTTGCAGAATCTGCATTTGTAGAAGCATTCGCTATTGTGGCTGCATTTGACTCTTTCTTCTTTGCCTCTTTAGCCTTTAGCTTAGGCAATTCTTAATGACATGATCATTTGCCTTACAATAGTTGCACCTGGTCTTTTTCTTGCCTTTATCAATAGCCTTCTCAGAATTATTGTTGCTACCTGTGGAAGGAGAAGAAGTTGCAGACCTACTAATAGGAGAAGAAACAGTGGAAGGGGCTGCCTTGCCACTTCTTCTCTGCTGGCTGGGCAGTAATAAATGCTTGATCAACTGCACGCTGCCTGGCCCTGTTTTGCCTGGACTACGCTTCTTGCAAGAGCTTGTTGACTAAAGTATCATACTTGACAGCATCAGGTCTATCCTCAGCAAGAAGTCTCCACGTGGAAGCAAAAGTCTGATATGTCTCAGGTAAAGCATCAAGAACAGTCTGCACAAGAGAATGATCAGGAATAATCTCACCTGCAGAAATCAACTGTTCTTTGAGATCTTTAATCTCAGCAAGAAAAACATTCATGTCATCATCTTCCTGTATAATCTTCAATTCTAGCTCTTTACGCAGGTAAGAGATTTTTGCCACGACCTGCATACAAACCAACTAGAATATCCCAAGCCTGTTTTGCTGTTTTAGCTAAACGAATATGTGGGGTGATGTTACGTTTGACAGAAAGTGCAATCAAGGCATGAGCCTGCGCATCTTTTCCTTCCCAATGAGCTTGTTTAGCAGTGGGTAAAACAGCTGCAACAGTAGAGCTGCTAGAACCTGAAACATCCTCAACACAGATCCTACATCCACAGAACCTGGACGTACATCCATACCCTGCACAATGTTCCACACTCCTTTTGCAACCAAAACATGCTGCATCATGTATGCCCAAAGTGGGTAGTTGCTGTCTCCATCCAATTTGTCTTCACCCAATTTGTCTTCAGCAGACAACATGCGAAATACATCATTGCTGTTATCAGCCATGGTGGCCACTGACTGAAACTGATGCAAAAGCTACCTGTAATGAAGCAAAGACTGAACAGAGAACAACTCGTGCTATGTAGCACGGTCCACAATAGAATACGTATGCCTATTTTGCAGAAAACTACACTGTCGAAATTTTTACAGAAAATGACGAAAATACCTGTGTAGAACTCAATCGGAGAACGTGAGTCGGAGGGTGCTGGCGGCGTAGCCCTGGGAGCCGATGCCTGCTCTGATGCCAATTGTTGGAATTAGGGTTGCAGGAACGTGAGTCAGAGGGTGCTGGCGGCGTAGCCTTGGGAGCCGATGCCTGCTCTGATGCCAATTGTTGGAATTAGGGTTGCAGGAAAGCACACAAAGCTTGGAGAAGAAGTAGCAAGAATGCACACAACACACAGTGTATTAGATTGTGTCAATGTACAAAAGATAAGTTAGCCCTAGAAAGATGGGTGTATATACAAGCCGGGGGAAAAAAACCTCCTAAAGAGGGAAAAAGTGCCCCAGCGGTCCTAAGTGTGTTCACACACATCACTGCCTATATATATGGCAACAAGCTTAAGGGAACAATGCTGATTTAGAAGGGTAACCTTGAGCTTGAGGGATAAGTAAAAAAGTTGGATGTGACAAACCAAAGTTATTCTCATCGTGTGAATAACTCAATCTCCCCTCTTTGCCATCACTACCTTTTGTGCTTTTGGGTGCCTTGTTCTTCTTTGTTTTTTGTGTTGCAACCATGTTTAAGTCTGAGAAACTAGAGAGTGTCTTGAAACACACACAATTTGTGCATTTTTGAGCAGTTGGCTTGTACGTCTTTATTGACTTCCATGGTGCCTGGTCATGCAAGCCAACCTTGACACCCTAGTCCATCTTGCATAGATCTAGGATTATGGGTCTCTTTTGGAGACTAAGAAAAGGGAGGCAGATTGAACTTGATCTACAAGTTGCCACTGTAATGTTTTGCGCTTGTGTTAATTTCACGATACCCATGGGCAAGTAAACTTGGCAAAATATCCACTTTTTGCATTAGATAGATGTGCATGTTTGTCGTTCACACTCACTTGTAGACATCAAAGTGAAGTGGAGGCCAAGTTTTGAGTGCAATTTGTATCTATTATGGAAAGGGTGACCCCACGACCAAGGGAAATGGTTGTAAGCAGACATACTATCAATCTGGCAGCGAGTTTTGAGGTTTTTCATGCATGGTGTAAACTTCATGGGAGTTTTTTTTTGAATTTTTGTGCCTGCATGGTTATTGTTCCGCCCCCCCACCCCTCGTCTCTAAATCCCACGGTGCCTTTAAGAGGCACCTCAAGTGGGATCGACGGCTGAGGTGAGCGCGAAGATCTCTACCGTCGGATCAAAAGCGCACAAAAAGTAAACTAGGGATAAAAAGTAAACTAGGGATAAAAGGTAAACTAGGGATGAGGGTGGTGGCTGGGAAAAGGACGTGGATCATAGATTCGGGAGGTCGTCGTAATCATTTGCATTGGGTTTAGAGATTTTTGAATCTTAATCGTTTTTCAACATTTTCTTCTTAAGAAATCTATTGGTTGCATGTAGTGGTCAATTAATAAGGTTTGAACGTCTTTCCAAGGTAAACTAGGAAAAAAAGTAAACTAGGACACGCAAGAAATATGCAAGATTTTCATTGTCATTCAAAAATGCCCGCTTCCACCTTATCATATGTTGCTTCCACCACCTCTTTTACTCAAAGAAGCTTGCTATTGACTAAACATTGAAGGTAATTTGCTATCTCTCTCCCTTGTCTCTAAATCACACAGTCTATTTGATATGTGGTAGGAAAATCAAAAAACAAGGTCTGCGCAGTAAACTAGAAAAACTAGGGAAAGTAGGATTGTGTAGTAAACTAGGACTGTGAGCAAACTATGACGGTCAAAGGGATAAATGAATAGCATTATATAAAGAATTTTTTTTTCCTTTTTAAAACATAATAATTTTCTAAATATGTCCATGTGTGTGTAGGATGAGCTTGTGGATTGAAGATGGCCCAAGTGTGCAAACTACGATCGAAGAATACTTGGTGCCTGATACAAGTAGCCAAGAATCTAGTGAGAGTCAAGAAGAGGATGGTTTCTTTGAAAGCAAAGAAATTGAAGAAAGTTCCAAAGAGTCACTTAATCCATGATAGTGAAGGCTCCTCACATGGAAACAAAAATATCGATGAGGAAGTGTCGATGAGAAATGTGGAATTCGAGGGAAAAGCCTCCCTTACAATGGTATGAAAATACTACTCTTCAACCTTTGTACTACTTTATTTCTTGTTTTCCTTACACTAATATACATAAATATGTATTGTTTCTTGTTTCCTCACTTTAGGAGAAAATTGTCAACAAGGAGGCTCATGTAGTGCTCTCTAAAAATTCTAAAAAAAGTAAGAAACGAAAGAAGGTAAGGGGTGGAAGATGTCTCTTTGTACACAATTTAAGAGTAGGCTTTATTTTACATACCTTGGCTCCTTATGTCAAGTCTTGTTTGTTTGAACTTGAAGAAGGGGATGGCTTGCAATGTAAATGCATCTCATGTTGATATTAGCTCTCTGAGTGAGAGTAAGCCTTCAAATGTAATAATAACAATATCCACTAGTGAGATTAAGACGCACAATATCTTGGGCATGGTAAAAGATCTAAGTGCGGTCTATGAAAGGTGTACTTTATTTAACTCTATGGCTTGAATATTGAATTATCTTAACATATGCATGGTTTCAATCTTAACATGTTTGATTTTTGGTTATGTAGACTTCAACACGGAGAAACTATTCACTTACACTCTACACGTTGGGGATTCATTGCCGAGGTGGATGTGCAACTAGCCGAGTCAATCATGCATGTGGAAGCGTCTACTCGCATGCTTAACCTATTTGCCATGTCGGTAATTTTTTTAATTCTGAAATATAGCTTTTGGATTTGCAGCTCAAAGATGCTTAAAGATGTTGATTTTGTAGTTGGATGGAAAAAACCCTACCTGTAGATGCTCTAGAGAAGGTTTCATTCGTGGGGATAGTTTGTGGTATGAATATGTGGCTTCACGGCATCCAAAGAGAAATAATTCATTGCAAAATTTCTTTGGACATATTGATATGAGCAAGCATGTGTTCTTGTTTCTACCTCTAGTACATAGGTAAAGTCAATAGTTTACTCATATTGATGCATGTGTTCTTGTTCTTGTCATTAGTAGACAAAGCAGTTACAACTTCATGTTTTTCAGGCACCATTGGACTCTTTTTGTGGTCTATAATTACCACATCATGAAGGTGAGAGGCTTGTCATTGAGAAAAAATATTCTCCTGCACCTAGACTCACTGCATGTAGGGAATTTTGGCAAGTATGTGCAACGGTAAGACAAGAGGTTTACTTTGAGGTTCGTGAATCCATAATGCTTGGGTAAATGCTAACTAACATTTTACATCTATATATTATTAGAGTTCTTGAGTCAATTTCTTCAAGTTGCACACATGGACCATTACAAGAGTCTCTTGCATGCCCATCCACTGGAGTGTATAGAGGTATGTGAAAATTAATTTTGGCTTTCAATATTGTGTCCTTTATATAGCATGATATATGGCATTTTTTGGATTGGATCAATTGAGACATATGTCGATAAACATTGTAGGTGCCAAAACAACCAAACGCAATTGATTGCGGATTTTATGTAAATTTATCCAGAAACTAATTGATGGGAGCCTTATGGATACACCTCCAAAGCATTGGGTATGCACATGTTTATTAAAAAGTTTCCATACGAAATCTGTTGCTATGTATGTGCTTAATGTGATTTTGGTGTTCTAAACTCTAACATTGCTTTTTTTCTTGTATAGCTATCAAAGAAGTGGCTCTCGACCATGGATATGTCATGAAGTTGAAGGATGAGTTCAGTTCTTGGCTTTAAGATACTTTAAATGAATACAACAAAAATGTTAAAAGAACTAGTGATATTACCTATTTCTTGCTTTTGCTTGAAGAACTCAAGCATAGTTCCACCCATGCTTGAAGAACTCAAGCATAGTTCCACCCATGCGCCTGCCAGTCTTGGAATCGCCCACAAGAGCATGTATAAGTTCAAGCATGGACCGGTTGAGTGTATTTTATGTACTGCCATAGGCGCTCCACCAAGTTAGTAGTATCAACATTCCCATAAGAAAATAATTGGCCAAATTTTGGCCATCGCCTTTGCCATACACAAGTAGACCCACACCAACCCTTTGTTACATATCGAATGATATTGTCATGTGCATTGTAACATTGTAAGAAATGTTGATACTTCTGTTCAAATTCCATTTCTGTAAACCGAGTGCATGAGATTTTGACATTGATGTGTAGATCTCATCTTGTATTTCTTTGGGAACCTACATTTTTCACATTTTTGTTAGAGGTTAAATTATAACAAAAAACTCATATTAAATCAAATATCCTAAGCTACTCTCAATTACGCAGTCCTAGGTTACTGCACAGTCCTAGTTTTCATGCACAGTCCTAGTTTACTGCATACCCACAGTCCATAGCCTTGAAATATTGCAATCTCTTACTTGTGGTAACAAATTCTCAACCCAAGCTTTCTTAGCATGGAACCAACACAGGATGACATGGCATGCAACTTGTTGGCGAGTTTTTGACATTGATGTGTAGATCTCATCTTGTATTTCTTTGGGAACCTACATTTTTCACATTTTTGTTAGAGGTTAAATTATAACAAAAAACTCATATTAAATCAAATATCCTAAGCTACTCTCAATTACACAGTCCTAGGTTACTGCACAGTCCTAGTTTTCATGCACAGTCCTAGTTTACTGCATACCCACAGTCCATAGCCTTAAAATATTGCAATCTCTTACTTGTGGTAACAAATTCTCAACCCAAGCTTTCTTAGCATGGAACCAACACAGGGGATGACATGGCATGCAACTTGTTGGCGAGTTTCTTGCTCTTGTTGAACCCAACAATGGGGATCTTCATCAACCACCTTAAGCAATGGCTCTAGTTCTTGTGGACACTTGTCAATGACTAGAGCTGTAGGACGAATATCTCCCATTCTTGAAAAAACCATTTTCATAGTAATCTCCAAGGCAATGCTCTCTTGATGAGAGCCTGGGTCATTAGTGCACATCATATACCACATTGGAATGCCAACTCCAAGTTGGTTTGGTAGTACAGCTTCATATAATGGTAGGACAAATTTATTTGTCTTGAAAGTACTATCAATAGCCCATGAGTTATGCAAGGAGAATCGAAGTGCCATTTGTAACATCCACGTATCTTGAATAATAAGAATGAATGGTTTGTCTTTGTCTTCCTTTGCTTGAGGATTGTAGGGCTGACAATATAGCACCTATATCCACAAAACATGCAATTAAGAATGTATGGTAAGAAATAAAGGAACTCCAGTGATGTCAAGCAAACCACCAAACTTACCTTGTTTTGTGTCTTTAGTTTCAAGCATTCCATGTACATCAATGCCCAATCATCTTCTGTAGCTTTGTCTGCAATAACATGAATGTCAAGAATATCTATTCACATAGAAAAGAAACCAAGAATGTCAATGAGTATTAGAATGCTACCTTGATTGCGTACTTGGTATGACAACATGGAGACCTCTTTTGGAAGCTTGAAAAACCTAAAGATCGTGCGATCTAGGTCTGAAGATTTCTCCATATGCAATCTCTCTTTTGAGAGTGACATCCTTGCTACATGGTGAGAGCTACCAATGTCAAACAAATCCTCTATACAATGCTCAATGACAATAGGATGGACTGGCAAATGATATATAGATCATTTCGAGTGCCAGGAACATGTCCCTTATGAGAAGCATATAATAAAATAATTGCTTTGTCTTTTGTATTCAAATACTCCACTTGTACCTTAAATTGACAATGACACTTCTTTGAGGTCCTCAAAGTGTCCCCTTTTGACTAGGTTCTCCACCTCTATGGCAAAAGTAATCAACAACCCTCTTTGATGGCCCTTGGTTTTTTGTTGAGCGAACTTTCACAAGCCTCACTTTGTGCTCTATCATTATCTCTATCAAATGCCTCTCCACATTAGAGCTATCAATATTCAAAATGGTTGTGGGTTCTCTTTTTGGGTTCTTGTGAAGCCAACGTGGAATAGAATCTCTATCAACTCCTTTTACCATGTTTCTGCAAGAACAACAATTAATGAAGTCCTTTACATAAGAAATAGGGATTCCATGTTGAGACGAATGTCAACATGGTGTGTTGACGAATGTCAACACACCATGTTTCTTTAATGGTTCAAGGGTTTCCTTTATCCCTCTATGATCTCCACACTCCAATATATTATGACATGTTATGACAATATTTTCCCATTCGTCTATGCATGATATCCTTAAATTTGGAAATGACTTTAAGCAAAGCACAAGGGAGCCATCTTGATTTTGATCCAAGCAAAGGTTTTCCTTCATTCGCCTCCATTTCTTCAGATCAAGGATTCCTCTAGAATTGAAAGTCTTAAGACTCTCAATGGTCATCGACAAATCCCCTTGATAACATTGACCATCACATCATAACTTCTCCTATCAAAGGAGAAATATATAGGCGATAGATAAAGCAGTGGATTAAGTGACTCTTTGGCACTTTCTTCAATTTCTTTGCTTTCAACTCTTTGTGCAAAGAAACCATCCTCTTCTTGACTCTCACTAGATTCTTGGCTACTTGTATTAGACACCAAGTATTCTTCGATCGTAGTTTGCTCACTTGGGCCATCTTCAATCCTAGGATCAAGCTCATCCTACACACACATGGGCATATTTAGAAAGTTATTATGTTTTAAAAAGGAAAAAAAAATTCTTAATATAATGCTATTCATTTGTCCCTTTGACCGTCGTAGTTTGCTCACAGTCCTAGTTTACTACACAATCCTACTTTCCCTAGTTTTTCTAGTTTACTGCGCAGACCTTGTTTTTTGATTTTCCTACCACATATCAAATAGACTGTGTGATTTAGAGACAAGGGAGAGAGATAGCAAATTACCTTCAATGTTTAGTCAATAGCAAGCTTCTTTGAGTAAAAGAGGTGGTGGAAGCAACATATGACAAGGTGGAAGCGGACATTTTTGAATGACAATGAAAATCTTGCATATTTCTTACGTGTCCTAGTTTACTTTTTTTCCTAGTTTACCTTGGGAAGACGTTCAAACCTTATTAATTGACCACTACATGCAACCAATAGATTTCTTAAGAAGAAAATGTTGAAAAATGATTAAGATTCAAAAATCTCTAAACCCAATGCAAATGATTACCTTGACCTCCCGAGTCTATGATCCGCGTCCTTTTCCTAGCCGCCACCCTCATCCGTAGTTTACTTTTTATCCTTAGTTTAGTATTTATCCCTAGTTTACTTTTTGTGCGCTTTTGATCCGACGGTCGAGATCTGCGCGCTCACCTCAGCCGTCGATCCCACTTGAGGTGCCGCTTAAAGGCACCGTGGGATTTAGAGACGACGCCACCACCCATTGTGAGATTTCCAAAGCATGGAAAAAGGCACTAGAAAGCCACGCACTTGCCACGTTTCATTGGGTTTGCTAGTAGTAAGCTGCTACGATGACCTTTTCAAACCCGTCCCGTAGTCTTTGTTGTGTTGGGTCCGACCGTCCGTGGACGGTGAGACTTGAATAATCCCGGTCAAAAAAGAGGAGGCGTTTTCCACGCCTTCTATACATAGTAAATTTTGGCTTCAAAAAAGTTTTTTCTAGAAAATGTAGAGAACTTTTGACCTACGCCATATATATGTCATAAAACACTCAATTTTGTCTTGTTTATTTGAGAACCTCAAATAAATAAATTTGTTTAATTCTCTACCGACGTTAATACCCCTCTCTCTCTCTCTCTCTCTCTCTCTCTCTACAACATTTTCAACGCCAGCTTGCGATACCATTCAATGTCGAAAACTAGCTCATTTCTCGTTTCCTTTAAGAGGGCCCCGGCCACATGACGGCTAATGATGAATTAATAGTGATCCCCTCTGTCTAATTAACTTAACATAAAGATAAAGACGATACGCTCTGATATTTTTGGATTAGTAATACATTTGGAAGGTTTATCTCAATGTTGATTAGCTAATTGCCATACCCCTAACTATGCGTTCCTCACGTCTCCACATGTTGAGGCGGAGCGCGCTTTTAATGAGATTCTCCGAGTGGCTTCCGTTTGCGTTGAGCTCTCTCACGCACACACGACACACGAGACACAGCCAACCTCTCTCTCACATTCATTTTTCTCTCTCTCCAGGGATCCGTGATTTTAACTCAGGCTTGAAAATAAATGCTCTCAGCAAGGAAAATATACATTTGGTGTAGATTATATTCTCCATTACAGATTGGATTTCCAGAGAAAGTAAAAGCCTGTGGCATCGGCTTTGTAGCTCTGCATGTTTACATTGAAGAGAGATTTCGTATAGCGACGAAGAAAAGCAGAGATCAATTGCCAAATTCGCATCGGAGGATTGCTCTCATTCGATAGGTTTCAGCTGGTGGAGCAGAAGAAGGAAGGAAAGGAGTTGAGGAGGATGGCGGCGCGGCAGCGGGTGGGGATGTACGAGGTGGGGCGGACCTTGGGTGAAGGCAGGTTCGCCAAGGTGAAGTTTGGGAAGCACAAGGAGACCGGCGCCGCAGTGGCCATCAAGATCATCGAGAAGGACCGCGTACTTAAGGTCGACAAACTGGTGGGTGCAGGTGTCGCCCAACATTTCAATTACTCACCGCCCCGAACAATTCAATTAATCACTGCGCTTGCACATAACCTTGCGAGGCGTAATTATATTCTATTTTGTAATCTGGGTGCGTGCGTGCGTGCGCGTGTAATCTGCCTCCTTAATCAGCCTCACCAACATGAATGTTTTCTTCACCCATTTTCCATTCGTCTTTCATCAGGTCAAGCGAGAGATATCCACCATGAAGCTCATTAAGCATCCGCATGTGGTCAGACTCCTCGAGGTGAGATTCAACAGCAATAATTCTAGTAATAGTGATTATAATTTGGGTACAGGCAGCTATTCTCTAGCCCTCTGCTTGCTTCTTATGATGATTTGCTCACTGGTCCAGGTGCTGGCCAGCAAGAAGAATGTCTACATTATCCTCGAGTATGTTGATGGTGGAGAGCTTTTCGACCTAATAGTAAGGCTATAGCCACCATGTTTGGTCGCATGTACACATAGATTTCCAAATAATGTAAACGTAATCCCTTTGTGTGTACTACAGGAGCATTGTGCAGGTCCTTCAGCATGCTATCTCGTTGCCTTTTTTCATCTATTTTATGCCATTGGTTGATGATCTTTCTCATTCGCGTCCTTTGACAGGTAGAACATGGGAAGTTGCAAGAGGACGAGGCACGCAAGTACTTCCAGCAGCTCATTCGCGGAGTGGATTATTGCCATAGCAGAGGGGTCTATCACAGGGATCTAAAGGTAGGTCACCACAGCTAACCCTCACCTCTCTTCAGTGCTGGAGCATGTTATTCAAAGGCTTGCTCTCACAGCCTCTGTCAATTCACATTGTTCTGTGTTTTCAATTGGCATTGCATTCACCTCTGTCAGATTTAAAGAAAGGTAATTGTTCTATGCACTACCCTCTAATTCATGACGTGATTATGCTTTGCCTCAGTCATGCATGGCAGATTGTCTTGACATTGTCACATCCTCATTTGCATCATCTCTGAGTTGAATCCTTCATCTATGGCATTCACACTCACCCCAAGAACTTCACGGCTGTCTGCTGGCATGATTGTCTTCACAATGCCAACTAATGACATGAGTGTCTCACTCTTTTTTTGTATAAGCAGCCTGAAAACTTGCTCTTGGATGCTGATGGCAACATGAAGATCTCCGACTTCGGCCTAAGTGCTCTATCTCAACAGCAATGGGTATGTATGTTCGAAGCTCATGAGTGAGCCACTTGGCTGTGGAATGAACATACACATACCTCTCACACATTCCCAACGTGTGTACAGGATGATGGCCTATTTCACACTACATGCGGAACACCCAACTATGTGGCCCCTGAGGTATTCGTCATCTCAAACATCCCCATTTTCTTTCTGTTATGCCTGACCCTTTTCGAGAAAGTGGTCTACATTCCGTAATGATAACATATTGTCTCCAGCCTGGTGTCTGCGATCTATAGGTTATAGATGGAAAAGGGTACGAGGGTGCCCCTGCAGATTTGTGGTCTTGTGGAATTATCCTTTATGTGCTACTAGCTGGCTCACTTCCTTTCAATGACTCAAACCTCAGCAACCTGTACCAGAAGGTAACTTCTTTAGGAGAGCCAATTCACAAGAAAGGTTAAGATGGTAAGCAAAGTGGTGATATTGGCATGTGCCATGCAAACACCATTGGGCATGGGGCATTTAAGCAGTGATATCCTTTTATAAAAAAAGCTTTTTTGAGTGCAATCTATGCTTACGAGGACCCTCTTTTTTGGCTAGCAGATTCACAAAGCAGATCTCGAGTTCCCTTCTTCTTTCCCCATTGGACCTCAGCAATTCCTCAGAAGGTTGCTGGATCCTAACGCCAAAACAGTAAGTTAAATCTCTTTAGTTTTTGTACAAGCTGTCTGCATACCATATGCCAAAATTAAAAGGCACACATCAATCTGAAGTTGTATGCTTGCATGTGCTGTGTCTATTTTCTTGGCAGCGCTTGACCGTTCAGGGGATCTACGATGACGAGTGGTTTCAGGCTGGTGACCCATTTGAAACTGACAAGTGTGAGGATCTTGATATGTGCCTTTGCAGTATTCATGACAACTCAGAGGTAAGCTTTACTTGAATGCATCATCTGATGCTCTCTCTCTGTGTGTGTGTGTGTGTGTGTGTGTGTGTGTGTGTGTGTGTGCGCGCGTGCATGCGTGCGTGTGCGTGTGCACGCACGTAAATTTTCACTGGGTGGTTGTCAGCGTTGGCATCGACATTATGGCTCTTTTGTCAGGTTGTACAAGATGTACCCATCCAGGATAGTAGACCTGTTCTGATGAATGCCTTTGAGATCATTTCTATGCTGTCTCAAGGCTTGGATTTGTCTGGCCTCTTTACAGAGAAGGAGGTATTTCTTGTCCTTGCACTCTAAGGTGCCTTACTTTGCACACAGGAGGATTTCTAACCCTAGTTGTTATATGGTTTTAATTTATCCAGAATACATGCAAGAAAGAGACAAAGTTTACCTCGACACACCCTGCAAAGGAGATTATGGCCATGATAGAGGGTTTTGCTAGACATCTCGGTTATCGTGTAAGGAGTAAAAATTACAAGGTGTGTGCCTGGGAGACTCTCTTGTCTGGCCTTTCTCATATCCCAAGATCATTACTTTTAACTGTGATATTTGTGTTCCTCTTTTGCATTGTGAAGAAAGACAAGGTTGCACTTTTTTCTTCTTCAGTTTACATAAGAATGCACATGTATGTAATACATGTACATAGACATGCACCAGTACATACTCGTGTATGTATATTCTTGCCCTCTGGCATTGACGATGTGAATGAGCATGCCATCGGTGTGCGTTTAGTTTCACGTTCATGTGCTCATGTACATGTGTACATGTCTATGCATATGCCTGTTATGTGTATGAATGCATGCGCTTACTAGACTGTGAGTTGACTTGAGACGTAGAGAACGTGTTTAATGCTTAATTAATCTTAATCGCATGGGATGCAGATGAAGATGCAGAGCTCTAGGCCAGGCAGGAAAGGATTCCTGTCAATTGCTACTGAGGTACATATATGTAACTTACAGATATAAGTAGCTAAAGTTTAATCAACATGAGCAAACTCTCTCATGGGGGGTGTGAGCTGCTATGCTGTTCAAAGAGTCGTCGTCGTCTTCTTCTTCTTCTTCTCGTATTTAGTGTATGGTAGACTATAATCTGTGCAATAAAATTTCAAGCTCTCTGAAGCTGCTGCTTTTTTCTGTTGCGAGACAGGTGATGGAAGTGGGCCCGTCTTTATTCATGGTGGATATGCACAAAGCAAGTGGTGATACTTTGGAATACCGGGATGTGAGTACTTATTACCATAACCTTACATTATCAACTTAATTCTCTCTTCGTTGTCATATGGACGATCATAATCCTCGTCAAACCCGCATTATACAGCAATATATTCAGTAATTACTGCTCGTTTGCTTGCAGTTCCAACAAAAGCTATCCATCGGATTGAAGGATATAGTATGGAAATCTGAAGAGGAGTTGACGGGCTGTTAGGCGTCGAGGGAGAGCGTTTCCGCCAACGTTCAAGAGGGTTCCTTCAAAAGATTCCGCCAAGATCCCTATACGAATATTCCAAGATGCCTTCCATCGGCATGTTACGTGGAGACCGTCCACACGCACCCAAGTTCTTACGAGTTCCGAGGAGATCGTTCACACGCACCTGAGTTCTATAAGTTACGAAGCTTTCACATCAGCCCAACAAAAACGAGCTTGCTTTTGGAAAGAGGGCATCTTGGCACTCGGAGTTCCAGGTTTTGACTTCAATTTTTTAATCTTTATTAGAACAAGAGGCGTAAATTACAGACACACACACATATTATGTATGTATGTTTTTAAACTTTATAATGTAACAACAACAAAAAAACACCCGTGTCCATGTATGGAACAAAAGTAGTCTTCTTTCATGTCCAATGTAATGGATCAAAAGTAGTCTACGTGAGTCAATCAATGTAACGAGCAAAAGTGCTCTTATGCCTACTAGTGTGCTATAAGTGCAATTGTATCAAAAAAATGCACTTAATACACTTGTGTTTTGAATGAAGTTTGCACTTTTTTTTTTTTGTTTTGCTTCGCTCTCTTGAATGATTTGGCCAATTATTCCCCTCATTTATATTATGTGGAGTTCATTGAGTGTACAAGACAAGATTAATATGGTACACAAAAACTTTCTTGCTTCATCGTTGTGCCAAATTTTACATTTTTAGTTCAATGATGCTTTTTTCTACTCATACTTTCTTGCCTTGTTGTTGTGCCAATTTTACTTTTTTGGTTTTGATGTTTTTTTTCAAGTATGTTGCCACCTTCTAGATGGAAGGTATGTACATAATGAGCAATTTTTTTAAAAATGTCTTTTCTACTCTCAAATAAGCCATAAATAAGCCATTAGAAGGAAAAGAGAGAGGTGGTATGCATGTAACTGAATTCAAAAAACGGCAGTGATATTGTACTTAAACTATGCATTCATGTATTAGTTATACTAGTGTCACGACCTCCGACGATGGGTAAGAAGCAATTTGCATTTAGGTACATGGAAAAGAAATATGTGTAAAATCACTCTTCCTTTACTTTTAGAAGCTAGGCACATTGAGCTACACACAAACACGCATAAAGAAGTACGTATGTATGTGCATGTACGTATGAGTACGTGTACGTGAAATCCATTGAAACCATACATGCCACAACTGGAAGATATGTGTAAGTGTGCGCGCCTGTGAATGCATGTGTGCATGTCACATACACACATGTAAATATGCGTCTGTGTATAGGCACGCACCCATAATATCCATAGATACTGGTCACACTCATACATATTATGTATACATCGCCCTCAACTTGCCAAACTACTAAAAAAAAACATCGTGATTGCCATATATATCTATATAGAACCATTTAGCATTACAAACCCATAAAATGATGAGTATCTTAACACACCTGAACACAACCTCAAAACAATCTTCGGACAACTGGATTCTCTCTCCTTAGTAGCCTATATCCCGCGCCTCCATCTGGCAAAATGTATGCCATAAAAAATATTAGCATTGAAAATATAACTCTCGCAGAAAAAAGTTGGATAAGGATGAAAGCTTACAAAACTCATTTGGTGGATCAATATTTGAGGCGAACGACATTTGAACAGGCTTGTAAACAGTAAATCGAAAAATTATGTATTGTCTAGTGCTTATGCACCGAAAATCCAACTTATCAGGCTTTTCATAATCCACAAACATTACGTGTACATGAAGTTGATTTGCAACCTTCCACAATCGTAGATTGTAAATTCCTAGGAGCCTAAAGCTCTCCTCGTAACTGTCTCGACTATACAAGCCCAACAATAATTTGGGTTCTAAAAAGTGAAGATATTCGCTATTGCAAATGAATGTTTCAATAAAAATATAAATTTATCAAACAAAACACAAAAGCTACATAAAAAGAAAGTTTGTATATATACCATAAAACACCAATGCTCTCTAACAGTTCGATAATTAGAGAAGCTGTTGCTTGGCCTTCCCAAACTGGAGGGTCTACAATTTAGCCATGAATATTAAATAAATCTTGAAAAATAATAATACCTAAATTATAGCAAACGTCTAAAACATTTACCTTCAATATCTTATCCAACATCACCATAAACGAACGAAAATGATCTCCTTGCCACATCCATCCTACGAAATATATCCCTGATATCAAATATAACACACACACACACACACACACACACTCTCTCTCTCTCTCTCTCTATATATATATATACATACACACACACACACACACACACACACACATAGTATAAGAATGCTGTATATAAAAGCAATCCAAAAGCAAACAAAGATTGCACTTGCACACCTTCAGAAACATTCTTCAATCAAATGCTTCCTTCATTGCACAAAGAAAGGTTTAAATGTATTCTCTTACATTTGTAAACTGCCATTTACATTTAAATTCTTCGACATGCCAGTTGCAAAACCTCCTTGTAGACAACATTGGTTGTGAAGAGTTCATTTGAACCTGTTGTGCCACTTTTATATTCCACAATATGCTTTACACACACTTTCACTGCATTGGATGATCTAACACGTGACATAGCGACGTACATTTGTCCATGTGTGAAAACTTGCATGGCCAGATAAAGTCCCAATACACTCAATGTTTATCCTTGGGACTTATTTATTGACCTATCAAAAGCTAACGTGACAGGAAATTGCCTCCTCCTCATGTCAAACGGTAATTGAAGCATAGTAGGCACAAATGTTATCCTGGGAATAAAGACTCTGTCTCTAATGTGTGTACTTGTAATGATTTCTACTTCTATCACCTTTGAGTTAAATTGCTTGCATATCAATCTAGTACCATTACACAGTCCTTGTCGAGGGTCCAAATTGCGGAGCAAAATGATAGGTGCATTAAGCTTTAGAAGTAAGCGGTGAGGAGGGTAACCACACCACCTAAATTCAAACTGTTCAAGTACTCAATTGGATACAGTATTGCGTCATTCTTTGCAAGAAACAATAGAATCTGCACTAAGGTATTCTCTTTCAAGACCAGGCAACGAACTCAAGGCTAGTTCATTGATCTCATCAACCTCTAAATTTCGTGGTGCAAGAATAGCATGGTCTTTGAAGAAGCATGCATAATCCTCAACTCTATGAAGATCTTTGTATACCCATTCTACCAAACTCAAAACAGAGTTGCCACATGGATCAACATTTGCGATGGAATTACTACTCTGCCTTCATTGTTTGGCCGACCTATAGTGCCATCTCCAATTTGTAATGTCCATTTGACAAATTCATGTTATATACCACAGTAAGCACTCTGTCTAACCCGCATGTTTTGGGTGATCTTTGAAACACTCACATATCTCCAAATATGTGACCGGGAATAATGTTGCATCAACAATGTCTTTGCGCGATCCCTTTGGCGCACAACTGGTAAGATTTGTCTAAAGTCACCACCAAAAAGCATAACTTTTCTACTAAACACTGTATCACTTTGCATAACTTTTCTACTAAACACTGTATCACTTTGCATAATGTCCCTCAATGTCCTGTCCAGTGCTTCCTATGCATCATTGGAGCCTCGTCCCAAATGATTAACCTTGCAAGTTTCAACACCTCGGCCAATGGGCTATTAATTCCACATGTGCTAGAAGCATTGAGTACCAATGGAATTTTGAAATGTGAGTGAGCTGTACAACCATTCGAGAGTAATAATGCGGCTATTCTAGACGATGCACATGCCAAGGCAACGTGTTTCTCTCCACGCAATCGAGATAGCAATGCATTGTAAAGATAAGTTCTGCCTGATCCACCAGGTCCATAAAAAAAAACACTACCCTGGTTCAAAGAAACATCTCTAAGGATAGTATCAAATGCTCTTGATTGACAACTATTAAGACTCCTTTCCATGAAAACAGACAAATCAACCTACTAAACAGAATCAAACATCATCTCTTCCATCAGCAAACCATTGTTGATAGTGGCAACACTTGATCTATCTGGAGTAGGCAACCCTTCAAAATCAGCTAACCGCTTTCCATATTGGTGTAAGAGATCTTGCATGTGCAACAAAGCCTGATTCTTTGCTATAGAATGACAAAGACCAACATCGACACACCCTCTTTGCAGCAATGAATGTAAAAAATCTTCCGAAAGTTCGGCGGAGAATTTGTCCCAAAGCTGCCCAGTGGTATATAGGCTCGTAAAAAACCATTATAATGACAAACAATTGACGTAATTGAAATCCTGTATTCTGAATTGCAGCTTCATAGAGACACATGCACCACTCCTCATCACTCTCCAGCATCCCTCTGGCTTTACATGCAACTTTAAAACATGGATACAAATGTTCATTCACTGTTCACAAACCCTCAAAATATTCGCACCCTTTGCACACTGTGAGTAGCATCCGTAAGTAATATTGCTCACCTGCACACTCGGATTAACATTATACATACATCCAATCATATTTTTCCTTTTCCTTTTAGTCCATGAGCAAAGAGCCGAATTCCACACCCACTTGCAAGGAAAATCAGCATATAGTATGCTATTTACATCTGCATACCATTGATTGGCTTTGAACCATTCAATGAGAGATGTTCTTTGGTTTCTGTCACAAGTAATCACATCATGCAAGTCATCCTGGTCATTGAAAAGCACATTATTGTGCATTGGGAGATGAACATGTAACCTTTGTATATCGGGCTTTTCATCGTGCAAATCATATTGATATATGCGCTAACATGCCTCTGAAGCAGAAACGTACCGTGCATCCAGATATTGACTAACCTCATCAATAACCCCATTTCTATCTTACAACTCTATAGTAGCTCTATCATGTCCTTTGTATACATACTTATACAAATATTTTACAACTGTAATGGTAGAGCATACTTCTATGTTAATATGGGCTTTGTGTTGGAACATGAAGCCAAAGTGAGTGTTTCTAGTGTGTTTTATTGAGTTCTGGAGTAGTACTAGACTACTTTATATCCTAGTGTGCCACGTGTCACTATGGGACTTATCCCATATACATGTCACCTAGAGTGTGTGTGCCTACTCTATAAAGGCAATGTACTTTCTAGTATTGGAACAATCAATCAACAATCAAGCTCTCTTGGCCTACATGTGAGTACTCTTGGTTATCATTGCTTTGCACTTGTATTGTCATTTCATTTCCATTACATTCCGTTCATGTGCCTTCATGTGGTATCAGAGCCACTGCTTCTTTGCTCCTAGAGATTGAGGAGAGGGAGGCCAAAAAGAGAAGCCATGCCCTCTCTCTCTATCTCTAAGTGCAACAGAGTATGCTCTCCAGTTGCTGCCCCGATTTCTGCTCCACAAATTGCTCCTGCTGCCCGTCACTCTGCATCTTGCTGACGGCCCCATCTCCTGCTGCTCCTATTCGTTTCAGTTCTGCGCACACCAGTTTCCACTCTGCTGCTCCAGCATCAGCTCCTCCTCACCATATCAATTTTCCTTGCTCCTGATATACCTGTGTGCACCCTGCAGCGTGGAGAAGCTCTTTAGCGCATACAACTGCTGCACATTATTCTACTTCAGATCTGTCTGCCATGGAGTCTTTGAGATCGAGTACCTTTATTGAGAAATTCACTGGTAAGAACTTTCCGACATGGCAAACAAAGTTGCGTCTTATCCTTATGAAAGACGGGGTGTGGAATGTTGTTTGTGGCAAGGATAAAAAGCCACAATCGGATGAGAAGAAAATTCTACATTGGGAGAATTTAAACGACAAAGCCCTTTCTCTCATTGGTTTGGGTTTGGGTGATGAAGTTATTCATCATCTTGACTTTGATTCCACTGCTCAAGAATTATGGGAGAAGTTTGAAGGTCTCTTTGGCAATAAGGTAATCAATTCTAAGGTCTTCCTCCGTCAAGAATTCTTCAAACTCCAGATGAAGCATGAGGACTCTCTTCTCGCTCATCTGAATCATATGGAGTCTCTCATCACTCAACTTGCTGCGTTGAAGGCCCCAGTTGGGGATGAAGACCAAGTCGCGGTGCTCCTCACGAGCATTGAAGAAATTCCTAAGTATCGGGAGATTATACCAGCATTAAGAGTGGCAAGCATGAGCTACCATGACATGGTTGCTATACTTCTTGATCATGAAAGAAGGCATATTGATACTCCTGACGCCAATGCACTATTTTCTAAAGGGAGGTTTCCTAAAGGGAAAGGTAACTGCAAACCTTTCAAGTGCACTTACTGTGGAAAGCTTGGTCACACCGAAGATCGTTGCTTCCAGAAGCTGGCCAAACAACAATCTAAAGACCATGCCAACTTGGTTGGGACTATATCCAACGAAGACGAAGACGATGCAGACACCTCTACTCCAATTCATGCTCTCACTGCTCACATCCAAGATCTCTCTCTTGATAAAGAGGTCTATGCACCGGATGATCTTGACTTTGTTTTTTGAGTGTGTCGAAGGTACTCTGCCTTGGGAGTCCCCCTAAAATGAATGCAAATAAATCATGTGTGTTGAGTCAATAAAGGTTCTCAGCCTTGGATAGTCCTCCTAAAATGATGTTATTCTCTTTTACTTTATTTGTGTGTGGCTTCCTACCACTTCATGTTATGAAGCCAGGGGGGGATGTACTATGGGGGTCCTATTATTGGCATTGATGAATTTCGTTATCAGGCCTGGCCGAGTTCTAGGATGTTGGTGCACTCCCTAGACCGTTTTGTTGGGTCAGGTAGCCATGCTTCTCTTTTGAGCCTCTGAGCTATTTGGGATGTACAGATTAGTAGATTCATCATGCCATGTCATGTTCTTGGCTCCATTCTAGTAATCTCTCACCTTGCCTTCATGGGGGGGTGTTGGAACATGAAGCCAAAGTGAGTGTTTCTAGTGTGTTTTATTGAGTTCTGGAGTAGTACTAGACTACTTTATATCCTAGTGTGCCATGTGTCACTATGGGACTTATCCCATATACATGTCACCTAGAGTGTGTGTGCCTACTCTATAAAGGCAATGTACTTTCTAGTCTTGGAACAATCAATCAACAATCAAGCTCTCTTGGCCTACATGTGAGTACTCTTGGTTATCATTGCTTTGCACTTGTATTGTCATTTCATTTCCATTACATTCCGTTCCTGTGCCTTTATGTTTGTACCTCAAAGAGAGAAAAGGGTTATATGGAACAACCCATTGACTATCCACCCTATAATCTTGTACCTGGATGAAACTACCATCATCTCGTCACATGTAAGTTGGATACCCATTGTCATCAACGCTAGTACTCTTGCAAAAATTTCGAGGATACCGATGTTTTGCAACTCCGATTAACCATGCAAGGAGAGCGCATATTCAGTTCACCACATGGTTCATGGACATTGCAATGAC
Source organism: Cibotium barometz (assembly GCF_041138505.1). NCBI lineage: Eukaryota > Viridiplantae > Streptophyta > Polypodiopsida > Cyatheales > Cibotiaceae > Cibotium > Cibotium barometz. The sequence goes on along the minus strand of NC_141048.1, from coordinate 3,263,874 downwards.
TAATTATGCAGTGCGACTCTGGAAACATCACCTTGTCACGAAGTTTAGCACACACCAAAATATCATAGTGAGAGGGATCTCGATCGGTGTACATCCACTTTCCAAAATCAATAATATATGTGCATGTGGCAAGCCTCTTTTTTGAAATTCAATAACAGAAAAAAATCCCAATACCGTTCCAAACATTGATTTTTTCACCAATAAGTGCATCATGTCGTCCCTTATGCTTCTCATGACTCGGCAATAAAGCATTGGTTATTTCATCCCACTTAGGATTGCAAGTAAAGGTGATAAATAGGTTAGGTTTACCCATCTTTCTAACAATAGCCATTGAATCTTGGTGCAATTGATGCATATATCGCCTGCAGAGACTCGATTAACTCCATCACTTAAATTAACCATATTTGCAAGACCCTGGTATACTTCTGCCACGCAATGCTTTCTGGTTATTGCGTATCCATACTAATCTAGATTCTTCCATGCTACTAAATGCATCAACAATGTACTGTTGCAAAAGATGACCACCGTGTAGAAGGCATTAGGGGAAGGTTGTGGTCTATAGGGGCCCTTTAAGCTGCCATATTATGATTTTAATGATTTTTTGTTAAAACGTTAAGTTTCTTTGACTTTAGATACCTTCTTGTTCTTCAAACGGCTAGAAGTTTGAATTTCAAAGTTTCCCGCCAAAATTGAATTTGAAATCGAGTGAGCAAAACTATATCATGTGACATATCTATGGAAAGAGCTCGACGAGTAGATTATGGATCTGTAATCTCCGACAAATTTTGAGCTCATATGTAGAAGTTATGGACGTCCGAAATTTCAAAAAATTCCCCCCCCCCACTTTTTGGAAATGAAAAGTACAAAAAGGTATCTTCTAGAGAATCTTTTGACCACCTTTAATCACCCAACATTTTTGTATACATGGTATCACATGATTGGCTCTTTTCCTTAATAACCTTTTAATCACATGGCATCTTAAAGGGCCCCTATAGACCTCAACATTCCCCTAATGCATGCATTTGTATCTTCCCTAATCTGTAGTCTATAAGCATAATATTGTTGTTGAGTTACGGTCTTTGTATCCTCATTTGAGCCTTCTCTATTGAGTGGAATTCCAACATGCCAACCATCCTCTCCTTAAGGAAATAGAAGAACATATAATAGAGGCATATATGAGCGATGCAAGTTAGATTATTTTTTTATAGCACCTGTGCGTGACATTATTTGAATGTCTCTATGCCCCACATGAAAATCATCTCCTTGACCCGGCATGATAGGTGCTACCTCACTTCCTGTAGGGACCAAGTATTGCCGTGAGGTTGATTGAGCTTTAGTGATGACCATTCTCAAATCTGCATGTGGACTTGACAGCAACATTTCTCTCATTGAACGAAGTGCACAGGCGTATGGATCATGTACATACATCATTGTTTGCAACCTTTCAACAGTGTTGTGATTTAAAGAGGGCATCCCATGAAGTATATTCTCTAATTCATGCTCTGTAACATACACATAAAGCTGATCAAATCGAGGAGCCGCATCTCGGGTTCCATCAGGTAGTATGACAGAACCAACACAATGATAGGTGGTACCATGGATTCGAAAATTGAATACTCCTCCTAGTGAACCGACTATCCAAGTGAGCACCTAGTGAAACAAATGCCAAAGCATTATTATAAGAGCGTATATTGGATTCGAAAATTAAATACTCCTCCTAGTGAACCGACTATCCAAGTGAGCACCTAGTGAAACAAATGCCAAGGCATTATTATAAGAGCGTATATTCTTTCTGTATTCCTTACTTGCAGTATCATTACTTGCAGTATCAGTACCAAGCAACAACTCGACCAATGCAGGAGGTGGATTTTCCAATGGCAATAAAGAAACCTTCCCACTTCCACAACAATGTTTGTCCACATATTCTCCAAGCTTTCTTGTTGCCTCACACTTTCAAATCATTACACCACAAAAATGACACTTGCAAGAAAGGGCTCCTAATGAGTAAAGAGTACAATCTCCAGAATATACCACCATAGTTGCTGGGTGCTTGACATTCCGAGGAGGCAAAGAAAACACCTGGCTTATAGAGTGACATTGAGATTTAATATCTTTCACATCACCAACGAATGTTATAGAATGTAAATTATCATCCATAGGTAGCTCATTTAAATCAAATGAGAAAGGGCCCCGCGCCAAATCTCTATGTGTCTGAGCATTGTGATGTTCATTAATAGGTTCTTGAAGAACCGTAGCATTGAGAATAGTTCTGTTTCTTGAATCCAAGTAGATTCCGCCATGAGGTTCACTATGCTCCTCATTTTCAACCCTTCCAAATGTTTCAATTCCAGCTATGGCAAAGTAATCCGTAAAATTAGCACCATTTTATTTTCGAATGCAAGTCCTTGTCTGTGACCGTTTATGGGCGAGTCATGCGTGTTGCATCCAAAATTCGAAGCCGACGAACTTGGTTCGAGCTCAAGTATGTACAGCTCTTAGCCATCTTTAATCCCCTTCGAAACACAAAATTACGAATACTATTTTTCTTAACTTCAAACAACATAATACTTGAGATAGACAAAGAGAGAGACAATGACATAGATATACATTTGACATACATATACATATACATATATATATATATATATATATATATATATATATATATATATATAGAGAGAGAGAGAGAGAGAGAGAGAGAGAGAGAGAGAGAGAGAGAGAGAGAGAGAAAGGAAGGCAGAGTTGAAACATGTTGAGAGATAGAAGAGAGAAGTATTAAATTTGAAAAAATAGAAATTTCATATATATCGCCAAAATGAAGAGCCAAAATTTCTAAAAGTTGGAACACAATTTGACCCTTGATAAAAAAAACATCATCCCTCTCACAAAATCTCTAAGCAACTACCCTAGCTTCTAAAACACGGCACATCTTTTTCATAATTGCATTGAGTCGATTAACAGATATCTTTAGACTCAATACCTCCATGCCTAATGCACGCACTTGATCTTTTAGAGAGTCTACGTATTCTTTACATTGCCCATTACATCCATGTAGACATTCCCCAATTTCAGATCGCATGTTCTCCATGAAAGAAATCATGTTCTCCATGTTCTCCATGAAAGAAATCATGCCTAGTTGATTTGCCTCCATGCGACCACTACTGTCATGGACGCGATGGAGATGATGAGTCAACTCATCTCTCAACATATCTCCCCTTTGGCTGCCACTTCCACGAATCTCATCCCAAAGGGCATCTAAGTACTTGCAAGAAACCAAAATTTTCTCAGTGCGGTCATGTATCCGCCCGCAATAGTTTGAAGACGTTTAGAGCTTGTTTGTCTAGATGGAGACCTTGACCGAGCAAGGTGCTTTACAGCTCAAACATTCATCAACTCATATGGCGTAGACAAAGCTACTTCTTCATTGCAAGAATCATCCACAGCTACTACATCTTTGGCACGGTTATTATCATTTTGAAGCTCCATTTGCTGAAATCCAAAATTAAAATCTTAAAGATCTACAATTATCTCTATGTATCTTTGCCAACATAAACCCAACCCTAGTATCCTATATGTATACTGCAACAGAAAGAAGTTCTCTATGAAAGGTTTTTTTTTCTTTTTTAAGTATCTTAATGTACACAATCCTCTCTCCGCCTCTCTCTCTCTCTCTCTCTCTATGCATCTCTTTTCAACATAAAAATTGAGAGAGACTGTGATAGCATCAAAAGAACTAACCTCAAGTTGAAGACAAAATTATACTCGAAAGCACCAACTTTGATTCAATCGCCCTTGTGCTTGCTTCTACACATACACATACACATACAAAGATACATATAAATAACAAATTTATGATCTCTCTATTTTTTTCACC